>NC_064627.1:1051466156-1052104635 GCF_023864275.1 Schistocerca cancellata | reverse complement strand
ATGCATATAACACTTTTTCTTCAGTTTTCATGGAAATTTCAAAATGTACTTTCCAAAGAAGCTGTCAAGAATCACATCACATCACAATACAAATCCAAGTTCTCGGATCACAGATGGCATCAAAACTTCTTGTGGAACTCTAAAGAGACTAAATTCAAAATTGAAGACATCTACAAATCCACAGTTCATAGAATATGTTAAGAATTACAAGAGGGCATATCAAAAAGTAACTGCCAAGACAAAATTTATGAGTAATGACAACTTAATAAGACAGTCTGATAACAAATCAAAAGCCATATGGGGTATTGTGAAGACTGAAACAGGAAAGAGATGTGAAGACCAGGATATCATTCTCAAAAACACAGAAAATGTCAGTATTAAAAAACAAAATTTGCCAAACTACATTAACAATTATTTCATAAATGCGACAACTTTATTATGCTCAAAATTTACAAACTAAGAAAAACCTGAGTTTCCAAAAGCTGCTTGCAACATGAGTATAGATCCAACAGATGAACATGAAGTGTTCAAAGTAATAAAAAGCTTGAAACCTAAAATGTCAACAGGAGTTGATGAGGTGCCTGTTTATATCATAACAATGACAGCTGCACAAATCGCACGGCCCTTGGCATACATAGTCAACTCATCATTTAGTGAAGGAGTGTTTCTGGAAAAGATGACAATGTCAAATATGAAGCCATTATTCAAAAACAGAAGCATAAGGTAGAAAAACTATTGGTCAATATCCCTCCTTCCAGTATTTTCCAAAATAACAGAAAATTAATTAAGCACAGAATCAACAAATATCTAAATGACCATAAGTTACTAAATAGAAATCAGCATGGCTTCCAGACAGGTAAAAATACAGAAACAGCTCTAATGTGCTACACTGAACAAATAATCAAAAATCTAGAAAAAGACAACAGCATAATCTTGGCATTCTTTTAGAAAAACTGAAAGCATTACGTATTCATAGGACAGGGAAAAGTGGTTTAAATCATACTTACAAAACAGAACACAGATTGTAGGACTGATGTCAGATTACTCCAACCACAAAATTAATTTAGTATCAGATGCAAAAAAAGTCGAAATAGGAGTGCCGCAGGCAGTATTCTAGGTCCCTTATTGTTGCTTGTCGACATAAATGACTTTCACACCTCAGATGGAGCAGCAAAGGCCATACTATTCACAGATGACACTAGTGTGAGAATAGGTGCACCAAAGAAAATGCTGCAAATAAATACTGATCAAGTAATAAATAATGTCCACACTTGGTTCAATGCAAACCAGTTGACATTAAATGCAAATAAAACAAATTATATGCAGTTTGAGAAAATATGTCAATATGTAAATCTTGATCTGTTGTTGGGTGACAAGGCCATAGACAGAGTGGCATCAACAAAACTGTGAGGAATTGACGTAGATTAAAATCTGAATTTTAATGATCATGTAATGAAACTTGTGCAGGAACTTAACTTAGCCTGTTTTGCTCTTAGAATTATTGCAAATGTCTGTACTGAAGAGGGTGCCATGATGGCATATTTTGGCTATTTTCAGTCTCTTGCAACATAAGGAGTAATATTTTGGGGTTCCACCACTTGCTGTCTCAAACAAATCTTCCTGTTACAGAAGAGGACTATGAAATAACAACACACAGTCATACACAGACACAATGCAAACCCTTATTCAACAAGCTTAAAGTTTTAACAATACCTTTCTTATATATGTACAAATGTGTTTTATAAGTTAGGGCCTACCTTGCAGATTTTCAGATAAATGCCGACTTGCATAACTACAATACTCAAAATAGCACAGCAGTCCATACTCAGCGAACAAAACAAACACACACACAGAGCCATGTGATCCATATTGGTACAAAACTCTACAACATACTGCCAGCCAACATCAGAAAGTTAGAAGATGAAAACTGATTTAGAGAAAGACTTTCTACTTGAACAATGTTTTTACTCAGTAAGTGACTATTTAGGCCGATAAATAATTCTGATAATGTTTATATTAAGGCAAAACTGAGAACACTGTCTTTCATCCCCTAAAGTTTCTGTTAATTTTGTATATCTGATGGACAGATGCTGAGTGTGCTAAAATCTGTACTGAATTATTGTAGTGAATATAAGGGCTTCCTGTTTAGGGAAGACGAAAGTAAAGCCTTAGGGCAAATAGACTATGCAGTTACAATATTGTTAGTATACATCTATAAAAAGTTGTATTACTCTATCTTGTATAACCAAGTATTATTCTTTGTACATTTTTGTTCAATTTTGTATGTATCATTCTTTGTACTACTTAATGTAAAATTTTGTATGTTCCTTTTGCACAAATTGTTTCCCATAAATTTACATGTACTTTTGGTCAACATCCTTACAGTATTTATTGTCTACAGATGGATAAATAAATAAATAAAAATAAAATAAAACGAGGTGACAAGTCATGGTATACTTCCTAATACCACGTCCAATATTCTTTTGCCCAACATAGTGCAACAACTTGATGTGGCATGGACTTAACAAGCTGTTGGAAGTACCATGCACAAGTATTGAGCCATGCTGCCTCTACAGCCATCCACAATTATGGAAGTGTTGCTGGTCCACAATTTTGTGCATCAACTGACCTGTTGATTATGTTCCACATACGTTTCATAGGATTCATGTCGGATGAACTGGGTGGCCAAATCATTTCCTCGAATTGTCCAGAATGTTCTCCAAACAAATCACGAACAATTTTAGCCCACTGACATGGCACACTGTAAAAATTCCATTGTTGTTTGGGAACATGATGTCCATGAATGGCTGCAAATTGTCTCCAAGTATCCAGACATAACCATTTCCAGCCAATGATCAGTTCTGTTGGACCAGAGGACCCAGTCCATTCCATGTAAACACAGTCCACACTATTATGGAGCACCCGCCAGGTTACACAGTGCCTTGTTCACAACTTGTGTCCATGGCTTCATGGAATCTGCACCCCACTTGAACCTACCATCAGCTCTTACCAACTGAAATAGCGTCCCATCTGATTAGGTCACAGTTTTCCAGTCACTAGGGCCCAACTGATATGATCATGAGACCAGGAGAGGCACTGTAGGTGATGCTGTGCTGTTAGCAAAGACACACAAGTCAGGCATCTGCTGCCATATCTCGTTAAGAACCAATTTTGCTGCACTGTCCTAATGGATACGTTTTTCATATGTCCCACATTGATTACTGTAGTTTGTTTCATGCAGTGTTGCTTCTCTGTTTGCACTGACAACTCTGCACAAACACCATCAGTCTCGGTTGTTAAGTGAAGACCATCAACCACTGCATTGTCTGTGCTGAGGTAATGCCTGAAATTGGTATTCTCAGCACACTTTTGACACTGTGGATCTCTAAATGTTGAATTTCCTAGCAATTTCCAAAACGGAATGTCCCATGCACCTAGCTCCAATTACCACTCCACACTGAAAGTCTTTTTATTCCCATCATGTAGCCATAATCACATCAAAAACCTTTTCACATGAATCATCTGAGTACAAATGAGAAGTCTACCAATGCATTGCCCACTTATACCTTGTGTACATGATACTACCACCACCTGCTTATGTGCATATCACATTCCCATAACTTTTGTCACCTCAATGTATTGACACTTGACAGAATCACAAGTCTTGTCTTGGTGTCAGAACAACACCAAAATGATACATACAGTAGTAGTGGCATGGAAGGCAATTGTAAGTGCTGTGTCTAGCAACAGCTTTGCTGCCAGAGCACTAAGCACTGAGACAAACATGACCAGTAAGGAAAAAGCAACAAGCTGTCAACAGAAAGACAGCCTTTTCCACTGAGTGCTGACCAGTCCCAACACAAGCAAAAATGGTCTGTATCTCATCATGTATTATTCAGAAAATGCCATGTATAATGATGAGGGAATCTTTAACACTGTTCACCAGAGTTCCAATTTTTTTTCTGGCAAGCAGAGATAATTCCATTTTCCACAACTTTAATTTTGTATTATTGTTATTGTTAAAAAATGATATTTGACATTAATTTCGTCAAGAGAGCTCAATCTGTTATCTAACTGCCATTTTTATACACAGTTATGACATACCTCTAGACATAGGAGACAGCATGTGTAGATATGCACTGACAGCACCAGTACTGTCACCAGCAATTGTGACACTACCAGGATTCCCACCGAATGAGGCAATATTCTGCTGCACCCATCTGAGGGCCATTACTTGGTCCTTCAATCCATTATTCCCAGGAAGAACTGAATCACCAGTACTCAGAAAACCTGAAATACGATCATAAAATTAGTTTTTAATTAGCAATAGATTAAATAGCTTAGGCTTGATTTTATAGAATCACACTCTAAAGAATCATGGTGTACTGATACAGTATAAATAGTTATAGGTCAAATTTATTGATCCATCATTAGACTATAAAAGCAAAGATTTCTTCAATATTTGAATACATTTTCTTAATGTACTATGACTGCACACGCACACGCACACACGCATACGCACACACACACACACACACACACACACACACACAAATGTAGATTGTCCCAGGAGCAATGGTCAGTATTCAGAGATGTAACAGGAACAATCAAAGCAAAAAAGTTTAGTAAACATGATCTCTAAAATATATACCTTAAGAGCTATGAGCACATCATCTTCAATACTGTGCAACACATCAACACATCTTTTCTACTGGAAGCCCTTTGCTCTCCATATTTTGGGAGGAGGCAGTGTCGACCAAAAGACGAAAAAAATTGTCTAGTACACTTGGGCTCTAAAATGCATACTTTATCAGCTATGAGCACTTGTTCATTTGAAGAGATGTGTTTCACAGTAGCAAAGATGAGCAAGTACTCGTAGCTCTTAAGGTATGCACTTAGAGCCCATGTATACCGGGATTTCTTCTTCTTTTGGTCCACACTACTACCTCTCCAAATATGGAAAACAGAGAGCTTGCAGTAGAAGAGATTTGTTTTACAGTATTCAAGATGATGAAGTACTCACAGCCCTTCAGACATGCATTTTAGAATCCATGTTTGCTAGACTTTTATGCTTTGAATGATCATTCCTGTCATATCCCTGAATACTGGCCATTCTGCCTGGTACATATATGAAGTGCGTGCAGAGAGAAGGCTGCTTAAAAAGTGACAACATACAATTTCCAAATTAACCTCCATAATTCATAACAAACAAAAGTATGAAATAAAAACAATGTAAGCATGCTTCACTCAGTTGTTTAAATAGATAACTCATTTAATCATTGATGTGAGACATTGCACAATGGTCTTACAGTCCATGTTTACTTACAGAGTCCAGTGCCTTCTCTTCAGATTCTTCCATAAAAAAGTAAGTTGCCAAGAAAGACAAGGGACTGCCTTGTCAACCTCATCAATTTGTTCATAAAATCTGTTATTTAGTAAAACATAAAATACTGGAAACTCCGCCATAGCCAGTCCCAAGCCCCATTGAGAAAGAAGGCAGGGGAAGAGTAACACCTTGTTAAAATCCTTGGTTCACCTGGCCCAGTTGATAGTATCTTGGGAGGGCCCCTTGCCAGGGATACGGTGAAGACGTTAACAGCAGCGAAGGTGGAGAAGATGGACTTCGGTATGGTGGAGCTGGCGGAAGAGGCAGCCTCTTGTCCAAGGCCAAAGTGGACAGAGGGCACGACAGATCCACATGTTAGTGGTGGTATCCAGACAGCACTTGTTCCACATATTAGTGGCAGCTGAATAAATAATATTCCAGACTAACAATCTAGTCTTACTTTGGAATTCAAGGATGATTTTGGATTCCATACTCTTTACAATTTACAGCTTCAAGTCGCAAAATGGAAAGTTTGCACAATGGATGCTCTACCACAGGTGGTAACTCTGATGAGGAATCCACCATTACATCATGTAATGCAATGGGACCTAGGATCCTGGGGAGTCCCAACATTTGCAATGAACAAGAGATGGAATATATTGAAAAGCATTCCACTATTCAGTTCAAGAAGAAGTACTACTTTGGAACATTAAATGTAAGTTCTCTTCTAAAAATTGGGAAACAAAAGGAATTAGAATTGTTCCTGCAGAAGAACGATATACAAATTATAGCAGGCCAGGAAACATGATTCTTAGATGAGAATGTACACTACTAGCCATTAAAATTGCTACACCACAAAGATGACGTGCTACAGACGCAAAATTTAACCAACAGGGAGAAGATGCTGTGATATGCAAATTATTAGCTTTTCAGAGTACTTACACAAGATTAGGGCCAGTGGCGATGCCTACAATGTGCTGACATGAGGAAAGTTTCCAACCGATTTCTCATACTCAAACAGCAGTTGACCAGCATTGCCTGGTGAAACATTGTTGTGATGCCTCATGTAAGGAGGAGTAATGCATACCATCACATTTCCAACTTTGATAAAGGTCAGATTGCGGCCTATCACTATTGCGGTTTATCGTATCGTGACACTGCTGCTCGTGTAGGTCAAGATCCAATGACTGTTAGCAGAATATGGAATTGGTGAGTTCAGGAGGGTAATACAGAACGCCGTGCTGGATCCCAATGGCCTTGTATCACTAGCAGTCGAGATAACAGGCATCTTACCCGCATGGCTGTAACGGAGCGTGCAGCCACGTCTTGATCTCTGAGTCAGCAGATGGGGACGTTTGCAAGACAACAACCATCTGCACAAACAGTTCAACGTTGTTTGCAGCAGCATGGACTATCAGCTCGGGGACCATGGCTGCGGTTACCCTTGATGCTGCATCACAGACAGGAGCACCTGCGATGATGTACTCAACGACAAACCTGGGTGTACGAATGGCAAAACGTCACTTTTTCGGATGAATCCAGATTCTGTTTACAGCATCATGATGGTCGCATCTGTATTTGGTGAACATCGTCATGAACGCTCATTAGAAGTGTGTAGTCATCAACACATACTGGTGTATCACCCAGCGTGATGATATGGGGTGCCATTGGTTAAACATCATGGTCACCTCTTGTTCACATTGACAGCACTTTGAACAGTGGACATTACATTTCAGATATGTTACGACCCATGGCTCTACCCTTCATTTGATCCCTGTGAAACCCTACATTTCAGTAGGATAATGCACGAACACATGTTGCAGGTCCTGTACGGGCCTTTCTGGATACAGAAAATGTCCGACTGCTGCCCTGGCCAGCACATTCTCCAGATCTCTCACCAATTGAAAACATCTGGTCAATGGTGGCCAAGCAACTGGCTTGTCACAATATGTCAGTCACTACTCTTGATGAACTGTGGTATCATGTTAAAGCTGCATGGGCAGCTGTACCTGTACACACCATCTGAGCTCTGTTTGACTCAATGCCCAGGCGTATCAAGGCTGTTATTACGGCCAGAGGTGGTTGTTCTGGGGACTGATTTCTCATGATCTAGCACCCAAATTGCGTGAAAATGTAATCACAAGTCAGTTCTAGTATAATATATTTGTCCAATGAATACCCGTTTATCATCTGCATTTCTTCTTGGTGTAGAAATTTTAATGGCCAGTAGTGTAGTTGATACACAACATTCTAGAATTTGTAAAGGGAAACCAGCAGTGAGAATAATGGAAAACATACCGATGTTTGGAACAGCATTTTATGTACACAAAAAAATCATAGACAGTGTAACAGGATTTAGATCAAATTCAGAAAGAATATCAAATGGCTCTGATCACTATGCGACTTAACTTATGAGGTCATCAGTCACCTAGAACTTAGAACTAATTAAACCTAACTAACCTAAGGACATCACACACGTCCATGCCTGAGGCAGGATTCGAACCTGCGACTGTAGCAGACGCCCGGTTCCAGACTGTAGCGCCTAGAACCACACGGCCACTCCGGCCAGCTGAAAGAATATCTATGTTAACAATAAAGTGCAAGAATAAAAGTTACACTCTCATAAACTGTCATCCACCTATAAATGCAGACAACAGAAGAAATCTGGAGAAAGTAAATCAATTCTGGGATCTTTTAGAATCTGAAATTTCTATCATACCTAAGAAGATTGTCAAAATACTTCTTGGTGACTTCAATGTGCAAATTTGGAGGGAAAAGAAATTTAGGCCCATTATAAGTGAATATCCAGCTCACTCAAGAAGAAACATAAATGGTGAAAGACTGAACAATATGTGTAAAATGTTCCAGTTAAAACTCATGTCCACAAATTTCTGTAAACTACCAAGAAAAGCCAAAACTTGGAGACATCCAAATCCAAACCTAGGGGAATTTCAACTGGATTATGTAGCCATATCTAAAAGATATATCACAGAAATTATGAATGTTACAATAGTCAGAAATGAGGAACTTGACTCAATCTCTCTAAAATTAAAATAAAATTTCTCCCATTTAAAACAAAAAAGGTGACCAAGAAAGTGATCAGATACAACATGACTACAGCTAATATTACAAAAGAAAATATAGAAAAACTTAGAGAAGAAATTGAGACAAGTAAAGAAGGCGATTGGCTTGAATTCCAGATGCAAATAACTCAAGCAGCAGAAACACTTTAGGTTTGGCCAAGAATAAAAAGAAGACATGGTGGAATGAGGAGTGAGAGGAAGCACTAATACAAAGACCTCAAAAATGGAGAAAATGGAGATGTTCGAAAAAAGAGGAAGACCTTGAACAATTCGGACAACAAAGAAAAGAAACATAAAAAATAATCTGGAAAATCAAAAGAAACTTTGAAAATTCTCAGCTTATTGAAATAGAAGAAAATTTCATCAAAAATAATACTAGAAACTTTTACCAAACTTTTAAACACGTACTTAAAGGATACCAGGCACCAAGTATTTGTTTCAAAGACGAAAATGGGATTAAATAACTAATAAAATAGTGAAATTTTAGCAAATAGTTTTGAAAAGCTGTTAAACTGACCAGTTTTAGATAAATTAGAATTTCCAGTGACAAGTCAAAATCTTGAGGAAGATTTCCCACCAACAGAGTTAGATATTCATGAAGCCATCAAAACATTCAAAAACAATAAAGCAAGTGGTGAAGACTCCATTACAGAAGAATTATTGAAGTGGTCAGAACCAAAAACCATAAATGATCTTCAACTGCTTCTTGAGAATATTTGGAAAACTGAAAAGATTCCAGTTGAATGGGAAACGGCATTAATCCACTCGCTACATAAAAAGGGAGACAAACAAAATGTCAATAATTACAGAGGAGTGTCACTTCTGCCAGTGGCATACAAAATATTATCAAAAATTCTCCTGAACAGAGTGGTAGATACTTTAGACAAATAACTGGGAGAATATCAGGGTGGTTTTTGAAAGGGAAGATCCTGTGCAGAACAAATTTTTAACTTACAGTCAATAATTCGCCATAGAATGTTAACCAGCAAACCATTTATAGTGTTCATTTATTGATTTCAAGAAAGCATTTGATTGTATAGACAAAGAAACAATAGATAAGGTCATTAGAGAATTTGGCATTAAATCAAAACTAGCAAATATAATTCGTGAAACACTAACAGGTCCAATATCTAAAGTCAAATGTATAGGAGAAGTATCTCAGCCATTTGAAATAAAAACTGGTGTTATACAAGGTGATGGTTTATCACCTTCACTTTTTAATTGTGCTCTATAAAAAATTGAATGCAGCTAAAAAATCACAAAATTGAACCAGTAACTCTGGGAAGGAAAACAAATGGAATCAAGGTAAACTGCTTGGCTTCTGCAGATGATTTTGCAATACTTTCAGAAAACCTGACAGAAGTTATTCAGATAAACCTTCTGTAAAAAATAGCAAACAGAACTGGTCTCAAAATTTCAGCTGAAAAAAAAAATTCATGAAAAAGGCACCAAGATTCATAGAAACACAAATGGGTAAAATAAAGTGAGTAAATAAATTTAAATATCTTGGAGAGACTATACAATAGAATGGACCACAAAAATCTGCAATAGATGTAAGAATTAACAAAATGGTTTGAACACAGATGGGTAAAATAAAGTGAGTAAATAAATTTAAATATCTTGGAGAGACTATACAATAGAATGGACCACAAAAATCTGCAATAGATGTAAGAATTAACAAAATGGTTTGACCAAAAATATTTACAAGTGTATATCTAGAAAAACAAAACTAAAACACTACACCACAGTGGTATGACCAGAATGTTTATACGGATCTCAATACCTAATGGTGAACTATAAAATAGACAGACTACAGATACTGGAAAGAAGGATTATTAAAAAAATAATGGGTGCAATAAAAACTGCAGATGGTTGGAAAATAAGAAGTAATGAGATCTACAAAAATATAGAGAAAATATCTGAAGTAATGGTCAAATGAAGATTAACCTTTTTTGGACACCTCTACTGAATGGATGGAAATATACTAACAAAACAAATACTCCTATATTTCTGGAAGAAGAAATCAACAATAGCATGGATTACAGAAGTAAGGAAAGATCTAAAAAGAAACAACATCAAAGAATCAGAAATAGCATAAAGAAACTGTTTTAAAAATAAAATACTAAATGTGGAAGGCTTTCAACGTAGAAGAAATAAAAAATCGGGTACAACATGGACAGAAGAAAGGAAGAGACTTCATGGGGAGAAAATGAGGGATACTGGAAAAATAGGAAACAACAACAAAGGGAGAAGAGTAACTGAAGTTTTTAATGTGATCCTAGTTGGTCAATATGATTTAAACAATAAAAATATATATATGGGAAAGTGCAGCCAGTCACCTATAGCAGACTGATGCATAGAGCATAAAAATAAATAACAGTAAAAATTGATCACACTAGCTTTTGAGCTCTTCCTCTTTTTCTAGAAAAAATACACACATTCACATACAAGAGCCACAAAGGCACTCCGATGACACAGGCTACCCTTTCCCTTTTCTTTCATCTAAAAGAAGGTGTATCCTCTCTAAAGACAAAGTTAAAGCACCAAAGATAGCCACACTTGTTGGCTATGTAAAAGATTACTTGATTTTACAGAAGACAGACATATGTAACATAGCCTGTAAGTGTGGTTTGTTGTACATCAAATGTACTTTCCATACAATTTAAAGACATTACATGGAACAGTGACTTCATATGCGCCTGCTACAGCTAGATAGCTCTGCCATGTCCAAGCACCGTAAACAAGGTGGCCATGCTACAGACCATAACAACATTCAGATTTTAGCATCTGTCTCATGTTTTGGGATTCAGTTTTCAGAGAAGCCACTAAAATAAAATTGATGAATGTTTTAATGAGCTGTGATGGGTTTAATTCTGAAAAAAATGTGGACTGTAGCACTGGCAATCCTTAACTCTCATAGACAATGGTTCTGTCCCTCTATCATAAGAATTTGTTACACAATATGTGCTGGCATAAGCTGTTGCCAGCACACTGATTGGCAAAGATGTAGCAAGAAGATCGACAGTAGGCACTGGATAAGCACGCCTATCAGGAGAGTGACCGAAGACTGACTCACAAGCAACACGCAGCCAGCGTCCTCTTGACAGCAAGTATTTAGACCGCCAACACAGACTGTAGGGCTCAGTCTCAGGCACTAGATCAGTCAGTCTCACTCTTTCAGTTACTAGCTCTTGTCACTAGGTCAGCTACTAGGTCAGTCACTATTCTAGTTGGTGTCTGTCAGTACATTGCGACACGACTCAAGCACATAGCAGGACTTGCACTTCACCATCAGTGAGGCTAACGTGGATTATTATGGAAAAGCTTGTACTACAACAAATGGATGCTATAAAGTTAAGTAGCAGCTATCTGTTTAAGTAAATAAAGAATCCTGTTAATACATGTGTGCAGTTGTGTTGTAGGGAGAGGATACCGGTCACCAAATAACATCCTCTCACTTCATTCCTATGGTACAAGATGCTACAGTGTTGACAAGGACACAAAACAATATCCCTCACAGATGACATCAAAGTAGCATATATCTCTGTTACTCAAGTAGTATTTATCACACTGTAATTTGCTGTGTACTCATATGAGTTCTTGGTTGGTATAAAAGGTGGGTGACAGCACTTCACTGAGAGTCTTTCCCACTTCCTTCAGAGATGGCTGAATGGTTTACAACCAAAACAACAGGAAGCAAAGACTAGTTACAGCTGAAGTCAAACAATTTTCTATATCTGTACAGTAAGTCCTTGATTTCCAACACACAATAGGCCTTAAACTCGAATTATTCACATCTGTTGTTGTCTGGTTTTATTCCAGTCCACTCCTTGTTTTTGTTATTGCCTTACCATTTTTTCAAATACTGTATTATTTTATTTTTTTCCTTTTTAGAGTGCCATACATCAATCGCTAAAAATGGAACCATTGTAAGATCACTTTCTTGTTGGTTTGTTTGCCTGCCTGTCTGTCTGTGTGTCCAACTGTTAAAACCCCTTTTTCTCAGGAATGGGAAAACATTTAAAGTTTAGATTTATGTCACATACTAAGGTATATGGTATCTGTATATGGTATCTTGGTGTTGTAAAAAGATTGAACCATCTTAGTCAATTCAATCAAAAGATACAGCCATTTATGTCACAAATTTTGGTACTCTCAAACACATGCATCAAAACCTGTTGAGCTAAAGCATGAAATCTGACATGAAGAAAAGTTTCACAGTAAAACTGAAGAAAAAAATCCAAAATTGTGAATTTGCAATTACATAAAGAAAAATAAAAATAAAAATTTGTCATTTGTTTTCCCAAAGCCTGCCTGTCCATCTGTCTGTTGAGAGCCCTTTTTCTCAGGAACAGGTAGACATACCAAGTTGAAATTTCTCACATATTCATGTCTTTGGTCCCTTGATGGTGAAAAAACTTAAGCTTGTAAGTCAATGCAAGTGAAAGATATGACTATTTATGTCAAATATTTTGATAGACTACAAACTCGCTCATTACAACAAAAAACAGAGGCAAGCATTTGCAAAACATGGATTGTGTTGTGCTGTGGCAGACATCTTATACTGTTGACTGAGACACTGAAAGACTGCAGTACAAACCCTTTGCTGCCAGTGTAAAAACTCATCAGTAGCAGCGTCAGACATCGTAGACGAAACATAGGACCAACCACAGAATGAAAACTGCATGGAGAACAATGCCACACTCATCATCACTTGTATTGCAACATGGACAAACATCACAACCAAGAACATGGGTACAACTTTATTAGTCTGTGCCATGTACGCCAATCACCATAATATACATTGAACACAATAAGATAAGGCAAACGTATGCAAACAGTAATAACTTGGTAACTGAGCATGAGCGCAGTTTGGCAGGATTTAAACAGGCAGTCCTCCATGGCAGGCTTTATAGGAGTCCACACAGTATTGATCTTTCACACCACATTCTTGCAGATGATGCACACTACTAATGTGTGCGGCTTTCAAATGTGCAAGCATTACTTCATAACATATATCATTGCTACATTTTCCAGTATCCCTTATCAACGTATTTCTTTGCAGTTTTTAGTGTAACTTTCCTATGTCATTCCTGAATAACAACGTTTTCTTAAAAACTTCCTTCTCTTTTGCAATAAAATTAAACCTCTGTATATAAAATTTGATGGAGCTTTATTTGAGCCCACATTTGATGCCATAGGTACAACTTATATTTGAATGTAAGCCACTGAAACTAATTATGATTAACTGAATGAATCAGTTCCCATCTGAGTAAAAAGTAACAATGTATTATGATTATCACATGTAATATGATTGTCACATACTACATTCACACCACTGCAAGTACAATGTAAATCAGTGATGCCCTAGAATTGAACTTGTGAGCAGGGTTCTGGCTCGCTGCCAATAGCTCTTTCATTTGGATGCACACTTCCCCCACCACCATGCCATGCTATCAGAGTGTGAGGAGGGGGAAGGGTGGGAAACTGTGAAGCCTCTGTATTTAAATGACAATGCAGTTACATTTGCATATGACTTGATTTAATATTTCTCAACACAGGTCACAAACAAAATTTAATTATTGTTGTCACACTGAAGACATAATTTTTATCTGGTAACAACTGCCACCATATGGACAGATGAAGACAACTTCACACACATTCACGCTCAGGTTACCACATATTCATGACTTATTTAGTTTCATAATTGAAAAAAAAAGCCTTTCATACACATTTGTTGATTGAAATATTTTATCATGTTTGCAACCTCATTATTGAGATGTTGAAACTCTTCCCTAGGAAAATAATGTAGATCTCCTAGACAGTTGCAATGTCAATGAATTTGTCTTTTAAATAGGAATTATATGCAGATCAATCAGATACATCTGCAAATGCACAGGGGCGCTTTCAACTAAAATAGCAAACACACTTAAAAACAGTTCGAAAACAGATGCAAGATTGGCAGTGTCCTTGGGTAACTGTTCTTGTATGTCTTTCGAATGCCACAATGGATTTTTCAAACCTTGCATTTTCTTTAATGCCAGTGAGCTTATGGGAAATTGAAGTGTTTTTTGTTAGAATTTGTCCCTTCCACAAGATGATTTTCTTTTTAAATCCATCCCCATAAAATCACAAATAAGTTGTTTCTTATCTTGCAGTGCTTTTCTGTGAGCTGTGTGCAGTCAAGTTCACTTAAAACGCAAGGTTTGCAATCTATTCTGGATGTTCTGATTTTCACTCTTTATAGAGGTTTTAAATCAAAAAATTGTTCCAGGCTTGCCCCTTGACTTGAAAAACATACTTTTCAGTAATATTTAAAAGTCTCCATACTCTATGTTGAGTTCTACTGACAGTGGAATAATGCAAGTGACTTCACAAAATTTTCATGTTCGTATCACCAATTTCATCACGTGTTCCATGCTCACAAATTTAGTGTAAAATGCTCCTTGATGTACAGAACAATGAATCCCATCTGTCAATGGGTGTAATATTTTCCTCTTTCATAGTCAACTAAATCTTTAATTCTTTCTGCATGGTGTTGTCATGTCATTCCATAACAAATTTGTGGTACCTGATGATTATGCGACTATCACTCACATCAGATACTGAGAATTCTCATCCTTCTTCTCTAACATTCCCATTCATGTTTTAAGCTTGTGACAATACACTGACAGACTGTCTTTTTTTGCACCAACACCCACTGGACCTGTGAACTTTTTTTATACCAGGAACAAATGGCAAAGGGTAAACTGGGCTGACACCGTGATCTTGCCAAACCAAAGAAAGACATTCCAACCAAAAAATGTCGCAAAGCCAAGCCTCAGTCTGCATGCAGCCCACACTGCTCATGTGCAGTTTGGCACACCATGGCTGGTCCGGGTGTAAAAAAACTAATGAACAGTAACTTAACAATAATAGTGAATTTATGCAGATAAAATGATAATGTTTCCCAAATCATCAACTATAGTTATGTACAGAATACACAGTATAACAATAATACTTTTTACTTCTCCTGTTTCTTAAAGTATCACCCTTATACAGTAATGGTCTAAAATACAATAGTTTCATTATGGACTTACAAGGTGAGGTATAAACCACAACAAAAACTTACACACACACACCCACACACACACACACACCCACACACACACACACACACAGATTCCTATTGCTGCATTTGCTCAACATACCCAAAGCTCCAAGCCTGTAGTTGATTGTTACCAGAACAATGTCCTCATCCATCAAATACTGAGGACCATACAAGTCACTGGTACCACTGAAGACGTAATAAGCACTAGGGTGAAGAAACACTACCACCGGTCTCTGAGGATTTCTAGTGTTATGTGGCAGCTGTCATGACAGAGAACATGTTATGATTCATACTCATAGTGATAGGTACACAAATGTAATGGTCTTAAATAACTTGTACACAAGGTTTGTCATACATATCAGACTAATATGTACATCAGACTAATAAACAATTGAGTACCAATACTAATAATATAACCAAATGAAAGACAGCAAATACAAACTTTTAAATCACACCCATTACTATCCCCTACGCTTTCCAGGTACTTGTAGGGTCTGCTTGAAACACATACATCTTCATCTGCTCTGGCCTTACTGCCACCTTTCTTTTGTTACTTTGGCCCAGTCTTCTTCCAATGCTTTCTTCTGCTCCTTTCAACCACCTTGTCCCTTGACCATCCCCTTGGCCTCTTGCATTCCATCGTCATATTGTCCATCTTCCTCTGCACCTTCTTATCATCCACTCTCCCTGCATTCCCATTCCATTCTAATCTTCGCATCTCAATCTTTTCTTTCAGAGGTTCCTCTTGTGTTTTGTTTCCCAACTTTTACATTTTTGTTACAACTGTCCAACTTCTTAGAAACTTTATTTTACTTTCTTGTACTTACTTTTTCTTGTATTCATGGCACAGGCTTCTACAGATTGAAATCGTAATTGGTGCTTTTCTATGAGACTTCACTGTTCATATTGTGACTTTCACATTCCTTATTTCCTTTCCTTCGGTTTTTTTTTTTTTTTTTTTTTTTTTTTTTTTTTTTTTTTTTTTTTTCCCCAATCCCCAGTAGTTGAAACTTTCACTGTTTTTAGCTTCTCCATACTCAGTGTTATTTTGGTTGTAGATATCTTTTTTTTCTTGTTGTGTACACCAGCTCACACTTCTTTGCATTAAATTTTAGACTATTTATTACATAATGTCTATAAGTTTGTGCTAGTAGTTGTGTATCTCAATAATGCAATAATTAATATGAAATACAGCAAAAAGAAGCACAGGCTGAATGCAGTAACTGGAATTTACATGAATTATTTATAGCATACTAATTCTCTACTACTGGAGTCTTCTTACTCACTTTTGTTGTATACACATTGAGAAACAAACAGTCTTCTGACGTATCATTAGTGTTTTGTGTTGAAGGACACCTTGAACCATCCTTTGTTGCATTCTTTACACCATCCCATGGCCCAACTGGCACTGGTGACTGCAAAATTCAAAGCTTAGAGTGAAAAACTATGTTATCTGCTTACTTATGTATAAATGATGTATAATTTATTATTTCATCAAGTGTAATTTGATGTATGAATAGCATTAAGTAGTATAGTAAAGAAAATAGTTAATGTTTGAAAACATAATATGCATGATAAAAAAAATCTACTCACCAAGAAGCAGCAGCAGAAAAAAAACATAAAAGATATTTAACATGCAGGATTTCAGAGCCAGTAGCTCCTTCTACTGGAAGGAGGGTCGAAAGGAAAGGAAGAGGAATGAAGGAGAAGGACTGGTGAGGTTCAGGAGAAGGGGAGAATACAAGAAAGTCACCCAGAACACTGGTCATGGAAGACATACTAGATGGCATGTGAAGGAAAGACTAATTGCTGGTCTCTGCAAAAGCTGATATTTGAAAACTTGTGAAGTTAAAGGTGGAAGAAAGGGTAATAAGCAAGACAGAGATTACTGAACAAACACCAGGAAAGAGTCAATAAGAACAGAAAGTGAAGTGCATTGTTAAGTGGCAGACAGAGGGTGGGGTAATAAGTCAGGATGGACATAATTTTAGGAGGTAGCAAAATTTTTGAGAACTTCACAGGCAGGAACTGGCATTACAACTTTTGCATGGTTCTTACCACCCACCTGGCCTAAATGTACATTAATTTCTATAGTCACAGTTAATTTTTAGTAGATATTCCTTTTATTCCCCACTTTATTTTCTGACCTGTCTATTTTTCCCCAACACCTTTACCTGCCTCTCATGTATAATGCACTTAGCTTTCCACTCTTGTGTGATGTTCATTCAGTAATATCTGACTTGCTTCTTACCATGTCTTCCATCTTTAAGTGCTCAGGTTTTCGAATCTCATCTGGCACAGGCACTAAAATCAGTCTTTATTTCTCATCCCATTCAGTAAGTCCATATTCTCACCATTTTGCTGAACCTCACTAGTGCTTTTCTTTCATCCCTCTTCCTTTCCCTTCAAACTTCTGCCAGAAGGAGCTACTGGCTTCAAAAGCTTCTCCGTTTCCATATCTTTTATGTGTGTTTTCTCCTGTTGCCACTTGGCGAGTAAATTTTTATCCGTCTACATTATTTTATTTTTGCTACAGTGTACAAATCAAGATTCTAAGATTTCCCATCTTTTGTAAGGTATGCTTGACTTGCACTCTTTCTTCATAAGATCTAAGGTACATAATGAGTGCGTAAATGAATCAGATCAGACATTTCATTGGGCATACATGCTTTCATATCATACTCCATAGCCATAATTATAGAAAGTTAGAGCATATATAAAAAAATCTTTTTAAAAGTCAATCTAAAGCAATTTACCTAGCTTTCAAAGCCAAATAAAGTTGAATGTTTAACGTATATAATAAATTAAATAATGAGGCAATAAAAGAAGTAAGCAGCACAAAACTTTTAGGGACTATTAACAAACCTAGATTGGGCATTGAAGTAGCTTAAAATGAATGGGCAAATCTGTTGGGATCATTGGTATATACAGTGTACAAGAGAGACCTCTCTCATGCAGGATATGTGAACCAAATCAAGTAACACAATGATTAGCACATTGGACTCGCATTTGGGAGCACAGTGGTTCAAATACACATCTGGCTGCCCCAGGCAAATGTGGGGATTGTTCCTTTGAGAAGGGCATGGAAGATTTCCTTCTACATCCTTGAAACATCGTGAGCTTGTGTTCTGTCAGTACCATCCTCAATCTCAATGTGATGTTAAATCTTAACCTTTCTTGCTTGGATATGTGAGGATAGTATTTTTCAAATTTACAATCTGTAAGCAGATAGAATTACAATGTTTCAGATGATTCAGATTCCGCAATGTGATTAGTAATCCAGTTAAAAGCCAATAAGCCATAAACACAACGTTCTAGCTTTATGTTAAAACTAACTGTGAGGAAGAAAACAGAAAAGCACATAGTTGTGTAATCCATTTTTGTTTAAAATTATATATAAGAAGAAATAATATATAAGGGAGAAACAATATGTTTAATGTTTAAATGTCGTGCTATTGTAGTTAAAATTAAGGGAAAAATATGAAGCCACACATTTTCACAGCACAGCACATGCTTTCTCAGTTTGTTTTAACAGAAGATCTGCACATTGTTGTTTAAGAAAATATATAGCCAACATCTACCTGAACGTTTATTACAGTATTGTACAAAAATCTGAAGTCAGTTGGTCAAGAAGTTTTCAGATTTTTCATAACTTTCCCTATTATAGATTATATAAAATTATGTTTACTAAAATATGTAGCCTACATCCATCCAAGTGCTTAGTAGAGCATTGTGCAAAAATCTGAAGGAAATCAGTCAGGAAATTTTTGAGATTTTTGCTAAGAATGTTTCCCCTTTATATATTACATATATATTTACACATCATTCATATAAAAAAATATTTAGCTTATGTTGGTCAGAATGTTTATTAGAACACCATGTAAATATTTGAAGGGATTTTTGCTCACAACTTTTCTCTGATTTTTATATAAATCAAAAAGTATATACCTTATGCCTCTCCAAATATTTATTTTGCTACAAACTTTTCCACTTTATGCAGGGTGTCCCATTTATCTTAACCAGCCTAAATAAATGTTTGTGCAGATGAAAATTACAAAATGTCTAAAGCAAATGTTCTTTTGTCATCAGGGAGACGTCAGTCAGCATGATTGCCTTCATTGTAGCTTTGTTTTTTACAGTAATATGAAGAGTGGTATGACTTTTTTAAATAGCACCCTGTATTTTTTATTCAGTAATACATTGTCTCTCCTAAAGACCTATTCAAAAATGTATCACAGTGTACCATTCACTGAAATACAACGTTATTAATTACATAACACAACACTGATGTTACCGCTCCCAGCACTTAGTGCAGGTATTCGGGGTAAATGGAACACATCCACCTGCTGATGTTGACAGAGGACAAATATGAACATAAGTAGAATGCACACTTGTTATTCTGTCAACCATCATCAGTCGAAGAGTTGTGTGAGGAGAATGTACACCAACGAAGAGAAGGTAGAAATGCTACTCATCTATAGGGAATGTAAGTAATTACAGAACAGTAATTGCAATACTGATTTCTTATGTATAGGTACATTTAGTACAGTAGTTAAGTCCTCTTAAATACTGTTGTGTATAGTAGGCATACAGTAAAGGCTGTCCTTCCTACAAACTGCATTGACATAACGTTTCTTTTGTTGTGGTTGTTGTTGTTGTTGTTGTTGCTGATGAAGGTAGGTGAAATGCTACACAGGCAGTGGAACTGTGCAGAGAGCGATATCCTGACAAGAACCCATCTTCCTGAGATGTTTTCTCATCTTGTTGTGACACTTCAGGAAACGGGAAGTTTCAACCCACGACAACGCAATCATTGTAGCACTCGCATAGACAAAGCTGCCGAAGTTACTGTTCTTGCTTCCATTGCTATGAATCCACATGTGAGCACACAACAGCTTGAACATGAGATTGGCATTCCTAAAACCAGTGTACATCATGTTGTTACACATCACTGGTTCCACCCTTACCATGTACACCTACATCACGAATTGCATGGGAATGATTTCCAGAATCATGTACAGTTCAGTCAGTGGGCACAGCAGCAAATCCTCACCAACCCGAACTTCTTCTCCGATGTTCTATTTACTGATGAATGTTCCTTCTCAAAAAAAGGACAGGTAAATACAAGGAACATGCATTATTGGTCCAGCGACAACCCACGATGGCTTAGACAGGTAGTACATCAGCGTCAATGGTAGTGTAAACGGAACAGCATATGTCAACTTCCTCAGACGAATTATTCCTCCTCTTCTGGATGAAGTGCCGCTAAGAACCAGAATGCTTAAGTGATAATAACACAATGGATGTCCAGCACATAATGCCTTGTGTGCACATCGTGTTCTGAACTGAAGTTATCCTACCGGATGGATTGGTCAAGGAGAAACAGTTACTTGGCCTGCTAGGTCTCCTGATTTAAATCCTCTGGACTTTTTTCTTTGGGGATGCATTAAAGATGTTGTCTATCGTGATATTCCAACAACTCCAGAGGACATTCAGGAACGTATCTTGCTTGCTTGTAATTCTCTTCAGCAGACAACACTGGAAGCAGTAAATAATTCTTTCACTCAATGAGTGCACCAGTGTATCAGAGACCAGGGTCACCACTTTGACCACTTTTGAATGTTCTACTCCTGGGCAATGGTATAGGAAAGTCAAAGTCAATTTTGTGTTATATCTTTACTTGGCCTTCAATTGTTTTCTGTCAACTCCAGCAAGTGGACGCGTTTGTGATCCAGGGCTATAAGTCTATGTTGTGTTATGTAATTAATAACGTTGTGTTTCAGTGAATGGTACACTGTGATACATATTTGAAAAGGTCTTTAGGAGCGGAAATGTATTACTGAAAAAAAATACAGGGTACCATTTAAAAAAGTCATACCACTGTTCATATCTTTGTAAAAAACAAAGTTACAACAAAGGCAATCATGCTGATTGGTGTCCCCCTGACTGCTAAAGAACATTTGCTTGAAACATTTTATAATTTGCATCTGGATAAACAGTTATTTAGGGTGGTCAAGATAAATGGGACACCCTGTATAGTACCAGTGTGTATATATATTTTGCTCCATATTTTATTAGAATATTGTGTAAAAATTTTAAGTAAATCAGTCAGGAACTTTTTGAGAAATTTGGTAACATCATTAAACAACATCTTGTCTTATGTATTAGTATAGATGAGTGAGTATTAAATATCAAATTAACCAGAGTCCTTGGGCAAAGAATACAAAAACAAATAAATACATACACTTGCTAGGTATGTGTGTGAACATTCCTTCATTCATTAACACAGTGTGGGACAGAACCCTAAGTTATGTGGAAGAGGTGACATTATAAATCAATTGGCAGATGCAGCAGGCAACCAATTACAGTTAGTGCTGGTATGTTCACTGGGATTAAGATTAGTCTAGATTAGTTTATTATATGCAGTATCTACACCAACAGAAAAAAAAAAAACAGCTCGTGTAATTTGAAAGAGAGTCACTGCACTTCTTCTTACACCACATAGCTGCTATTTTTATATAATAATTCAAATTAAATATTTATATAACTTTGCTCAAAACATTATCAGCTACTATATACCAGGGAAGTTAAAGTCTTTTTACTGTGAAAACCAGAGTTAATTGGAATTTACATCTCTGAATCCGAATATTCTGATAACTTATGGAAGTATTGGCTAATGAGGTACTCTTTAATTTCAAATATTTGGGGATTTTCAATTTTTTGCCTGGTATCTGCCTGTAGATAATTAGGGAAATTTGTATCAGAACATTAAACTTTTCTTCAAAATTTGGACTTTATTTTACTGTTTCAGTTGCACAGTTATTTTTATGATAGCTGTTTTCAGTGTAGTAGTGGTGTAAGAAACCTGCTGTAACCACGTGGACATGGAATTATACATCAGAATGTTAGTCAACGTACAAATCAATGTGCAACAGGGATGGTGAAATAAAGGATACATTTTGAATCTCAACATAGTTGCAGAATCTCTCAAGACGAGTAAGTTAGCAATAATAAGACTTCTACGAACTTCCTACATGCTGAAATAATTGTAGGACAGCAACTTCTATTTATCAGTACAACTGAAATCTGTCCAAAGTTGCAAATTTCACTTATTTTATTCACTCGATAACTAGTTTTGGGCGCTGTAACTGTTCGTTTGCACATTTTTGACATGGTTTTTGCATTCTCGGGCTCGTGGTCGTGCGGTAGCGTTCTCGCTTCCCTCGCCCGGGGTCCCGGGTTCGATTCCCGGCGGGGTCAGGGATTTTCTCTGCCTCGTGATGACTGGGTGTTGTGTGCTGTCCTTAGGTTAGTTAGGTTTAAGTAGTTCTAAGTTCTAGGGGACTGATGACCATAGCTGTTAAGTCCCATAGTGCTCAGAGCCATTTGAACCATTTGCATTCTCGGAAATAACAGTATGACTGTCTGTTATGATGTTTCGAAAACGGATCCCGGCCCAATATTAGTCACCGAAGGAATAAAAAATGTGAAATTTGCAACTTTGGCTGGTTTTTTGTTGTACTGGATAAAACTTATGTCAGAACCACAGACTTAAACACATACGCTATGTGGAAATTATTTGTACTTCCAGTTTTGTGGCTGTGAATTGTATGTGCCTACCTACATTTACTCCTGTTATTAATCAGAAATATCATTTGGTAGTGTGGCAAATAAGTGCAAGTGAAGAATGTTGTAATACGTCTACTGCTTGCACAGCTCTTTTAAGTCTTGATTAAAACCGCCCCAAATTCCAAGCTGGGTGGGGTGGCGACATCTCACAGTTTTCATAGTTCACAAGAAACTGCTCTGGGTACACTAACTTGTTCTGGCTTTAGTCTAACTGTTACTGGATTGATACATGTCTGTTTGACAGCTAGGATGTGAGTTCGGTTTGTGAAGTTTTTATTAAGTGGGCAACTACCCTCCCTTCCCCCAAGCTGGGGACACCCTCGAGAGCTGGCCTTCTGTATAAAATAAATCTATCTCGCCCTGCAAAAGATCCCACCATCCCTTTCCTGTCGACTTCTTTTTCTGTCTTTTACGTGTTGTAGACGAAAACGAATTCGTAGTATGCGCTCCTGTCCCCTTGCAATGCTGCCAGCCTAAACTATGAAAAGATAACTGGGCAATGTTAATTCATCTCTGCCATGCAGAAGAGCAACTATAATTTTAAAATTGGCCAGCAGAGGTAATGAACACTTAAATATATTTTGTAAACTGGAAGTACAACATACCATAACTGAACAAAACGAGACAAGAATCAACATTCAATGTTAATTAAAAAATGCTTCTAGGTTGGCTACGCCCAACACTCTTACACTGTTTGCCCGGCAACATTTTGACTTTCGTCGATTCTGACTGATCTAGTGAACCAAAGATAAAATGAATAAGCACCGTATTAGTACCTTGAAGCGTAGTTCGCCGACGGGCGGCTGTGCGTAACGCACTCCACGGAAGGAAAATATCGATTTGCCATCTAGGGACTGCAGTATGCTTCCCCGCAGCCGGCCTAAGGGCGTCTGAACCTCGGGAAATTCCGACGCTGACGTCGACGTCGTCTTGTTCCTACAGTTAGAGGGCGATCTGCCCCTGCCCGTGTTCCTATCGCAGGCGACGAGGCCCACAGCACATAGCAGAACAGCGAACAGAGCTTCTCTCCTCATGTCTACTGCAATACTGAACTGCGCCCGCTGTCGCCAACTGCTGCCCGTGTTGCCGACGCAATAGTTCCAGGAACCGCGCGCAACACTTCCAAGAGTTCCCTTCCGGCGTAGCTTAAGTCGTACTTGGCCATAGATTTCAGACAAGCGCTGAAAAAACACCACTTTGCTTCCAGTTTTCAAGTAAGACAAACGAAATGCGATTACTGTATGTCTTACTGGAAACGTTGACCATTGGATGAAATTTATGATGTATCATTTCACACAATACATTTTCGGTTCAACACTATATCAAGAGACGCATAAAGTATCATTTCACACAATACATTTTCGGTTCAACACTATATCAAGAGACGTATAAAGCATTTAGACAACCATACGGTCCCCAGTCATGACGAAAGTGAAGTTCTTGGGACTTTTTTAATGTAAGAACTCTACCTATATCCGCCACACGAATTCATTACAGTACAAACAAAACCGGAATCCACTGATCGTTATGAGGTAATTACGTTTTACAATAGACGCCTCCACATTTGCTTCCACTCCTACAGATGCCATGATAATAAAAGCAGTGAAAATGCCTTTAAGAATCGGACGAAAGGTTTTAGCTCGAAAGTTCCTCCTAACAAAACTGCAAGTACAAATATATATCGGTGTATAGAATATTCACTGCAGATGGTGGAAGAATCTAAGGGTGTACCGGTACTGTTCTTATATACCCCGTCTGGGCACAGCTACTGGAATTCCTTTCTGGCTGGCGTAACGTCTCAGTTAAACTATAAGTACGTTATTGCAACTTGGTACTGGAAGATAATTCGAACTTGTCATTAACCTTGTAACATACTGGATCACACGTATGTCTCCGGATTCTGTGTAAATTTGCACAGATGTATCTAAAACACATCTCGAGATGTCATTAGTTGAGGAATTCTTTATCCCAAATTAATGCACATGAAATCAAAGGCGCCAGTTTCTTTCCTTCTCACTTAAACATCCATACTTTTAGCAAATTCTATCGCTATCAAACGCATACTGTTAACGGTATTTGGTAGAAATTCAACGTGGATAAGCAAAATTATTTGCTAGACAGTGCGTATTGAGCACGACAAAATCGAAAATAATTGTTGAGGATTAACGTCGTCCTTTTTCTGAATTTTAGCTCGTGCTAGAGTAGTTCTTAATGAGTAAGCGGACCTTTTAAGGACAGATCAGCGACATAGCTTGCCTTAGACGGATCCTGTATCAAAATTTGTCCCGGGACCCTTTTACCTGACTGTGGCAAAGCTCAAATGGAGGGTAAGGATTTTTCACAAAAGAAACAAAAACTCTCGTTTTGAAAAAATTAAATAAATACTTATTGATTAAGTATAGGTTACGTAGGTAAGTAATTATTAACAATTAGTGCTCCTAGGAACCAAGTTAGCCAAACATTTCAAATATCTACTTTTCTTGCCTTTTTTCGCCACACTTATTAAATCATCCATAGCTGAAGACGATTTTAGTTTTTCGAGATGTTCTGCCTCTATAGACAGCACTGACAAGTCTGAAAGCCGTCCTTGACTCATAGAAGTTCTAAGATAGTTTTTAATCAGTTTTAATTTCGAAAAACTTCTTTCTGCTGTTGCGGTTTTTACAGGAAGGGTCAAAAATAGGAAACATTCTTTTTTTACCGCCGGAAAACCGAATGTAAGGCTACTGAATTTAGTCAGTAATAAATTCATGAGTTCCTTAATGGAATTGATTTTCTGAATTTCAGTTTTGAAGCACATTTCCAAAGATTAATTGTCCATGAAGATCAAATGACATGTCTTTACTGCATACAGCAGTCAGTTTTCCCACTTCCTTTTTTCATTTGAAAATGGTAAGAGTTCCTCTGCTTGTAACACTTCGAATGTATTACTATGATCAGAGAGGCTTTTAAATATTTGTTTAGTTTGAGAAATTAGAAACAGCAATTGCACACATCGACTTTGAAATACGATACCAGATCTGAAATTCTCTTCTGACAACTCATCAAATACATGGAAGAATCCTGGAGATACTAGAAGGAATCAGATAGATTATATAATGGTAAGACAGAATTTAGGAACCAGGTTTTAAATTGTAAGACATTTCCAGGGGCAGATGTGGACTCTGGCCACAATCTATTGGTTATGGACTGTAGATTAAAACTGAAGAAACTGCAAAAAGGTGGGAATTTAAGGAGATGGTACCTGGATAAACTGACTAAACCAGAGGTTGTACGGAGTTTCAGGGAGAGCATAAGGGAACAATTGACAGGAATGGGGGAAAGAAGTACAGTAGAAGAAGAATGGGTAGCTCTGAGGGATGTAGTAATGAAGGCAGCAGAGGATCAAGTAGGTAAAAAGGCGAGGGCTAGTAGAAATCCTTGGGTACAGAAGAAATATTGAATTGATGAAAGGAGAAAATATAAAAATGCAGTAAATGAAGCAG
Organism: Schistocerca cancellata; assembly: GCF_023864275.1. Lineage (NCBI taxonomy): Eukaryota > Metazoa > Arthropoda > Insecta > Orthoptera > Acrididae > Schistocerca > Schistocerca cancellata. The sequence continues at coordinate 1,052,078,022 of NC_064627.1, read as the reverse complement.
GCAAAAAGGAATACAAACGTCTCAAAAATGAGATCGACAGGAAGTGCAAAATGGCTAAGCAGGGATGGCTAGAGGACAAATGTAAGGATGTAGAGGCTTATCTCACTAGGGGTAAGATAGATACTGCCTACAGGAAAATTAAAGAGACCTTTGGTGCAAAGAGAACCACTTGTATGAATATCAAGAGCTCAGATGGATACCCAGTTCTAAGCAAAGAAGGGAAAGCAGAAAGGTGGAAGGAGTACGTAGAGGGTCTATACAAGGACGATGTACTTGAGGACAATATTATGGAAATGGAAGAGGATGTAGATGAAGATGAAATGGGAGATACGATACTGCGGGAAGAGTTTGACAGAGCACTGAAAGACCTGACTCGAAACAAGGCCCCGGGAGTAGACAACATTCCATTAGAACTACTGACGGCCTTGGGAGAGCTACTCCTGACAAAACTCTACCATCTGGTGAGCAAGATGTACGAGACAGGCGAAATACCCTCAGACTTCAAGAAGAATATAATAATTCCAATCCCAAAGAAAGCAGGTGTTGACAGATGTGAAAATTACCGCACTATCAGTTTAATAAGTCACAGCTGCAAAATGCTAACGCGAATCCTTTACAGACGAATGGAAAAACTGGTAGAAGCCGACCTCGGGGAAGATCAGTTTGTATTCCGTAGAAATATTGGAACGCGCGAGGCAATACTGACCTTACGACTTATCTTAGAAGAAAGATTAAGGAAAGGCAAACCTACGTTTCTAGCATTTGTAGACTTAGAGAAGGCTTTTGACAATGTTGACTGGAACACTCTGTTTCAAATTCTAAAGGTGGCAGGGGTAAAATACAGGGAGCGAAAGGCTATTTACAATTTTTACAGAAAGCAAATGGCAGTTATAAGAGTCGAGGGGTATGAAAGGGAAGCAGTGGTTGGGAAGGGAGTGAGACTGGGTTGTAGCCTATCCCCGATGTTATTAAATCTGTATATTGAGCAAGCAGTAAAGGAAACAAAAGAAAAATTCGGAGTAGGTATTCAAAACCATGGAGAAGAAATAAAAACGTTGAGGTTCGCCGATGACATTGTAATGCTATCAGAGACAGCAAAGGACTTGGAAGAGCAGTTGAACGGAATGGACAGTATCTTGAAAGGAGGGTATAAGATGAACATCAACAAAAGCAAAACGAGGATAAGGGAATGTAGTCGAATTAAGTCGGTTGATGCTGAGGGAATTAGATTAGGAAATGAGACACTTAAAGTAGTAAAGGAGTTTTGCTATTTGGGGAGCAAAATAACTGATGATGGTCGCAGTAGAGAGTATATAAAATATAGACTGGCAATGGCAAGGAAAGCGTTTCTGAAGAAGAGAAATTTGTTAACATCGAGTATAGATTTAAGTGTCAGTAAGTCGTTTCTGAAAGTATTTGTATGGAGTGTAGCCATGAATGGAAGTGAAACATGGACGATAAATCGTTTGGACAAGATGAGAATAGAAGCATTCGAAATGTGGTGCTACAGCAGAATGCTGAAGATTAGACGGGTACATCACATAACTAATGGCGAAGTATTGAACAGAATTGGGGAGAAGAGGAGTTTGTGGCACAACTTGACAAAAAGAAGGGAGCGGTTAGTAGGACATGTTCTGAGGCATCAAGGGATCACAAATTTAGCACTGGAGGGCAGCGTGGAGGGTAAAAATCGTAGAGGGAGACCAAGAGATGAATACACTAAGCAGATTCAGAAGGATGTAGGTTGCAGTAAGTACTGGGAGATGAAGAAGCTTGCACAGGATAGGGTAGCATGGAGAGCTGCATCAAAAAAGTCTCAGGACTGAAGACCAAAACAACAACTCATCAAAATATTGCTTCGTCACCTTCCGTCTTTGATTTTTTAAAACAATTGTTACCCCCCACTCTTTTGCTAAGTCTCTGAACTCGTTTAGCAAACCATGGAATGAATTTTGATTTCTTATTTCGCTCAGTCTATTCAAAGTTCGCGTCATGTACGAAGGCGGCCCAATTTTCAGCCGTTCTGCGCATCCTCCTGCACTAGCCACTGACAGCCAATAAACTTCATTCTCTCTCCGAGCATCTAGCAGCGAGTTACAGTAGACAGCGAGAATCTGGCTCCTACATGCGGCATTGTGCTGCACTGTTGCCGTACTTCGCAAGAACCAAATTATTCAATCAACTGTCTTTTTTTTCCCTTGAAGCAGTGTAGCTGTGAATGTATATCTGTAATTGCTTAAGTGCGATTAAAAATAGTCAGGTGACGGCAATAAATCGGAAGTGCTTCACAAGCAGGCGAGGCGGATTATTTACCGCATTCATAACTTTTTCAAACGTGAATTTGAAAGCAGGTCTCTTCCTACTGTTGACATTTGAAATCACAAGAACGGACTCCAGAACGATGTGGTACCGCCAAGAGAACTGCAAAGAGTATTGTAAACGAAAGTGTAAGAGCTGTAGGAACCGTAGAAACGGTTTCGTGTCGCCGGAAAAGCATCGAAGTCGCAAGGAATCTGTAAAAATAATGGATGGTTTTAACAACGATGTTTTAAAGTGCTCCATGTGAATGATGAACGCCCGAAATCACAAAAACGTGTTACAGTTTTGCAGGCTTCAATGGTTAAGCACTTCGTCAATGTAAATAATTTCAAAAGACGTTGGTTCGAGATATGTTAAGAAGAAAGTTTTTAGTTCAAAGAAGTGACATACGTGCAGTACGATACAAGAGAAGGAAGTAACTCAACAGTGTATTACTTTGAGATAAAACGTGGGTCACTTAGAATCATTCCAAGAAGATCTGCCTGAAAATGAGTGATGGTACTGGCGGCTTTAAAGTTCTCATAGGAATAGGTTCTCAGATAATTATTCTGCATGTTGACTGTTCTTCCGGTTTTGTTTCTGAGAATAAATTTGTATTTACGTGTTAGGTAAACAGCAGTGATTACCATTCGGAAACGTGTCAGCTCGTGACGTGATTCCCAATTCTTGTCATACCTTGCTTCGAAGTCGGTCATCGCCAGTTATAATTCAACAGTTACGGTATAGAGAAAACATCAAGTACAAACACGAGAAAAGCGGACATTTTTCCACGGCTTAAAAATAAAAATGTTGAGCACCGTATGAACTAGACTCGTGCCGATCTCCTGCAGCTCGTTAATTTATACAAGTCACGTTACAGAACGCACAAACTTGACTTCCTTGCGCATGAATGGAGTCACACACCTTTGCGTTTACCTACGTGTCACTGTCAGTGTAGCTCTATGGAATTAATTTGGGCAAAGGGTTTTAAGGCTATGTGGGAGGAAAAAAAAACACAAGATAACATACAGTGAATCGCTTGTGCATGAGGCAATAGACAATGAAGCGTTAGACAATGTCCCACCTGTAGCGTGGGCACAGTGTGCGACGTGTTGAAAAGCTTCAGAAAGAAGAATTTGACAGGGAAGTGATGATGTATATAAGCCTCGAACCTATCATCGTAAATTTACAATCAGATTGTTCGGAAACAGACTCAAATAGAAGTGGCGATGGTATTACGATTTAGACTTTGGAACAAAGTAATAATATTTCTTAGGTTTAAAGACTCGTGGTTTAAAAAATGTGCTTGCCATCGTATCAATTGCATACATAATAATGAGAACTTCCTAGCCTTTTTGAATAGAACTTTGTATCCTTTTAATTATGCAGACTATAATGTTCAACATATTGCCCAAGGAGAAGTTAAGCATCTCCCACCATGTTGTATGCTCAAATACCTCGCGAGAATGCAGTTGGATAAATTCGTCAGAAGTCCGATAATTCCACATGTAACCATCTGTTATTTTGAAGGCACGAACTGGATGAGGCACTAAAATGACAGTAACTGTTACTTGTCGACATGACGATGGTTTTCTATGTTACCGGTCAGTATTTCCTGGAGTTATTAGCAGATGATGGTCAATTGTTTGCTTGTTGAATGTTATAAAGGCGGCCTCTCACTGTAATATCGAGCGTGTTACTTTACATTCATAATGCCCGTTAGCAGCGAAATACACTCCTGGAAATGGAAAAAAGAACACATTGACACCGGTGTGTCAGACCCACCATACTTGCTCTGGACACTGCGAGAGGGCTGTACAAGCAATGATCACACGCACGGCACAGCGGACACAACAGGAACCGCGGTGTTGGCCGTCGAATGGCGCTAGCTGCGCAGCATTTGTGCACCGCCGCCGTCAGTGTCAGCCAGTTTGCCGTGGCATACGGAGCTCCATCGCAGTCTTTAACACTGGTAGCATGCAGCGACAGCGTGGACGTGAACCGTATGTGCAGTTGACGGACTTTGAGCGAGGGCGTATAGTGGGCATGCGGGAGGCCGAGTGGACGTACCGCCGAATTGCTCAACACGTGGGGCGTGAGGTCTCCACAGTACATCGATGTTGTCGCCAGTGGTCGGCGGAAGGTGCACGTGCCCGTCGACCTGGGACCGGACCGCAGCGACGCACGGATGCACGCCAAGACCGTAGGATCCTACGCAGTGCCGTAGGGGACCGCACCGCCACTTCCCAGCAAATTAGGGACACTGTTGCTCCTGGGGTATCGGCGAGGACCATTCGCAACCGTCTCCATGAAGCTGGGCTACGGTCCTGCACACCGTTAGGCCGTCTTCCGCTCACGCCCCAACATCGTGCAGCCCGCCTCCAGTGGTGCCGCGACAGGCGTGAATGGAGGGACGAATGGAGACGTGTCGTCTTCAGCGATGAGAGTCGCTTCTGCCTTGGTGCCAATGACGGTCGTATGCGTGTTTGGCGCCGTGCAGGTGAGCGCCACAATCAGGACTGCATACGACCGAGGCACACAGGGCCAACATCCGGCATCATGGTGTGGGGAGCGATCTCCTACACTGGCCGTACACCACTGGTGATCGTCGAGGGGACACTGAATAGTGCACGGTACATCCAAACCGTCATCGAACCCATCGTTCTACCATTCCTAGACCGGCAAGGGAACTTGCTGTTCCAACAGGACAATGCACGTCCGCATGTATCCCGTGCCACCCAACGTGCTCTAGAAGGTGTAAGTCAACTACCCTGGCCAGCAAGATCTCCGGATCTGTCCCCCATTGAGCATGTTTGGGACTGGATGAAGCGTCGTCTCACGCGGTCTGCACGTCCAGCACGAACGCTGGTCCAGCTGAGGCGCCAGGTGGAAATGGCATGGCAAGCCGTTCCACAGGACTACATCCAGCATCTCTACGATCGTCTCCATGGGAGAATAGCAGCCTGCATTGCTGCGAAAGGTGGATATACACTGTACTAGTGCCGACATTGTGCATGCTCTGTTGCCTGTGTCTATGTGCCTGTGGTTCTGTCAGTGTGATCATGTGATGTATCTGACCCCAGGAATGTGTCAATAAAGTTTCCCCTTCCTGGGACAATGAATTCACGGTGTTCTTATTTCAATTTCCAGGAGTGTATATGGCAACTTACGGACCATCTCTACAATAGTCTTTTACATTAGTCTTTTCTACCACTAACTCTTTTTTTTACACTCAGTGATTAAACTTGACTATAGTTAAACACGTCCGCACACACACACAAACACACATGCACACACACACACACACATTACACATTTTTAAAAATTCTATTGAGTAGAAGCAGTAGTCAAGCAAATATAAAGATTTCGCGTTTTGCTTGAAGTTAATTTTGTTGCGTATTAAATTTTTACTTATAATGCAACTCAAATTTGCAGTAAATGGTAATTATTGCAAGCAGTTTCAATGACCTTGTCGTTAAACGATTGTCATTTTGAGAAAAATTCTACTTCACGTCTTCACAGAGCTGTGTCAGCTGTTCTCGCTCCCGACATCACGCAGAGTAAATCTGTGAAGCAGTGAACGTAATGTCATCAAGTCTTGAACTAACATTTCTCTCATGACTATTGATCGAAATTGTTTTTAATGTTTGTTATTTCCCTCATTGATTTGAACGTATAATACAATGTACCGTAGGCAAAAGATACTTACTGTTGTCCGCAGCAACGCAGTTCGGCAACGTGGACTTTGTTTGCCCGATTTCTGCTGCCGCGCATGCGCAGTTCTCATTCCCGCCCCCCCCCCCCCCCGGCACTTCATTTCCTCTCCGAATCTATGCCGGAAGCGCCGTCCTAGGTCAAGGTAGCTGGTCCTAGGTGATGCGAGCTTATAGGAAAACACTAGCTTCCTGTAAGTCATTATTTTCATGACGTAGAGCCTTAAAAACTGGATTAATGATTTCAAATAAGGAATTACAAAAAGGCGACAAGCAGTGTAAAATCGTAGTTCTCTAAAATATCAATTATACTTTTACATTCATCACCCTCGTCTCTTTCAGTGGAAATCAAATTTATCTGGTGCAAACTTTTCATTACTAATGAGTCATTTTTCTTTATAGCCGATAAAGCGTCGTGTCTTGAAAACCATCTAGCAGGGCATACGTTCTTAACGGTAATTTTACATTTTAAATATGTATCGTTACTCAGTATTGAGAGCGTTTTTTACTATTGCCAAAATAGGTATATATTTTTTTCCAAATCATCGAAAAACTTGACGTTTCAGGAACACTTTTCGCAGAATCATTTAAAATTAAAATTAATGCGTGTGCCGCACAATGAATATAATCGGCATTTGGCGAATGTTCTTTTATAAGGGCCTGTAATCCTCCATACACACCCGACATAACATTCGCTCCATCGTAACACTGCCCTCTACATTTAGACAAATCAGTTGCATATTCTTTTGTAGTATTAAAACCTTCAGTTTTGAACCCTTCTGCACTACAATCAACTACTCATATAAATCCCTTAGGACTAGCAGATTTTTATTTCTTTAGCACACTACCATCATTTTCTGCTATCGAGACGTATCGAAAAACTACAGAAAGTTGGTTAATTTTTTGACAGGTCTCGAGTTGTATCAAAAATAATCGCCAGAGGTTTAGCTTTTCCAATTTGTAAAACAATATTTTCTTTAACTGCGGCAGCAAGTAAATTAACAATCTCATTTTGAATCGTGGGCTTAAGTAATTCGTTTCATCTTTTGGCATTAAAAGAAGTTCTTTTAAAATAGGATGAAAGTTCGATAGTAAACATAAAATTGACATGAAATTTCCAGATTCCGCATTATGACCTCTTAAAGGCAAACTGTATGAAACTACAGTAATTATGACATTAATAACATGATGTAATACATCTCGCCAGAAAGTAATTTTACTATTTATTCCTCTTTGCGGTAAAGTATCGATGTAACCAATTATCTTGTTCCAGTTACCGTGCAACCAAATATTAAAAGATAAAGCCGCGTTAACACGCTCCTGTGAGTTTTTCATGGTCAGATATACATCATGTAAAATTGCTTCTAACTAAAACACCGTTAATCCATGTGGAGAAGTTTGATTTGCTGTGACCATCTGCAACCAACCAACGGAAGTGACAATATGGTTTGTTTAAAATATCAGAATAACATAGCCATGGCCTTGAAATTTTTTCACCAGCCTTATTGAAATATGAGTAATGATAGGCTGAAAAACATCGCTTTGTTGCTGGATCACTTGGAGACGGTCCTTGTGGTTTAAATGGGCCCAATTAAAAGATTATTTTTCGTTCGCACTCAGTAGGGGTGTCACAAATTTTCTCTATCTGATGAAGACATATTATGAAATTCTTCAGACTCATTAGTACCTTCGGTATGGGTTTCTACTATTTCCAGAATCTCTGGCAGACAATGTGTTCCAGAAGAATCTCAAAATAAAATGAAGTAAAATTAATATTGAGAATTTTTGGAAATTATTCAAAACTGTAGGGCAAAAATGTTAATTAAACAAATCTTTAATTTTTTAAATTAATCTTTATACCAGGCTCGGGCCTCCTTGATGACGTGCAACGTCAAAGGCAGCCATATTTTATAGGCTGTTCAATCTAAAGATCGCTACGGTATGGAGGCTGCGAGATGCAGAAGGCGGATGAACAAAGATGCGGTGGAAGAAGTGAAATAAATAGGCCTAATTTGCGCCATCTTATTCGGCGTAAGCAAAACACACTCACACACACACACACACACACACACTTACGTACATACACAATTTTTCTGTCGTGCTGCACGACTGCTACAGTGGAGATTCGACGAATACAATTGATATTTCGTGGAAGCACTTTCTTTGTAGAGTCATCGATGTTCGTAAGTGGTACAGTTTGCTACCGAAGAATATTACATTATAGTAAGCCGGTTCTGATACAGATATTTCATGAGTAAGAGAAGGTTGACATCTAAAATACGGTACTTATTAAACTTATACGATCCTGTTACGTGCCCTTGAGGCGATGTAAAAGTAATAGATAGTGTGCCAGGAAAACTTTCCTCGCCCACCTAGTAATATTAGAAATTCAACTTAAAAGCTCAACAAAACGATAATAATAAAAGCAGCACGAAAAGTTCTAATCATCAGGGGCTAGTTTCCTTCAGAACATAGGGGGATCATCAAAATGTGAATAAAATAGAAGAGTACAGGAGTTAATTTGGCCCGGAACGGCGTTTCGTCACCTCCGAGGGAAGATTTTTGGAAACAGAGTGGACCAAGTCCACACTGGAGACTGAAAGTAGTACATTAATTTTAAAACGAAATGTAAAATAGAATTCACCGGTAACAGTGATTGGCCTGTGTTACGAAAGAAGGTTAGCGATTTGTTTGCAAAAAACATTCCACACGAATATCAATTTGCAATAGCCGCAAAACTGCAATGTGCGTTGACTCTCGTCTCTGTACTTGCGTGCGTGGCATTTGTAATCCTCTGCGGGTTGGTATATATCGAAAGTTATTTCTGTCCGTTCATGTTACACTTTCGCAAAGTGTTACTTCTGTACATATACTGTAGTATTCCAGTTCTTTTTCGATATAAAATGTGCCTTTCTTTCCTTTGGTGAGCTATTTTTTCGTACTCTCCATTCGTGGCAAACGAATGTTGTAATAAATATGTAAGCATATTGACCTACGATGTTTCCCAAGGCGCATCAAAATTAGAATCAAATACACTCCTGGAAATGGAAAAAAGAACACATTGACACCGGTGTGTCAGACCCACCATACTTGCTCCGGACACTGCGAGAGGGCTGTACAAGCAATGATCACACGCACGGCACAGCGGACACACCAGGAACCGCGGTGTTGGCCGTCGAATGGCGCTAGCTGCGCAGCATTTGTGCAGCGCCGCCGTCAGTGTCGGCCAGTTTGCCGTGGCATACGGAGCTCCATTGCAGTCTTTAACACTGGTAGCATGCCGCGACAGCGTGGACGTGAACCGTATGTGCAGTTGACGGACTTTGAGCGAGGGCGTATAGTGGGCATGCGGGAGGCCGGGTGGACGTACCGCCGAATTGCTCAACACGTGGGGCGTGAGGTCTCCACAGTACATCGATGTTGTCGCCAGTGGTCGGCGGAAGGTGCACGTGCCCGTCGACCTGGGACCGGACCGCAGCGACGCACGGATGCACGCCAAGACCGTAGGATCCTACGCAGTGCCGTAGGGGACCGCACCGCCACTTCCCAGCAAATTAGGGACACTGTTGCTCCTGGGGTATCGGCGAGGACCATTCGCAACCGTCTCCATGAAGCTGGGCTACGGTCCCGCACACCGTTAGGCCGTCTTCCGCTCACGCCCCAACATCGTGCAGCCCGCCTCCAGTGGTGCCGCGACAGGCGTGAATGGAGGGACGAATGGAGACTTGTCGTCTTCAGCGATGAGAGTCGCTTCTGCCTTGGTGCCAATGATGGTCGTATGCGTGTTTGGCGCCGTGCAGGTGAGCGCCACAATCAGGACTGCATACGACTGAGGCACACAGGGCCAACACCCGGCATCATGGTGTGGGGAGCGATCTCCTACACTGGCCGTACACCACTGGTGATCGTCGAGGGGGCACTGAATAGTGCACGGTACATCCAAACCGTCATCGAACCCATCGTTCTACCATTCCTAGACCGGCAAGGGAACTTGCTGTTCCAACAGGACAATGCACGTCCGCATGTATCCCGTGCCACCCAACGTGCTCTAGAAGGTGTAAGTCAACTACCCTGGCCAGCAAGATCTCCGGATCTGTCCCCCATTGAGCATGTTTGGGACTGGATGAAGCGTCGTCTCACGCGGTCTGCACGTCCAGCACGAACGCTGGTCCAACTGAGGCGCCAGGTGGAAATGGCATGGCAAGCCGTTCCACAGGACTATATCCAGCATCTCTACGATCGTCTCCATGGGAGAATAGCAGCCTGCATTGCTGCGAAAGGTGGATATACACTGTACTAGTGCCGACATTGTGCATGCTCTGTTGCCTGTGTCTATGTGCCTGTGGTTCTGTCAGTGTGATCATGTGATGTATCTGACCCCAGGAATGTGTCAATAAAGTTTCCCCTTCCTGGGACAATGAATTCACGGTGTTCTTATTTCAATTTCCAGGAGTGTATTTGTAGTAGCTCCAAGACGAAATTAATGGACAGCAAAGTCAACACATCGAACATACCATCCTGGTATTTGTGTCGCTGATTCTGACGTTTTCGTCTAACCAACAAATTCATCTAAGTCACTCGAAAAATTCGATTATTTTCCTTACTTATAAAAAAACTAATTTTCCATCGGGTCTGTTCTCCCAAGACCTATATTTTTGCTATTGGAGATATCCGCTTTTAATTTGTTTTCATTGCGTGTGACAAAACGAAAATATCTATAAAACATACTTTCATAATCTTTGGTTAAATGTACCGTACACGCTGTTAATCGCGGCTCCCGACCTACAATACGTTAGAAGCGAGTCAGCAATGGGTAGTTAGCTCTGTAGTTACATTTCTTGCATTCATTTCGGAAAAAAATACTGTATCATTGGAAATTTGTGTTAAAATGAAATTTAATTACGCTTGGGACCGAAAAAAAGTTCGTAATTCGCCTTAACCGAAATTAGTGTTAACCATAAAATGTACACTGCCCGGGCCAAATTTTATTCGCGTTAACCGTGAGTTCGTCTTGAGCAATTTCGCGCTAACGAGGTTAAATAGTTACGCCGTACAATATTTAAATTTTATTTTATTAAATGCATACTTGATAAAAACTACATTTTCATCGCCGTTACCAACCAGTTGTGTTGTCTGATAGACCTCTTGATGATATAAGCTCACTGTTGAAAACAAATTTAATGTATCACCATCTTGTTAATTGTGTACACCAACAAATTTATTTAATTAATACGTTCTGCACGAAGCGCGTAAAATTAAACATCCATGTACATACACCAAATGTGGGAAAACTTGTGTGTGTAAAATTATGGAATGCATTTTTTTTACAAAGGTGGGAACTGCGTGTGTACAAATCTAGCGAACGCGCTGCTTGCATATATTTACCTATGCAATTTGTTCGACTAGACGATAGACCTAGGTGCAACTTTTCACACGCCGTTGCTCTCGAGGGATATGGATAGCATCCGCACCCATAACGTAACCCTATGGTCTCTTACCATAATTCAAATAAAATTATGTATGTTGTACATTGCCGTGACGACATGTAATGATACTTACGAATCCTACGTTACTCAGTGTAGAATGCTACATAACGTGACCTACATTATAAACAAGAATTATTTTTTCAGTGGAAATAGATAAGTTTCTAGTACTTGCCATTGCAAAGAATATCACTCACAGAATCTGACTGCTGAAAAAAAATTGAAGAAATTTTGGGCAATTTCTTTATAACTTACTCCTTCTTCTGTTTATTTTTTCTTCTCATAGCTCCACTGGCGTAATCTGTCTTTCTTTCACTCATTTCTTTCACAATTAAACTTATTAACGAACAAATAATCACTAGATTTACAACGTTTGAACGTCATAAGCCGCGTGTACAGATTGAAATAAACGTGTATAGATTTTTCTCATTCAATTAAAAAGGAGAAACATCTTAATCATTGTTGTCTGCTGACGTGCGCCGCGGAAAATCTGCCAAAATTTGAACTCCCGGTTAATTAAGCGTTTAGGGTACAGCCTGGGACTTAAGCATTCACCTTGGGTGAGATTCTGGAAAACATTTTACGAATTTTTGCTAACACTTGTCAGGGCCCCTGTAGCCCAGTGGCCCCGTATCAGTGATAGGGCGGTAGCTGCACCCCTGGAACAGAGAATTCAACTAGATGAATCCAGTCATGTACCATGGCTGAAAACTTAACTCGATATTGTTAGAAAGAAAACTGAAAGTCATTTAATGCAATAAGAAGCAAGTGGTAAGTAGTGGAACAACATGGACACCATCCCACTCTCAATTGATGCCAAATTTATTCAAGATGGCGGCGATAGATATGGCAACATCGCAATGATGTCATGGCAGAAAGTTCAAATTTTGGCAGGAAAATAGTTCAATTGGGTTACCTCCATTAACCTAACCCCCTCACCTCCCCTCAATCAGAAAATGACAGGAAGTTCAAATTCCATCAGGACAATGCAACAAACCACAGCTACCTCCGGTAACCTACGAAAATGGCGGGAAAAAGGGCACTTGGGCTACCTCCACTAACCTGTCATCCGCCACCACCTCTTCCTAGGAAGTGGCAGGAAAAGGACTCAGCATGTGCTGGATAGGATGGACTAAGTATTTTGCAGGCAGTCTTTATTTAAACAATTAGAGGCAGTATCTCTATCTGGTGTGTTCACCATGAGATCTGTAGTCCAACTGACCTAGTACACAGTACTGCCACCAGAGGGAACCATCGTCCCTCCCATGACATAATCCAAGATGGCGGTCAAGGGGGGGGGGGGATGGTGGGAAAACTACTCAGCCTGCGCTGGGCTGCTGGGGAGAGGAAGGAGTGTATTTATTTTGGAACAATTTATTTAGGGATGTGTTTGAAGTAGGTTATTTATTACACTGACACAAAACACTCGCTCCGACATGCTTGGGGTCACAATACACAGTTGACAGACCAGCAAATTAATGCAGTACACAGCATACGGACCTGCAAACTTCTCGTAAATCACCGAAATAATGCAATACGCTGATGTACAGACACGCAAACGACTTCTAAACTGTCGAAATAATGCAATGCACAGCCTAAAGACACGCAAGCAACTAGTTAATTGTCAAAATAATACATGTGAATCGTTCTGCAGATATACTTGCACTGCTTAAACAGCCGAAAATAATTTTGTGCATAAATACTCAGTGCACATAAAGAACGCTTTCGAGCTGTTGTCAACCACGAACTGTTCCAACGCGTCGACTCTGCCATGAGCCATTGCTCTCGCGCCGCTGCAGATGGCAGGCGAAAGTCGCGTCTACAGTTTGAGTTCTTTGAGTGTTATACTGACATCACATGTCTATGTAAATAAGCGCCAAGTCACCCTCTGGATCACATGCGCGTGTTTACCGTTGCTGACATGAAACTTCTCTACCTATTGATACTGACGTCGCAGGTCGCACTACAGAAATCTGTTCCAGAATAACATCGACTGCTTTCTCCCTCGCGATCCTAATGGGACACTCGAGACACATCTAGCTGCGCACGTGTTTACTGTGGCTGACGCATCGCCTCGAAATGTTCGGGTAGCAACTCTCCATTTAAAAGGTTCACAGTGTTATGCTGATGTCACATGTCTGTGTAAATAAGAAGCAAGTCACCCTCTGGGCCACATGTGCGTGTTTACTGTTGCTGGCGCGAAACCTCTCTACCTATGTATACTGACGTCACAGGTCACGCTATAGAAATCTGTTCCGATGCTTCCCAGTATAGCACAGGACGTATTGTTCCTAGCGATCCTAGTGGGACAGCCCATCCATTACTTACCAGCCCCTTCTAGGAATTGGTAAACTTTCACAGAAATAGTTAACCGTTGGTTTTGGTGTAGCTTTCGTGACGTCTCAGCTTGTCTGAATGGAAATTCCTGTCCTGGCAGGACTTGTTAACGAAAATAGCCCAGAATAACACAGATTTCATTCTTCCTGATGGTCCAAACTAGGCATCATGTGTTACCCTTGTCGGAAAACATAATATCCTGCTTTCAACATATGTCTCAGAAACGGTAAACTTCTCACCGCTAAAAGCCTTCATCATGTGCACACTTGCGGAAACACCCGTAATCATAAAAGCATTCTTGTTACTTGGGGAGAGAGAGAGAGAGAGACGATGGTCGCATCAAGCCCTTCCAGAAATGATGACGTTGGATAAAAACTTCTCATTAGCTGTACATTCAAATGAAGCACTCTCATTGGTCGCCTCGGTCTATATATAAATCCACAACCAGCCTCCATCGTCCTCAGTCCGTTGCTGTCCTCCTTGCTCCACGTTCCATCATGTCTGTGTGTTTACTTATTCTTTTCTCTCTCCAATGTAAAGAGAAGTGGCTGCAGCAGCGCGCATAGCTGCAAGAGGCTTAGCGTTCTGGAGACAAGATTACCAAGTGAGTAAATAGCTCCTATTTTGAGTGTAAATGTTCGTGTGTATGTTAAATTCGCCTTATTAATTCCATCTTCTTGTTATAGTACAACTCCAGGATTTTGTCTGGGCCCCTCCCGCCGGAGATTTGAGTCCTCGCTCGGGCGTGGGTGTGTGTTGTTCTTAGCATAAGTTAGTTTAAGTAGTGTGTAAGTCTAGGGACCGATGACCTAAGCAGTTTGGTCCCTTAGGAATTCACACACATTTGACCATCTGATTTTGTAGTGTGAGGAGAGACAGGAGGGGGCTGGACCACAACAGTCTCTCGAAGTCCAGTCTCCTGTGTTGGGTTCACAGTCAGAATTGCCTTGTGAGTATAATTTTATTTGTAATTTGTTCTTGTATAGTAGCGGTTCAGAATTTTCTTATTTCATACTTCTCTTTTTTTATTGGTCCTCTAGCTCACTTGAAAGCAAATGAAAACTGAGCTGGAGGGAGAGCTGGGGGCTGAGAACAAATATCTACTGCAGGTGCAGCAACTCTACGTGGAACAGCCTCCAGCTGTGGATAGCCAACAACAACACTCACGTAAGTATGGGAAAAAATATACACGTGTGATCTTTCTGTGTAACTCAACATTCAAAATAAATAAAATTATGTCTCGTCCTGTTACAAGAACAGCTCTAGAGGAGTTCAATTTATTGGACAGGCAGCTGGAGGCTCTTCAGCACATGCAGGAACAGCTTCCAGCAAATAATGAGATGCCCAAGCAGCATATTTGTAAGTTTAAAAAAAGATTACATTTGTACATGCCTCTAGTAGTAGTGGTAGTAGTATAGGAGGTTTTCTTTCTGTAACAAATTGGTTTGTATATCTTGTTTGTTGTTGTTGTTGTAGGTGAGACAGACCAATTGTCAGATTCTGACGAGGACAGACAAGGGCACTCTGATCTGGCCCTATTACATGATGATGATGGTGACTTTTTTGCGGGTGCGGTGGAGTCGCCCGATCAAGTGTTAATGCCCCGGAGCCAGAGAAAAGTACTTACTCTGCTTATAATCATTTGATCATCAGAATTCTTTCTTTCACCGCACCAGCAGCAGTATATATTTTATCTTTTCCTCTTCTACAGCCGTCGCATCTCAGCAAACTCAACAAGGTGTGGCGCACATACCGGTGGCGGCTTAACCATCTTCCTCACCAAAGAGGCACCCGGTAAGACACACCTCGCCTGCAAGGGCGCCACTATTCGCTGCGTGGGAAGCTCCCGCCGCCAGCTCCACTCCGGCAGCCCCGCTCTGGCGTCCATGGATTGAGCAATGAACCACGACCCCTCAAGTTACCGGGTCGGGCCTACAACAGCATTGGGAGCCATCGCCGCAGCCTGACCTGGTAACACCGCAACGTTCTCCTCCATTATCATCATCATCATAATCATCATCGTATGAGCCTTGTAGGAATTGGAGTAAGTGCAAGGTATGTGTGCCTCACCACATACTGACTTCCCCCTCCCCAACACCATCATCAACGGGGTGGACTCAAAATAGTATTAATAGTAATACAGATGATCTTGTGGCTAGTGGCAGTTCTCACTCCCGTTCTTTTAGTAAAGGACATCAGGACAGTGATACCACACCGCAGTTAGAATACTCGGTGATTGCAGACGCTTTTGAGGAGCGAACTTTGTTCACAAGGATCGAGAACCCGGCAGGAGGGTACCGCGACCCTGTTGGTTTTCTTAGGGCATGCCTTCCTGTCGTGGAAAAGGAGCTCCTCAAGGTAGTCAATGATCCACGGTATCCCGCCATTAAATGCAGTGCAGTGCTTTGCATCAAATTATCACATCCCCCAAAGCTGAGCCTTGTGTTGAGGACACAACTCCTCATTATATTTGGGGGGAAAATGGCGTGATAATGCGGAGCATGTCAATCGCCGAGTGGTTTCGTAAATCCACCTTGAGTGCTAAACTGGCCCGGTTATCTGAGATGCAAGTCAGAGGTTCAGCTAAAGCACTCAGCCGAATACTACACCTGGATATCCATACACATGTCTCTGATCCGGTAAATGGACGGTCTAGTTATATCAAGCTCCCTAAAGATATAGCTAATAAGCAGGCATGTATGAATGTAGAAAATAGAAATGATCAAACTTATTTTGCGTGGTCAATCCTGGCTTGCGAAAGAAATTACAATTACAGAGATCATTCTGAGCGTCCCAGTACATACCATGTAGGTGATAATATTCGTTCGTGTACATGCAAGGATCCAGTACATGTTATTATGCCTACTGAGGAAAACAAAGTCATGAAGTTCAAGAATGCTCACCATCAGGAGCGATGCCAGTTTGTAGTGTACACCGACTTTGAATGCCTCCTCGCTCCTGAGACCCACTGTGGAGGTGACACTATAGCCTCACACACCACCTTCACAGAAAAACACGTTCCATATGCAGCAGCGTACCAAATTGTATATTGTCCTATGGTTCAAATGGCTCTGAACACTATGGGACTCAACATCTTAGGTCATAAGTCCCCTAGAACTTAGAACTACTTAAACCTAACTAACCTAAGGACATCACACACACCCATGCCCGAGGCAGGATTCGAACCTGCGACCGTAGCAGTCCCGCGGTTCCGGACTGCAGCGCCAGAACCGCACGGCCACCGCGGCCGGCCTATATTGTCCTATGATTCCAGTCTCAACCGCTACAAATCTTACAACAGGGATAATCCTGCAGTTTGGCTGCTCATTGAGTTCGAAAAATTTAACAGGAGGTTGATAAGCTTTATAGCAACAACCTGCCCATGACCAAATAGAAGGAGAATGAAGATTTGTATAATAATGCGGTTGACTGCCGTACCTGTGGGCTGCCGTTAGACAGAAAAGCGGGAACTCCTCGTAGGGACCACTGTCATCTCCATCTACATCTACATCTACATCCATACTCCGCAAGCCACCTGACGGTGTGTGGCGGAGGTTACCCAGAGTACCTCTATCGGTTCTCCCTTCTATTCCAGTCTCGTATTGTTCGTGGAAAGAAGGATTGTCGGTATGCTTCTGTGTGGGCTCTAATCTCTCTGATTTTATCCTCATGGTCTCTGCGCGAGATATACGTAGGAGGGAGCAATATACTGATTGACTCTTCGGTGAAGGTATGTTCTCGAAACTTTAACAAAAGCCCGTACCGAGCTACTGAGCGTCTCTCCTGCAGAGTCTTCCACTGGAGTTTATCTATCATCTCCGTAACGCTTTTGCGATTACTAAATGATCCTGTAACGAAGCGCGCTGCTCTCCGTTGGATCTTCTCTATCTCTTCTATCAACCCTATCTGGTACGGATCCCACACTGCTGAGCAGTATTCAAGCAGTGGGCGAACAAGCGTACTGTAACCTACTTCCTTTGTTTTCGGATTGCATTTCCTTAGGATTCTTCCAATGAATCTCAGTCTGGCATCTGCTTTACCGACGATCAACTTTATACGATCATTCCATTTTAAATCACTCCTAATGCGTACTCCCAGATAATTTATGGTATTAACTGCTTCCAGTTGCTGACCTGCTATTTTGTAGCTAAATGATAAGGGATCTATCTTTCTATGTATTCGCAGCACATTACACTTGTCTACATTGAGATTCAATTGCCATTCCCTGCACCATGCGTCAATACGCTGCAGATCCTCCTGCATTTCAGTACAATTTTCCATTGTTACAACCTCTCGATACACCACAGCATCATCCGCAAAAAGCCTCAGTGAACTTCCGATCTCATCCACAAGGTCATTTATGTATATTGTGAATAGCAACGGTCCTACGACACTCCCCTGCGGCACATCTGAAATCACTCATACTTCGGAAGACTTCTCTCCATTGAGAATGACATGCTGCGTTCTGTTATCTAGGAACTCTTCAATCCAATCACACAATTGGTCTGATAGTCCATATGCTCTTACTTTGTTCATTAAACGACTGTGGGGAACTGTATCGAACGCCTTGCGGAAGCCAAGAAACACGGCATCTACCTGTGAACCCGTGTCTATGGCCCTCTGAGTCTCGTGGACGAATAGCGCGAGCTGGGTTTCACACGACCGTCTTTTTCGAAACCCATGCTGATTCCTACAGAGTAGATTTCTAGTCTCCAGAAAAGTCATTATACTCGAACATAATACGTGTTCCAAAATTCTACAACTGATTGACGTTAGAGATGTAGGTCTATAGTTCTGCACAACTGTTCGACGTCCCTTCTCGAAAACGGGGATGACCTGTGCCCTTTTCCAATCCTTTGGAACGCTACGCTCTTCTAGAGACCTACGGTACACCGCTACAAGAAGGGGGGCAAGTTCCTTCGCGTGCTCTGTGTAAAATCGAACTGGTAACCCATCAGGTCCAGCGGCCTTTCCTCTTTTGAGCGATTTTAATTGTTTCTCTATCCCTCTGTCGTCTATTTCGATATCTAGCATTTTGACATCTGTACGACAATCTAGAGAAGGAACTACAGTGCAGTCTTCCTTTGTGAAACAGCTTTGGAAAAAGACATTTAGTATTTCGGCCTTTAGTCTGTCATCCTCTGTTTCAGTACCATTTTGGTCACAGAGTGTCTGGACATTTTGTTTTGATCCACCTACCGCTTTGACATAAGACCAAAATTTCTTAGGATTTTCTGCCAAGTCAGTACATAGAACTTTACTTTCGAATTCATTGAACGCCTCTCGCATAGCCCTCCTCACACTACATTTCGCTTCGCGTAATTTTTGTTTGTCTGCAAGGCTTTGGCTATGTTTATGTTTGCTGTGACGTTCCCTTTGCTTCCGCAGCAGTTTTCTAACTCGGTTGTTGTACCACGGTGGTTCTTTTCCATCTCTTACGATCTTGCTTGGCACATACTCATCTAACGCATATTGTACGATGGTTTTGAACTTTGTTCACTGATCCTCAACACTATCTGTACTTGAGACAAAACTTTTGTGTTGAGCTGTCAGGTACTCTGTAATCTGCTTTTTGTCACTTTTGCTAAACAGAAAAATCTTCCTACCTTTTTTAATATTTCTATTGACGGCTGAAATCATCGATGCCGTAACCGCTTTATGATCGCTGATTCCCTGTTCTGCGTTAACTGTTTCAAATAGTTTGGGTCTGTTTGTCACCAGAAGGTCTAATATGTTATCGCCACGAGTCGGTTCTCTGTTTAACTGCTCAAGGTAGTTTTCAGATAAAGCACTTAAAAAAATTTCACTGGATTCTTTGTCCCTGCCACCCGTTATGAACGTTTGATTCTCCCAGTCTGTATTCGGCAAATTAAAATCTCCACCCAGAACTATAACATGGTGGGGAAATCTACTCGAAATATTTTCCAAATTATCCTTCAGGTGCTCAGCCACAACAGCTGCTGAGCCAGAGGGCCTATAGAGACATGCAATTACCATTACCAATTATGGGGAAGTTCCCTGGTGCTACTCACAATGCGAGCAATTTGAAGTACCACCTACCAAGACATATATCCGTTTTCTTCCACATGTTAAGTGGGTTTGAAGCTCGCTTTCTAGTTGAGCACTTGGCTGATTTTGGCTTTAGAAAGATCAGGTCAGTGTCCTACCTGAGAGCGTTGAGAAATAAATGCTGCCAATGATGTCAAGAATTACACTCATCTCCCTTGATACGCTACGTTTTATGCAGGCACGACCCCTGAAACTCGTTGAAACTCTACCCTGGGAGGATTTGCATATCACTCGTGCTGCATTCCCCAACGGGAAGTTTCAACTTGTGACTAGGAAGGGGGTTTTCCCATAAGAGCATGTGGATAGGCTACCCGACATAACTGTCTTCTCCAGCAACCTTACAGGCAATGCCATAACGGATGCAGAGTATGAGCATGCCGTGAATGTCTGGAGGAAATTCAATATTTCCACTTTAGGAGAGTATGCATGCCTTTATATGGACATGCCTTTTATTGCACAGCACCTGGGTTGTCTTGGGATGCAATGCTCAAGAAAACGAAGTGCATCATTGAATTATTGACTGATGCTGACATGCTCCTTTTCTTTGAGCGAGGGATCCGTGGAGGACTTTGCCAATGTGTCCATAGGCATGTGAAGGCAAATAACCTGCAGATGGGTGACAGGTTCAACGCATCCCTTGTTTCGAGTTACATAATATACCTGCATGTAAATAACTTATACGGGCACGCCATGCAGCAATCGCTGCCGATTGGTGAGTTTCAGTGGGTGCCCGAAGGCGAACACAACAGATTAGGTGGAAAAGTTATGGGGGATATGGTAGCTGATTCTGATGTAGGGCAAGTGGTGGAGGCAGAACTCACATACCCTATTAGTTTGCATGATGCACACACTGATTTGCCACTGTGTCCAGAGCAACTAGTTCTGCTAGGAGGCTCCACGCCAAAACTGATGACAAAGCCGAGGGATAAGCGGAGATACATTATTCATCATCGTAATCTCCAGCAGTGTCTCAGCTTGAGTATGGAGGTGGTTAGAGTCACCCTAGCTATCTCCTTCAAGCAGTCCCGTGGTTGAAGGAGTATATTGATTTGAATACGAGACAGAGAGCTTCTGCGACGTGTGACTTTGAGAAAGATTTCTATAAACTAACGAATATTTCAATTTTCGATAAAACAATGGAGAATTTGAGGGAGCGACGTGAAATTTTGATTAGAACCGAATGGGATGGACGTTATGGCGTAAGAATATGCATTGCAAGACCAAATTTTAAGCGGGCCACCATATTCAATAAGAACTTTGTTGCTGTGGACATGGCAAAGAGTGCAGTAGAGTATATGAAACCTATTTATGTGAGGATGTGCATACTAGACCTGTCCAAACTCCACATGAGTAGGGGGGCAAGGCGGTTTGTGGCGCATTTCGTTAGTGCAGTTTGCCTACATCAGGGGCAGGTATGCACTCAACGGCAAACCTATTGTCCTCCTTTGATTGACAGGTACTTAACCTATTGTTCTGTTAAGTGGTTTCCCATGTTACCCCCATTTCCTTCTGATTGACAGGCACTTATCCTATTGTCCTCCAGCCCGCTACCCCTCCCCCGCTCCCCCTCCCCTTGCTGCTACAGGTACGCTTTCAGGCCTGAGTTATTGGAATAGCTCCTCTCACTCTTATCAATTTGATTGACTATTTAATTAAATTGAACAATTAATTTACCTCTCACCCACTGGTAAATCCCCTCCCCTCCCCCCTCCTCCTCCAGAAAATGACGGGCAGTTCAAGTTCCATCAGGACAATGCAACATACCACGGCTACCTTCACTAACCTTAGAAAATGGCTGGAAAAAAGGGCATTTGGGCTACCTCCACTAACCTGTCATCTGACAGCCACCTCTTCCTAGGAACTGGCTGGATAGGATGGACATATGTCTTACTTAAGGTATTGTTCTATTAAGTTGTTTTTCATGTCACCCCCATTTCCTTAAACTATTGTACCGCCTTTGATGCCAAATTAAGTAATTAGTTATGTCCTCCCACCATTATCTGGTACACTTTTTGAATTTCACATGCTTTTGAATGCAGTTTCTGCTGCATTCTTCTTCGTCACCCACCCCCTTAAACTATTGTACTGCATTATACATAAAAATTATGCAAATTAACCTAGTGTTATGCACTTAACTTGCTGTTCTGCTCCATGTCACCCACTCACGCACCCCCACCCCCCATAACTACTGTACAGCTAACACCACATTGATATAAAAATTTATGTATATTAATTAAAAATCGATATATTTCACATGTATACGGTAGTGTTTTTTTTTTCACAGCATCCTATTGGTCGGCAAAATCAATGGAGTACAGTTTAAACAAAAGATCGCTGGTAAAAAACATATCCCCTCCACTCGACGCCCGGCTGCTGCTGCCGCCATCAGCTTCCAAGCGACGCTTAGGTGTCAGTTCGGATCCCGCAAGGATAAGGTGGTGAAATCTCTTTCATACATGACACTCCAGAAATTACTATCGAAACACATGTTCACCTAGGAACCATTGCTGGCGCAATGATGCATAGCTGTGATGCAGGTCTAGCGCCAAGCTAGATGCCCCAATGCTTCCCAGAATAGCACAGGGTGCATTCTTCCTAGCGATCGTCACTGATTTTACCCGTCACACTGCTGCTGCTGCAGTGTGGGAGCACTGTCTCAAATGACATTAGTTTTTGCTGAAGATGAGTGCTATTAAGCAGGTGAAGTTTAAGATGGAAGATAACAAAATACATACAATGGATGCATGGAATTACGCCTATTAAGCAACACAAAGTGGGTTATGGGAGCAGAAGGCTCGTGACCATGTCCACTTCCAAAGATATATAGCAGTCTAAAATTATATCTTCTGTACTTGAAGGAAACCACAGACATAGCATGTGGTTAAAAAACTGTACAGTGTCAAAGTGGGAGCAGGGTTGAGAAAAAAGAACACGGAGGTTGTGAGATAAAAATTCAGTTATTTCTGACCCAACTTAAAAGTAATTTTACATTTTCACAAGCAGACACGGCAACAACTTTTTGATACATATTCTTGAGTCAATAGAGAGTAGGACACCCGTAGAATTCCAGGTCTTGAATATCTTCTCCTTCCCCTTCATGGTATCAGTGTGATCGAATAACTTAAGCGCCATCACCATATCTTTATAGGGTACGCTAGGATCATCCCAGTGAATTCCATAGTAGAAATGTGTCAACCACTTTGCACTCTTCCGTGTCTTAGCAATGTTTGCTGAGAATGTCTCTATTATTCCAGCATCTTGTGTGTACACTACTAATACAACATCTTTAAATATGACCTGTCTACGCTCACCGTCATAGAAACCCTGAGCATCTACAATGATGTTCACACCTTGAGACGCCATTTTGAAATGCTCTAGGTATAGTGCAGCACCTATTCATTTATGCAGCTCATTGCACAACACCGGTGAGCGGGCAGTAGTTGATCACACGGTCATGTAGAACTAGAGCATACGTGGCAGTGGCTTCTGGGAAATTTGTAAAGGATTAAAATTCAATTCGCACATCTACAGGTCCAGACTTAATTATCTCATTCTGTTTCAAGCAGTCTGTTATGATGATCGGTGAAAGCTCCTTGAGCTTACATGAACTGAGTAGACACCCTCCTCCCTCTCCTTCGGCAATTTCATGGTAAGAAGCACGAAACCTTGCGTAAGTGTCATAAACTAGACTGTATACATTTTGATTCCACTGCAGATGTAAATTGTCATATGAGCAGAATTCTGAATTGAGGTAGACTTTGGTGTTAGTTAACTTGCAGTTGTCGAACACGGTGGAATCATTTGCTATATTATCTCCTCTATCAGTATGAAACTCAAGTATGATGAATCCAGGTGTCTCTAGCTGCGAAGAGGTTTTAATAGCTCATGTTTGTCTGCTCGCAGTCGGTAACAGTGGGTACTCAAAAAGCTTCCACGAGAGAAATGTCAGTGACAGAAATGTACCGGAATTCAGGATTTTTAAAAGCTTCAAACGCTCCTCATCTGATACCCTGATGTAAGGCATTTTCCATATTATCTTGCTGATTGTGATCATATTCTCCTCTTGAGCTCCTTGGATGTATGAGTTATTGTCCATCGTACTACGCACCAGAATGAGCTCCTGTTTAGCGTTCATAATAATCTGTCTCATGTCCTCAAAGTACCCCATAAGCATTTTTATGGTATGCATGCAGTAAATCGCTTGTACTCTGCAACTGTTCTATCCTCTGGATCGTCTATGAACCATCCCGCATTTTGTAAACTACGCAAATCTGTGGATGATGCAGAGATGTATGTTTCAATGGTCGATGTTATGCCAACAGTGTGTGTATGGTCAATATCAGACCCATTGAGTTTATAGCGTATCTCTTGGAACAGGAATGCTAAAGTGTTACGTGTAAGTTTGGATCCCATTGTATCTCTGCCGTCGGTTTTCAAATCAAACCTTTTCCTGACTGTTTTAAGGCTTCGTATAAATCAAAGATATCGTATGCACTCAGCTCTATTTCCAAAATGTCTTTTTCACCGTTAACATGGTTCAAATGGCTCTGAGCACTATGGGACTTAACATCTGAGGTCATCAGTCCCCTAGAACTTAGAACTACTTAAACCTAACTAACCTAAGGACAGAGGCAGGATTCGAACCTAAGACCGTAGCAGCAGCGCGGTTCCAGACTGAAGCGCCTAGAACCGCTCGGCCACAACGACCGGCACCATTAATATCCAGATGCAGTTTGTTGTTGGTCTCAGTGATATTTGGGATGCTGTTGTTCGTCTCCAGTTGAATCAATGCAATACACCATTCACCAATGCTCAGATCAATTGGCGGGAAGTAATTTGTACACAATTTCATTTAACGTCGAAGTCTACGACATTGTATTTGAACCTCAACTGATGAAGAAATGTTTAAAGCTCCTCCTTGTATAGCATGCTTCTTCTTCTTCTTTGCAGATGTCACGAGAAACATGATGTATAGATGTCCAAAAAGGTATGTATTAAAGTCCTGATAGCGCCGATAATTGTAGAACACAAGTCTTCTGTGAGTGAAGTATCGTTGTAATTCTTCTGGCGGTTGCAGGTCACCAAATGAGTCGAAATAGTATACAGTATCCGCATTTTTCATAACATATGATACCCAGTGGGTGCCAGGGCCTCCAGCAACATCTAAATTCACAATGCCACGTTCACCAGTTTTCCACATAGTCTTTGGTAATGTATCCCTCATAAACGCATCACGGAATCTTGGTATGTTGAATTTGTTTCTAACAAACTTAAGAAGATCAGTATTTGTGAGTGGTCGATCTGGTAGGACCGTTAATGGGCTTTTTTATTTATTTATGAATAGACCGAGTCCTTTCCTATACGGTTTTAAGTATAGTCCTTTTCCAATGGCTGTGGCTTCCATGAAGCGGTTATGTTTTCTTGCCTCTTCTAACTGCGCTTGGGAGTTTAGCGCGTTCTTGATAGTTCGAGCGACAGCTGCAGCACCACCAGAGAGGGAACCTACCGCCGAGAGCGCGGAAAGGGCCGGGATGAGAAATGGAAGAAAACTGCCAAATGTCTTGGGTATTGGTAGAACTCAAGGTGCTTTAACCGATCCTCCTCTTCTCCTTCTTCCCACATCTTTCTGCATCAGTGCGTTTTCAGCTGCATACATCGCTGTCAGGATACAGTTCTCAAACAGCTTTGCTTCCCGCCCTTGTCCTTCTTCTTGTTTAGTGCATGACGTGCAGCATTCATAATTCGCTTAAAATTCATCACTCCTAAACCCAACTTAATTTTTCCTTGTATGGTTTTATCAACTGCAAATGCTGCGATGCTTTGACCTATACCAATATCCTTTCTTCTCCGTATCGCCTTAGCCTTACCAGCTAAAATCCCATCTGCAATGTGACGACTTGATAGATCTTTATTTGCAGCGTATGCAGTGTCATGTTCCATAAACGCTTCGTCGAGCAGATTAACCCCCTTATCACCTCGTGCCAAGCGTTTCTGAAGCTTTGTCCCAGGCCCACAGTAGTTATATCCAGGGATGTGTAATTCCAATGGCAGTTTGTCTAGAATACCATCACCTCCTCCAATGCTTCTCCTAGCACGCATGTTATGCTACTGCGGTGGTTGTGAACTATGCGCCTCCATCATATAGCAAATCGTTGGCATCAATCCAACTGTTTTTGACTAGTGCCTTATTTCCACGGCGTCTTATGTTTCTCTCCACGAGAAAAACATCCGGTTCAGAGCTTTTCTGCGACTGCTCGGTGTAAAGCACCCTGCAATTTCTTCACCTTTATTATCCTTCAGTATATAAGTTCTAGGATTCGTTCTTTATACCTTTGAAACTGTAAATATCTCTGTTGACCAGTTCAGTAGGTATGATTCCTCAAATGCCGTCTTGTGTTTTGAGATACGTACTAAATCACCTACATTAAATTTCCGTCTGCATGGATCCGGCATTTTAATGCGATAGTACACCGTAGCCATGAGTCCATTATCACGAACATCGATTGGTATCACTTTTATTGTGGTATGTTTGGTTCGATTATACTGAGCAATTATTTCTATGAGCATATCTGTCGATTTGTATGAGCCGCGAAGGTTAAAACGTATCCACATTCGACCTTTTATTGTTCTGTTCAGACGCTCCACGATTCTTGCCTTCAGGTGAGTGAATGTTGAGTAGTGACGTATTCCATACCGCTGCATCAAGGTCTTGAAATACCTATTGTAAAACTCTCCGCCGTTATCGGTTTGGAGATTGTCTGGGCATCGATTCGTCCCTGTCTGGAGCAAACGCTCAAAAACATCCGCGATGTTTCTACTCGTTTTGTTTTTAACAGGTAATGCCCAAGCAAATTTGGAGTATGTATCAATAACCATTAAAATATATTTGAATCCATTATTCTCACATGAAAAATCCATCATATCTACAAGATGAGCTTGCCATAAGTCATCCAAATCTTTAATCATAACATGCCTACGAGGGTATGTTTTGCGTGCTGGTTTGTGCAGTTCTCGAACTACTGTCTCCATACTTAATTCGATGATACCTCTCTCTCTAAGCTCAGATATTATTGAAACAACCTCGTTCGAATGAGCTGTATTACCTGCAGCAGCTGATCCCACGAGCAACTGTAGTCGATCTATTAGCTCGTTGGGGTCGTCATAATATATATACTGTGGGATTCGATTGTTCACTGCTTTATGCTCAATGTCAATACCATCACCGCTGCTACTTCTGTTTTTGTTGTTGTTGTTGCCGTTTTCGCCTTCAAGTATTGGTTTTACAATGGTTTTATATTTCTTGTTGCTCAGGTTTTCGTGAGCTTATGTACATAGGTCATGTGCAGTACTTCACGGTACATTTCCCTATCATTAACTGAATAATTTATAGGTTTTTTGGTAGGTATTAGGAAAATAAGATTCATTAAGCCAAGTGTTCCCTC
The DNA here is from genome assembly GCF_023864275.1 of Schistocerca cancellata. Lineage (NCBI taxonomy): Eukaryota > Metazoa > Arthropoda > Insecta > Orthoptera > Acrididae > Schistocerca > Schistocerca cancellata. Next base: position 1,052,050,680 of record NC_064627.1, on the reverse strand, counting down.
AAACCGTCTATCACCAATCTGTATTGTGTCATCAGTTACAGTTATAGGATGCATACCCAACATGTACAGTCTTCCCCTGCTAACGCCGAATGTTCTATCTATCTGAACAGGGGCGTGACGGATAATGAATACGTCAATAACAACACCATCGTGATTGTGTGTTTTTGTTTTTGCTGAGAGCTGTTGGGGAGATTCAGTAACCGGCTTAAAGGTCTCTCTTAGTGTTTGCTATCGATCCATATGCCCTAACCTCAGCAACCGTAATTTCTCAAGAACTGCTTTCTGCGCTTGAATCACTTTCGGCTTCATTGACATACTAATCAGACATCTCTGCAGCGTTAGGCTTTATATATCCGCTCATTTTCTTCTTCCTCTTACTATGTACCTGCTTCCCCTTCTCAACAACAAGGAATTCTACATCTATTTTCCCCTCAATAGCCTCGACATTTTCAGTTAAGTCGACTACTTTCTTAACGACTACATTAACTAACTAATTTAATGCATTCACAATTCTCAGAAGAGTCCAGTAATACGTCTCTAGTTGCCTGCGCATACCTCCAACTTTATGCACAATAGCCTGAATTTTCGCATCCATGTACAGGCGAATGTTCTGTCTGTGTACACCCATTCTCTCGGGTTGAGAGCTAGACATACGCGCGATTTGTCCATGGTGCAGCGTATACTGATGTACTATCGTCTCTTACCGTGCTATATATGCAGAAACTCTTGAAAGTTTCGCCTGTACCTATCATCATTCAGTTTTCTTGTTTTACAATAACGAGAAACCCATACTCTCAATGATTCCAGCAATCAGCACATATCTTTACAAAATCATTGAACGACATGTGAGTTCCGACACATGGCTGGTAAATGTGTTGTAAATACAGATTGTCTTGTTTGAAGGCTATAATGAGGTATGCATTATCCCTAACGGACTGTTTCGGGATTCTGGAAAATGTTTGGCTTAGATAAAACACATCAATACCCATATGACGACCGAAACAGAAATACACTCCTGGAAATTGAAATAAGAACACCGTGAATTCATTGTCCCAGGAAGGGGAAACTTTATTGACACATTCCTGGGGTCAGATACATCACATGATCACACTGACAGAACCACAGGCACATAGACACAGGCAACAGAGCATGCACAATGTCGGCACTAGTACAGTGTATATCCACCTTTCGCAGCAATGCAGGCTGCTATTCTCCATGGAGACGATCGTAGAGATGCTGGATGTAGTCCTGTGGAACGGCTTGCCATGCCATTTCCACCTGGCGCCTCAGTTGGACCAGCGTTCGTGCTGGACGTGCAGACCGCGTGAGACGACGCTTCATCCAGTCCCAAACATGCTCAATGGGGGACAGATCCGGAGATCTTGCTGGCCAGGGTAGTTGACTTACACCTTCTAGAGCACGTTGGGTGGCACGGGATACATGCGGACGTGCATTGTCCTGTTGGAACAGCAAGTTCCCTTGCCGGTCTAGGAATGGTAGAACGATGGGTTCGATGACGGTTTGGATGTACCGTGCACTATTCAGCGTCCCCTCGACGATCACCAGTGGTGTACGGCCAGTGTAGGAGATCGCTCCCCACACCATGATGCCGGGTGTTGGCCCTGTGTGCCTCGGTCGTATGCAGTCCTGATTGTGGCGCTCACCTGCACGGCGCCAAACACGCATACGACCATCATTGGCACCAAGGCAGAAGCGACTCTCATCGCTGAAGACGACACGTCTCCATTCGTCCCTCCATTCACGCCTGTCTGGACACCACTGGAGGCGGGCTGCACGATGTTGGGGCGTGAGCGGAAGACGGCCTAACGGTGTGCGGGACCGTAGCCCAGCTTCACGGAGACGGCTGCGAATGGTCCTCGCCGATACCCCAGGAGCAACAGTGTCCCTAATTTGCTGGGAAGTGGCGGTGCGGTCCCCTACGGCACTGCGTAGGATCCTACGGTCTTGGCGTGCATCCGTGCGTCGCTGCGGTCCGGTCCCAGGTCGACGGGCACGTGCACCTTCCGCCGACCACTGGCGACAACATCGATGTACTGTGGAGACCTCACGCCCCACGTGTTGAGCAATTCGGCGGTACGTTCACCCGGCCTCCCGCATGCCCACTATACGCCCTCGCTCAAAGTCCGTCAACTGCACATACGGTTCACGTCCACGCTGTCGCGGCATGCTACCAGTGTTAAAGACTGCGATGGAGCTCCGTATGCCACGGCAAACTGGCTGACACTGACGGCGGCGGTGCACAAATGCTGCGCAGCTAGCGCCATTCGACGGCCAACACCGCGGTTCCTGGTGTGTCCGCTGTGCCGTGCGTGTGATCATTGCTTGTACAGCCCTCTCGCAGTGTCCGGAGCAAGTATGGTGGGTCTGACACACCGGTGTCAATGTGTTCTTTTTTCCATTTCCAGGAGTGTATATTACCAGAAAGGAGAATTCCGTTTTTCTTCAGGTCTTCTTTTGCATCTTCACAGGACCAGTCACCGACAACAAACTCCTTGTGATGAGGATGTTTCACCCACCCTGCCATGATACTAACTACACCAGGTACTGACAAGTAGTTGACATATATAGAAAGTTACACTTGAAGGAACAGCAATAGTATGTGCAGCCACTATAGCTCCATCACTGAATCGACTGAGCTATATTGGCTACACAGTGAAATCAGCTACCCATGAAGAGCAACTTGACCATTTGTGAATAGCTGGCGTAGCATTGAAAAAGATAATGATATTAATAAGTGTAGTACTTTGACTATAATGAGAAAGGTGTGAAATAAAACACAAACACGGTTTGAGATTATATATACACAAATTATTTGTTTAAATATCATACATAGGATGCAGTATTACAAGAAAATCATCAGACTCTTTCTGCATCTTCTTCTTCGCACCTGTACAGCATATCCCAAACAAAGCTTCTTGGCATGCAGTAAATTCCGCGCGTATCTCCCTCAAGCCAATGGATGCCTCACAGTACTTGAGTTTTTCACATGCACATTCAATCTGCTTCTCTTTTGGTTCAGCGCTCTTGATCTAACAAAGGTAATACTCCAAATCATCAACATGTAAACAATGCGTATGTGGGAAGTTTACAACATCATTGTATGCAGAGTCTATGCTCAGCAACCAACAGTTCAGTCTCTCCAACGCAAGACGTAGTGCAGTATCAAGATGGTATAAGTTCATAACTGAGGTGTGCTTTACATAAACACAGTTGTCACCCGATTTCACACATAGTGGACAGTCATCATACACTGTTGTAATAGATAGTGTCACACCATAAGACGAATGTCTGGGGGGAGAACGAGTTGGATAATACTTTTTAGGCATCTGCTGATTGATGTAGCACTCTGCACGACATACTTCGTCCCAGTCGAACTCAGAAATTGACATTTTAACACCCTTCGATGCATTTTCAGTTTCTATTCTCGCATGCAAGCCCCAGATATGACGTGCTTGTATATCAACATTTACACGTTTCGTTCCACTGGGAGTTAATTGTATGTAGAACTGAAAAGCATGGGTACACTCGATGTCTTCTCATCCTCAGCAACTGCACTCTGTGCCTGCACTAGCACAGGGGTGTTCTGCTGGGATGGGTCGTATGTTGGTGACCAGTACTGTCCTCCATCTTTCTGTTGTTTAGGACCACCAGCAGCATTCAACGTGTTGGGAGCAGATCAAGTGTCCTCTTCACACAAATCGATGAGTAGGACAGACAACAACAGCTCCTTGTCCTGCTACAGGATCCCAGGTGGTCACTACAGGTTCAGACATGCTGGAGGTTGTTGTAGCCGCAGGTCCAGAGGTCAGTGCCGGTCTCAACAAGATCACAGCCGAGGTTGCTACAGGTCTGGATGCTGTAGATATCAGCATGTTGGCGCTTGATCCTGCGGGCTTGGACGTGTCAAGGGCTACTGCAGAACAAAGTCGAGGAAGCATTGCACACGGACCAAGATGTGAAAACAACTAATAATAGTAACAATAATGCTAACCTTAGACACAGATGTGTTATGGGATACTTACTTTTCTGCTTCTTCCTGTTCTGCAGGGCCGTGCTGGATTGTGACTGCTGTTGATGCTTCATGATTCTTCTTCTTCTGCTGTTGCTGACTGACTGAGAAAGACTAAGGAGGTCCCAGAGCTGCTGAGCCTATCCTCTATCCCCTCCAATGACGTTACCAGGTACAGCCATCCTACTGGCTGAAGTTTTAACACGTGACTTGATTAAGGGTTCCTATTGGTTCCCGCCATTCCCCCCTCCCCCTCCCCTCAGACCGCCATCTTGGACTATGTCACAGGAGGGACGATGGTGCCCTCTGTTGGCAGCACTGTGTACTAGGTCAGTTGGATTCCAGACCCATGGTGAACACACCGGATGGAGTTACTGCCTCAAATTGTTTAAGTAAAGGCTGTTTAAATAAAGACTTACATCCATCCTATCTAGCACAGGCTAAGTCCTTTCCCCACCAATTCCTAGGAAGAAGTGGTGGTCAGATGACTTAGATTAGTGGAGGTAGCCCAAGTGACCTTTTTTTCCGCCATATTCATAGGTTAGTGGAGGTAGTGTAATGCCCCAAATTGAAAAGTAGTGTGAGTGGTATATGTATGTGGCATTATGTATGAAAGTCGAATCAACTTATTGCCAAAGTGTCAATTTCGATATAAAAAAGGGGGTTGCTAATTTTATTTGTATTTGCTTCTGAAAATGTTGTCAAAATTATGTTGTAGCACAGGGCCTGAGCATCATTTTATTTAGTTATTTCGTCGGGCATGAGTGCTGGTAGTAAACTACTTCCTCACTAAGCGGAAACTAGTAAAAAAAAGAAACAAAAAACCTAAGCGTCACCGCCACTTTAAAGTATCATTAATATTCACTCAAACCAAAGCAAATCTCTCCCTCTTCAGGCGTTGACATACGCGGACCCTCTATACCAAATTTAAAACACTCAGTACTCACAATTTCAAAGAGACAATTATCGTGCTCTACTCAGTTAATAGGTCTTGGTTCTGTCAATTTCGTTGGATGGAAAATTACTATTACACCAATTCGCGTGTATCAAAAAGTATCTGACACAGACTGGTTCTCCCGTTTACATTAATCAAACTGGGACGTCCGTTCTTACAATACTTACACGACAATCACAAGCCGCACTTCAATTTGAGAGTTCTTTCAGCTGGAGATTCTATTACCTTAGGGCTTCCCCACAATTACAACCAATACAGTCACACATTCACGCCAAAGCTTTAGGAAATCCTTATTACAGAAGCGGCAACGGCATATGTACCTTTGAGCTTACCCTTATTAAACCAATCACTCACAAAGTCTTCGTGTGAAGGCGATACCAAATACACACAATCAAGACTGAAAAGAAACTCCCCTTAGCACGAGATACAGAATGCCTGATTGTGAGTAACTCCAAGGTTAGCTCGGCCAAACTTTACACTATCACTAATCACATGAAAACGCGAGAAAAACCAATCTCTTAGCGTGTCCCATAACGAGTTACTCTTTTAAAGCAAACTCCAAATATCATTGCACATCCCACTACCGATTGCAAACAATACCCCTCGCGCAATAATTACAAATAACTCCCCATATAGGCCATAACCCCATCATGGGTTCAACTAATAACTTTAGAAGCATTCACTTGAGCGCCAACTCCAAATAGGCTTACACTTCCTGAGTGTCACGAACTGACTGATGTTACCCCGTGACCTCAATGGTGACTAACTCCCCGATGTCTCAAATGTAACTCTCTACACGAGATCTCAATGGTAACTAAACAAGGGACAAAACCAAGAACCAGAATGTTTTAACAAACAATGTTAATTGTCTCTTTTTCACAACTTTCATTATTAGATGCTTTCGTTCCTCTTCAATAGCTGCCAGTTGCACATCAGTCGATATCTTTGCCGCATGCCACACTGCTGCTATCGTGGCGATTGTGTGACATCTCTGGCCGCGACAGTAGCCATGGTGTGTTGCATTGTCCTGATGCTATTTGAACTTCCCGCCACTTTCTGGGGGAGGGGAGGGGGTTAAGTTAGTGGAGGTAGCGCAATTGACCTATTTTCCCACCAAAATTTGAACTTCCCGCCATGGAAATGAAATGAGCGTTTGGCGTCATTGGCCGGGAGGCCCCTCGCGGGGCAGGTCCGGCCGCCTTGGCGCAGGTCTTATTACATTCGGCGCCACATTGGGCGACCTGCACGCCGGATGGGGATGAAATGATGATGAACACAACACAACACCCAGTCCCTGAGCGGAGAAAATCTCCGACCCAGCCGGGAATCGAACCCGGGCCCGGAGGACGGCAATCCGTCACGCTGACCACTCAGCTACTGGGGCGGACTTCCCGCCATGACGTCATTGCGACATTGCCATATCTATCACCGCCATCTTGGATCCGCCATATTGATTAAATTTGGCAACAATGGAGAGTGGGGTGGCGTCCCTGTTGTTCCAATAATGTGGTATTTCTCGATAAGAGGCGAAAATTCCTCCAGAACATTTGTTAATCGAGACAACGATTCACAGACATACTGTCATGTGCTTAGCAATAACACAGGGGGTTTATAAATTGATTATACAAAAGTAACCTTTAATTGTTAAAAATGTAAATAACTTACGGAAATCTTCTAATAATTTCCGGGTATGCATAAATACCGCGACTGCACCTGGGCTCTTCAGTAGTTGTGTACTCACCTGATGATGGCCGGACGTCTCTGGGCCGAAATATCGTGGCAGAATGTCGACGGGATCCGGCTGCATACCCGGAAATTATTAGAAGAAGAAATACGCCGGGAAAATTTCAGAAGTCACAACTTACGGAAATGTTTGATACAGCACTGAATGCGGTGGACATTCGAGTTTTATTTACAAATGTTCGTTGTGGCTACATTTTAAAACATGACGAACAACCGTCTGTAATCAATTTCCTGCCAAAACCTAGGCGAAACCTATACATGTTCAATTACATGTTCTGCTCACGCCATATCCGAACGTTACGCAGATTCAAAATCGTCTTCAGTCTGCTTTTTGTTAATCATTTCTACAGAAAGCTCAGCTCGTTTTTCTTTGTCATTTTCTCTTAAAGCTTGCAACAGTTGCAGTTTGTAGAATTTGAAAGACAGGCGTTTCCGTCATACTTTCCACACTGTAGCACACGGCATATTCAATTCTAAACTGGCACGTCTCGTTGATTACCCGGACTACGAATGTAAGACTGCCGAACTGTTTCAATTGCTGCGTCAGAGACTGCTGGCCGACCCTGACTCGGCGACCTATACATAGCCAATTTCGGTTAAGCTATTGTACCAATTACTAGTCTAACAGTTCACCTTTGAGGTGGCGGCTCGCGATACTTCGTCCTGAATTGTCCCTGAATGTAGTAGTGGATTTGGATTCACGAAACCATAAACAACACTGCACGCATTCTCCACCGCTACACAACTTCATGATGACTGTTGAAATAACTCATTTGCGCAATGAGTGTTGCCAACCCTGTCTCATGTATTTCAGCTAATCAACTTCCATAAATTTCTAGAAATCGGTCATTATAAAAAAATGCTTTGAGGAACATGCTTTCTTTAGATAGACTGAAGCGCGCAGGAACTGGCGTAGGCATACGTATTCAAATACAGAGATATGTAAATAGGCAGAGTACGGCGCTGCGGCCGGCAACACCTATATAAGACAATAAGTGTCTGGCGCACTTGTTAGATCGGTTACTGCTCCTACAGTAGCAGGTTATGAAGAATTAACTGAGTTTCAGCGTGGTGTTATAGTCGGCGCACGAGTGATGGGACACAGCATCTCCGAGACAGCGATGAAGTGGGGATTTCCCCGTACGACCATTTCGCGAGTGTACCGTTAACATCAGGAATTCAGCAAAACATCATATCTCCAACATCGCAGCAGCCGGAAAAAGATCCTGCAAGAACGGGAGCAACGACGACTGAGGAGAATCTATCAGCGTGACAGAATCGCAACCCTTCCGCAAATTGCGATGCTGGGCCATGAACAAGTGTCAGCGTGGGACCATTCAAGGAAATATCATCGATATGAGCTTTCGGAGCCGAAGCTTCACTTGTGTACCCCTGATAACTCCAGGACACAAAGCTTTACGCCTCGCCTGGGATCCTCAACACCGACATTGGGCTGTTTATGACTGGAAACATGTCGCCTGGTTGGACGAGTCGCGTTTCAAATTGTATCGAGCGGATGGAGATAACCTCATGAATCCATGGACCCTGCATGTCAGCAGGGGACTCTTCAAGCTGGTGGAAGCTCTGTAATGTTAGGGGATGTGTGCAGTTAGAGTGATATGGAACCCATGATACGTCTAGATACAACTCTGACAGGTGAAACGTACGGAGGCATCCTTTCTGATCACCTAGATCCGTTCATGTCCATTGTGCATTCCGACGGACTTGGGCAATTCCAGTAGGACAGTGCGACACCCAACACGTCCAGAATTGCTACAGAGTGGCTCCAGGAACACTTCTGGATTTAAACACTTTCGCTGGCCACCAAACTTCCAGACAAGAACAGTACTGAGCGTATCTGAGACGCCTTGCAACGTGCTGTTCAGAAGAGATCTCCACTCCATGGTACTCTTACGGATTTATGGACAGCCCTGCAGGATTCATATTGTCAGTTCCTTCCAGCACTACTTCAGACATTAGTCGAATCCATACGATGTCGTGTTGCGGCACTTGTGCGTGCTCACGGGGGCCTTACACGATATTGGGCAGGTGTACCAGTTTCTTTGGCTCTTCAATGTATATGTAACTCTGGATACTACCTATGAAACAAACAATATTTCTTTTGTAAGGCATGGTAGTATAGGAAACTCGAAACGTTTATAAATTTATGCGGTTATTCAGTTATTTCGAACCTTAACTATTTTTCTCAGAACTGCATCTTCTAATCAAAAGTTATGACTGCACATTCCGAAGCAACAAAGGCAAACACGAATCGTTAGAACAGAATTGAGCATAGCATTTCACATCCTGTTCCTATATGAACATCGAGCAGTATTCGTATCACTAAAGCACCTCTCAACTTCTGCATTTGACCAAGGCAGGCAGAGTTCACTGTATCACAAATTTACTTGCGTCCTCATAATTCGAAACTTCAGACCAAAATTCAACCGTGTCTGTCACATTCTCCCACGCCACAAAGTTGATTTTCTTCCGTTGGAGTTCTATGTTAGACAGGATGGCCGGTTGATACCTAATTCCAAAGCTAGTGCCGTGATATTGTCCTTTACTCTTCTTAAACAGTTTTCTGGTGCCATAGATTGTAGCTTGCGTAGCACTCCAACATTCTTCAGGAGATAGCGTTGGAGCTTACGGACAACGCACACTATAAAGTTAATACAGATTTTCTGAATTCTCGTTTCAGTATCCACAGTCATTCTTAAATGCAAAATTCGTACTTCATTTACAAAAACGGAACCCAAACGTGGCTTGGGATAAAGAAAATCATTTATGAAAAGCAGATCCTCGTGACACCCTTTTACGATTGCTATTTGTACAAGTGTACTTGTTGCAATAGTGAGATCTCGCAGCAACTTGGTGGAATTAGCAGATCTAGACTGGAAAGCCTTATTAACTACGTTGAAAACAATTTGTTGTTATTGTCTTTACACATTTTATATAGTGCCTGGAAGGTATAGCAGTTTCCATTAACGGAGACTTAACTGAAGTATTCTGTTAGAGCCTCCCACTGATTAAGCACACATTCACGGACGAGATCAGTTGAGATCCACCGTGTTCCGGCTATTTCCAGTACCCACCAGACATTCGCTTCATAAAATATATTATACAGATCATTGTAGGACTTCCGCTTTGCCGATCAGCGGTAAAACCAATTGTGTGTTTCTGAAAACACGAATTCAAAACGGGCTGGTAATTCTTCTTTACAAGAATGAGAAAGGGCCAATTGGGTGGAGTGACAAGAATATAGTTTGAGGACTATGTGTCGACTTTCTCGCTTACTGAAAACGTAAACTCGATTGTCTTTGCTGACGATAACAGATGTGTTATCTGTGCCTAATCCACACACTTTCTGTAAATTCAGGTCAAAGTCAGCTAATATAGCTTTCGCATCTTCAATAATTGTGTTTGTATCACTGAGTTAATCTCTCACAGTTTCAAAAATATTGAAATTACAAACTTCTTGTTTTTTGATAAGTACAAAATACAGGCTAGAGGACATATGTAAGGATGTAGAGGCTTATCTCACTAGGGGTAAGATAGATACTGCCTACAGGAAAATTAAAGAGACCTTTGGAGATAAGAGAACCACTTGTATGAACATCAAGAGCTCAGATGGAAACCCAGTTCTAAGCAAAGAAGGGAAAGCAGAAAGGTGGAAGGAGTATATAGAGGGTCTATACAAGGGCGATGCACTTGAGGACAATTTTATGGAAATGGAAGAGGATGTAGATGAAGATGAAATGGGAGATACGATACTGCGGGAAGAGTTTGACAGAGCACTGGAAGACCTGAGTCGAAACAAGGCCCCCGGAGTAGATAACACTCCATTGGAACTACTGACGGCCTTGGGAGAGCCAGTCCTGACAAATCTCTACCATCTGGTGAGCAAGATGTATGAAACAGGCGAAATACCCTCAGACTTCAAGAAGAATATAATAATTCCAATCCCAAAGAAAGCAGGTGTTGACAGATGTGAAAATTACTGAACAATCAGTTTAATAAGCCACACCTGCAAATTACTAACGCGAATTCTTTACAGACGAATGGAAAAACTAGTAGAAGCCGACCTCGGGGAAGATCAGTTTGGATTCCGTAGAAATACTGGAACACGTGAGGCAATACTGACCTTACGACTTATCTTAGAAGAAAGATTAAGGAAAGGCAAACCTACGTTTCTAGCATTTGTAGACATAGAGAAAGCTTTTGACAATATTGACTGGAATACTCTCTTTCAAATTCTAAAGGTGGCAGGGGTAAAATACAGGGAGTGAAAGGCTATTTACAATTTGTACAGAAACCAGATGGCAGTTATAAGAGTCGAGGGACATGAAAGGGAAGCAGTGGTTAAGAAGGGAGTAAGGCAGGGTTGTAGCCTCTCCCCGATGTTATTCAATCTGTATATTGAGTAAGCAGTAAAGGAAACAAAAGAAAAATTCGGAGTAGGTATTAAAATCCATGGAGAAGAAATAAAAACGTTGAGGTTCGCCGATGACATTGTAATTCTGTCAGAGACAGCAAAGGACTTGGAAGAGCAATTGAACGGAATGGATGGTGTCTTGAAGGGAGGATATAAGATGAACATCAACAAAAACAAAACGAGGATAATGGAATGTAGTCGAATTAAGTCGGGTGATGTTGAGGGTATTAGATTAGGAAATGAGACACTTAAAGTAGTAAAGGAGTTTTGCTATTTGGGGAGCAAAATAACTGATGATGGTCGAAGTAGAGAGGATATAAAATGTAGACTGGCAATGGCAAGGAAAGCGTTTCTGAAGAAGACAAATTTGTTAACATCGAGTATAGATTTAAGTGTCAGGAAGTCATTTCTGAAAGTATTTGTATGGAGTGTAGCCATGTATGGAAGTGAAACATGGACGGTAAATAGTTTGGATAAGAAGAGAATAGAAGCTTTCGAAATGTGGTGCTACAGAAGAATGCTGAAGATTAGATGGGTAGATCACATAACTAATGAGGAAGTATTGAATAGGATTGGGGAGAAGAGAAGTTTGTGGCACAACTTGACCAGAAGAAGGGATCGGTTGGTAGGACATGTTCTGAGGCATCAAGGGATCACCAATTTAGTATTGGAGGGCAGCGTGGAGGGTAAAAATCGTAGGGGGAGACCAAGAGATAAACACACTAAGCAGATTCAGAAGGATGTAGGTTGCAGTAGGTACTGGGAGATGAAGAAGCTTGCACAGGACAGAGTAGCATGGAGAGCTGCATCAAACCAGTCTCAGGACTGAAGACCATAACAACAAGAACAACAAAATACAAACACCTAGCTGTTTGGTTATAGCAATGTTGATGCTCTCATTCACAAGTACGGTATACTGTACGAAACATCACCAACAACACTTTTAAAAAAAACTTTAAAGTGTGGATATATTACGTCTTGTACCACCTCACTGCACTTTGTGCGATGGTGTTTTCAGATCACTTATTTGGAAACTCCGATTGTAAAGCTCGCTGAAGTGCTCAGCACAATGTACAGCATAATGCATATTCACAAATAATGTTATTCTGGCCTCGGCTCTAGTTGTTGTGATTGAGCAAAATTAGGTTGAAAATTCAGTTTAGACTGTCTGGCACAAGAAAATGGTTTAGCCGCTTTCGTATGCTTGTCGGACATTTTCTCTCTCAATCCCGATTGAGACGCCATTGACAAAAACGAATTCGCATCTTTGTTTTATCTGTCGGCACTTTTTGAGTGCAGTTTTGTTAACTCTTCATCTTTTAACGATTCTTCTCTAAATTCTCGCGTAGTGGACGTTTCTTTGGCATACATCTAAGAAAACCGACTTCTCATTCATAGTGAAAAGGGTTAAACAAATACATTAAAAACATTAAAGAATGCTGCCAGTACAAAGTTGACAACAACAATGGCTGTAACAGAAGGGCAGACTATATTGTAGCAAAGTATGATTGTTTATTCCCGCTGCTGTCTGTTATTGCATCAGAGGTCACGCAGTCGGCAGTAGGCAATAATAATCAGAATACTGATTATTGAACAGTTTATTAAGTTGTCTACTCTTAAAGTCCATCCAAACTATTCATTTCATTATTAATGTAATGAAGTTTCTTGTTTGAACGTTAATATTTTAATAAATATACGTATTAAGTTAATTAACTTAAATTAATTAATACGAGAAATCTGCCATACAAATTTGCCAGAATCAGCCGTAAAATTGACAGAGTTGGCATCACTGTCTTGCATGCCACTTAGCGGGACCGTCGTAAACCAACAGTGTTATGAGCCATGCTGGAATAAAACTTTAAGATATATTGCATGCAGTGCCGCATCAAACATGTCTGTAAGTTATTGACCCTTTTCACCATTAAAGGTTACTTTTGTATAAGTAGTTTGTAAATAGCCTGTATTAAGAATTCCATGTGGCTCTACGACCTGGTGAAAGTCTTCCAATGGGACGCCACTTTGGCGACTTCCATGTTCCTAACCTAACACACAATACTCCTACTGGTGGAAAGGCACGACCAATTTTAAATTGGGATCGAAACCACGTGTCGTTGCTGACGAACCTTCACATCATTGGGAGGAGAAGGCTCGTTGAAGGCAAACGAATATTCTCGCTTAACAATGAAATGATCGTATGGCATTTATTGGCCGGGATATCCCCTTTTGGGTTCGCCCGCCTTAGTGCAAGTCTTTTTAGTTGACGACACTTCGGCGAATAATTGGGTTCAATCGCGAGTGTTGCTCAGCTCGTCTCCTTAGTATCGACGTTGGGAAAGCTGCCCCTAGGCGGTTTATTAATGCAACATAGGTATCAAATGCTGTGGGCCCCGCAGTTCCACTGCCCAGATTTCTGGGGAAAATTAAGTATTTGAAGTTTCAACTTGAAATTAATTTTATATTGTAAACTGGGATAACTTCGCCACGTTTTTTATCTGCTTGTGTTATCAGCCTATAATGCAAAAAAAGGTTCTGAAAGCATCCTAAAACATGAGTCTTGATCTCTAACTTCACAATACGTGGACAGATAACAACTTAGTTACGTGCTACACATAAAAAAGTTAAAAATACGTTTGGAAAAGCTATCTAGAAAACTAGACAATTTTGCCAACTGTGTTAAAATCAGTGGAAATCGCCGAAAGAATTGCAGAAGAAGTTTAAAGCATCAAAAATAATTTACAGATTGGTATTAAAACACTTTAATGCAAAGATTGTTAGAAGAAAAGTTATACAGAAAGGTACAAACAAAAATTCAAATATTCGAAGTTAAAACGAAGCTTTTACTTTTTCATCAAAAGGGGGAAATTTGCCTCAGTTTTCATAGTGAGTAGGAATACGTGCACAATGTATTTTACATTTTGGGAAGTAAAAGATTTTCCCCCTGTTGTTGTACGAAAATACGATACCTCAAACCGCCCGTCTCCGAAGAATCGAATAGGTTTACTGAGAAAATGCTTGACAATTTTTTTGTCAAGAATTCTATCACAACAAACAATCCGATCTCTAGCTGTGTGAGATCCTGGACCAGTCTGGCATTCATTTCATTACGCTCACGAATGACTGAATTATGGTCCTCTTCACAGCAAAAATTTTGATACTTACGTGCTCCCAGTTTGGTTCGAAAGAGCCTTGGCATTTTAACGACCGGTATAGACGTAAAATTGCTAGATTTAAAAAAAAATTGTGGAAGAGGCAAGAAATAGGCAAAATTTTAAATGTCCCATTTTTGCAAAGTTTCGTGATGTAACATTACCAAGTTATATAATGATACTAAATCGACCACACAGATTTATTTCTAAAATTGTTTTTGATACCCAATTATATATTTCATTCAACAAAAGAAATATTTTTCGCTTAGTGAGAATGAATCGGCTGGACGAGACACTTTGGTAGACTATCGGAAAATCAAAAGAAAAAGCGCTGACAAACACCAGGAAACAATGAATGAACTTAAAATGAGCGTCAGATCTGTCGCTCATGGTTTTCCCTGTGCAGTGACAGCATTGGCTCATCTATTGGATGATTACTTGGTAGAGCGCCGAATATAATCTTATTCAGGAAATTGCAAAGTTGCCCTGCTTGGCAAAGTTTTTTCAGTTTATGATAGTGTTTACGATTACATTCGCATGACTGTGCAGTGCTTTTAAAGCATAGAAATATTGGCCATTGACATAAACTTGTGTGTACTTTCGTACGTTTGAAGAAAACGTTCGCAGTAATACTACTTTATTGAATCACATTTGGCGTATTAGACAGTGGCATGAGTTTTATTATCGATCATGTTCTGTTCCACACTGATATGCTGTTCATTAATGCTCATGAAAAACACTCTTTGAATAACGTGCATGAAGACTGCTGCTGCTGCACCAGTTCCATGAATGTGCAAAGAATGTAACCAAATGATGTTGAACCCAGGGTTCAGATATGTCATTCTATTACATTGTAATTTGTGTAATGAGGCTAGCGTTCATCACTTAACAGCTGCTGTGAGCTTAGAGTTGTAGCTGCAAGGTGTACGTTATCCATTACAATAAATATTCATTTGTGTAATATTCCATCGGTTCTTGGAGAAACATATTAAGACAGTTTAAGAATTGAAATACACAGTATTGATGTTCCACAATAATATTTATTTTATTGTCTGTTATGAACCGGCTTTCTGCTTTCTACGCGATCCTCAGGCATCTTACGAGAGTTAATAGCAGTACAAAGATTGCTTTTCCCAAGATTTGTAACCTTTTTTTAATTTTATTAGTACTATGTAGCCATCACAATTTAAATGTATTGGTACATATAAACAATTCCGTTTAAATTTTTATGTCATCTTTGGCTATAAATCTGCATATGACGTCGTATTTCCTCCTGATTGTGTCTCCGAGAATTGGGATCGTACAAAACGGCTGACAGTGACCAAGTTTTAACAGCTCCTTTAAAAAGTTTTCCCATGGGGTCTACACTGAAATAAGATGTGGTTTATATCACCAATTGTTTCTTCTTCGCATCCGTGATTGAGACGCATTCTTACAATGGATGTTATAGTTTTCCTTGAATGTATGGACTAAGCAAACCATGGCTGTCTTGGTACGAATGTCTCTATATGTGCTTGGCTTTTACCTCTTGTTTATTAACTTTCATTCGATTCTTGCTGCCCGAGAGAAGAGCTTGTTCTTTTACTGTTAGGAGATATTCTGTGTGTGGGAGTTTACCGCTGCTAATCACGCCTCTCGCTAGTTGACTGGCTTTATCATTGTATAGAATACCAGAATGTGACTTCACCCATACAAATTCTATAATTTGACCAGTCTTCTTAGATTGGTGATAATGATCCACTGCGTCGAGAGTGTATTTATTTAACCTAAATATTCACTTCCAAACTTCCTTAAAGCACTCAGTTTGGCATTGTCTACCAACTTCGTAACTCTAACGCCAAAACTTTGGGAGACCAGGCCGCTCTGTGTAAAAGTAAAGATCGCGTTTGTAGAAGAAACAATACTACACAGGACCTCAGAGGAAAGGAGGCAACAAAAGCAGAAAGAAGTACCGGTACCGTGTGTGAAGAAAGGTTTCCTCAACAAGAAGGTCCCGACTGCTATCAAATACGAAACTGCTTCTGAAACTGTTGTTGTTGTTGTGGTCTTCAGTCCTGAGACTGGTTTGATGCAGCTCTCCATGCTACTCTATCCTGTGCAAGCTTCTTCATCTCCCAGTACCTACTGCAACCTACATCCTTCTGAATCTGCTTAATGTATTCATCTCTTGGTCTCCCCCTACGAATTTTACCCTCCACGCTGCCCTCCAATACTAAATTGGTGATCCCTTGATGCCTCAGAACATGTCCTACTAACCGATCCCTTCTTCTGGTCAAGTTGTGCCACAAACTTCTCTTTTCCCCAATCCTATTCAATACTTCCTCATTAGTTATGTGATCTACCCATCTAATCTTCAGCATTCTTCTGTAGCACCACATTTCGAATGCTTCTATTCTCTTCTTGTCCAAACTATTTACCGTCCATGTTTCACTTCCATACATCTGAAACTACGCTTCTGAAATGCAGCACCCAACGAAAGCGAAACATGTACAATGGAGAAACTGAAGAAGCAGAAACTGGAAAGATTTTAATGCGGTGCTAGAGAAGGTTGTCAAAAATTAACTAGACAGATGAAGTGTACAATGAAGACATACTAGAAACAACAGGCAAGGAAGAAACCTTTGCCAGAAAATAGTTCAGATGAGTGTGATATAAAGAAGTGAACTCCACGGGAAGGAGGAACTGAGGGGTAGACCGGAAGAAGCGGGCAAAAATTAGAATAAGTGAAATAGCCTAATCTATCGATGGATATGCATGGAGGGAATGGGTAGTACATGTTAGGGAGAACTGTCGGGTGCTAACAAACCACATGAAAGGTAGATGAGGTCTCCTGGTGTTGGCAGGAAGGTTCAAACCAATGTTTGGTCAGCAAGGAAGGAGAGATGGCGATGCACAGTGCCTGATCAACGAGATGTGCATTTAAGTCCTGCAGTAAACCAGTAACCTGCATGCAGTAGTGCAAGAGCCCGATGTATTATTGTACGGATCGTCGAAAAGCCTCTCTCGGATGAGACATTTAAAAACCTTGTGATCAATTGGGCAAGATTTGACAACGATGTCCCACGGTTTGAACAAAGCAGTGGAGCTCACATAAAACTTGTTAAAGCGGGCTAAAACCCTAAACAGACAGCATTGATATTTTTAGAACAAATGTAAGTGTATACCGAAAGGATAGACCAATTGGAAATTGAGGTGATGTATCCATCGGAATAGAAAAGAAACTCATATTCACCAAGATGGAAACTGAAGCTTTATGCGAGGTTGTTTGGGCAAGACTGAATATCAAGGATGGTTCAAAAACTGGCTCTGAGCACTATGGGACTCAACATCAGTCCCCTAGAACTTAGAACTAGTTAAACCTAACTAACCTAAAGACATCACACACATCCATGCCCGAGGCAGGATTCGAACCTGCGACCGTAGCGGTCGTGCGGTTCCAGACTGAAGCGCCTAGAACCGCTCGGCCACACCGGCCGGCATCAAGGATGGGCATAAGCTTTTAATTGGGTTCTTCACTACACCACCAGGCTCACCCCCAGATGTAACCGAAAACTTCTCTCACCGAGAAGCTAATAATTTTGATTATAATGATTTCCAATTTAATCCGATTTCATCAGCGTTGTAAACAAAATCCAAGTCATAGACGTTTTCGTCCAATTGCTCGTTGAAAACCACCTTCAAAAGAATTTACTCAGCTGACATTTTTTCACCTTGTATTTCCAATTAGCGAATTCCACTTCCCAGAAATGATTCATCGCTACCTATTTTTTAATTTAACTGTAATGCCAAGTCTCATAGCGACCATCAATACAAAGCTTCCTCCAAAAGTTCATATTTCTGTTTCTTCATTACTTTTTAATGTTTACTCCCTTTTTCACCGTGAAGTTTGCCGGTGTACTTCAAAACTATATTGGTATTATTCTTAATATCGCTTATTGTAGAATTACCTGTACCATACTGACCAGCTAACTTAACGTCAGAGTCACCTTATGAATCAGTAATGTGTACTGTATTTTATCTTCAAGCGATAACTCCATTCTCTTGCGTTTTAACATTTTTAATCTCAGACACGACACGGCGTAGGGGTTAGCAGCTGTCTGACAATAATGAAACTTGGGGGGGGGGGGGGGGGGGCGCAGATGGAACGGGCGGGTAGTGCCAAGGCGACATGTACGTGCATGCATGGACTCCAGGGACTTTCATGGAGTTTGCACCAGCGCATCGCGCAGTGCAGAAGACGGCTTCGCTATGTTAACAACGATGCAAACCCCCACTCCTCGACTTTGCGCAATAGCGCTGTCTCTTTCTTTCCTTCCGCTTGTTTCTCTCTTGCCGCCTGTTTCGACCTTTCCCAAAACTTCACTGCTGTTTTCTTCGTCATTGTCATATGTTTACGTGCGGTGGATTGAAAGCTTAGTTTCGTGGGACACTATTACCGACGCTCCAGAGATGTAAATAACAATAATACCAATAATAATAATTAGAAAATTATCTCTTCTATTTGCTGCTTCTCTTATTCGCAGTTACGCTACACGGAACACGGGATCTGCTGACGGCAATTTTAAGAGCATTTTTTAAAATCACAATCAGAAACACTTCCACACATCAAGTTTTCTTAATAGACAAGACAGAAAAAAAAACATTTCACGTGCACATGTGGAACCAAAAAGAGAAACAATCTTCGCTGCTTATCTGCGCAGATTAGGATATTCTTCTTTCCACAAATTCTGTTACAATTTGGTACTGTTGGCCCTAAATTAGAGAAAAAAGATTGCGTTAGAAATAGTACAAGCGAAAATGACTACACATTTGAGAGGAATGCCAACAACCCTCAGCTATTTTCGGAGGACCTTTAGCCAAAATATACGTGCTAAATAATTGATACAAACCTCATTTATGCATACAGAATTCTCTTCTGCAAGAGTCTGCAACTTCCATAATTCGCCTTCTCTGGCGCCCCCTGTTTGCTGCAGTCTCTTTCAACAAAAGATTTTCTTACACACATAAAAACTGTGCCTCAGATTAGACATTTGGCTTTATCGTCACAAATAACAAAAAAAAAAAAAAATAAGAATGCTCCCACTCCAGTTTAAATGGACTTTCGGAAATCTTTGCTTTTTTCGGAGAAGGTTGTTCCATTATTCTAGTAACCGTCTTGCGCTTATCTACTTCAGTGCTGAATAAGTTGTCTTTCAATGCACTCCTCAGCGCACCACGGAGGCTTCATCATGGAAGCCGAGTTGAGGCGAATTCAGCCGAGTTGGACCGATCTACCGTGCAAACACTCTGCACCTCGCTTTTCACGCGCGCGGTTTTCCGTGTGTGAGTGACCCTGGACTAGACTATATTTTTTCGCGGTTGACAATCCGGATAATTGCTAATCCTTCCTTATAACTGAGGTCCAGATAATCGAGTCTCCACTGTACTTAGTTTTATATCACACAAAAGAGAAAGTTAATAGCTAATAACTAGTCATCATCATCATCATTTAAGACTGATTATGCCTTTCAGCGTTCAGTCTGGAGCATAGCCCCCCTTATACAATTCCTCCATGATCCCCTATTCAGTGCTAACATTGGTGCCTCTTCTGATGTTAAACCTATTACTTCAAAATCATTCTTAACCGACTTATAATAACTAATAACTAGTAAAGAGTGCAAATCTAGTGGAGGGTTCTTGCTCTCCCGGTCAAACAAAAAATCTCAACCAGTACGTAATTGTGAGTTTTTTTTTAAAAAAAACAATTTATCTCAAACGCTCGAGGAGAGGTGGCGCCGTATTAGGTTTCTGACCCGGTTCGGAAAAACCGTAGATCCCAGGCTGCCCATTCAAGACAGTTCTAACAGGGATATTGAACGTATACAATTAAGGCTAACTCAGTGGTTACTGGGAGTAGCTTGTCAGTATCCAAAGGTTACTCAAAGCATGACCCTTAGCGTACAAAATCAGCTGGAGACTACTTACGCTGATAGTCTTGCTTTGACCAGCCTCTTTATATTGACGAATTACCCTTAGCAGTGATGTTGTTATGCTTATCACTGTACTTATATATTAATTACAGTGTAAGAATAATCTGCGGATTGTTGCTAGCCAACCGAAACCAGTGATCATATAGTCGTTATTGCATTAAATCGCCATCAAGTCCATTAAAATTTATAATCAGTGGTCACAGCTTCAAAACTGAGAACATTTTATCACTGAAGTCGCCGCAAAATACTCAGAGGACACGTCCTTTCAGTGAATCTAACTTTGGTTCCCAACGGAATGAAATACGCTCCCATAAAACCCATTGACAGCGGAAACTGTGTTAAATGCAGGTTAAGTTTTTCCTGGTAAACAAATACCGCTATGCCGCAGAATAATTCTTGAATAGAAATTATTAATCGATTAAAAACTTGAAAAGGGTCACGATGTAAATAAATAAATATCTGTTTTTAAGAAGTGTGGCCGAGTTCTGTGAAGTTGTAAAGGCCCTCATAGTATGGTTTGTCGTCAGTGTGACTTATGGAACACTAGCTACTGGAAAGACTGATTTTTCTTTTTTACTTACTTCAACAATAAGTATCCCTTAATCCAATATCGCACCAGACTAAGTTGTTTTTGTTTTATCAATTGGGTACATAAAATTACACTTTAGACAGAATGACGCTCATAGATACATATGGTATCTCTCCTGTGAGACATCAAGCACATTTTCTCTGGTATTTCAGCAAATATTTGCAATTTCGCTTTTTCTTTGTGTAGAGGGAGTCCACCCAAACCAATAGTCCTCCTCGCCTCACTCATGTGACGCTCAGTGTTGGCGGGAAGCGTCGGTTTGTTTCCCATTAAAAGCAAAATTATTTTTAAACTGGACTTTCTAACAACCCTACCACAACAAAGGTCAAAAATTAATTATGATTGTAGGGTTGCTCACGCTGCTAAATATTGCATTTTCGGGCAACAACAAAGTTGTATTATGTGGCAGGTGTCATTAGAGCACAATTAATAAAATCATTTCATGAAATAATGGATAAACTAGGCACTCATCGTTTCGTGTTTCCCACGCTGGTCTCGTTGTAAACTCAAGGCTCAATCGTCGAAAGTCTAGGTAGTGATGATTCCAAGCTCGGATGCAAAGAGGCCTAGGTGTTATTCTGCGATATTCAAAAGTTTTATAGATGTGTTTCATAAACCATTCTCGAAGATTAAACTTTTGCAAGTTAGCACAATGGTGATGTAAAAACGTAATCAGCACTCCGAATTTAAGTTACTCTAATTTTTATTACTTTTGTTGCAATATCACGTAAATCACAAAACATCACTTCACAATATAAAACATACTTGAAAATATATTCCTCACTGTTAAAGTTCACATTTCATAAACTGACTACGATTTACGTCTTTTCAACATGACGACCAAGACTTGACACTCTAACAACCGCTTACGCGCCCAAAAATCAGAGTTACAAGTACGTCAAAGATCATAGTGACAAAAGAAAGAATTCACATAAGAATATCAATGCAATATAAACATATCGATGTATCAAAGTACTTCTACAGAAATGAAATCAAATCTGAATGTTGTCTCAGAAATATGTTAACTACTTTACAGAAACACGGTAGAATATTCATCAGGTTGCCCTCCATGGGGTGGGTGCTCGCAACGACTGTGGTTATTGTAGCAGGCACTTGCATAAGATCTAAACGAGTACCACATTCATAACACTATATTTACATAAATTATTGCATTAGAATAACACACAAACTCATGAGGGTAGCTATTAGCAACAATTAATACGTAAAACTGTCATTTTTCAAAATAAGTGTTCAAAAGATCACGCTTTATCATATTGTTATTTCTCGGCCACTAAGTGCGACATATTGAAATGATGCTTACAAGCGCTACTAGCGCCAACCAAGTGCATTTTGTAAATAAAGTTCACGTTATATGTTTTGTCAAGTAACAACTAATTAAGTTAAGACAGGTCCCAACACGACAAAATATGCAATAAATACTTCCTATAACGTACGTTGCGTAGCCATGTCAGTTTTATAATTAATTTTAGCCCATGAGGCGTAACTGTCACTGTTACGTGCTATAGTAATTTTAAACATCTAGCACATTACAAACATGAGAAAAAGTAAGAATTGTAATTTTTACATAGTTTTACTCATAATAATTTCATGTTACTACTTAGTTATTGTACAACATAAATATTACAAAAATGTCGTCAAAACTGTAACTTCAGGCGCAGCTCATAGAGGTCGCCACACGCAAAACCGATGTGTACTGTGAAACTAACATATAATTTTACGACAGTAATGATTGAACTGTGTAAGCATTCACTTGAGCACGAACAACTGCTACAATTCCGCACTGGTATGTAATGTTAACATTAAAATACAACGATGTGATGGACTTATAACTTTTGTAAATCACATTGTAATATATACTCTTGTATTTGTTTTAGCATTGATAATGCCCTGACACAGGTCGAAATCTGATCTGCGTTGTGACTATAAATGTCATATTAAAGCAACTTAATTCTACGACTCATTGCTGCTCTACCTAACCCAGTAGAATATTGCTGGTATCGAGAGGTTGATGTGAGGTGCCGTAATGATTACGTAATTCAAGTACCATTACAACTTCTACTTGCCCATGCTGTAGCGCCGTCCCAGATTGGACTAGTCTGATATTCGTTTTATCGGTATGTACTAACGAGGGCACTAAAACATGGAGGATAACCAGTACTCCAGCAGCGACAGCTCTGCCCCGACTCACGCTGACTGCAACCGCCAAGCATCCAGCCGCTGCTTCTGGGTCGCTGCTTGATTGCTGTTTATTTTCATGCTTCACTGCCCCTATTAATACATGTCGATAACACTGTTATCGGACTAGACTAATCTGGGAGCGCTCTGTCGAATGGGCACTCAAAATGCCGATTTAAAAATAATTTTGTTTGTAATGGGAAACAAACCGACGCCTTCCGTTGCCAAAGGGCGTCGCATGCAAAAACTAAATTGAAAATAACTGCCGAAACACCAGAGAAAACGCGCCTCACGACCCTCTGGAAAGGTGCCCGGTATACAGGGTGTCCCAGGAGGAACGGTCAGTATTTAGGAATACGACACTAATAATCATTCGAAAAACATGGACTTTAAAATACATACCTTAATAGCTACACTATGTGGTCAAAGGAATCCGGACACCTGCCTGAGAATGACTCACAAGTTCGTGGCGTCCTCCATTGGTAATGCTGGAATTCAGTATGATGTTGGCCCACCCTAGCCTTAATCACAGCTTCTACTCTCGCAGGCATACGTTCCATCAGGTGCTGGAAGGTTTCTTGGGGAATGGCAGCCCATTCTTTACTGATTGCTGCACTGAGGAGAAGAATCGTTGTCGGTCGATGAGGCCTGGCACGAAATTGGCGTCCAAAATATCCCAAAAATGTTCTGTAGGATTCATATCAGGACTCTGTGCAGGCCAGTCCATTACGTGGAAGTTAGTGTGGTGTAGCCACTCCGCTACAGGCTGTGCATTATTAACAGATGCTCGATCGTGTTGAAAGATGCAATCGCCATCCGCGAATTGCTCTTCAACAGTGGGAAGCAAGACGTTGCGTAGGCCTGTGCTGAGATAGTTCCACGCAAAACAATAAGGCGTCCAAGCCCCCACCAAGGAAAACACGATCACACCGTAACATCAGCGCATTCCGAATTTTACTGTTGGCACTACACACGCTGGCAGATGACGTTCACCGGGCACTCGCCACACCCACACCCTGTCATCGGATCGCCACATTGTGTACCGTGATTCGTCACTCCACACAACGTTTTTCCGCTGTTCAATCGTCCAATGTTCACGCCCCTTACACCAGGCCAGGCGTCGTTTGGCATTTACCGGCGTGATGTGTGGCTTATGAGCAGCCGCTCGACCATGAAATCCAAGTTTTCTCACCTCCCGCCCAACTTTCGTAGTACTTGCAGTGAATCCTGATGCAGCAGGATTTTCTGTTTGATCGTCTGAATAGGTGTTTGCGTATTACACATTACGATCCTCTTCAACCGTCGGCGATCTCTGTCAGTCAACAGACTAGGTCGACCTGTGCCCTTTTGTGCTGTACGTGTCCCTTCACGTTTTCACTTCACTATCACATCCGAAACAGTAGACCTAGGGATGTTTAGGAGTATGGAAATCTCGCGTACGGACGAATGACACAAGTGACACCCAGTCACCTGACCACGTTGCGTGAGTTCCGCGGAGCGCCCCATTCTGCACTCCTACGGTGTCTAGTGACTACTGACGTCACAGGTATGCAGTACCCGGCAGTGGGTGGCAGCACAATGCACCTAATATGAAAAACGCGTGTTTTTGGGGGTGTCCGGATACTTTTGATCACATAGTGTATGAGCACTTCTTCATCTCCGATGACGATGATGGAGATGATTTGTGGGTTTGAAACGTCCCCTTTGAAAAATTATATACACGACTGTGCTTAAACTGACACACAATATTTTTTTGCGCAACGCAATCTGACTTTCAGAAATCCCTACAAAGGAATGGCCCTGACTAACATTAACCTGTACCTTTCACAAATCACTTACCTCACCAAAAATCTTGGTTACTCGAACTACTGCAATACAGCGAGCGCCACTACTGCCAGCTAAATAAAAGATTCAAACTACGGAAGGCACTAACTACTGATAGGCATAGTTAGCAAATGAAAGATTTTAATAGAGAACAAACAATATATTTACCTTAATAGTGTTGAAAAAGCATAATATACATAGCAGTTCATAATATCCATTCTGTACTCAAAAATCCGCCATCTCATTTCCCACATCCACCACTGCTGGCGGCTCACCTCCAACTGCGCAACGCTACGCGCTGTTCACATCCAGCTGTCGCTGCCCAACACTACAATGGCAGACAACAATGCAAACTAGCCACAGACTGCACACAGCACAGCCAGTGATTATCGTACAGAGAGCGCTACGTGACGTTGCCAATAATAAAACATAAACAGCCTACTTACAGGTTAAGGAGATCATCAGTCCCCTTGTCTTCGATACTGTGAAACAAATCACATCTACTGCAAGCTCTCTGCGATCCATATTTTGGGAGGAGGTAGTATGGGCCAAAACAAGAAAAAATTGTGTAGTAAACATGGGCTCTAAAGTGCGTAACGGAAGAGCTATGAGCACTTGTTCTGTAGAAGAGTTGTGTTTCGCAGTAGTGAAGACGTACGTAGCTGTTGCACCTTAGAGCAACGTTGACTGGTCATTTTGCTCTTATTTTGGTCCGTGCTACCACCTTTGAAAATATGGAAAGCATGGTGCTTGCAGCAGAAGAGATTTGTTTCACAATATCGAAGATAAAGAAGTGCTCGTAGCTCATAAGGTTGCATTTTAGAGCCCATATTTAGTAGAACGTTTTGGTTCGAATGGTCGTTCTTGTCATATCACTGAATATTTACCATGTCTCCTGACACACCCTGTATATAGAACTGGTATAGGTTTCGCATCTGCACCTCGTAGCTCAAAATCTTTAAATTTTATGTTTAATCCTCCTGTAGCCCATGTCGCCATTATCTTTCTCAACATGTTTACACGTCGATCCTTCCTTTCCGATTTAGCCCGCCTGCAGTTCCTTTTAACGTCAGTCTGGGTCGGCTCTGCTGACGTAAATATACTCATTGTCTGAATACTTCTCTCGCGTAGACTGAGGACTGGAGAACTAATGCTTAGGAAACGTAGTAATTTGAGAAATTCTTTATACAGTCCTGGAAATGGAAAAAAGAACACATTGACACCGGTGTGTCAGACCCACCATACTTGCTCCGGACACTGCGAGAGGGTTGTACAAGCAATGATCACACGCACGGCACAGCGGACACACCAGGAACCGCATTGTTGGCCGTCGAATGGCGCTAGCTGCGCAGCATTTGTGCACCGCCGCCGTCAGTGTCAGCCAGTTTGCCGTGGCATACGGAGCTCCATCGCAGTCTTTAACACTGGTAGCATGCCGCGACAGCGTGGACGTGAAACGTATGTGCAGTTGACGGACTTTGAGCGAGGGCGTATAGTGGGCATGCGGGAGGCCGGGTGGACGTACCGCCGAATTGCTCAACACGTGGGGCGTGAGGTCTCCACAGTACATCGATGTTGTCGCCAGTGGTCGGCGGAAGGTGCACGTGCCCGTCGACCTGGGACCGGACCGCAGCGACGCACGGATGCACGCCAAGACCGTAGGATCCTACGCAGTGCCGTAGGGGACCGCACCGCCACTTCCCAGCAAATTAGGGACACTGTTGCTCCTGGGGTATCGGCGAGGACCATTCGCAACCGTCTCCATGAAGCTGGGCTACGGTCCCGCACACCGTTAGGCCGTCTTCCGCTCACGCCCCAACATCGTGCAGCCCGCCTCCAGTGGTATCGCGACAGGCGTGAATGGAGGGACGAATGGAGACGTGTCGTCTTCAGCGATGAGAGTCGCTTCTGCCTTGGTGCCAATGATGGTCGTATGCGTGTTTGGCGCCGTGCAGGTGAGCGCCACAATCACGACTGCATACGACCGAGGCACACAGGGCCAACACCCGGCATCATGGTGTGGGGAGCGATCTCCTACACTGGCCGTACACCACTGCTGATCGTCGAGGGGACACTGAATAGTGCACGGTACATCCAAACCGTCATCGAACCCATCGTTCTACCATTTCTAGACCGGCAAGGGAACTTGCTGTTCCAACAGGACAATGCACGTCCGCATGTATCCCGTGCCACCCAACGTGCTCTAGAAGGTGTAAGTCAACTACCCTGGCCAGCAAGATCTCCGGATCTGTCCCCCATTGAGCATGTTTGGGACTGGATGAAGCGTCGTCTCACGCGGTCTGCACGTCCAGCACGAACGCTGGTCCAACTGAGGCGCCAGGTGGAAATGGCATGGCAAGCCGTTCCACAGGACTACCTCCAGCATCTCTACGATCGTCTCCATGGGAGAATAGCAGCCTGCATTGCTGCGAAAGGTGGATATACACTGTACTAGTGCCGACATTGTGCATGCTCTGTTGCCTGTGTCTATGTGCCTGTGGTTCTGTCAGTGTGATCATGTGATGTATCTGACCCCAGGAATGTGTCAATAAAGTTTCCCCTTCCTGGGACAATGAATTCACGGTGTTCTTATTTCAATTTCCAGGAGTGTATATTTATGTAAAAACGGTATCGCAACGTTATGGATGAGCTCGTAATTGGTCATTGTTTCATGTCACAGTTCGATGCTTTATCCCGTATCTACACGTGGTCATTGGATTTTAGTGGTAGAGAGAGATCAGATGCCCCTCCTGCCGCCACCGTCCTTCCCAGGTCCAGGCCTAGGACGGCGTTTGTGTACCCCCGCTATCTACGACTTGTGTTATCCAATGTGAAAATTTGGGATCGTTTTCCAAATATTTGCGAATAGAGTGAGGCGAGACTCAGGTGCCAGCCCAGTATTCGCCTCGTCGTATGTGGAAGACCTAAACACCCCATCCAGGCTGACCGCCACATCAGTCCCCGACGTTAATCTGCCGGATGGATTCGAACCGGGGCCGGCGTGTCGCCTTGCCCGAATCCGGGAAGCGGCGTGCTAACGTGCGTAGCTATCCGGATGGGAGTTTGTCACTGTCTGTTGATTCTTGGTATTCACGTAATAGTCCCGTCAAATTTCCACAGATAGGCTTGAAGCGACTGTCGGTCACTAACGCAACGATTGCTCCTTCTAGAGAAAGTACATAATTAAAAATGGATAAACGTTATCGTAAGTTCACTTTTCGACATGTTAGGCCAATTTTTTAATCGTTTGACAGCTTATCGCTTATTAATAGTGCTATATTGCCCTAATGTCTGCCACAGACAATGTTCTGTGATAAGGCGTGAACTTCGTACGCTTTATCTGCACACAGTCGTTATTCCATAACGCGTACCGAGAATCATTCTACAGTCGATTTTCACGAAGGGGAAATGACACAGCGTGGCGAATGACGTGGGGAAATTTACCAGTGACGATAACGGTTACCGAGAATGTTTCGAGGGCAGAGTGAATTCCCGCCGTGGGAGTGGAATCAACTGCAGGGCAGTCAATCAGGCGCTTCCTTTGTGCTGCGTGACATTCGCTAGTGCCTAATGTTTAGCTGGCAACCGGTACCCACGCACCCGTTCTTCTCTATCTGTTTAGTTTCATTTGTGCACAACCTCAGCCCAAATTTTGAGTCATGTTGACTGATCCCATTTTTTTGTTCCATAATCATCACCGATTTGACGTCCTCTTCTGGATAAATTTTCGTCGTACTTCAACAAATTCTACTGAAACTGCCGACCGGAGTGGCCGAGCGGTTAAAGACGCTACAGTCTGGAACCGCACGACCGCTACGGTCGCAGGTTCGAATCCTGCCACGGGCATGGATGTGTGTGATGTCTTTAGGTTAGTTAGGTTTAAGTAGTTCTAAGTTCTAGGGGACTTATGACCACAGCAGTTGAGTCCCATAGTGCTCAGAGCCATTTGAACCATCTACTGAAACTCCGTCACCTCAAGCCGCATTACGTTTCTTCATAACTCAGATTGGTTTACATTGATTTTCTTCGCTTACTTCCAGGAACTTATTATTTTTATTATTGCCCGTTGTTAGACTTTTCGATCTCGGAAACTCACTGATTTCCATAATTAGTTGGTTAATAGTTCTCGCATTGTATATCTGTGAAAAAGGTATACTATTTCCTATAGCCGGCCGGGGTGGCCGAGCGGTTCTAGGCGCTACAGTCTGGAACCGCGCGACCGCTACGGTCGCAGGTTCCAATCATGCCTCGGGCATGGATGTGTGTGATGTTAGGTTTGAGTTAGTTAGGTTTAAGTAGTTCTAAGTTCTAGGGGACTGATGACCTCAGAATTTAAGTCCCATAGTGCTCAGAGCCATCTGAACCATATTTCCTATATTCTGGAAGGGAAGCTTTACTTGTCGCGTTGTTCATTGTCTCTGTGACTGTAAGTCGGGTACTCGTTGCTTTTATGGAACGTATCCGAAGTGTCGCATCTCACCTTCAAGATTACCCGGTTTACATGTAAGGTTTAGCATGCGCAACGACTGGGATAGTGATTTCAGAATTTGCCCAAATAGCAGTCCTTGCGCACTGATCCCATATATCGTTCGTGTGCGGGCGACTTTTGTTTTGCTTTCGACGTGACTAGAAAGTCAAGCACGGCTGACTGGCGCTCAAGATCGTTTTTAGCTTTCATTAGAAACTGGATGACTATGTGGATAGCGTTGAGGGAATTCCTGTATTATTGTCGTTTACACAATGAACGTATCACCGTTCTGTGAGTCTGCAAAGCGTGCGAAACTGTGACTAAGCTTGTGAAAATTGACACTCAGCCTACCAAACAGAATTCCTATTTCCATTCCTTTCTGTGACTCACTGTTCTACACTAAACAGCTGCCCGTCCGACAAACACAGAACAGCTACTGCATATTATAGAGAATAATAGAAACGACGAGTTTCACCATACAGCGGCAGTTTTGTCAACAAGAAAACTGTCAGCATTCCATTCACATTTTAATTAACTTCGTCAGATATGTAACGGTCTCTGGTATATGAGGCAATATTTCTGGTATGTGGATCTCTGACTGAGAATAACACATTTGTTAGATTTGTCATTCCTGAACCAGAAACACAAGGAACAAGTTTAAGCTGCATAATCCCTTAGTGGCTTTGCGACAACTGACGTACGTCGAGTTCATGATCTCTTATGACAGTCCGAGAAAGGTGGCACAATGGTTAGCTCACTGGACTCACATGCAGGACGACGGTTCACATTCGCGGCCGGCCATCCTGATTCAGGATTTCCGAGATTTTCCTAAATCGTTGAGGCAAATACTGGGATGGTTCCTTTAAAAAGCCAAGGTCGGTTTCCCCATTCTTCCCTAATCTTGTTTTGTGCTCCGTCTCTGATGACCTCGTCGTCGACAGGATGTTGAACACTGATCTTCATTTTTTCTCTTTTCTTTAATATTATACAGTTGAGCATGAATTTATAGTTATTTTATTAATTTGTAATCTGCTGGACATTATAGTAATACAAACAATCAACCGTAATCTAACTAAACCTGTATTTTTAAAGTACAAAACATGTTAATATAAACATTAATTTGTATCCATGGAATCCACTTTACTATTGCTTCATCCAAATCGCTTAAGCATTGTACATTTTGACGCAAAAATGTGTTTAAATAAGCATCTTTAAGTCAATTTCTTTCGTACAACTTACTTTTTCCACAATAAAACTATAAACAATGTTTCTGTTATGTACTTACAGGACAAACTAGACAATACCTGCACAGTAATATTACATTATTTCTTACACCAAGAAACTACTGCACTGAATAGATGTTCGAAAAGTCTGCTTTGCTTAGAACAGTTTCATCTACTATTTTGAATTTGGGATACTTTGCTGATATCAGTAACGCTCTCTACTGTTTCTATTTCGTTGTAGTATCGGTCTTGTGTACATGTATGTTCACGAGCCCAGAACACACTTCAACGCAGATTTAGTTTGCTTTGTTGTGCTTTTTTAATTCAGTCTGATAATATATTTTCAAGGGACATTGAGGCATGTTTTGAAAACTTAGTTCAGTGCAAAGAATTTTTCATTAATCAATACAGATTTTAATGCTTTCCTTTGGTCAAGGAACAAACGACAGGAAAAACAGTCAAGTGATTCTGAAAAAAGCCATACTTCCGACCCCGGCTAAATCACTCATTTTTCAGCCAAACGGTAATAAATAGAAGCCAGATTTAGCTCTAAAATCTGATTTGGCAACACTTTCGAAAAGTGACCAGAGCATATCTTTTTTGTCCTGAACAGTACTGTTGCCCGCCGAGAAGTGGGCAATAAACACTATCATTGTTGTCAGTGAATTTGACAGAGGAAGTTTGTTCCGTTATTTTTCGTAAAAACGTTTGGGGTTGTCAGTCATCTGATGCAAGATAAGTCATTTATGTTACTCTTGTAGCCCCACTTATACGTACAGTAATTTTTTTTTTACAATATCAGTGTTTAAACAACGTTTTTGGCCTACAAATGTAGTTCCTTGTTTTTTCAGTTCGACTGTTTCATCTGTACAGCACTATTGCTGACTTCGCGTGCGATCAGGAAAAGTGGCCAGACCACTCGTTGGAAAAAGTTGCCAAGGTTTTCACTCCAATTGGAGTTAATTAAATCCACTTATCATGCATAATGCTACAAATGAGATTGAATTCTAAACCTTTTTATATAGAAAGCTATCAGCCCTCATTCTATTCCTTTGTAACAATTTTCAGTTAATGAATTTACATTGTTTAAAACAGTCTGTTCCGTTAAATTTTCCTGTTGCAAAAATACGACTGTTTCAGATATTAGGGCATCAAGACGCCAAGAAAATATATCCTGATATAAGAAAAAGAAACATGGGCCACATTATCCTCTTCGGTACTTCATTATATAAGCCTTCTGAAAATACATATATGTCTATGTGTTACTTGCCTTTTCACTTAAAAATATGTGATGTGATACCTTAAAACATGTAGATTCACAACGTATAAGCGTCAAGCTTCTGTCCGTGACCATGGTTTGACGAAAATTCAATTTCCGTTAGAGCAACCGTTTCACCCTACCTCTAAGAGACATTCGACGGATATTCGTATTACATCAAATTCTGTACAGCTATTTGTAATTTCTGTGAATTATACAGTAAAACTTGTCGTTTATTGTATATGATGCGGTCGCATAGATTTATTCTTTTGACTACGAACTTAATAACTATAGTTACCAAATTTATGACAACTACCGGTATATGTCTATGCATCCACTTGGTAAGTTTTTACAAAATCGATTAAAGAAAAACATTTTTGTGCATGTTTTTTATTCTTTCTGAAAATATGTGACTTTAAAATTTATACACTTTCGCATGCATTCATTTTTTCTAATCTGATGTTGGTACCCCAAAAACATTTTTTGTTTGACATGGGGAAACCAAAATAAATATTTAAGCAATAAATCAGGTGAATTCGGGCAAAGAGACAATAATTCCACTTTTTGTACCGTCAAATAACGAACTGATTGATGTGTGACAGCTGGCTTTGTCATTATAAATAATGATTTAATGTTTCCGGTTGTCTTTCCTTATTCCATCGATGTCTTGTGGCTACAGTTTTTGTATTCCAGGTAACGTCAACTGTTCTCTGATGCTGTAATGTCTAAAGCAATGGCCATTACAAGTCCAGGGTAACAAAGAAACAGCACAGACTGTGGTAATAAGCGATTAGAATTTTTGTGGAAGTGCAACGCAAACGAACTACTATGCTGATTTCGATTTATCTTGGAACACGTAGTCTGCTTACTTTCCGACTCATTCCAATATATCTTAGTTTCGTTTACTGCTCCGACGTATGTAGGCAGATCAACCATTTCTTCGGTCGTACTTCTTGCTTCGTCAATTAAAGTGCGTCCGTTTTTTGAGATTTGGTCAAATTATGCGCAACCATCGGCAATAAATCTTTATTGCAGCTTAATGTTAATTGAAAATCAAATGTACGGGACTTTTCGATATCCATATACACGTATAACGGCACTTACATTTCACGGTAAATTACATCACAGTCTACAACAAACAGTCGCGAAACTCTTTAGGGGAAAAAATGCAACCTTTTGAGTCACACGCCAGTCACTTGGAGCGCTAGCATCACTTCAGCTATCAGTTTTGACAGGGGAACCGATGCTAGACGCTTCAAATGGCTGGCGTGTAGCAACAGAGGAATTGAATGATATAAACGGAGGACTTGCTTTTTAAATGGTGTTACTTTCATATTTCTCAGTCACTAAACGTTGCCGTGACTTTCCCAATATGAAAAGGAAAATGTACTAAAGTAATATCTCGTCCCCTGATAATATCAACATTCACTACTGGCCATTAAAATTGCTACGCCACGAAGATGACGTGTCACAGACGCGAAATTTAACCGACAGGAAGAAGATGCTGTGATATGCAAATGATTAGCTTTCCAGAGCATTCACACAAGGTTGGCGCCAGTGGCGACACCTACAACGTGCTGACATGAGGAAAGTTTCCAACCGATTTCTCATACACAAACAGCAGTTGACTGGCGTTGCCTGGTGTAACGTTGTTGTGATGCCTCGTGTAAGGAGGAGAAATGCGTACCATCACGTTTCCGACTTAGATAAAGGTCGGATTGCAGCCTATCGTGATTGCGGTTTATCGTATCTCGACATTGCTGCTCGCGTTGGTTGACATCCAATGACTGATAGCAGAACATGGAATCGGTGGGTTCAGGAGAGTAATACGGAACGCCGTGCTGGATCCCAACGGCCTCGTATCACTGGCAGTCGAGATGACAGCCATCGTATCCGAATGGCTGTAACGGATCGTGCAGTCACGTCTCGATCCCTGAGTCAACAGATGGGGATGTTTGCAAGACAACAACCATCTGCACGAACAGTTCGACGACGTTTGCAGCAGCATGGACTATCAGCTCGGAGACCATGGCTGCGGTTACCTTTGACGCTGCATCACAGACAGGAGCGCTTGCGATGGTGTACTCAACGACGAACCTGGGTGCACGAATGGCAAAACGTCATTTTTTCGGATGAATCCAGGTTCTGTTTACAACATCATGATGTTTGACGACATCGCGGTGAACGCACATTGGAAGTGTGTATTCGTGATCTTCATACTGGCGTATCACCCGGCGTGATGGTATGGGGTGCCATTGGTTACACGTCTCGGTCACCTCTTGTTCGCATTGACGTCACTTTGAACAGTGGACGTTACATTTCAGATGTGTGAAGACCCGTGGCTCTACCCTTCATTCGATCCCTGTGAAACCCTCTATTTCAGCAGGATAATGCACAACCCCATGTTGCAGGTCCTGTACGGGCCTTTCTGGATACAGAAAATGTTCGACTGCTGCCCTGACCAGCACATTCTACAGATCTCTCACCAACTGAAAATGTCTGGTCAATGGTGGTCGAGCAACTGGCTCGTCACAATACGCCAGTCACTGCTCTTTATGAACTGTGGTATCGTGTTGAAGCTGCATGGGCAGCTGTACCTGTACACACCATCCAAGCTCTGTTTGACTCAATGCCCAGGCGTATCAAGGCCGTTATTACCGCCAGAGGTGGTTGTTCTGGGTGCTGATTTCTCAGGATCTATGCACCCAAATTGCGCGAAAATGTAATCACATGTCAGTTCTAGTATAATATATTTGTCCAATGAATACCCGTTTATCATATACATTTCTTCTTGGTGTAGCTATTTTAATGGCCAGTGGTGTATAATAGTGAAATCTCAGTGCAATATTTTATACATATTGAACATTAGTAAAATCGGCAAACTGCAGGGAAGGATTCGAGACTGGAAACTGAGGAGAAAGCGTACTATAAACATTTGTCCGGAAATGAATAGTGGCCACGGTAGACGGCGCTGACGAATGAGAGTTCCTGTCACCAATGTTATGTGTTCCTTGTGAGGTGCAGGATGTGTGATGAGACAACGAACCGTAAGCAGCAGAATGGTAAGTATGCATGTCGGGAACAAGCAGATGGAAACGGTCGAGAGGCAGCAAGACTATACCAAAATAAGTACCCTCACAGACACCAACCACGCCACAAAATATGTCAAGCCCTTTTTGGGCGTTTGTGTCATCATGGATCCTTTCAGACAGACGAACGTGCAACGAGGCGGCGGACTGTGGGTACACCAGATTTGGAGCATTAGGTTCTCCAGGATAATGAGACGCACCCTAGAACAAGCTCGGGAAAGTTGCCTGCCAACATTGTGTAAGCCCATAAAGGGCTGGAAATGTGTGATGTGTCTGGTGTCTGTGAGGATACTTGTCTTGGTCTAACTGTGCTGCCTCTAGACCGTTACAATCTGCTTGACCGTACACAGACGCTATCTCGGCGTGTTCCCGAGATGAATACAGGACCATTCGGCTGGTTACAGTACTCTGCGTTAGTTACACAACCTGCACGACACAAAGAACACACGGCACGTGATCAGATGAACTTTCATTCGTCAGCGCCATATACCGGGGCAACGATGCATTTCCGGATACGTGTTCCTAGAATCTTTATTCCTCCATTTAGTCCGGAATCCGTCACTGCAGTCTGTCGGTATTATTAATGTTCATCTTGTGTATGGTTCACAGCAGCGGAGTCGTATCATCGGAAATCGTGTAATACGCTAAATGAGTTGTGAGCTGATGTGTTTCAGTTCAAAAAGAACTGATTACGCGTATACTTGCGTGCCTGTCACGCACTTTCTAAATTCTGATGCTTTGGGTCGACTGTACTTTTCACAACTTTTCAGCCTCATTTTAATACACGAGGCCGGTTTTGTATAATCTTGGAGATATTTTGTATTGCTGCTGCAATTTATAGCGAACTGTTAACTCTGAATTCGGACCACATTTCCGTTTTGAATATGCTTCTACACTCAAGAGGGCACGGTGAAAAGTAATCCCTCCGAATTTTTTTTCTGTTCCCAAAATCGGTGGAGGTATTAAATGTCATGCATATTACTGGGTCGACTTTCCCGTTTCGC
The DNA here is from genome assembly GCF_023864275.1 of Schistocerca cancellata. Lineage (NCBI taxonomy): Eukaryota > Metazoa > Arthropoda > Insecta > Orthoptera > Acrididae > Schistocerca > Schistocerca cancellata. Next base: position 1,052,014,751 of record NC_064627.1, on the reverse strand, counting down.
TGACGCCAGTTGCAAGCCTTATATACACTGAGGTGACAAAACGTCATGGGGTAGCGACATGCACATGTTACACAGATGGTGGTAGTACCGCGTACACGAAGTATAAAGGGGAGTGCACTGGCGGCGCTAGGGTTTTATTACGGCTTTTCTGAACATCACCTTCCTGGTGTTGCTTTACGTTTCCTGTGGTGGGATCAAACGTAGTTTTCCAGTTTATTGATCTCCTTCCATAGATTGTGAAAATCTTCTTCGGTATAACATTAATGCAAGGGTGCTGATGACCTAGCTGTTTAGCGCCCTCCGCCATAAATCATCATCATCATCATCATACTCAAATAATTCACGTGAAAAGGTTCCCCATGTGGTTAGGGCCGCACGACTGGAATTAAAAGACTTTGAGCGTGAAATGGTAGTTCGAGCTAGACACGTGGAACATTCCGTTCCGGAAATCGTCAGGGAATTCAATATTCTGAGATCCACAACGTCAAAAGCGTGTCGAAAAATCAAATATCAGGCATTACCACTCACCACGGACAACGCGGTGGCCGACGGCCTTCACTTAACGACCGATAGCAGCGGCGTTTGCATAGAGTTGTCAGTGCTAACACACAGGCAACACTGTGTAAAATAATCGCAGAAATCAACGTGGGACGTACGACGAACGTACCTGTCACGACACAGTACATTGCCTGCAGCGCCTCTCCTAGCCTCGTGACCATATCGGTTGGACCCTAAAAGTCTGGAAAACCTGCTCTGGCACGTTGGTAAGAACTGATGGTAGCGTCCGAGTGTGGCGCCGACCCTACGAAACCATGGACCCAGGTTGTCAACAAGCCACTGTGAAAGTTTGTGGTGGCTTCATACCGACGTAGGCTGTCTTTACATAGAATGAATGGGATCCTCTGGTCCAAATGAACCGCTCGTTGACTGGAAATGGTTATGTTCGGGTACTTGGAGACCATCTGCAGGACTTCATGGGTTTCATGTTCCCAGACAACGACAGAATTTTTATGCTTCTTGACACCGGAACACGATTGTTCGCGATTGGCCTGAATATTCAGGAGAGCTCGAGTGCCTGACATGAATTCCATCGAACATTTATAGAACGTAATCAAGACATCAGTTTGTGCACATAATGCTGCACCGGCAACACTTTCGCAATTATGGACGGCTGCAGAGGCAGCATGGCTTCCAACGATTCGTTTAATCCATGGCACGTCGAGCTGTTGCACTACGCCGAGAAAAAGGAGGTCCGACATGATACTAGGACGTATTCCATGACTTTTATTACCTCAGTGTATACAGGGTGTTACAAAAAGGTACGGCCAAACTTTCAGGAAACATTCCTCACACACAAAGAAAGAAAATATGTTATGTGGACATGTGTCCGGAAACGCTTACTTTCCATGTTAGAGCTCACTTTATTACTTCCCTTCAAATCACATTAATCATGGAATGGAAACACACAGCAACAGAACGTACCAGCGTGACTTCAAATACTTTGTTACAGGAAATGTTCAAAATGTCCTCCGTTAGCGAGGATACATGCATCCACCCTCCGTCGCATGGAATCCCTGATGCGCTGATGCAGCCCTGGAGAATGGCGTATTGTATCACAGCCGTCCACAATACGAGCACGAAGAGTCTCTACATTTGGTACCGGGGTTGCGTAGACAAGAGCTTTCAAATGCCCCCATACATGAAAGTCAAGAGGGTTGAGGTCAGGAGAGCGTGGAGGCTATGGAATTGGTCCGCCTCTACCAATCCATCGGTCACCGAATCTGTTGCTGAGAAGCGTACGAACACTTCGACTGAAATGTGCAGGAGCTCCATCGTGCATGAACCACATGTTGTGTCGTAAAGGCACATGTTCTAGTAGCACAGGTAGATTATCCCGTATGAAATCATGATAACGTACTCCATTGAGCGTACGTGGAAGAACATGGGCCCCAGTCAAGACATCACCAACAATGCCTGCCCAAACGTTCACAGAAAATCTGTGTTGATGACGTGATTGCACAATGGCGTGCGGATTCTCGTCAGCCCACACATGTTGATTGTGAAAATTTACAATTTGATCACGTTGGAATGAAGCCTCATCCGTAAAGAGAACATTTGCGCTGAAATGAGGATTGACACATTGTTGGATGAACCATTCGAAGAAGTGTACCCGTGGAGGCCAATCAGCTGCTGATAGTGCCTGCACACGCTGTACATGGTACGGAAACAACTGATTTTCCAGTAGCACTCTCCATACAGTGACGTGGTCAGCGTTACCTTGTACAGCAGCAACTTCCCTGACGCTGAGATTAGGGTTATCGTCAACTGCACGAAGAATTTCCTCGGCCATTGCAGGTGTCCTCGTCGTTCTAGGTCTTACCCAGTCGCGAGTCATAGGCTGGAATGTTCCGTGCTCCCTAAGACGCCGATCAATTGCTTCGAACGTCTTCCTGTCGGGACACCTTCGTTCTGGAAATCTGTCTCGATACAAACGTACTGCGCCACGGCTATTGCCCCGTGCTAATCCATACATCAAATGGGCATCTGCATTTGTAAACATCGCACTGACTGCAAAACCACGTTCGTGATGAACACTAACCTGTTGATGCTACGTACTGATGTGCTTGATGCTAGTACTGTAGAGCAATGAGTCGCATGTCAACACAAGCACCGAAGTCAACATTACCTTCCTTCAATTGGGTCAACTGGCGGTGAATCGAGGAAGTACAGTACATACTGACGAAACTAAAATGAGCTCTAACATGGAAATTAAGCGTTTCCGGACACATGTCCACATAACATCTTTTCTTTATTTGTGTGTGAGTAATGCTTCCTGAAAGTTTGGCCGAACCTTTTTGTAACACCCTGTATATGGAGTTTAGAAGCATGTTCAAAACGCAAATGAGGTCGTGTTTTTGGGTTAACAGTTCTGCTGTAAATTGTAGCAGCAATAAAAAATGTCTTCAAGATTGTAAAAAAAAAAGAAAAAAAAACATAAACGTTGCTGGATTTGAGTGTATTAAAATGAGGCTGAAACCCGCAAAGAAACTTGTGAAACGAAATACAGTCGGCGCAAAACATCTCTATCGTGTAACAGGGCGGTATGTAACGTAAGTATGTCAGTGCGTGTGAAATAAGGTGCCACAATCGAGTTTCTAACCGTAGAAAACGTGTCTCCATTTTCTTTTGCGTTTCGGGCGTGAGGGTAATGGGGTTTCGTAGCAACATTGTGACCGGCGATGAAAGCTGGATTTACCATACTGACCCAGAAAACAAAAGAGAATCACTGGAGTTCCGCTGCATAAGACCACCGACGCCAAAAAAGTTCAAGGCCATGCTCACAATCAAGTCATGCTCACAGTGTTCTAGGACAGTCAAGGTGAGGTGCTTCGAAAATCATGTCTAAAGACTCCACCATAAACTCTGCAAGGTACTGCGAGATTCTCAGAAAACTGAAAGCACGAAGTCGAAGATTTCGTCCATACTTGGGAGTACCCTCTCCTTCAAAATGACAATGCCAGATCACACACGAGGGCTGCGACACCTGCAACAACCCGACGCCATGGGTTCACTGTAAGCGATAATCCTCTAAACAGTCCCGACTTGGCCCCATCGATTTTCATCTCTTTTTCAGATCTTAAAGAACGCTTTCGAGGATTTCACTTTGATAGCGATGAAGAGATGCAAGCAGAGGTGGTGATGTAGCTCCGCCAACAAAGTCAGTCTAAAGTGACGGTCTCAACAAACTGGTCTCTCTTTGGGAGAAATGTGTTCTTCACCAGGGTGACTACACTGGGAAATAAATATGTAGCCTTGTAGAGTAACGATGTAGAACGTTAATAAAGTTTGCTTTATTATAAAAGCTGTAAGAGTTTCCCCATTAAAATTTCGGAGGTATTTCCTTTCAGCAAGTCCTCTCAGTGTGTTTATACATACAACCGCTTGGCAGTGCTGCAATAGCATTTGGAAAACAAACTGCGGGAGTTTTGCGACTGTCTGTCATAGACCGTAGTTACGTGCCGAATCTGTTTATTCGTGCTGCACAAAGGATCGATTCTTTTGATCGTCCTCCATGGAACTCACAACCGGTTAAAGCACATCCATGATGAAATTCTACAGAACTAATTGAAGGAGTCGGCGGAGGAGAGCGCTAACCCTGAATTACGTGAAAGTTAGTCTAATCGCGCTATCGCTTTGGTTTCAACTACACTCCATGATGGCAACAGGTAGTTCCATATGAACTGCTAGAAAGTGTTTGTTGGCTGTATACACTGTTTTACCTTACCATATTTATTTTCTTATCTATGGACGAAAACAGCGCCAGGGCAGGCGACACAGTATCAGTGTGACAGTGACATCGAAATCGTGTAATCGAGCGCAGAGATGGATGCCTGGATGACGACAATGATCCATTTATTGTTGACTTGGAGAGCTGCATCAAACCAGTCTTAGGACTGAAGACCATAACAACAACAATGCAGCGTATGTTTAGGCAGTAGGAAATATATCCGATATTGAAGATACCGCAGGTGTGGCTTACTATTAAATAGCATTCAGTCTATAAAGTTTTGGACCTCGCATTTGTTTTAATTTTGAGAAATTCTTTAATGTTAAAAGCATATGAATGCTATGTAATATTTATCAATAAACTCCTTAAAGCTGTTACTGTGACTGTTTCGTTTTGCACTGCAACAATAGAAATCGAAGCCGAGCGGAACAAAGAAACACTGTGACGACGGCCAATACAACAACTTGAAACACGGTGTTCGCCTTAAATATGAAGACATTAAACCATTGTCAGTGAACGTCACAGATCAAGTGAATGCAGACTTTTTAAATGTTTCATTACGAACAAGCGGTTGAGAGACAATTTAAACTACCTTAGAGTACCAAGAAAATACACTCCTGGAAATTGAAATAAGAACACCGTGAATTCATTGTCCCAGGAAGGGGAAACTTTATTGACACATTCCTGGGGTCAGATACATCACATGATCACACTGACAGAACCACAGGCACATAGACACAGGTAACAGAGAATGCACAATGTCGGCACTAGTACAGTGTATATCCACCTTTCGCAGCAATGCAGGCTGCTATTCTCCCATGGAGACGATCGTAGAGATGCTGGATGTAGTCCTGTGGAACGGCTTGCCATGCCATTTCCACCTGGCGCCTCAGTTGGACCAGCGTTCGTGCTGGACGTGCAGACCGCGTGAGACGACGCTTCATCCAGTCCCAAACATGCTCAATGGGGGACAGATCCGGAGATCTTGCTGGCCAGGGTAGTTGACTTACACCTTCTAGAGCACGTTGGGTGGCACGGGATACATGCGGACTTGCATTGTCCTGTTGGAACAGCAAGTTCCCTTGCCGGTCTAGGAATGGTAGAACGATGGGTTCGACGACGGTTTGGATGTACCGTGCACTATTCAGTGTCCCCTCGACGATCACCAGTGGTGTACGGCCAGTGTAGGAGATCGCTCCCCACACCATGATGCCGGGTGTTGGCCCTGTGTGCCTCGGTCGTATGCAGTCCTGATTGTGGCGCTCACCTGCACAGCGCCAAACACGCATACGACCATCATTGGCACCAAGGCAGAAGCGACTCTCATCGCTGAAGACGACACGTCTCCATTCGTCCCTCCATTCACGCCTGTCGCGACACCACTGGAGGCGGGCTGCACGATGTTGGGGCGTGAGCGGAAGACGGCCTAACGGTGTGCGGGACCGTAGTCCAGCTTCATGGAGACGGTTGCGAATGGTCCTCGCCGATACCCCAGGGGCAACAGTGTCCCTAATTTGCTGGGAAGTGGCGGTGCGGTCCCCTACGGCACTGCGTAGGATCCTACGGTCTTGGCGTGCATCCGTGCGTCGCTGCGGTCCGGTCCCAGGTCGACGGGCACGTGCACCTTCCGCCGACCACTGGCGACAACATTGATGTACTGTGGAGACCTCACGCCCCACGTGTTGAGCAATTCGGCGGTACGTCCACCCGGCCTCCCGCATGCCCACTATACGCCCTCGCTCAAAGTCCGTCAACTGCACATACGGTTCACGTCCACGCTGTCGCGGCATGCTACCAGTGTTAAAGACTGCGATGGAGCTCCGTATGCCACGGCAAACTGGCTGACACTGACGGCGGCGGTACACAAATGCTGCGCAGCTAGCGCCATTCGACGGCCAACACCGCGGTTCCTGGTGTGTCCGCTGTGCCGTGCGTGTGATCATTGCTTGTACAGCCCTCTCGCAGTGTCCGGAGCAAGTATGGTGGGTCTGACACACCGGTGTCAATGTGTTCTTTTTTCCATTTCCAGGAGTGTATGATGGAGAACAACCTGTCAAGGAAAACCTGTGATATAAACAGTTACTACTAGTACACTACTATTGTTTTGATTTAATGAAAATTAAGATTCAGAATTGCTTTTTTGGTTTTGTGATTATACTTAACAAGAACTCACACAGTTTCTTCCTTGAGCGTTTTACGAATTTATTTATTGGAGAAATTTTGATCATCTGTTATTCTGTTTTCTTAGGCAAAAGAAAATGAACACAAAAGTTTTGAAACGCTTTGTGCATCGATTTAGTCATTACAAAAAAAAAAAAAAAAAAACTGACGTTCTTATATAGTCAATATTTTGAAGCTATTAAGGTAATAGTTCTCTTTCTCCCTTATATATAGCGACACGGACATACTACTCTCTGAGGTAAGATAGAAACGTCATGAATTTGTTCCCAAAACATTTTGAAATGATTTTTAGGCTTCCTAATCTTAAATGTAAAAACGGAACCGTTATAGGATCAATTTGTTGTCAGTCCGTTAAAACCCCTTTTTCTCAGGAACTTGCAGAGCTTTCAAGTTGAAGTCTGTGTAAAATACTAAGATCTACACTCCCGTGGCGATGTAAAAAAATTAGGCTTCTGAGTCAATGCAGTCAAAAGATATATATATATATATATAACAACTAAGTTTCTACGCGAGTGCTACTCAGAGCGTAAGTCGTAAGTCCTATTCGCACTTGACCAGCTTGTACGAAGACAGTGCTAACCCACAATAGTAGAGATACTGTTGTAAGCACTTGTTTAGGACTTAATAACAAATTACTACCCATTAACTGATTACATGGCTAAACAAATGGCGCAACACTCTGTCGAAAAGATAAGTCCATTATGATTTACGATTTTCCGGTTTAACGAAACGCAGTAACTCAAAACAATGCTGTCCTTGGCGAACACTTTCTTCTGCCGACCCCTTCATAGTAAACAGTCTTTTCTGAAGGTAAGTGGATACCGAAAGCTGAACGAAGCAATTCAAGCCTGAGCCTTTACAAAAACCGTAAAAAAAATCATCCAACGAAAGAAACCCTGCTCCTGAGATTTCCCACCTTACCGCAACACGGTTTCTTTGAACGTTCACCGTAATCAAAATTACTCGGCGAATTTATGAGTTAACATTATTTTAACAATAATTAGTGACAAATTTTTAAAGCAACGGTAACATTGCATCTCAGTAAGAACTAAGCACTAACTGCTAGTCAATTGCGAAAACTTAAAAGGCGAACCTCGTATGACCCCTGCAAAAGTACCATCAACTGAGGCTACATGATGGCAGGGAGAAAATCTCAGGGAAGGATAGGAAGTAATAGCTGATTCCTCTACAAGAATGCATATGTATTCCGAAAACAAGAACGTGTGTAACTCAGTTCGCCCTCTTTACTTTGATGCTGGATATACGCAAATAACAAATTTCGGGTAAACCGGCGTAAAGAGCAATTATTGTTTAGTTATATGATTGGCGAACTACCACTGAAAAGAGGCATAGCCATGAAATACGTGACAGTATGCGTGAAGAGCGATTTAAAGTGGAACGACCACGTAAAACCAGTCTCAGTAAAAGCATATACCAGACTGTTATACAGTGGAAGAATTCTCAGGAAGTGTAGATCGAGCCACAGAAGAGGCGGCTTACAAAATCCTCGTTCGAGTGTTGCTTCTCGGTCTGGGACTCTTACCATGTAGGATTCACGAAGGATACAGATAAGATACAAAGAAGAGCTGCACGAATTCTTTTACTGAGCGCAAAAGCGTCACGATGATGCTCATTCAACTGCAGTGGCAGGCGCTACAGAAGAGACATAGTCCATTGAGGTATGGTTTACGTAGTAAATTCTGAGAGCACAGATTCGTAGAAGAGTCAATGGTTCAAATGGCTCTGAGCACTATGGGACTTAACTGCTGAGGTCATCAGTCTCCTAGAACTTAGAACTAATTAAACCTAACTAACCTAAGGACATCACACACATCCATGCCCGAGGCAGGATTCGAACCTGCGACCGTAGCGGTCGCGGGGTTCCAGACTGTAGCGCCTAGAACCGCTCGGCCACTACGGCCGGCGTAGAAGAGTCAACCAACATTTTGCTTTCTCTTACGTACTCCTCGCGAAACGACAACGGATTTAAAAATAGAGAGATTTGATCGCACTCTGAGACTTACCAATAATCGCTCGTCGCGCACAGGAATCACGACTGGAATAAAAAAGAGGAGAAGTGACTGTGGTACGTGAAGTACCCTCCGCCACACACTGTAAGCTTCTTGCGAAGTGTACATCAGCTTTTAGATACTTTTCGCTGGGATTCTCCGAATTTGAAACGTTTTCTACTCTACGCATTGGACATCTTTCTTTCACGAGACGTGTCATAGGTAGGAGGTGTAACTTTTTAGATTAGGTTACTTCTGTAGGGTATGGTGTTGTGTTTGTGTCATCCACTAGTGACGTGGTACTTGCGTGATAATGAGTATCAGCTCCACCGTCCTCAAACAGCGCCAAGCAGGTCGCTGCCAGGTTCACTGACTTCCATCTCGCCTGTCGTTTCGTTTCCTTAGCAGGCAGTAACCAACCAGACGACAGCTTCTCCCACCCTCGTGTTTTAAGTTGACCTCCAACAGGCTCGAAGTGCTATTCTAGAGCCGCTCTCTGTTCCGCAGCAGGTGCGTCCCAACCTTGGAAGGCCCGCAAAAAGCGCGTCCAGTTTGCTGAAGTCACCGGGCGGGGAACTCCCACCGGCTAAGCACGGTCGATATAGCGCTTATCGCGAGGTCTTCGCTTCGCGTCAGTTACCAGGCTTCAAAAGCCCCACAGTGTCTGCGGCGAAACTAAATGAGGCCCCCGGTCTGCTTCGAAACTGATGTATTTGTATTTACGTTTCGTAAAAAATAAGTAAAATACACTGCACAGTAAATTTAAAGGATCACTTTTTCCTAACCCTGTGATTGTGTCCGGTTCCGACGCGTAAGTCTGAAATTTGGCTCAAAGATGGCTACAATCTTCTTCTGAAAAGATGTCGACACGGGAAAAAAAAAGCAAGCAAGCAAGCTCAGATCGGAAGTTCATATCAGATGTAAGATAGGTTAATAACTTCTCACTTGCACCAAATTTTACCACAATTCTGCCCAGTGCCACCTGGCACGTGACACACAGTGGAAAGGTCTTCAAACCCCCTCTTACCCATATTCTACCCCTTCTTTTGACGCCTCACCAATAGAGGCCAGAACCACGACAACCAACGTTGAATCATGTGTTTTTCTTACGGGTGGCCGAGGAAAATATTTCAGACACACCGGCGCTCAGAATCAATGAAACCGCCCCTTCCCTTGGGTCGTTGATTCCCACACATTTCGCGGTCGAAAACAACGGTTCGTAATTCATTGAGCAACAGAACGACAGTCTTCACAACGTTCGACACTGCTGCCATCGCCTGGACGTTTCAACCCTACACCAAGGACATCGTGGGGCGGCTGCAACCCCACTGAAGTGATGTGACCGCAGTTTTTGCTCTGCTGTACAGACTGGAATCACTAGAGACTGTTACAAGCCATTCTATGAAATGTGAACGTGATCCGAAGCAGCAATGGGTTCATCTGCTTTTTCATCCCTCTTCTTTTGTGCCGTCCTAAGGTGTTGTCACATGTGAGGGTGCAACATTAAAGATGTGCATGAACAAAACGACAGAGGGTCTCTGTAATATGTAATAGCACAATCCATTTTAGGATCATGTATCATATTCCAATCTCATCTCCACCTCCCGGAGAAGGCATATACACTCCTGGAAATTGAAATAAGAACACCGTGAATTCATTGTCCCAGGAAGGGGAAACTTTATTGACACATTCCTGGGGTCAGATACATCACATGATCACACTGACAGAACCACAGGCACATAGACACAGGCAACAGAGCATGCACAATGTCAGCACTAGTACAGTGTATATCCACCTTTCGCAGCAATGCAGGCTGCTATTCTCCCATGGAGACGATCGTAGAGATGCTGGATGTAGTCCTGTGGAACGGCTTGCCATGCCATTTCCACCTGGCGCCTCAGTTGGACCAGCGTTCGTGCTGGACGTGCAGACCGCGTGAGACGACGCTTCATCCAGTCCCAAACATGCTCAATGGGGGACAGATCTGGAGATCTTGCTGGCCAGGGTAGTTGACTTACACCTTCTAGAGCACGTTGGGTGGCACAGGATACATGCGGACGTGCATTGTCCTGTTGGAACAGCAAGTTCCCTTGCCGGTCTAGGAATGGTAGAACGATGGGTTCGATGACGGTTTGGATGTACCGTGCACTATTCAGTGTCCCCTCGACGATCACCAGTGGTGTACGGCCAGTGTAGGAGATCGCTCCCCACACCATGATGCCGGGTGTTGGCCCTGTGTGCCTCGGTCGTATGCAGTCCTGATTGTGGCGCTCACCTGCACGGCGCCAAACACGCATACGACCATCATTGGCACCAAGGCAGAAGCGACTCTCATCGCTGAAGACGACACGTCTCCATTCGTCCCTCCATTCACGCCTGTCGCGACACCACTGGAGGCGGGCTGCACGATGTTGGGGCATGAGCGGAAGACGGCCTAACGGTGTGCGGGACCGTAGCCCAGCTTCATGAAGACGGTTGCGAATGGTCCTCGCCGATACCCCAGGAGCAACAGTGTCCCTAATTTGCTGGGAAGTGGCGGTGCGGTCCCCTACGGCACTGCGTAGGATCCTACGGTCTTGGCGTGCATCCGTGCGTCGCTGCGGTCCGGTCCCAGGTCGACGGGCACGTGCACCTTCCGCCGACCACTGGCGACAACATCGATGTACTGTGGAGACCTCACGTCCCACGTGTTGAGCAATTCGGCGGTACGTCCACCCGGCCTCCCGCATGCCCACTATACGCCCTCGCTCAAAGTCCGTCAACTGCACATACGGTTCACGTCCACGCTGTCGCGGCATGCTACCAGTGTTAAAGACTGCGATGGAGCTCCGTATGCCACGGCAAACTGGCTGACACTGACGGCGGCGGTGCACAAATGCTGCGCAGCTAGCGCCATTCGACGGCCAACACCGCGGTTCCTGGTGTGTCCGCTGTGCCGTGCGTGTGATCATTGCTTGTACAGCCCTCTCGCAGTGTCCGGAGCAAGTATGGTGGGTCTGACACACCGGTGTCAATGTGTTCTTTTTTCCATTTCCAGGAGTGTATATAATATTAGTAATTTTCACCAATTTAAACTGTTGCTTTGAAACTGTCTACTTCGTGTCTCACCAGTATACAGAATGAAGGGGACATGTTTCTGGTTATCTGGATTCGAATACTGTGATACTCCGAAGATTCTTCGTGCAGCAACTTAGTAATTTATACTAATTTAAACTGTTGTTTTGATATTGTTTACATTGGGCCTCACCGTTATATGACACGAAGGAAACATATTGGATTAAAAACTAATGTACCATCATAATTTACAAGCACATGGCAGGAATAATTTTGCTATTGTAATTATGGAGTAATTAACAACTATGGAGTAATTAACGATTAAAGTTCCGATATTTAGAAGTCACAGAGAGACAGATATTTTTATGTTTAAAAAAAACAGAAATTGGTTGAATCCCTTATAGAAATATGACACGATGATTTTTCAGTCAGAATTAAGCACACTCACGTTTTAATTGGAGTTAGTTAATAGAACTGTAATTACGACCTTATAGAAACGTTAAATATTATTCGTACAAAATTTAATTAATTGAATCTAGGTCTTTCGTTCAATGAAACTAATCACTCTGTTCACCTGAAAATGATAGGATGATTTTCCTATAAGTCAGTAAAATAATACATGCAAATTAACGAAATACGTCGTTGCAATGATAAAACATGTATTTCATAGTCTTAATAGAAACAGGTTCATTCCTGACCTTGTAGGAAAATATTCAGTTTTATTTCATGTAATTTTCTATGTGATTTGGGAAGATGTATGTGAAAATGTTAATTGTATAAATCCAAAATCCCAGTTTGTAACAATGACAGTAATTGTTTAAGACCATATAATTAGAGACGAATTGTACGTCGCCATAGTGGAGTCTCAGACCGAATATTGTATCAACAGCATGTCGTCAGACTTGCATGGGGGCTTATTTAAATAAAAAAAAATGCAAATATTTTTAGTAGCTGTAAGTCCGATTACGCAAGTCTCGTAAACGGCTGGCCCTGATTAGTATTATTACGCAATCTGACTGCATGAAACAACAACAAAGAATGAAAAGAAAATTTCAGTTAATACAATTAATTAATTAAGTCCCCAGCAGCTATAAAACCTACGAAGCCAACAAGGCACAAGTGTAGCTGTTCTGTGTGTGGAAGTGTGACTCAACGTACACATCTGGCACGGTTCTTCTTCAACAAGACAAGAAATTTTAAATACCATTTATACTGACGTGATAAAAAAAATTAGAAATACGATAATTGTGCAAAAAAAAACCAAAATTACACTCTAATACAAGAACACAAGCCAGATGCTTTGTTGACTGAACCTGTAATGATGCATTCTTTGAAAAACACAAATAAATAAAGAACATAGCGCTTATTTACCTTCATATATATTGACGAAATGCACTCTGATCATTACAATATCTCCATTAGAATAACATCTGCTATCTCTCCCATCAAATAACTGCATAAAACATGGAACAAACACTCCCTACTACCACATATCCACTCCGAGTTCACGACAAACACTGTCCACCACAACCTCTCGGCAAGAACTGCCTGCCGCTACGTCTCAAAAAGCACTGCCAGTGGAGGCGGCGGAACAATACTCTCTGGCGCGATCTTTGGCGCTGTGGCTCAGTGTAGCCACCTTTCAGACTAGTGTGCGAAATAAAATCTATTGTGAACATGAAGCACTGAAACTTATTGAAACTATTGCATGAACCCCCTGTGGTGATGCAATAACATCAAAATGAACCTACGGCAGCATTAAGAAGCAGCATCCGGATTACACAAGATACGTATTTATTTGGTGGAGAATATCCGTAAGAAGACGTGGTATACTGAATATTGTTTTTCTTGTGTTAAGCAAAGATGCACATCCCAAACTTCACCCCAAATACATTTTCGCCACGTTTTATTGCAAAAACTCCCCCGTTCAGCAACAGCCTCGGTACCACCAACGCATCTTAGCTGATCACGCTGCTCTTGTTCCTGTCAGAAACTTGGACACACATTCTGCCTTGTGGTCGCTCTAGCGCCTGAAGGCAGCTGAACAGCACCTGAGAGGTACCGAAGGGGTTGCCTACCCTCAGGCGCTACTGAAGCCACAAGGTTGAATCTGTGTCGAAGTTTCTGAGAGCTACATTTGTAATATGCTCAACTAATGTGCTTGGGTGACGCGGAGGGTGTTGCTGAAAAGGGAGCTGGGAGGGGGGCGGTGGCTGGAGAGTAGAATGGCGCTGTGTTGTCTTCACTGATGAAAGTATGAGAGTAAGTTCTTTCTACACTCCTGGAAATTGAAATAAGAACACCGTGAATTCATTGTCCCAGGAAGGGGAAACTTTATTGACACATTCCTGGGGTCAGATACATCACATGATCACACTGACAGAACCACAGGCACATAGACACAGGCAACAGAGAATGCACAATGTCGGCACTAGTACAGTGTATATCCACCTTTCGCAGCAATGCAGGCTGCTATTCTCCCATGGAGACGATCGTAGAGATGCTGGATGTAGTCCTGTGGAATGCCTTGCCATGCCATTTCCACCTGGCGCCTCAGTTGGACCAGCGTTCGTGCTGGACGTGCAGACCGCATGAGACGACGCTTCATCCAGTCCCAAACATGCTCAATGGGGGACAGATCCGGAGATCTTGCTGGCCAGGGTAGTTGACTTACACCTTCTAAAGCACGTTGGGTGGCACGGGATACATGCGGAGGTGCATTGTCCTGTTGGAACAGCAAGTTCCCTTGCCGGTCTAGGAAAGGTAGAACGATGGGTTCGATGATGGTTTGGATGTACCGTGCACTATTCAGTGTCCCCTCGACGATCACCAGTGGTGTACGGCCAGTGTAGGAGATCGCTCCCCACACCATGATGCCGGGTGTTGGTCCTGTGTGCCTCGGTCGTATGCAGTCCTGATTGTAGCGCTCACCTGCACGGCGCCAAACACGCATACGACCATCATTGGCACCAAGGCAGAAGCGACTCTCATCGCTGAAGACGACACGTCTCCATTCGTCCCTCCATTCACGCCTGTCGCGACACCACTGGAGGCGGGCTGCACGATGTTGGGGCGTGAGCGGAAGACGGCCTAACGGTGTGCGGGACCGTAGCCCAGCTTCATGGAGACAGTTGCGAATGGTCCTCGCTGATACCCCAGGAGCAACAGTGTCCCAAATTTGCTGGGAAGTGGCGGTGCGGTCCCCTACGGCACTGCGTAGGATCCTACGGTCTTGGCGTGCATCCGTGCGTCGCTGCGGTCCGGTCCCAGGTCGACGGGCACGTGCACCTTCCGCCGACCACTGGCGACAACATCGATGTACTGTGGAGACCTCACGCCCCACGTGTTGAGCAATTCGGCGGTACGTCCACCCGGCCTCCCGCATGCCCACTATACGCCCTCGCTCAAAGTCCGTCAACTGCACATACGGTTCACGTCCACGCTGTCGCGGCATGCTACCAGTGTTAAAGACTGCGATGGAGCTCCGTATGCCACGGCAAACTGGCTGACACTGACGGCGGCGGTGCACAAATGCTGCGCAGCTAGCGCCATTCGACGGCCAACACCGCGGTTCCTGGTGTGTCCGCTGTGCCGTGCGTGTGATCATTGCTTCTACAGCCCTCTCGCAGTGTCCGGAGCAAGTAATGTGGGTCTGACACACCGGTGTCAATGTGTTCTTTTTTCCATTTCCAGGAGTGTATATACCAGTGACGGATGTATATGTATTTGGCGTCGACCCGGTCTATTCCAGAGTGCATTAACTCACCACAACACAAGTCCCATCCGTGGCTTCCTGCTGTGGGAGGCCACTAGTTATAGCTCGCTGTCATTTTTGGTGTTTCTGCAGGATAAAGCGACCACTGATCGCTGTTCTTCACAGGCAATGTTCCTGCAAGCTCTGCGACAGGAAGATGTGCTTTTACAGCAATACAGTTCATATCCACATATGTGGACGCTCTTCGTGCTGTACAATAACTGCCCTGACCAGCAAATTCACCAGCTCTGTCGCCAATTAAACACGTATGGGACATGATGAAGCGCGAACTTAATCGTTCGCCATGGCCTACAAGAACCACTGCCGAATGGCAACAAAAGGCTCAAGAAGCATGGAACAATCTATTACAGGATGCTGTTCGGAATCTTTACGATCGTTTCTATGCGAGAATACACGCCTGTATTACCGCCACAGTAGAATACACTGCGCATTGACGCGGCTGCCTCGGCACACTTTACTGTGACAGCGTGTTTCATTCGGCCTGAATTCGTTATCATGTCGAGTGTTTCGAATAAGACTTTACAACTTTGAAAATTCATATAATTTAATTCATAGTACCTACGCAGGTGACTGTAGTGTCAAATTGTAGGGAAATGCAAGTTTTGTCTCGCGTAGTTCGCTAGTGCCGAATCGCACCGCAAGGAGTGTTAGCGGCAGTTGCGTTAAAGATGGCTGCCTCCACTGGACCCGAGCGTCCTAGCTGTGTGTTTTGGTTTGAAGAATCGAAGTCGGAGACAACTGTAGGATTTGGGGCAGTGCAGATACACATCAGACATTGCAACATGTTCGTGATAGGCCTAAACTGAAGGGTTTTTTTGTGCATTGAGCGAGAACAAAGTGTAAAACCCCTTTTTTCTCCATGAGAGAACCATCCGTGGGATAGTGTAACTGGATATGTTACAACAATTTTTGGTATCACAGATTGATGAGGATGACCGAGAACGAAATCTTTATTTCATGCAAGATGGTGCACCAACCCCGTACCTGGCTGACGTCCGGGATTTTCTCAGTGACCGCTTTCCAGGTCAATGGATTTGCCGTGATGCGCCAACTGCATGGCAAGGGGATTCGTCATGGATATCGTGTTTGTATCTTCTGTGCAGGCTTCTCTACCTGAACTTAGAGCAAGGAATTACGCCGCCACTGAGCAAGTTACACCTGCAATGTTACAGCGAGTTTGGGAAGAAATTGACTTCCGATGGGATGTGTGCAGGATAACCAACGGAAGCCACATACAACATCTTTAGTTTAAGGTAAAAAAACTTGATGTCTTTCCCTACAAAATAACACTAAACCCAGCTCTATATCTTCTTTCAATAAATTTATATGAATTTTTAAAATTGTAAAGCCCTCTTTGAAACACTCTGTATAATTATAGAATGATGAGCTACCTGTCACCTCACTTGTCAATAAAATGAACTTGTCCTTGAGGATGTAGTGTTTTTTCCGGTACATAGCCTACTTAAATGAAAGTTGAGAAACTTAGAATAAGAATCAGCATTGAGCACAGCAACCTTCAGGTAGAGTACAAAGTAATAATAAAGAACACACTAAGAGAATTAGCTTGTATTCTACATGTCTTCGAAACAAGGATATATAATTATTACTCCAGTTTCATGACCTTAAAACCAAATGGTGGTTATTACTGATATTATTACAGTACATGTTTTCATACCTTTATGGTACTGTAACTCTAAATGACGTCGTCGAAATCTATTTCGTTTGAAACTTTTACAGCATCCGATAAAATGGAGAGATTGGCTAATCGCTCTTGGTTGACTGTGAAGATATTTTTTATTACTTTCAGTTTAGAAAACATTCTCTCGCGTAACATGACTTAACACACACGACCGAGAAGTATTAGATTATAAGTACAGGCTACCGATTCACTGAAGTCTCATTTAACTATAAATTGAGGATTTCTTGGACTGTCCATCTAGCAACAAAGTCCACAATCGTATTGGCTACATGCAGATGTCCACGGTATCTTTTTTTTCCTTATAGCACCTGCTCATTATCAAACTGTCCGCCCCCGGTAGCTGAGTGATCAGCGCGACAGAATGTCAGTCCTAAGGGCCCGGGTTCGATTCCCGGCTGGGTCGAAGATTATCTCCGTTTAGGGAGATCATCATTAACCCCATCGACGCGCAAGTCGCCGAAGTGGCGTCAAATCGAAAGACTTGCACCAGGCGAATGGTCTACCCGACGGGAGGCCCTAGTCACACGACATTTTTTTTTTCTTATCAAACTCATCGAAAATTTCTACCAGATCCGCCACTGCGCAGCTAGAGCATCATCGGAAACTTCAAGCATAAATTTTGTTTCATCATTTTGGGAAATTTTGGTAATTCCCTACATGCCCGTGTATCGTTGTGACACTTCTTGTACGAATTGGTCTAATAATTGAAACAATGATTGATGAACTACTTCTTGAATAGATAAACCAAAGTCGTGAGTTAGTTCATCTGACATTGTTTTTTTAACCTTCTTCTTCCTCAAAGATCAATGTTAATGTCCGCGACAGTACATGTTTTAGCACCAAAAGTAACAGCAATGTCTATAATTGTAGTTCGTTCCGTCACTAAAAACTCATTTAGGCTTCTTAAATTGGCGAGTCCTTTATCCAAAGTCATTTTTGGTGATTGCAGATATTGTTGAACTACATTTACTTCCTCCAGTATCGTTTGCCAAGGATGGATGAAGGTCAAAACACATATTGCTGGAAGGAGGAAGCTTGCTGCAGATCTGCTATGAACATTTGCCTCGAATGAATCTTAGATATTTTCCGAAGTGCTTACGAGCTGTTGCTGCGATTTCTTATATGACTTTAGCTGAATTATAATGAGCGTTCCAGCGAGTATCACACAGCCGTTTCAAACTTTTTCCTGTTTCCTCTACAAGTAATTCCCATCTGTATGAAGAAGATGAGTATGAATAAACATAACTTCTTTACAGTTCCAAAACAGACGTCGCTAGAAGGAACACATGAGAATGCATGAATTCCACGAAGATTTAAGGAATGATTAGCTCAAGGACTGAAAAGAGCTTTCAGATTGGCTTCTTGAATCGACGTAATATCCAGACCATCTTTCTCCAGCCACAGTTGAATATGGTTTATGTATCATCTGCAGTTCTCCCCGTCATTTATTTTGACTAGATATGGGACTCCGAACTCCAAATTGCCTCTTATGTTTGAACTTATGTTTTGGCCTTTCTGGGATTTTGTTAAAAATAATCTGTTTCTAGGAGGCCTCAAAATCTCGTGGGCCTCGAGATTTGGAGGCCCTCCAGGACCGGAGGGCCGGGTCGGACCACCCACTCCGTCCCCCCCCCCCCCCCCCTTAGTCAGCACTGTACGTTACAGCGCATACGCGCAGCGTGACAGTTAGAATGTCTTTTTGCCGTCTTATACCACCGGCTTAGTCGGTCATATTTTTGAAATGTTTCATTTCGCTAACATTAGTAATCTGAACTTTCTCGTGAATGAAATAAAAGACAGAAGACTTTTGAAAACGTTATGCCCATATTAATTACGTTTAAAATTCGATCTAAACTTAACCTTTACAAACAAAATAGTCTAACAGTAAGAAGGCCAGAGAAAGAAAACGATTTAATTGTTAAATTTACACTTTTGAAACAAAATAGTCTAACAGTAAGAAGGCCAGAGAAAGAAAACGATTTAATTGTTAAATTTACACTTTTGAAATTCAATAATTTTTAAATGCGAGAACAAGACATGTTTAATATTCAAGAACGATTTTAACGAGAAAAAGAAATGAACCTCAAACAGTTAAGACGGACTAAACGGGGGGCGCAAGAGGACCAGAGGATATTCTGAATTTCACGCTGCGAGTATGCGCTGTGGGTAAGGTAGTTTTCGAAGGCCAGTTTGAGATAATTTCCCGGCTTCATAAACCACAAGGTTTCTATATCAGTTGTTCGTATCGTGATACGAACGTCTGTGATACGTTGTGAACAGTTATCGTGTGCGTTATTTAGGCTTAGTTTAGAATGGATAATTGACATAGCAATATCGAAAAATCGTTTCGAGTTCCAAGGATTACTTGACATCTAGTTACCTTTAGGGTCATAGAAATGAAAGAACTACATTTTCATATTGCCATAGGTTGAAGTAACATCTATTTCTAACGTAAGGTCTTTCAAATGTTTATGAATTGGAAATCTTAGCGGAGTCCTCAGTTTCTTCTGAGCGCCCTTGAAGATTAATTTGCGCTGGTCGAAAAACACGGCAAATCTGCGTATCGAATTTCGAAATTCTGCAGAATTCATCTGCATATCGAATTTCGAAATTCTGAAGAATTCGTGATAGGATTCAAGAACTTGCGCCTGGAAACAACTGACGTTAAAACCTCGAGAGCAGTCAGAAGAAACGGAGAAATAAGGCGGCTTTCCTGCTTTATATTGGCGGTGTGCCCTTCAAGATCGGTAGGCTCTTCAAGAAACGTCGAACAGAATATCTCTTCCTTCCTACGACGCGAGTACAGACGATGTTGGGTTCCGTAAAAGGCGATCTAGGTCTCAGGTGACGAGGAGTACACAAGATCTCGTGTCTGTATGGAAACTCGTACACTACCGATCAAAATTTTTCGATCACACATCACAACTATGGATTTGTGGTTAAAACAGGAATTTCGTTTTGAACTTTCTGTTATATCTCCGTTCTAATAATAAAACAAGTCTAAACTTATAAAGACTAAGGCCCTCTGTAGTGCATTTGACTGGTTCTTCGCCTAGAGGGTCGCTGATGAGATCCACAACAAAACTGACGTGTCTTTACCTAAGACAGTTCTGTTCAAATGGGCCTCATTCCTTCAGCTGTCTCTGTAGAAACCATTTCGCATTAGTCAACAGTACACTGTGTGCATGTAGCACTGTGTTTGTATACCTGATCAGGTTCACACCATATTATCTCATAATGGGCAGAAGGAGGAGATTGGAACTGAAAAATTGTAGGCTAGCCCTGCATCAGGAAGGCTATTCTAAGAGGACAACAGCAACAACATATGGCGTATCCTAATGTACAGTGATGCATGTGGTGCAGCTATTCAACCAAACTGGAGCCAATGGAAGTGTTTCGGGATCTTGAAGGCCCCAACTAACATCGTACAGCGGAGATCAGTTCATATGTGTACACCTGAAAAACAAACAAACACCGTCCAAACAGGCCTTGAAGGCCCAACGATACCGACCGGCCGCCATGTCACCCTCATCCTGAGGTGTCACCGGATGTGGATATGGAGGGGAATGTGGTCAGCACACTGCTCTCCCAGCCTTTGTCAGTTTTCGTGAAAGGAGCCGCTACTTCTCAATCAAACAGCTCCTCAATTGGCCTCACAAGAGCTGAGTGCACCCCGCTCGCCAACAGCACTCGGCTGACCCGGACTGTGACCCATCCAAGTACCAGCCAAGCCCGACGCCACTTAACTTCAGTGATCTGAGAGGAACCTCTAACGTAGCAAATTATTACGATTTTTCATCTTGCATTGAAAGAATAGCTTGACATGGAGCCGGGAGGAGAACAGATTTTGGTTAAAATAAAAACTAAAAGGAAGGTCAGCGTTGGTCGTATTATTGATGTTTTATTGATAGCAGAATCGATTTTCGGTCACATAGTGATCATTTTCGGTGCTGTACAATCACAATTGTGATCGCTTCCCAGTTTTGGTTATTGATAACTTGATACCAGTGTCTGAGTTTAATGTGTACAGCGCCGAAGATGATCACTATGTGATCGAAAATCGATTTTGCTATCAATAAAACATCAATATTACGACCAACGCTGACCTTCCTTTTAATTTAACATATATGGTCGTTGTGCACACAGCACTCCATGGAGCCGCCAATCAACAGATTTTGGTTCTCACGCTGGCAGAACTGGTGCTGGCTACTGGACCGAGCAAGCAATGCACTTAACTCATGCTGTGTGCAAGATGTTGCACATACTCTCTATGAATCTTAAGAAGTACTATTAAATATTAATAGATCTTTTTCATACTTAGTACACCAAATTCTATGCATAACACAACCATACTGTCAAAATTTCAAATCAATAACTTCAGTACTTTCAGAGACATAAATTTTTACTTGAAACGCATAACCGTGCTGGCATTATGGAACTGAGTTATGGACTTTAATGTATTCATCCTCGAGCATAGTATCAATTGAAACTACAACCAAGAGGATATGTTCATATAAACGAATTTTATGGAATTTTCTTTAGTATCATTAGCACAGTTTCGAGACGTAATTAGAAGTACTTCCGAAAATTATTATTTCATCGTGTTTTGGTTGTGTGAGTGTTCTGGAAAGACTGAGAGAGTGAGTGCAGGACACACGTAAATTGAGAATATGATATTTCACTGAATGCGTGACCGAGCGAGGTGGCGCAGTAGCTAGCAAACTGGACTCGCATTCGGGAGGACGACGGTTCAATCCCGCGTCCGGCCATCCTGATTTAGGTTTTCCGTGATTTCCCTAAATCGTTCGAGGCAAATGCCTGGACGGTTCCTTTGAAAGGGCACGGCCGACTTCCTTCCCAGTCCTGCCCTAATCCCATGAGACCGATGACCTCGCTGTCTGGTTTCCTCCCCCCAAACAACCCCAACCAACTGAATGCATGAGAAAGTTGTTACCCTGTTTTGGTAATTGTGATGTAGGGGTGAGTGAGCTTGATTTTGTAAAAGTTAGCCAGAAGGGGCATTGAGTATTAAATATTTTATTAGTAAGTTTTTTTTGTGGAAAGGAAGCGTATTTTGTTTTAATTAAATTTTATTTACAGAATGAGATTTTCACTCTGCAGCGGAGTGTGCGCTGATATGAAACTTCCTGGCAGATTAAAACTGTGTGCCCGACCGAGACTCAAACTCGGGACCTTTGCCTTTCGCGGGCAAGTGCTCTACCATCTGAGCTACCGAAGTACGACTCACGCCCGGTACTCACAGCTTTACTTCTGCCAGTACCTCGTCTCCTACCTTCCAAACTTTACAGAAGCTCTCCTGCGAACCTTGCAGAACTAGCACTCCTGAAAGAAAGGATATTGCGGAGACATGGCTTAGCCACAGCCTGGGGGATGTTTCCAGAATGAGATTTTCACTCTGCAGCGGAGTGTGCGCTGATATGAAAGGAGAGCTTCTGTAAAGTTTGGAAGGTAGGAGACGAGGTACTGGCAGAAGTAAAGCTGTGAGTACCGGCCGTGAGTCGTGCTTCGGTAGCTCAGATGGTAGAGCACTTGCCCGCGAAAGGCAAAGGTCCCGAGTTCGAGTCTCGGTCAGGCACACAGTTTTAATCTGCCATGAAGTTTCATATCAGCGCACACTCCGCTGCAGAGTGAAAATCTCATTCTGGAAACATCCCCCAGGCTGTGGCTAAGCCATGTCTCCGCAATATCCTTTCTTTCAGGAGTGCTAGTTCTGCAAGGTTCGCAGGAGAGCTTCTGTAAAGTTTGGAAGGTAGGAGACGAGGTACTGGCAGAAGTAAAGCTGTGAGTACCGGCCGTGAGTCGTGCTTCGGTAGCTCAGATGGTAGAGCACTTGCCCGCGAAAGGCAAAGGTCCCGAGTTTGAGTCTCGGTCGGGCACACAGTTTTAATCTGCCAGGAAGTTTTAAATTTTATTTAGTTTCTGAATTACGAGATTTCTGGTCTGAATTACTTGTGGTAATCTGAATGGCTGGCATTACGAATTCCGCGAGTGTAGAAGTGCTCGAGATCATCTGATTGGCTGCTTAATACACTAGCTAAAAGGAATTCAGCGTATCCCGCGCGTTTGAGTAGCGCTTGATGCCTCCGACCTATGAGTCGGGGGAGTCGTTCAGGAGTCGTCTTCTGGTAAACACCAATGTTAAACCGTGCTGATCAGATTTGTACCAACATGAAGAAATTCACGCGTTTACTCGATCCTCAAGTTGTTGACGAAAAGGGACTACAGTGTTGAGTATTTTGTGAAAGTTTGAGCTTTGTGACTGGTTTATTTTAAGAGATATTCGCGTGTGAACATTTCACGTCTTCCATAATCTCCACGTGGCGTGTTTCGATCAGATTACGAGATATCATGACGGGCACTTCTTTACAAGAAGCCTACTGAACAACTGAATGTGTTACCTCGCAAGTTGTCTTGGGTCAGAGACTGTTTAGAACGTGTAAAATATCGGGTCAGACTAAATATCTGCTGGCTGCTTTTGGGTGTGCGCTTGTTACAGAGACAGTCAGTAACGTTTCATAATTAGTGTCGGGATATGAAATACGGACTTCATAATCATTTTCCCTGTTTTAAAGACAATAAACCAAATTAAAGGAAGTTTTAGGTATTTTTTCAAACGAGTCATTCAAAAATCCCGAACGCTCGATAGTTTAACGAACTTTCAGCTACTGCCCATGGACTGGAGTTATGTGGCCTTTGCATGGTAGGTATTTAGTCGAATTTTCGTCAACGCTGCTTTTGTCGGCTAAACCAGTATCTACCACAGCAGAGTGAAGGGGCAGAGAACCTGAAACCTATCCATGTAGGTGGACTGATTGTTTAAAGGATGGTGAGAGATCAACCCGCCCCACCGCAAACTGCTGTTACCACTGCAGCAAGGGCGTTGGCACTGCACCTGAAATTCGCGTGGAAGTATGCAATAAGCGGGAGCTCCAACCTCTGTCTCAACAGCGGAAAAAAAGGAGCGTGCACAGCGGCCAAAGAAAACGTTAATTACGGCAAGAAAATAAGTTGAAAAGATTTCAGTTGTCACAGAACAGAAACATAAAAACTGGAGCGTGTAGCAATGGCCCAAGGTGCTATTCGTGGACGAATCTAAGTTTGAACTGTTAGGAAGCATCGTCGAATGTTTATTCCTCGATTTCGTGGAGAACGTACGCAGAGTCAGCGGCGACACCAAAGGTGAAGCGTGGTGGAGGGTCAGACATGGTGTGGGGATGTTTTGCAGGTGTTGAAGTCGGTGATCTAGTGAGATTAATGGAACATTAAAGAAGAAACGATATCACAGGATACTGATCGACAGTGCAGTTCCATCTGGCAAGAGACTTATTGGTCGTTTGTTCTGCAGCAGAACAATGATTCCAAACTTGGTTCTAAATTGTCTAGAGGGCATGTGAATAGGAAAGCGGAGTGTAGGGAACTGAAGAATATGGTTTGGCCAACTTCGTCACCTGAATTAAATCCCACGGAACTCTTATAGGACGAACTTGACAGGGAGGTCAGAAAACTGAGGTCTAATGTTGAAGATCTATGAATAATTTACAGACGTACTGGACTGTAATATCTGCAAAAACACTACAAGATCTTACCTCCTGAATGCCAAGTGTTTGTGCAGCTATTCGGAGGGCAGAAGGTGGATACTTTAAAGAGGTTAAAATCTACACTATAGTGTACTTAATGACAGAGAGGGAGAAAATATTTATTTTGTCGGTCTATTTGGTTTGTATGATTTGTTTTTACGTTGAAATAAAGTACACTGACGGAAAAAATTGCATTACCAAGAAGGAGTTCTGCGATATAAACTGTAAGTAGGCTGTTTAGGTTTTCTTATTGGTAACGCCACATAGCGCTCTGTATGAAAAATGACTGGCTGTGCTGTGTGCAGTCTGTGGCTAATTTGCATGTTGTCTGCCATTGTAGTGTTGGGCAGCTGGATGTGAACAGCGCGTAGCGTTGCGCAGTTGGAGGTGAGCCGCCAGCAGTGTTGGATGTGGGGAGAGAGATGGCGGAGTTTTGAAATTTGTAAGACTGGATGTCATGAACTGCTATATATATTATGACTATTAAGGTAAATACATTGTTTGTTCTCTATTAAAATCTTTCATTTGCTAACTATCCCTATCAGTAGTTAGTGCCTTCCGTAGTTTGAATCTTTTATTTAGCTGGCAGTAGTGGCGCTCGCTGTTTTGCAGTAGTTCGAGTAACGAAGATTTTTGTGAGGTAAGTGATTTGTGAAAGGTACAGGTTAATGTTAGTCAGGGCCATTCCTTTGTAGGGATTTCTGAAAGTCAGATTGCGTTGATCTAAAAATATTGTGTGTCAGTTTAAGCAGAGTCATGTATAATTTTTCTAAGGGGACGTTTCAAAACGAAAGATGATGTCTATTCAAATTTCACGCCAGGATGCAAATCAGGTTGCTTTAAATATACGCTGTAACGGTCGAGAGCTTTTGTTACGTTTCAGATTAGGCATAGTGAGTTGATGTTAGTCAAGACAGCTTTTAAAGCGACAAAGACGCCATTATCAGTACCTCACTGAGTTTGAACGAGGTCGTGTAATTGGGCTACGAGAATCTGGATGTTCCATTTGCGATACTGCAGAAAAATTTGGCAGGAATGTAGCCACTGTACGTGATTGCTGGCAGCGGTGGTCACAAAAATGTACGCCCGCCCTCAAGGAGACTGGGCTCTAAACCATGTGGCGCTATCGAGAGGGGAGACCATCGTGTTCTGCATATGCCTCTGACACGTCGTACTACATGTGAAGCAGCGATCTGAGGACCAGTTGGCGCCACAGTGACACAACGAATTGTTACAAATCGGTTATTTCAAGGACACCTTCGAGCCAGACGCCCTGTAGCATGTGTTCCACTGACCCCAAACTACCACCATTTGCGACTTCTGTGGTGTCAATCGAGAGCTCATTAGAGGGCAGGATGGAGGTCTGTTGTGTTTTCTGATGACAGCTGATTCTGCCTCGGTGCCAGAGATGGACACGTGTTGGTTAGGAGGAGGCCAATTGAGGACCTGCAACCAACATGTCTACGTGCTAGACACACTGGATCTTGTAACGGAACATATTAAAGGCTTTACTGTACCGAAGTATGCGATACCCTCCAAAATCAACCAGTTTAACGAGTATTTATGAGTATAGAAAAGTTATTGTGTATGTTAACAATGATTGCATAACATGTCTGCATAAACAGTCAACCCATTAAATTATACTGAGTAACTGACCCACACAAAAGTTTATATCGCTTGATCACTGATACAGCAAATGTCATCATGTAAAAACATTAAGTTCATCTTAAATAATTAATATGAAGTAGGAAAAATAGCGGCAAACTTAGGTATTTTGGATCTCCTTAAATAAAAATCACCCAGTGAAACCTATTTGTTCACTAGGAGCGTTTTCACTCAGTATTCACGTAAGCAATCCTATTTTAGACGAAAACCAATGTAATTCTTAATAATTCATGTTATTTACTTATTTATGCAAATTAGAGAAGTCAATTGACAAACTTCTAAAAAACGGCCTTTTTGTAACAAAGAATTATTCTGTCAAGTCAACAAATCTGTCTGTCATTTTAATAACATGTTAAATTATGTCACTCGATGCAAATTAATAACTTTTCTGCACAAATTATGATAACAGATGTACATGTGACTTGTAAACTATATCTCTTTTTAGTAGTTCTTTGACAATGTTATAAATACAAGCAGCAAGAAGGGTCGAGAGGCAGTCGGAATGTCACTTTGGTAAAGTGTGTTTGTGTGTTATTGTTTGAGGTGGATAAACAATGCAAAGAACATGTAAAGGAAGTACTACTTTGTGTTGTGTCATGGTCTTTGGTGGACAGTGGAATTAAGATGGCCACCAGAGTAATAAATATTTGAAGTTTACATATTTGTTGGTTTCGCTCGTTCTTTATCATCAAAAGCACATAAAAAACACGGGACCTCATGTTTTTAACCCTAGACAACCAGATTTAGAGCCAGCATCAGCATCGAGACACAGCAGCGATCCAGCAAGTGGCAGCGATTACCACAACACTATGCATTTTAATGGCGCCAACCTAACATCAAGTGCTAACAAGCTCCGTAAATGGGAGTGAAATAGTGCGATTATAGCAATTAGCTATATCTAAGACTAGGCGACCATTACACCTATAGTTATGGTCCAGGGTGCGATTTCATATGACAACAGGAACACTCTCATGGTTATCCCAGGCATCCTGACTGCCAATTTGTACGTCAGTCTGATGATTCGACTGTTGTGCTGCCATTAATTAACAGCATTCCAGACGAACGATCACGTACATACCGCTGTTGTAACACAACATGCTCTGCAGAGTGTTGACATGTCGCCTTGGCCTGCTCCATCACGAGATCTGTCTCCAATCGAGCACATGTGGGACTTCATCGGACGACAACTCCAGCGTCGTCCACAAACAGCATTAACCGCCCCTGTATTGACTGACCATGTGCAAGAGGCATGGAACTAAATCCCACAAACTGACATTCGACGCCTGTATAACGCAATGCATGCACCTTTGCATGCTTGCATTCAACATTCTGGCAGTTATACTGGTTATTAATGTACCAGCGTTTCACATTTGCAATGGCCTATCTCGCGCTTACATTAACCTGTTAGCTTGCAATTGTTATCACTTAAATATGTTACCTAGACAGATGTATTCACGAAATTTCATTACTGTACATTAATTATTTTTTGGTGTTGCTACACTCCTGGAAATGGAAAGAAGAACACATTGACACCGGTGTGTCAGACCCACCATACTTGCTCCGGACACTGCGAGAGGGCTGTACAAGCAATGATCACACGCATGGCACAGCGGACACACCAGGAACCGCGGTGTTGGCCGTCGAATGGCGCTAGCTGCGCAGCATTTGTGCACCGCCGCCGTCAGTGTCAGCCAGTTTGCCGTGGCATACGGAGCTCCATCGCAGTCTTTAACACTGGCAGCATGCCGCGACAGCGTGGACGTGAACCGTATGTGCAGTTGACGGACTTTGAGCGAGGGCGTATAGTGGGCATGCGGGAGGCCGGGTGGACGTACCGCCGAATTGCTCAACACGTGGGGCGTGAGGTCCCCACAGTACATCGATGTTGTCGCCAGTGGTCGGCGGAAGGTGCACGTGCCCGTCGACCTGGGACCGGACCGCAGCGACGCACGGATGCACGCCAAGACCGTAGGATCCTACGCAGTGCCGTAGGGGACCACACCGCCACTTCCCAGCAAATTAGGGACACTGTTGCTCCTGGGGTATCGGCGAGGACCATTCGCAACCGTCTCCATGAAGCTGGGCTACGGTCCCGCACACCGTTAGGCCGTCTTCCGCTCACGCCCCAACATCGTGCAGCCCGCCTCCAGTGGTGTCGCGAAAGGCGTGAATGGAGGGACGAATGGAGACGTGTCGTCTTCAGCGATGAGAGTCGCTTCTGCCTTGGTGCCAATGATGGTCGTATGCGTGTTTGGCGCCGTGCAGGTGAGCGCCACAATCAGGACTGCATACGACCGAGGCACACAGGGCCAACACCCGGCATCATGGTGTGGGGAGCGATCTCCTATACTGGCCGTACACCACTGGTGATCGTCGAGGGGACACTGAATAGTGCACGGTACGTCCAAACCGTCATCGAACCCATCGTTCTACCATTCCTTGGCCGGCAAGGGAACTTGCTGTTCCAACAGGACAATGCACGTCCGCATGTATCCCGTGCCACCCAACGTGCTCTAGAAGGTGTAAGTCAACTACCCTGGCCAGCAAGATCTCCGGATCTGTCCCCCATTGAGCATGTTTGGGACTGGATGAAGCGTCGTCTCACGCGGTCTGCACGTCCAGCACGAACGCTGGTCCAACTGAGGCGCCAGGTGGAAATGGCATGGCAAGCCGTTCCACAGGACTACATCCAGCATCTCTACGATCGTCTCCATGGAAGAATAGCAGCCTGTATTGCTGCGAAAGGTGGATATACACTGTACTAGTGCCGACATTGTGCATGCTCTGTTGCCTGTGTCTATGTGCCTGTGGTTCTGTCAGTGTGATCATGTGATGTATCTGACCCCAGGAATGTGTCAATAAAGTTTCCCCTTCCTGGGACAATGAATTCACGGTGTTCTTATTTCAATTTCCAGGAGTGTATTTTTTCCGTCTACATAGATTTTTTTTATCATGGGTGATCGGAAACTTTTTGCCAATAGTGTACAACGGCCAGAAGTGTTGCACATGTAAAGACAGATACTAGGAACATAGGTGCCATGGGAGACTACCTCAGCCAGAAAAATCTGCTGTTGCTCAACATTATTTTGAAACGGTACACAGCACGAACTATGGAGAGACCAAAATCCTATCGTCCTCCTCCACTTATTGGTGTTACGTAATTAAAGAAGAAGTCGATATGGGTGTGGCAGAGACTTGTTTAACAGACTACAGTATTTCAGCTCAGCAAGACGGGAGCCTACACTTGGACGCCACCTGGGCTGTTGCTGGCGGCAGGCAAACGAATTCCACGAGGTCGCACCGATTGAGAATCGAAGCCAGAACAAGCCAGTCACGAGCAGCTTGCCAGCTCGCATACGCTGGCGTCCGCAATCTGCCGCCGGATTTCAACGCGTCGTGAGCGCAGTCCGTGGTTCGATTATCCGGCAGGAGTCTCCGGATGTCAGTGTCCCCTGTGATGACATTATAGCCCCGCGTCCTAGCACCTACGCTTTTCTAGCGAACCAACATATAAATTGGCCACTACAATAGCTCCTTAACACCGACGCACTTCGCACTCTCATACACACACAAACGTACAACCTCTTATACAACTAAATTTTAAATTTTTTTCCGGGACAATGAATAATTTGATTCCAAAAATGAATTAAATCAGTTTTATTTCTCCAGTTCCGACCAAAGTTTTTGGAGTTTTCCCTTGGTTGTCAAATGAATCCTGCATCTGCTAGCCCCCTCGTAAATATTCCCTGTGAGCTATCGGCTGAAAAGAAACGCGTTTCCATAGTGGATCGGGTGTCAAACAGGCCGCTCTAGGACTCTGAGCAGAGAACGATAAAAAAATGAACTTCTCACAGTCGCACCTGAAAACGACGAGCAGCTGTCTGATAGAAATATTGTCATCATCATCATCATCATTATCATCATCATCATCATCTTCTTCTTCTTCTTCTTGAATTGTTTCCAGCGGCAGGCTGTATCTGTCTGGACCATAAACCTCGCCATCTAGTCCTGTTTTCTCACCTTCTGTCCGAATAAAGTTTGCAAAACGCCATACGCCACAATGCCTGAGAATTTTTCAACCAATGTGATCAAACAATTCTGCTGATGAAGAACGACGTGGCATGTCATCTCTCTGTGAATAACCAGGATCGGCAAGAGAAGTGGAGACCCTGGGGACCGAAGACTGTTGTATCACAAAAAAGAAAAAGAAATGAAATGAAATGATCGTATGGCATTGTTGGCCGGAACGCCCCATTCGGGGGAGTTCGTCCGCCGTACTGCAGGTCCTTTTTAGGTGATGCCACATCGGCGACTTTCGAGTCAACATTTTGCACGACATTTTGAACGTGACAAACGACACCCGCACTGTTATGCGACTGCTCACACACATTCAAAAAGCCCACCGAACCGAGGAAACAGCGGAAATGATGCGACTGTGACTTGGAAGTCCAGGTGACTTCTTTAGCTGCGTCATCACCATGGACGAGTGCTGGCTGCATCACTATGATCTCAAGAAAAAGGAGCAAACCAAGCAGTGAATGTGAACTCAGCACCGCCGGAAAAGGCGGACACCCAACCATGATTGGGCAAGATGACGCTGAGTGTTTTCTGGACTGCCATGCAATAGATTATACTCGAAAGGGGCAAGCCATCACAGTGGCTTACTACCGAAATCTCCTGATGGGGTAATGGGTGGCTGTCAATACGGAACGTCGCGGGAATCTCTCAAATAGGGGGCTTTTTAATCCCTAACTAGGCCTTAGCTAGTTCTACACAAAAGACAATCACACATGCTGCTTCTTTAGGATCCCAAAATTTGACTCATCCCCCAGTGACTTTTCCCCTTTCCCTCAGATGAAGAGACCGTTAGGTGGTAGCTATTACTAGAATGACGACGGGCTGATTTTGGAGATAGAACATATCCTGCATAGCCAAAACGCAGACATCAGTCACTACGTTTACATGCGACACATCTTCCGGAAGACGAAAACATGTTAAGGCCTGAAGAGGATTTGCTAGCCCAGTCAAATATGGCGTCTGGAAATCAGCTGTTCCAGTTTCTGATTTAGTCGGCGAAACTGCTATTTCTCTTAAGTTAAATATTACGCTCAGTGTAATATTTCCACTTCTCATTCACTTTTAAAAAAGTCACTCTGTCTATATTAGCCGATTTTTTTTTTAACAAGTCGTAACCCGACAGCGCAAGCGCATTTAAAAAACGGTTGAGCGTGTACATTGTAGCGAAAATTGATTGTGAAAATGGGAAACCAGCAGCAAGAAACGGGTTTCCAGAATAGATTTTGGAGTGTTTACATAACCAACTAAAAGCGGAATTGGGAAATTTGTATACGAAAACCGGTTTTGGGAGCTCATGTAAACGTAGTGTGTAACACAGGTCTCCGCCAAGTCATCCATCGATGGAAACATGTGGCACACTGCAGAGTGTCCTTAGAGAAAGACTAAATTTGTCACATAGTTTTATACCTAATCACACTGAAGAGCAAAGAAACAGGTACACCTGCTTAATATCGTACAGGGCACCAGCGAGCACGCAGAAGTGCCGCAACACGAGGTGGAATGGACTCGACTAACGTCTGAAGTAGTACTGGAGGGAACTGACAACATGAATCCTGCAGGGCTGTCCAAAAATTCGTAAGAGTACAAGAGGGTGGAGATCTCTTCTGAACAGCACGTTGCAAGGCATCCCAAATATGCTCAATAATGTTCATGTCTGGGGAGTTTTGTGGCCAGCGGAAGAATTTAAACTCAGAAGAGTGTTCTTGTACTACTCTTTAACAATTCTGGACGTGTGGGGTATCGCATTATCCTGCTGGAATAGCCCAAGTCCGTCGGAATGCACAATGGACACGAATGGATGCAGGTGATCAAACAGGATGCTTACGTAGGTGTCAGGGGTCCCATATCACTCTAACTGCATACGCTCCACACCATTACAGAGCCTCCACCAGTCTGAACAGTCACCTGCTGACATGCAAGGTCCATGGATTCATGAGGTTTCCTCCATACCGTACACGTCCATTCTATCGATACAATTTGACTCGTCCGACCAGGCAACATGTTTCCAGTCGTCAATAGTCCAATGTCGGTGTTTACGGGCCCAGGTGAGGCGTAAAGCTTTGGGCCGTGCAGTCATCAAAGGTACACGAGTTGGCCTTCAGCTCCGAAAGCCCATATAGATGATGTTTCGTTGATTGGTTCGTACACTGACACTTGCTGATGGCCCAGCATTGCAATCTGCAGTAATTTGCGGAAAGGTTGCACTTCTGTCACGTTGAACGATTCTCTTCAGTCGTCGTTGGTTCAAAATGGTTCAAATGGCTCTGAGCACTATGGGACTTAACTACTGAGGTCATCAGTCCCCTAGAACTTAGAACTACTTAAACCTAACTAACCTAAGGACATCACACACATCCATGCCCGAGGCAGGATTCTAACCTGCGACCGTAGCGGTCGCGCGGTTCCAGACTGTAGCGCCTAGAACCGCTCGGCCACTTCGGCCGGCAGTCATCGTTGGTCCCGTTCTTGCAGGATCTTTTTCCGGCCGCAGGGATGTAGAAGATTTGATATTTTATCGGATTCCTGATTTTCATTTCTCGTGAAATGATCGTACGGGAGAACCTTCACTTCATCGCTAGCACAGAGATGCTGTGTCCTATCGCTCGTGCACCGACTATAACTCCACGTTCAATCTCAGTTAAATCTTGACAACGTGCCATTGTAGCAGCAGTAACCGATCTAACAACTGTGCCAGACACTTATTGTCTTATATAGGCGTTGCCGACCGCAGCGCCATATTCTGCCTGTTTCCATATCTCTGTAATTTAATACCATGGAGGTAAGAATAGAGGGAGACGCCGTGACGTCACAGCTGTGAACCTATGTGAAGCCGAGGGTAGCCATCTCAATCCGACCAAAACATTGCTGCTGTAAGCTTGTGTGCATAGGCTTGTCGCTCGCTTTTGGAAGGATTTTGCGCTATTATAGTTACTTGTATGTTGTTCGGATGTACGAATCGTTCTGATTGTGATGCGAAATCGAAGGGAATAACATTTTATGTGTAATTTGTCTCGTTAAGTGTGATTTTACAACTTCATTGTGAACGAACGTGTGCTACATCGGTACTTGTACTATATCGTGTTTTTCTCCTGTATGATTTTAGATTTCCTAAAAATGAAAGTCGGAAAGCTCTGTGGGAGAATGCCGTGAGGAGGAAGAATTGGCGCGCGTCTAAATGGAGCACTATATGCTCTCAGCATTTCCGAGAAGAGGACGTAGACCGAACTTCCCTTTCAGCAGTAAGGCTCCAAGAAAATGCTGTACCATCAGTTTTCCCTACCCACCCAAAACATTTGCAAAAGGTATGTTAATTCAAATAATTAAATTCTTAGTTTTCAAGTTCACGTTTCAGTATAACACGTACGTATCGTCGATAATCGAAGTGTTGAGTAACTCACTTTGTCTTCATCATGTACCAAATTAAAAGCTAACATGACATTAACTGGCGTAAAGTATAGGCCTAAACAGGACACTGTAGATTTGCCATTCTATGTACCGTATTTCAGTAAATATTGGTGGTAATGAACAGTGTTTGCCAGTAGTGTAACGTAGCTGAAATGTCCCAGTACGTATTACAAACAAAATGTATTTATGGGGCTTTGGAGGGAGGGTATAGCTAACTTAGTTTTCAGTTTCTATTAGTTTGTGATACACGTTTATTACTGAATTAACAAAATTGTATCGTTTACATTGAAGGCTAGCTATTCGTAATATTACATTAAAAACTATTTTCAATCAGAAGAAACGCGGAATTTCGCTTTTGCGAGATTTTATTTTAAACAAAAACTTTGAAACAACCAGTCTGATGACGTTACATGCGTATATGGTGCAATTAGCGACTGTAATACACGCAGCGCTATAGCACATTGGCAATGTTTTGGTCAGAGTGTCATGGCAGCGAGCCACGCCCCCATGGCTTCAAAACGTAGTACGGCTGGGATACGTAGCACCATCTCCCCTTATTCTTACCTCCATGTTTAATACGCATGCCTATACTAGTTTCTCTGGCGCTTCAGTGAAGATAATTAAAACTTTATGACTACCCCCTTAGTAAGTATGGCGACCGTCTCTTGTTTCTGTCGCTGTTACATCGTTCAGGTGCTCTTTCTTTCCACATTCACTGTAGGGGGAGTCCCTTCTTCGGAGTAAGCACGGCGCTCCTTGAGTCACCTCACGCCCCGTCACGGACGGAGTACCGAGAATGAGGTCTCGAGGCTCGATTCTTGGGTCACGCCAATGACCGGTTTCCTCCGCCGCTGGATTGCCACACGTACAGCCGGTAGCCAGCAGCGGGGGAATCACAGGTTAGCTCGCGCTCGCGAAAACTGGGGACATGGTGCTAGAGGTCGCGATGGCGTGGCAAAACAGGTGACAGGCAGACCGCAGGGTGTGGCGAAACGGCTCCCTTCTGCCTAAGAATCTTTCGTAAGGAACAGCCTTAACGGACAGTCCGTAAGCTGTCATGTCTCCATCACAACTTCTTCCGATATTCACTACATTTTACTGTATATCGTCACTGACCTGAATGTTTGAAGGTTCGCCTCATTCAGTGAGGATTAGGGTAAGAAAGGAAACTTCTTTCTGCGGTTATTACACAAGTTGTTGTAATATTCGGTAATTTCCAAGAATGATTGCCTATCGAATGTGTGAGCCTTTAACAATGTATAGCGAAGGATACTGTTATGCGTTCACTGGAGTGACAACAAAAGATGAACGTTTACTGTGTTACAATTAATTACAAATGAAAGTAGTAACTTTACTTACTTTACTCGTCGGCGACGTCTTTTTCACGCACTACTTCTCGTGTTGTGTAAGCCGCCAGCAGCAATTCTTTCTCCCAAAACCTCGGTGCATTCTACCCATGTCAGTAGGAAATATCGGGAGAGTATCAGGAAGACCAGATCTTCTAAGTTGTCGAAATGCGGGTGTTGGAAGAGATGAGACTTTCCATGCTACATAACCCAGGAATTAGATTTTATCATATGAGGCTATCGACAGTCAAAACTGCAACGCTTACACTCATTGCTATTAACAACCGAAAACTACTGTGTCCCTCTGGCAACGCACTAAACATTTACAATAATTCGCGCCACCAGAGTCATGTGGTCGGTATCGAGTCGCATTTGATACATGTCGTTAGGGGCCCTCGCGTTCGATAGCTAATCTTTCTTGGAAGTTACCTAATATTCTGTTATTGAGTCTCTCACATCCAATGATGATATTTAATCAAGCGCTCAACCACTGACCTCTATACTACATGGATGTAATATTCTGATCTCAGTGCATGTAACTTCGGCGTGCTTTCAATTTCTTGTCATTTACATAGTCCGCAATGCTGTACGTAGAAACAAATCCATCGATCTGTACGTGAGACAGATATTATTTATTACTGACTTTGAACTTTATATCAACACTCTATGTAATAGGCGGATATGGGAGTAAAAACGAAAAGATTTTCATTTTCCGTACTCGTGACATTTCGTTGCAGCCATTTTATAATTAGGCAAGAAACGAAATCTACATCTACATTTATACTCCGCAAGCCACCCAGCGGTGTGTGGCGGAGGGCACTTTACGTGCCACTGTCATTACCTCCCTTTCCTGTTCCAGTCGCGTATGGTTCGCGGGAAGAACGACTGTCTGAAAGCCTCCGTGCGCGCTCCAATCTCTCTAGTTTTACATTCGTGATCTCCGCGGGAGGTATAAGTAGGGGGAAGCAATATATTCGATACCTCATCCAGAAACGCACCCTCTCGAAACCTGGACAACAAGCTACACCGCGACGCAGAGCGCCTCTCTTGCAGATTCTGCCACTTGAGTTTGCTAAACATTTCCGTAACGTTATCACGCTTACCAAATAACCCTGTGACGAAACGCGCCGCTCTTCTTTGGATCTTCTCTATCTCCTCCGTCAACCCGACCTGGTACGGATCCCACACTGATGAGCAATACTGAAGTATAGGTCGAACGAGTGTTTTGTAAGCCACATCCTTTGTTGATGGACTACATTTTCTAAGGACTCTCCCAATGACTCTCAACCTGGCACCCGCCTTACCAACAATTAATTTTATATGATCATTCCACTTCAAATCGTTCCGTACGCATACCCCCAGGTATTTTACAGAAGTAACTGCTACTAGTGTTTGTTCCGCTATCATATAATCATAGAATAAAGGATCCTTCTTTCTATGTATTCGCAATACATTACATTTGTCTATGTTAAGGGTCAGTTGCCACTCCCTGCACCAAGTGCCTATCCGCTGAAGATCTTCCTGCATTTCGCTGCTATTTTCTAATGCTGCAACTTCTCTGTATACTACAGCATCATCCGCGAAAAGCCGCGTGGAACTTCCGACACTATCTACTAGGTCATTTATATATATTGTGAAAAGCAATGGTCCCGTAACACTCCCCTGTGCCACGCCAGAGGTTACTTTAACGTCTGTAGACGTCTGTCCATTGAGAACAACATGCTGTGCTCTGTTTGCTAAAAACTCTTCAATCCAGCC
Source organism: Schistocerca cancellata (assembly GCF_023864275.1). Classification (NCBI taxonomy): domain Eukaryota; kingdom Metazoa; phylum Arthropoda; class Insecta; order Orthoptera; family Acrididae; genus Schistocerca; species Schistocerca cancellata. Next base: position 1,051,977,896 of record NC_064627.1, on the reverse strand, counting down.
ACACAGCTGGTCTGATATTCCGTAGGCTCTTACTTTGTTTATCAGGCGACAGTGCAGAACTGTATCGAACGCCTTCCGGAAGTCAAGGAAAATGGCATCTACCTGGGAGCCTGTATCTAATATTTTCTGGGTCTCATGAACAACTAAAGCGAGTTGGTTCTCACACGATCCCTGTTTCCGGAATCCGTGTTGATTCCTACACAGTAGATTCTGGGTTTCCAGAAATTACATGATATGCGAGCAAAAAAGCATGTTCTAAAAAAACATTTTGGCAGATACACTCAGAGAGCTGGAGTTTGACATCCAGATTATATAGAGACGACTGCGCTCAACCAAAGTAGATGAACAGCTGGTATCAGCACTTGGAGTTATATTTTGAAATTAAAAATTTTCAACATTCATAATTCCTACCTTCATATTTTTGTAATCTGAATGTGTGTTCTTCTTTCACATTCAGTTTAAGTATCTTAGAATCATCAAAATACTATTCTGGGACTATATCTCGGCGATTGGAGTTATATTTCAAATTAAAAATTTTCAGCATTCGTAATTCCTACCTTCTTATGTATTGGGAATGTGTATTCTTCATCGACATCCAGTTTATGAATCTTGGAATCATTAAAATACTATTCTGGGAATATATCATGGCGAACCGTTATAAAACCAAAGCTTTCATCTCTAGCTTTTCACACATATCACAATTTCTAGACCTTTTCAAATAAATGTAATCAGTTGAATAGTATTTGCACCAACAGAACTGAAGTAAATGTCTTCGAGAAACATGAGGTAGTAAGCATAATGAATGATTATTATTTATTTTCATAAATACGTCAACTGGATGTATTTAAACCAGAAACATACAATCGTACGATACGTTCGGAAAAGCCTTACTCATTTAACAAAAATTGAAGTTGACTAGCGTGGCCAGAAAGTTACTGAATACATGTTAAAGACATTCCTTACACACTTTATTCATTCAGTAGCTACATTATCGTAACGCCACGAGATGTGCTACAGTTTCAGGCTTCTTGATTCTGCGGAAAACCGTCGACCAGCTGAGTACCTACTGAATTCGGCGACCTGAAAAACTCGCGCCGCGCGATGAATAACCTTCAGCGATCACTAGATCTCCGCGACATAACGTGTTATAAGGAAAAAAAACCACTTCGTAGTTCTCATTTAACACAAATATTATTGTAATTAAATCATTAGATTAATTACTTACAACACACTGCATCGTGTAGACGGCAAAGGTCGGTGATATTGCTTAACTTTTGTGCCACTACATGAGTCAATAAACAGGGGGTAAATACGAATAGTTACGGACACTCTAAAGTGGGGCACGCCACAGGATTATTCTAGGTCCACTTGCTTTTCTCGTTAGTGTCAATGCTGCCACTAACTATGAAAAATGATTTAATTTTTTGTATTTGCAGATGACACAAACGATATTCTGAAAAGACGTGAAACATTATGTAAACGATGTACCAAACAGTTACATCATGTCGTGTCTCCCGTAAAAAAATTGTCCTTAACTGCAATAAAAGCTATTACATACTGTATCCGACACTCAACTCTTAAGGCCGCGTGGGGTAGCTGCGCGGTCCTAGGCGCTTTGCCACGGTTCGCGCGGCTTCCCCCGCCGGAGGTTCGAGTCTTCCCTCGGGCATGGGTGTGTGTGTTGTCCTTAACGTAAGTTAGTTTAAGTTACATTAAGTAGTGTGTAAGTCTAGGGACAGATGACCTAGCAGTTGACAGATGACCTAGCAGTTTGGTCCCATAGGAACTTACCACCACCAATTCTTAAAAATGACTTTATTTTACCACAGGTTGATCTAATGCTCAAAGATGTCGAATATTTTACATAGTTAGGAATGATAGCATTCGAAAACCTGCCGTTGGACTACGTTTTTTCAGTTGTTGCGCAGAAATTAAGTGCTGTTATCTTCACTTCTCACTTTCCCTGACACCGAAAATGAAACGGAAATAACCTACAAATTGTCGTCCCGTGCGTGGGTTGCTGTTAACACCACAACACAAACGGCTGCGTGTGGAGTGTTGCTGTAACAGGTCAAGCATGGACTGCCGACAATTAGCATCGCATTGCGTTCAGCGACGAATCGCGGTTGTGCAGTGCTCCGGTGGTTATCGTCGGCGAATATGGTAACGACCTGGAGAGAGCTCTCATTTATGCAGTGTTTTTGGAAGGCACAACGGTGTTATTTTTGGCGTCACGGTGTAGCGAGACATTGGCTATAGTTAGTAGTTACTGAAAGAACTCGGACGACTCAGTGCTACGTCACGGGCATCCTGTCTCCTATTTCGTCACTTCTCACGCGACCATATTGTTATGCCATACTTCAACAGGACAGTGCTCGTTCACACGCGGCACCTGCCTCTAAAAACTGTCTGCGGCATGTTGAGGTACCCCTGTGGAAAGCAGGATCCCCATATCTGTCCCGGATAGGGTATGTGTGGAACCAGGTCGCACTTCAACTTCGACCCTGTGCTACCATCCAGATATCAAGGACTGTATACAACGGTTGTGGGTCAGGCTTTATGACACACTTACCAACCCAACCAGGACATCCTTCCAAACCAGACGGTTTTCTGTGTGTGCTCATTCTGCCAAGTTATTTCTAAAGTTGACTCGTTTTTGTAATAACTGCAGTAACATAACGCACTCTCTCAATACAAGAAGTTTCGTATTTTTCCACTTCTGGGTGCTTCCCCTTTTCTGTCAGGCAGCGTAGTTCAGACATAGCGAGATCTCACAAGTATTTATGTTAAAAAGAAACCATTGCCACACACTGGAAAAAAATGTTTTTGTGTATCAAGTTGTAAGTAGGCTGTTTAGGTTTTTATGTTGGTAACGCCACGTAGTGCTCTGTATGAAAATCACTGACTGTGCTGTGTGCAGTCTGTGGCTGGTTGGCATTGTTGGAATATTCGCTATTGTAGTGTGGGGCAGCTGGATGTGAATGGTGCGTAGCGTTGTGCAGTTGGAGGTGAGACGGCAGCAATGGTGGATGTGGGAAGAGAGATTGCAGAATTTTGAGAGCAGACGATCTGGACGTGTGTGCGTCAGAAAAAGGAAATTTGTAAGACTGGATGTCATGAACTGATAATATATATTTCATATATATATTATGACTTTTTAACACTATTAAGGTAAATACATTGTTTGTCCTCTATCAAAATCTTGTCCTATCAGTAGTTAGTGCCTTCAGTAGTTAGAATCTTTCATTTAGCTGGGAGTGTTGGCGCTCGCCATCCTTTTGTAGGGATTATTGAAAGTCAGATTGCGTTGCGCTAAAAAAAATTATTGTGTGTCAGTTTAGTGATGATCAGAATAAGTAAAGAGATAAATGTCTGAGTACGTTCAGTTTTGCTCAGCTGTTTGAAAATCAAATAGCGTAAGAGGATTACCAGCACAGTAATTTATAATTTTTCTAAGGGGATGTTTCAAAGTTTGAGGTTTAATTGTATGTCCCTTGTGTTGAAAAGCTATACAGATTGATTTTAACTTAAGAATTTTACCGTTTTTTGCCTCTGTACGAACATAACTTTAATTTGAAGAGTTCCTTTTATTAAAAAAGCGTAATAAGTGATTTTGGAGGCTTCATCTCCGTAGATGGAAACCTAGCGGCATTCAGCTATATTTCATTAATACCGTGTTATTGCATAATCCTTTCTGCTGTTTGTTGGTGCTACAATAACATCCGAAGACAAAATTTTAAATTTTGAAATTCTTCATCCGAAGTAAATGCCGTTAATAGAATGAAACAGCTGAATTGAAACTTCCTGGCAGATTAAAACTGTGTGCCCGACCGAGACTCGAACTTGGGACCTTTGCCTTTCGCGGGCAAGTGCTCTACCATCTGAGCTACCGAAGCACGACTCACGCCCGGTCTCACAGCTCTACTTCTGCCAGTATCTCGTCTCCTACCTTCCAAACTTTACAGAAGCTCTCCTGCGGAACTTGCAGAACTAGCACTCCTGAAAGAAAGGATATTGCGGAGACATGCCTTAGCCACAGCCTGGGGGATGTTTCCAGAATAAGATTTTCACTCTGCAGCGGAGTGTGCGCTGATATGAAACTTCCTGGCAGATTAAAACTGTGTGCCCGACCGAGACTCGAACTCGGGACCTTTGCCTTTCGCGGGCAAGTGCTCTACCATCTTTTTTTTTTTTTTTTTTTTTTTTTTTTATTTTATTTTATACAAATGGATGAAAGGAAGGCCGTTCCTCTTCGGCTACATAAACAGAATAATAGGAAGTCGTCCCGTTACGACAAAGGATGCTCCATACTATAGCTCGCTGCGAATTTTTCGATGACTGTCTTCTCGTTGCTGTGTTGTTTCCGTTGTTTGTTCAAATCTCATTAAAAAAAAAAGGAATTGGGAAGAGGTGCTATGGTTATCTTCTCATGTCATCGATAATCCAGCTGCGAGGCGGATTATGGAATGCGCTCCAAAGAAAATTAGAAAAATATTGCCTATATTTAGGGTTCCTGACGATTGCACAATGTCGTTCGTTGAGGTAATACCAAAAATCGGGTACTGTCTTTTCGCCATTACCGAAGAGGTAGTGAACAGCGTGGCCGCTGATCCACGTCACAGAGTTCGTTTTTGCTCTGGGGAAATAAGTCTCATCGGGGAAAAGTAGTGATCGGGTAGTTATCCTGTCGGGAGTCGTGCGTGTGAGAAAAGCCAATATCTGACGCACCAAATACCAAACGTCCTTTGCCGACCCGCATTCGAAACGATGTTCATCCGTGTCAATCACTTGGCATGTGGCACACAAGGGTGAATCAGCTAGGTGGATGTGATGTAGGCGGGACTGGCACAACTGTTTCCCATTAACAGTTACGTACCATGCAGATTGCACGTCAGTATCAAGGGTGGAGGCATTCACTGCCTGCCACACAGCGCGCCACTTAGTAGTGGGGTGTTTGCTTTCAATCACATTCGGCGTCCTGTTCATTTGCATGGCAGCATATATCGCCCTCGTCATCATCAAGCGTGTGGGTAGTAGTGCGGTGCGGATGTAGCTTAATTCAAGGAAGAACTGGCTAATGTAGAAGAAAGGTGCTGGGATGTCCGATATCATCACAGGGGGTGCGAGTGAGATTGGTCGTAAGGCCTCCAATAAGAGACTTGTGAGGAACGTCGGACTTCGTCGCCACAGTTGCAGGTGACAGCTGACGAACAGGGCCTTCGCTCTGTTCTGAACATGACAAAGGCCTAAACCCCCTCTGCTCCTCGGGAGGGTTAGGGACTCGTAACGAATCTTAAATAACATGCCCGTATTAACAAAGGATCCCAAAACCGCCAACATGCGGTGAGCCAGGGTAGGTGGTACGGGGAGTATCTGTGCAAAATGGGGGATACGTGACGCCAAATAGACGTTAGCATATCGTGTCCGTTGCAGGAGGTCTAGATGTCGCAGACGGTGGTCACTTATTCCTGCTCTCATCTGATTCAATAAACGCCTGTAGTTAATGGCTGTTGAACGCTTCATATCAGATGCGAAATCAATGCCAAGACAGCGGATTGTGTCACTGATTCTTAGCGGTGCGACACTCTCGTCGGGTAGGCCTCTGCCTATAGACAGGGCGTGTGATTTGTGGAGATTGAGATGGCTCCCCGATGCCGCGCCGTAGGTCGCCACCCACGCCAGTGCTGCACGAACCTCGTCATTATTGCGAAGAAGGAGTACCAGATCATCCGCATAGGCAGTGCAGCAAAAAGTGTGTCCACCAAGGGATATTCCAGTCAGGCGTTGTCGGAGGCCGCAGAGGAGTGGTTCCAAGACGAGGGCGTACAATATCGCCGAAAGAGGGCAGCCTTGTCGCACCGATCGCTGGATCTGTACCGGCGGCGTAAGACGGCCATTATATAACACCTTGGACGTCGCGCCGCGGAGGAGACGCATCAGTACAGTACTCTGTCAAAGGCCTGGCTAAAGTCGAGTGAGGCCAAAACTCCTGGCAGTTGGCGTGCTTTGGCTAGCGCGATCATATCTCTATATCGGCACAATGCAGTGCGAATATTATGGTCACCACCTAACGATGCCTGGTCCTGCGACACAACACATCGTACAGACCGCTTTAGGCGTGCCGCCAGAATCCGGGTGAAAATCTTCAAGTCACTGTTGAGTAAGGTCAAGGGCCGATAGTCACTGATCCTGGATCCGCCTCGTGGTTTGTGTATAGGCACAATCAGACCTTCTAGGAAGGCCCCAGGTATCTGCGTCGTGGGAGACATAAGATCGCGGCAAATATCAGTCCATGCTGGTGCCAGCAATTGTCGATACGTCCGGTAAAATTCCAGAGGAAGGCCATCAGGTCCCGGGGACTTATGAGCAGCCCCAGCCTGTATTGCTTCAATGATTTCCTCTTCCGTTACATCTGCTGTCAAATCCGCCGCCGCCGTCGGAGAGATCGAGCCATAAGTGAGTTGAGAGACTTCGGCGAACACCTCTGGGGGATGTCGACGTTCCGAGTATAGCCTAGTGTAGTGAGCATGAAGGGCGTTTCCTATGTCGCGCTGGGTATCAAGCCGTCGTCCGTCTTCCGTCGTGATAGCTTGGATCAGTGTCCTGCGTCGGCGTCGTCGTTCTGCAATGACGTGGTACATAGACGGTTCCTCCTGGGCCACTCTGTCTTGAGTGCGCGCTCTGACGATCGCACCCTCAAGGTGGCAACGTGTTAATCTGATGATCTGTGCCTTGGCACGGTTCACCGTCACCTGCCGTGCAGATGAGTACGGCAGTGTTGTACATTCCCTTAAGATGCTGTAGTAGAAGTCCATGGTATGTCTCTTCCATGCTGCAACATCTCGGCCGTAGCCTATCAAGGTCTTCCGGAGGGCTGGTTTGGCGCAGAGTAACCACCACGACAGTGGAGACCGGTAGGTACCACGCCGGCGGCTACAGGAGTCCCACGTGTTCTCTATAAGGCGGCGGCATTCCTGAGAAGCGAGGTGGGCGACGTTCAACTTCCAAAGACCACGGCTGTGCCATACCTTCTGGCGGCCGAGGGTAATAGCGCAGATGTAGGCCTCGTGGTCAGAAAAAGCTGTGGGCCAAACTTCGGCAGCTCTTGTCCCCACAGCTATGGAGCGCGAGATGTAAATCCGGTCGATGCGGCTGGAGGAATGGCTGGTGTAGTGAGTAAATCCGGGCCGATCGCCACAAACATGTTCCCACGAGTCCACCAATTGAAGATTATTTATAATTGTCGTAAGTTCTGCGCAGGGAGAATGGTGTGGTAACTGATCCTTAGGTGCTTGGCTACAGTTAAAGTCCCCTCCCATTATCAAGGCGTCCTGACGGCCCATAAAGAGGGGCGTGATTGTATGAGCGAAAAAGGTGGATCGTTCGCGACGCCGACCAGATCCTGACGGTGCAGAGATGTTAATAAGTTTGACTCCTTGGATAGTAAGAGCCATGCCTCTGGCGTCAGGGAGATACTCGACGTCTTCTGCGGATATACCTTCGCGGAGGAGGATCGCCACACCACTGCCATTGGCAGACGCATGTGAGACCCAAGTCTTGTAGCCATAGGGTCCCTTGAAGTCTGTGACATACACCTCTTGAAGGAGCGCAATGTCGATGTCTGCTGCGTTGAGCAGGTCCTGTAGCATCTTTAGTTTATGTCGGGCACGTATGTTGTTGATGTTAATCGTCGCTAGACGGTACGTTTGGTCAGCCAGGTCGGCAACTGGGTTGTGTAGGAGGCCAGGTGTGGGCGGCAGGGGCGGCCCCACAGAGGCTGACGATACAGCCGTAGTCACTGTTGTTGGTCGGTGCCGAGTACAGCCGCGGGAGCATCTCTGCCTCCGGCATCCTCCTGTTGCTGTGGCTCATCCTCGACATCATCCGCCCAAGAATCAGATGCAGCAATTGGTAACTGTTGATGAGTGCTGTCAGTAGAGCGCTCGCGCGCATGTTCAGTAGCAGAAGTGATGTTGTCAGACTGAGGCTCAGAAATTGTATCCGCCGTAGCAACGTGACGGGAAGGGTGAGTTGTGGTGGTAGAGTCCTGATTGTCGTCCGAGGCCGATTGTTCGTTCGGGTCACACATCCGAAGCAGGCAATCATCGGATGGCGTATGGCGCCGTTTCTTGCGTTTTCGAGGGGACCGTTGTTTCCGGACATGTTGTTCTGTGTCAGAGTGCGGGCGACAATCATCTGATGCGGTCTCCATTGGTAGGAAGGCAGAGGTCGGGACAATTTCAGTTTCTACTTCCATCTTCTCTTTAGGCTCGTCTTGGTGGCACAATTGATCACTGTCTTGAGGCAAGGCTGCTGATGACGTCGTAGAGGGGGATATGCTGTCCGCCACACTGTCATCGACCACAGACTGCAATAAGGTGTTACGATCCTGGGCAGGAACAGCTGTCGCGGTTGCAGCCGCTGCATACGTGATGGGGAGTGAAGTAGGCGTCGCCGGGGATGGAACTTCACCAACCGGTGTCTGAAGCAGTCGGCGTTGAATGCAGGCCGATCGGACATGTCCTTCCTGGCCACAGCCGGCGCAAGTACGCGGTTGTCCGTCGTACATGACAATGGCTCTGCAGCCGCCAATTACTAAATAGGATGGCACATGCTTCGTCAGTTCAATCTTAATTTGTCGCACTCCATTTAAGACGGGATACGTTTCAAACGTTTGCCATTTTTCAGACAAGTGGCTTAGCACGTTGCCGTATGGTTTGAAAGCTGTCATCACAACATCTGGCGGGACTTCGAATGGCAGCTCGAAGACCCTCAGAGTGCGAAGGCCTAATCCAGCGTGGTCGATCGTAACAGTTCCTACGTGACCATCAGAATGCTTGAATTTAAGTCCATGAGCGTGTCGGCACACAACATCAGTGCACGCCTTGTCATTGATCATTTTTATGTAGACGACACTTTGTGTTATAGAAAAGTGGATCCCAATGATGTCTTGAGGTGCAATATGTAGTTCTTCCCGGATGAAACGTTCAATGTCAAGTGCTCGAGGTCTTGCATAGTCCGCTTGAAATGTGATCTTAATGGTGGACTTGCGATACGAGTGCGCCATGGCACTACCGAGACACGGACGCGTGACACTCGCCGCAGCGGAAGGTAAACTGTAAACACTCGCGCGCGCGGTGCGCTAACAGGGGGACACAGGCACGACGACCTTGCCCCACCGCTGCTAACAGCGGACTGACCATCTGAGCTACCGAAGCACGACTCACGCCCGGTCTCAAAGCTCTACTTCTGCCAGTATCTCGTCTCCTACCTTCCAAACTTTAAAGAAGCTCTCCTGCAGAAGTAAAGCTGTGAGGACTGGGCGTGAGTCGTGCTTCGGTAGCTCAGATGGTAGAGCACTTGCCCGCGAAAGGCAAAGGTCCCGAGTTCGAGTCTCGGTCGGGCACACAGTTTTAATCTGCCAGGAAGTTTCATATCAGCGCACACTCCGCTGCAGAGTGAAAATCTCATTCTGGAAACAGCTGAATTGATTACCGAACAAACTACATGAGGTGACAAAAACTGAGATGTAAAAATCATGGGATGCCGCCTAATATAATGCCGGGCGTCCTTTTTCCTGGCGTAGTGCAACAGCTCGACGCGGCGTAGATTCCCACAAATCCTTGGAAGTCCCCTGCAGAAATATTGAGCCACGCTGCCTCTACAGTCGTCCGTAATTGCGACAGTGCTGCCCATGCAGGGTTTTGTGCACGAACTGTCCACATCATTACATCCCTTGTCGGCCGATCGCTCGAATTGTCCAGAATTTTCTTCAAACCAATCGCGAACAGTTGTGGCCCAGTGACATTGAGCATTGTCATTCATTTAAAAGTTGCATCATTGTTTGGGAACATGAAGTTCATGAATAGCTGCAAATGGTCTCCAAGTAGCTGAACGTAACAGTTTCCAGTCAATGATCTTTTCATTTGGACCAGAGGACGCAGCCCATTCCATGTGAACACGGCCACACCATCATGGAGCTTGCACACTGCCTTGTAGGCAACTTTGGCCCACGGCTTCCTCAAGTCTGTGCCGCGCTCGAACCCCACCATCAGCCCTAACCAACTGAAACCGGGATTCCCCTGACCAGGTCACCGTTTTCCAGTCGTCTAGGATCCAACCTGTATGATCACGAGCCCAGGAGCGGTGCTGCAGGCGATGTTGTGCTGTTAGCAAAGGCACTCGCTTCGGTCGTCTGCTGTCATAGCCCTTTAACGCCACATTTCGCTAATTGTCCCATTTGCTTTCTGCAGTTATTTCATGCAGTTCTGCTTGTGTGTTAGCACTGATAACTCTACGCAAAGGGCGCTGCACACGGTCGTCAAGTGAAGGCCGTCGGCCACTGTGTTGTACGTGATTCAAATGTGCGTGAAATCTTATGAGACTAAACTGCTAAGGTCATCAGTCCCTAAGCTTACACACTACTTAACCTAAATTATCCTAAGGACAAACACACACACCCATGCCCGAGAGAGGACTCGAACCTCCGCCGGGACCAGCCGCACAGTCCTTGACTGCAGCGCCTCAGACCGCTCGGCTAATCCCGCGCGGCTGTTGTACGTGGTGAGACGTACTGCCTGAAATTTGGTATTCTAGGCACACTCTTGACGCTGTGGATCTCGGAATACTGAATTCCCTAACTGTTTCCGAAATGGAATATCCCATGCGTGTAGCTCCAACTACTATTCCGCGCTCAAAATCTCCTAATTCCCGTCATGCTGCCATAATCACGTCGGGCGCCTTTTCACGTGAATCACCAGAGCACAAATGACAGCTCCATCAGTGTACTGACATTTTATACGCGTGTGTGCGCGATACTGTCGCCATCTGTACATGTGCGTATCGCTATCCCAAGACTTTTGTCACCTCAGTATATGTCTGCAACTACAATCAGAAGAAAATTGACTGAACCTAATATGAAAACTACAGACACTCAGCATTGTCTCCTTAATTTGTAGACTACACTACTGGCCATTAAAATTGCTACACCACGAAGATGACGCGCTACAGACGCGAAATTTAACAGACAGGAAGAAGAAGCTGTGATATGCAAATTATTAGCTTTTCAGAACATTCACACAAGGTGGCGACACCTACAACGTGAACACGTGAGGAAAGTTTCCAACCGATTTCTCATACACAAAAAGCAGTTGACCGGCATTGCCTGGTGAAACGTTGTTGTGATGCCTCGTGTAAGGAGAAGAAATCCGTACCATCACGTGCTCGAGAACCAATGACTGTTAGCGAATATGGAATCGGTGGGTTCAGGAAGGTAATATGGAACGCCGTGCTGGATCCCAACGGCCTCGTATCACTAGCAGTCGAGATGACAGGCATCTTATCCGCATGGCTGTAACGGATCGTACAGCCACGTCTCGATCCCTGAGTCAACAGATGGAGACGTTTGCAAGACAACAACCATCTGCACGAACAGTTCGACGACGTTTGCAGCACCATGAACTACCAGCTCGGAGACCATGGCTGCGGTTACCCTTGGCGCTGTATCACAGACAGGAGCGCCTGCGATGGTGTACTAAACGACGAACCTGGGTGCACGAATGGCAAAACGTCATTTTATCGGATGAATCCAGGTTCTGTTTACAGCATCATGAACGTCGCATCCGTGTTTGGCGACATCGCGGTGAACGCACATTGGAAGCGTGTATTCGTCATTGCCATACTGGCGTATCACCCGGCGACATGGTATGGGGTGCCATTGGTTACACGTCTCGGCCACCTCTTGTTTGCGTTGACGGCACTTCGAACAGTGGACGTTGCATTTCAGATGTGTTACGACGCGTGCCTCTACCCTTCATTCGGTCCCTGCGAAACCCTACATTTCAGCAGGATAATGCACGACCACATGTTGCAGGTGCTGTACGGACCTTTCTGGGTACAGAAAATGTTCGACTGCTGCCCTGGCCAGCACATTCTCCAGATCTCTCACCAATTGAAAACGTCAGGTCAATGGTGGCCGAGTGACTGGCTCATCACAATACGCCAGTCACTACTGATGAACTGTGGTATCGTGTTGAAGCTGCATGGGCAGCTGTACCTGTACACGCCATCCAAGCTCTGTTTGACTCAACGCTCAGGCGTATCAAGCCCCTTATTATGGCCAGAGGTGGTTGTTCAGTGTACTGATTTCTCAGGATGTATGCACCCAAATTGCGTGAAAATGTAATCACATGTGAGTTCTAGTATAATATATTTGTCCAATGAATACCCGTTTATCATCTGCATTTCATCTTGGTGTAGTAGTTTTAATGGTCACTAGTGTATAAACACACTGAAGATGAAATGGGTAGGTACTTTGCCATCTCTACACAACACTGAGAAGTGTAAGTATTCTTCGCGTGATAGTGTGCACGGCGAGAATGTTTTCTTTCTACACTGCGTCGCCGGTCTCATTCAGGTGAATCACGAACGCTCGGAAACGTACCGACCGCACGCAAAGCATCGCATGCTGTGAGAAACAGTTCAACGTCATCAGCTCCGCGATATTCGCGGCAGAACGCAGCTGCGGGATTAAGAAATACATCCGCAGAAGCCGGAAATTATTGGCGTGCCTGCAGAGTCAACACTTGTGTTGATGTATCACGCCATATGAACACTCGCATTTAATGAGACTAGTTCAATTGTCCATTTTGGCGTTCCAATTAGAAAGTCCTACAACGAAACATCTCTGTAAAACACGTTACAATAACGGCATGCTAATTATCTGTTTGATCACACTTCGAATGTAATGCACCGTTGCTATGTACACTATATTGCCGTTATAAAACAGCAATATCTCGAAATATTGGCTGAGAAGCCATAGTTTAGTTTGCGATTACTAGTCCTCGTATCACCAAAAGCAAGTCTGCCAAGAGGGAACATAGGTTTGACGCCAACTACCAGTGTCCTATAATCTTTTCACCCGGAATTTTCGTCAGACCCCATTCTCGCAGATGGACTCACTTGTAGTATATCCTAGTAAACTATCTTCCCAAATGGGGACGTCAAGCTCATATACACTGGTGTATCGCTAAGGGGAAGATGATGCGGAAACATTTATTGGAATCGTACTGCAAAAGCAAAGGACAGTTTTTGCTTCCACTGGGCTAACTATTCAGAGAAAAGAGAACTGATAACGTTCCGACAGGGCTGCCAATATGCTGTTCAACGCTAACCAAACACTGCTTTTTATTGTTGGGACACTTAGCAAATGTAACAGACCTAGTAAGGAGACTGCCTATACTACGCTTGTCCGTCCTCTTTTGGAATACTGCTGCGCGGTGTGGGATCCTTACCAGACGGGGCTGACGGAGCACATCGAAAAAGTTCAAAGAAAGGCAGCACGTTTTGTATTATCGCGAAATATGGGAGAGAGTGTCACAGAAATGATACAGGATTTGGGCTGGACATCATTAAAAGAAAGGCGTTTTTCGTTACCACGGAATCTTCTCACGAAATTCCAATCACCAACTTTCTCCTCCGAATGCGAAAATATTTTGTTGACACCGACCTACATAGGGAGGAACGATCACCACGATAAAATAAGGGAAATCAGAGCTCGTACGGAAAGATATAGGTGTTCATTCTTTTCCGCGCGCTATACGACATTGGAGCAATAGAGAATTGTGAAGGTGGTTCGATGAACCCTCTGCCAGGCACTTAAATGTGATTTGCAGAGTATCCATGTAGATGTAGATGTAGATGAAGAAGAACCAATCACAGTAGTATTATTAGGCTGGTGTATAAGTTCGTACATTTTTTGGTTTGCACATTTGTTACTCCGGTTGCTATGAGCTTATTTATCAATTGTCATTTTTTATTTGCAGTTCACTGTTGCTCTTTGAGTTTACATGTGGTCATTTTGTCATTTGGAGATAGTGAATAGAACTGTGGACGCTAGAAAATGGAGTATCAAGTGGAGAAATTGGGACGTTTCCGAAGGATTCTTCTATTTGAGTTCTATGTAGGAGTGATAATAGTGAAGGCAGCCAGAAACATTCGCGCCGCGTATGGGGATAATGCTATTGAACAGAGCACGGCAAGAAGATAGTTCCCTCGTTTTAAGGGGGATCGTTTTGACATTAGTGACTCTCCACTTTCGGGAAGACCTTCGGGGTTTGATGAATTAATCCACAACGATTCACGTCATTGTACTCGAGAATTGGCAAATGTGATGAACTGTGCTCATTCGACCGTCGTGCGGCATATGCAAGCAGTGGGGAAGGTTCTAAAATCGGGCGTATGTGTACCGCAAGCTCTAAGCTAAAATCACCCAAAAGAGCTGGTGGCCATCTGTGCATCTCTGCTTGCTCGTCATCAATTGGCTCACGAACAACACCGATCATTCCTATCCTGTAACGTTACTGGCGACGAGAAATGGTGTCTTTATGGTTGAGCCCAAACAAAGCAGCAACTCCCCATATGAAGACCTGCACGCATCAACAAAAGATGATGTTATGCATCTGGTGGAAGAGCGACGGTGTGGTGTACTACGAATCGCTTCCCTGAGGTGCTACCATCACTGATGACATGTATTGTCAACAACTGAGGCGCCTTGCAGACGCAGTCCAGGAACAATGACCAGAGAGACTGCGTGAAGTGATGCTACTCCACGGAAACGCCCGCCCGCATTCTGCCACGCTACCAAAAAACGCTATACATGGTTTGGGATGGGAAGCCATTCCTCCCCCACCCATATTCACCTCATCTCGCAACCTACGATTTTCACCTTTTCCGCTGTCTATCGAAAAACTTTCAGGAAATTTCCTTACCGGAAGAAAATGCTCTCCGAACATGACTCCACGAGTCCTCCGCCTCAAAATTACGTGATTTTTTCAGTCGTGGAATCGAAAAACTGCCTCAGCGTTGGTAGACTGTTGTAAAAAGTGAAGGGGCATATATTATTGATGATAGAAGTCTCTGTTACTTGTATCTGTTGTGTTTATTAAACTTATGGAAAAACGCTGCTAAGTTATGCACCAATCCGACAGATTTGAGATCAGCGTTTATTCTCCTGCTGCCTTTACGCAATGGAATATGTAATTCGCCTACAGCCGTTAACGCACATGAACTATTTAACACAATCCCATAACGATCACTATAGTAGGTTCTCTTTTGCTGGATACAGTATAAATAGGAAACAAATGCTACATGCCTTGGCTGAAGAGGTCACCCACGATGGAGAAATTATTCATTTTGGGACCCCTATTACCGATTTCCTGCGAAGAATCAGATCTTCAGCCACGGGAATGTGGAAAAAAGTGGGGGAACAGCTTAAGCACAACTGTTCCCTTTGCTATCAGTGCGTCAGTGGTATGACAGCTGTCGAGGATCATCAGAGAGTTTCACAGACAACGATGCACGCTTTAGCTTCGATCACGGTAGCTTCAGCGAGCATCTTACATCTTCATTGCACTCGTCTTACAATGTCACCATAGCGTGCTTGTGGTGAACGGGAAAGTACCTACATTCTTTTCTTCGATAGCATAGACATACACTACTGGCCATTACAATTGCTACAACAAGAAGAAATGCAGATGATAAACGGGGATTCATTGGACAAAAATATTATACTAGAACTGACATGTGATTACATTTTCACGCAATTTGGGTGCATACATCCTGAGAAATCATTACCCAGAACAACCACCTCTGGCCGTAATAACGGCCTTGATACGCCTGGGTATTGAGTCAAACAGAGCTTGAATGGCGTGTACAGGTACAGCTGCGCATGCAGCTTCAACACGATACCACAGTTCATCAAGAGTAGTGACTGGCGTATTATGACGAGCCAGTTGCTGGGCCACCATTGACCAGACGTTTTCAATTAGTGAGAGATCTAGAGGATGTGCTGGCCAGGGCAGCAGTCGAACATTTTCTGTATCCAGAAAGCCCCGTACAGGACCTGCAACATGCGGTCGTGCATTATCCTGCTGAAATGTAGGGTTTCGCAGGGATCGAATGAAGGGTACAGCCACGGGTCGTAACACGTCTGAAATGTAACGTCCACTGTTCAAAGTGCCGTCAATGCGAACAAGAGGTAACCGAGACGTGTTACCAGTGGCACCCCACACCAACACGCCGGGTGATGCGCCAGCATGGCGATGACGAATACACGCTTCCAATGTGCGTTCACCGCGATATCACCAAACACGGAAGCGACCATCACGATGCTGTAAACAGAACCTGGATTCATCCGAAAAAAATGACATTTTGCCATTCGTTCACCCAGGTTCGTCGTCGAGTACACCATCGCAGGCGCTCCTGTCTGTAATGCAGCGTCAAGGGTAACCGCAGCCATGGTCTCCGAGCTGATAGTCCATGCTGCTGGAAACGTCGTCGAACTGTTCGTGCAGATGGTTGTTGTCTTGCAAACGTTCCCATCTGTCGAGTCAGGGATCGAGACGCAGCTGCACGATCCGTTACAGCCATGCGGATAAGATGCCTGTCATCTCGACTGCTAGTGATATGAGGCCGTTGGGATCCAGCACGGCGTTCCGTATTACCCTCCTGAACCCACCGATTCCATATTCTGCTAATAGTCATTGGATCTCGACCAACTCGAGCAGCAAAACGCCGGTCAACTGCTGTTTGTGTATGAGAAATCGGTTGGAAACTTTCCTCATGTCAGCACGTTGTAGCTGTCGCCACCGGCGCCAACGTTGTGTGAATGCTCTGAAAAGCTTATCATTTGCATATCACAGCATATTCTTCTTGTCGGTTAAATTTCGCGTCTGTAGCACGTCATCTTCGTGGTGTAGCAATTTTAATGGGCAGTAGTGTAGTTCCACAAATGTTTGGTTGGCCGCTGGGCTAAAGCTGAGACGTTGATCTAATGGAAGGTGCGTGGATAGCATTAGAAATCACGTCGTAGCAACGTGGACCCATACAGTCAA
This sequence comes from Schistocerca cancellata, assembly GCF_023864275.1. NCBI lineage: Eukaryota > Metazoa > Arthropoda > Insecta > Orthoptera > Acrididae > Schistocerca > Schistocerca cancellata. The sequence goes on along the minus strand of NC_064627.1, from coordinate 1,051,961,004 downwards.
AGACCACAATGGATAGAGCAATAGGCCTTCATCCAGCAGTGGATCTCAAGTGCTGACAATGATGATAGTACCTCTGCCTTTGGTATGAAGCTACTAGTGTGCATAGACAAGGTTGTCTGAAATTGTTAACAGTTCGTCAACTGTTTATTTGTTTGCATTGTGTATATAATTATCAGTGTATTAGCGCTACCGTTTGTTACACCCTTTCAGCTGAGGGTAAAATATGAAAGAAACACCGTACTGGTTTTCTTGTTTTCTCCGACAGAAACAGCTCGGCGAACCAGCCGTTGAGAGACCTACAGTTTCTCGAATCAGACGTACTGCAGAACATGGTATTTGGACTTAGGCCTACACGTAAAATGTAGAACAAGTAAATACCCCTATACATGGCCCGAATTTATACACATGGTGGACGACATTCGACTTCCCAAACTGACATCAGATTATAAATTAGCAGGTAGAAGATCTATTCATCTTGTTGAAGCGCACTTTTCATCAGTGTTTGACAACAGAATGTAAGATAATGAGACTACAGCAAAATAGCATTAGCAAAGGGAAAAAAGCAATAGCTTAATTTTAGACTTAACATTTTGGTGGATATGTGTAGTCTAATATAATACTGATTAATCCTGATTAATTACAGATGACAAACTGGACCAGTATATCAATTGTATTGTAAAAGACAGATCCACATTTCGTTAATAACGCCACGAGTGTAAATATCATAATTCCAAAGCCGCATATATTAGGATTCAAATTTTTACATTGAAAGTAAACTCTTCTTGACCCTTTGGCCGCGTCTTGTTCCTCTTCAATTTCTTCTCCACGATCGACGTTTCGATGCCTCTGCTGGAATATTCTTGAGGACATATTGGTGTTCACGGTTAGTTGACTATGAATACCGGAATACTCTGAAGAACATTCCAGCAGAGGCGTCAAAACCTCTATCGGAGTGAAGAAATTGAAAAGGAACATAATGCGGGTTAACAACCTAGAAATTTTACTTTCAGTGACAATGCTCACGAAATCCTGCAGACTTACATAAATTTTTACTTGTTGTTTTAGAGAAAATAATTAACTCTATGACAGTGGCGAAATTTTAGCAGAACATGTTTGGATGTTAAAGAAGAAATTTTGTGCTTTCTCAAGTTAGACCCTACGACGAGATCAACAGACCGCTTGTTAAAACTGAACAGGTGAATCCCAGAAAAAGAAAAATTGTTATTCAGTGTATGGAGTTTTATTAGAAAGGAATGAGGCTGTACGCATTATTCAGGAACTAGACATGAGGTATGGGAAAAAACATCGACCACGTTTAGTATTTTGTACAGGATAGCAAGGACGACATTTTTCAAGATGAAACCTCGTTTGAGAACGGAGGCGTCAAAGTTTCTTCTTCAAATTGTGTTTCATGTTCTAATTAGTTAATTTATCAGTCTTCCGCGTAAAATAAATCCATGGATTACGCCTTACAGCTTTCGTGCACACGCGCTGCAGCTTCCCAATGTCTGTTCTCGACGTTACTGGATAGTTGTGCTGTGTACCAATGCAGTAATACACTCCTGGAAATTGAAATAAGAACACCGTGAATTCATTGTCCCAGGAAGGGGAAACTTTATTGACACATTCCTGGGGTCAGATACATCACATGATCACACTGACAGAACCACAGGCACATAGACACAGTCAACAGAGCATGCACAATGTCGGCACTAGTACAGCGTATATCCACCTTTCGCAGTAATGCAGGCTGCTATTCTCCCATGGAGACGATCGTAGAGATGCTGGATGTAGTCCTGTGGAACGGCTTGCCATACCATTTCCACCTGGCGCCTCAGTTGGACCAGCGTTCGTGCTGGACGTGCAGACCGCGTGAGACGACGCTTCATCCAGTCCCAAACATGCTCAATGGGGGACAGATCCGGAGATCTTGCTGGCCAGGGTAGTTGACTTACACCTTCTAGAGCACGTTGGGTGGCACGGGATACATGCGGACGTGCATTGTCCTGTTGGAACAGCAAGTTCCCTTGCCGGTCTAGGAATGGTAGAACGATGGGTTCGATGACGGTTTGGATGTACCGTGCACTATTCAGTGTCCCCTCGACGATCACCAGTGGTGTACGGCCAGTGTAGGAGATTGCTCCCCACACCATGATGCCGGGTGTTGGCCCTGTGTGCCTCGGTCGTATGCAGTCCTGATTGTGGCGCTCACCTGCACGGCGCCAAACACGCATACGACCATCATTGGCACCAAGGCAGAAGCGACTCTCATCGCTGAAGACGACACGTCTCCATTCGTCCCTCCATTCACGCCTGTCGCGACACCACTGGAGGCGGGCTGCACGATGTTGGGGCGTGAGCGGAAGACGGCCTAACGGTGTGCGGGACCGTAGCCCAGCTTCATGGAGACGGTTGCGAATGGTCCTCGCCGATACCCCAGGCGCAACAGTGTCCCTAATTTGCTGGGAAGTGGCGGTGCGGTCCCCTACGGCACTGCGTAGGATCCTGCGGTCTTGGCGTGCATCCGTGCGTCGCTGCGGTCCGGTCCCAGGTCGACGGGCACGTGCACCTTCCGCCGACCACTGGCGACAACATCGATGTACTGTGGAGACCTCACGCCCCACGTATTGAGCAATTCGGCGGTACGTCCACCCGGCCTCCCGCATGCCCACTATACGCCCTCGCTCAAAGTCCGTCAACTGCACATACGGTTCACGTCCACGCTGTCGCGGCATGCTACCAGTGTTAAAGACTGCGATGGAGCTCCGTATGCCACGGCAAACTGGCTGACACTGACGGCGGCGGTGCACAAATGCTGCGCAGCTAGCGCCATTCGACGGCCAACACCGCGGTTCCTGGTGTGTCCGCTGTGCCGTGCGTGTGATCATTGCTTGTACAGCCCTCTCGCAGTGTCCGGAGCAAGTATGGTGGGTCTGACACACCGGTGTCAATGTGTTCGTTTTTCCATTTCCAGGAGTGTATTACTGACAGTATCATGACATGCACCAGTACACGAGTAACGAGATGAACAAGATGCTGCTTGCATGTGACCGTCACAGTTTCTGAACGTCTGCATGTGGCTAAGTTTCCTAAACAAAAAAAAAAAAAAAAAAAAAAAAAAAAAAACATTTCGCATTAGTCTGCAGTCGGAGAAATCGAGGGAAGACTATGACTGTGAAGTTTCTAGCCTGCTGTTTTTGCAGGATTGTAGTGTGTATACGCAGAAATAAACTTACTCTACAATGCTAGGCATTCGGAAGATTGTGTCAATTATTCTGCATTTTCGTCCAGTATTATATAGCGGTCAAAAGAGGATGCTGGCCGTCCGGGTTCCGTTTGAACAGCTGCCTCATATGAGAATATTTTGAGACACTTCCTTCATCACTCGCCAAGTGGTGCAACCGTTGGGCATCTGTCATTCTAAAGTGGGCAACAATAGCTACATGCACGCCATCTGCACAAAGATCATAAACAGAAAAGGATTAACAGCGACGAGTGCAATTATGCACAGTGATATTTACAACGCCTCAGTTTCCAACAGATAAAGGCATGTTCATACGAGACACCATTCAGAATTTGCCCAACACCCAAACCCAGACATGTCAAAACTCTGATCTAAGTGGTCCTATGTAACCAACGCTTGTTCAGTGTGTGCATACTGCCTACAACAATGACTTATCATATCACTGTCTGTATTCAATGACAACCAGATTAGCAGGGCCGAGTTATCTCGTTTTTCTCAGAGATGCCCTTCCTATCTTGTTGGATGAGATGCCACTAAATGGTTCAAATGGCTCTGAGCACTATGGGACTTAACATCTGAGGTCATCGGTCCCCTAGAACTTAGAACTACTTAAACCTAACTAACCTAAGGACATCACACACATCAATGCCCGAGGCAGGATTCGAACCTGCGGCCGTAGCGGTCGTGCGGTTCCAGACTGAAACGCCTAGAACAGCTCGGCCACTGCGGCCAGCAATGCCACTAAATATTCGTCGGGTAATATGACTGAAAAATGACGAATCTCGACCTCTCGTTGAGGTAAACGTGTGGCATCACATGGACACTACATTCCCAAATATATGGGCTGGTAAAGGAGTATCTGTTTCACGACTACCACGGTCACCAGAGCGTAATGATTCTTCGTTATTTTCTGTGCAGTACTACGATTCCCCTACCGCTGTACCATAATATGAGGACCCTGCTGCAAGAAACCACGTCGCGACTGAAATACACAGCCGCACTTATTCCACTAAGTGTGTCAGTCTCTACACCACCGGTACACATATTGCAATCACGTTGGACGGTAAAATTGTGAATCAGTTTTGTAACGTACTCCACGATATGACGCTCTTGTTGCGTTACATTACAAAATGTGGGACCTACACCCATCACCAAATCCGTACCTTCCTCAAACTTCGATGCTTCACAGTACTGTAACCCAGAATTTTCACAGACGGGTTTCCTCTTGAAAAATGGGCAGTTCACTGTCACGCACAACACAGTACAAAGCGTCTTACAGACACAATCCGTACATCAACCCACACTAACTGAGGTCCGTTTTCACAAAACCAACAACTATAAAATTTGCAAAAACGAGTTATGCACTGATGTGACAGAAGCCATGGGATAGCGATTTGCGTGTATACAGATGGCTATAGTATCGCATGCGCAAGGTATAAAAGAGCAGTACATTTGCGGAGCTGTCATTTGTACTCATATGATTCGTACGAAAACCTTTCCGACGTGATTATGGCCTCACGACGGGAGTTAACAGACCCTGAACGCGGAATTATACACTCCTGGAAATTGAAATAAGAACACCGTGAATTCATTGTCCCAGGAAGGGGAAACTTTATTGACACATTCCTGGGGTCAGATACATCACATGATCACACTGACAGAACCACAGGCACATAGACACAGGCAACAGAGCATGCACAATGTCGGCACTAGTACAGTGTATATCCACCTTTCGCAGCAATGCAGGCTGCTATTCTCCCATGGAGACGATCGTAGAGATGCTGGATGTAGTCCTGTGGAACGGCTTGCCATGCCATTTCCACCTGGCGCCTCAGTTGGACCAGCGTTCGTGCTGGACGTGCAGACCGCGTGAGACGACGCTTCATCCAGTCCCAAACATGCTCGATGGGGGACAGATCCGGAGATCTTGCTGGCCAGGGTAGTTGACTTACACCTTCTAGAGCACGTTGGGTGGCACAGGATACATGCGGACGTGCATTGTCCTGTTGGAACAGCAAGTTCCCTTGCCGGTCTAGGAATGGTAGAACGATGGGTTCGATGACGGTTTGGATGTACCGTGCACTATTCAGTGTCCCCTCGACGATCACCAGTGGTGTACGGCCAGTGTAGGAGATCGCTCCCCACACCATGATGCCGGGTGTTGGCCCTGTGTGCCTCGGTCGTATGCAGTCCTGATTGTGGCGCTCACCTGCACGGCGCCAAACACGCATACGACCATCATTGGCACCAAGGCAGAAGCGACTCTCATCGCTGAAGACGACACGTCTTCATTCGTCCCTCCATTCACGCCTGTCGCGACACCACTGGAGGCGGGCTGCACGATGTTGGGGCGTGAGCGGAAGACGGCCTAACGGTGTGCGGGACCGTAGGCCAGCTTCATGGAGACGGTTGCGAATGGTCCTCGCCGATACCCCAGGAGCAACAGTGTCCCTAATTTGCTGGGAAGTGGCGGTGCGGTCCCCTACGGCACTGCGTAGGATCCTACGGTCTTGGCGTGCATCCGTGCGTCGCTGCGGTCCGGTCCCAGGTCGACGGGCACGTGCACCTTCCGCCGACCACTGGCGACAACATCGATGTACTGTGGAGACCTCACGCCCCACGTGTTGAGCAATTCGGCGGTACGTCCACCCGGCCTCCCGCATGCCCACTATACGCCCTCGCTCAAAGTCCGTCAACTGCACATACGGTTCACGTCCAAGCTGTCGCGGCATGCTACCAGTGTTAAAGACTGCGATGGAGCTGCGTATGCCACGGCAAACTGGCTGACACTGACGGCGGCGGTGCACAAATGCTGCGCAGCTAGCGCCATTCGACGGCCAACACCGCGGTTCCTGGTGTGTTCGCTGTGCCGTGCGTGTGATCATTGCTTGTACAGCCCTCTCGCAGTGTCCGGAGCAAGTATGGTGGGTCTGACACACCGGTGTCAATGTGTTCTTTTTTCCATTTCCAGGAGTGTAGTTGGAGCTAGACGCTTGCGACATTCCATTTCGGAAATCGTTAGTAAATTTCAAAATTCACAGTATCAAGAATGTGCCGAGAATAGCAAATTTCAGGAATTACCTCTCACCACGGAAAACGCATTGCCAACGGCCCTCACTTAACGATCGAGAGCAGCGGCGTTTGCGTTGAGTAGTCGGTGCTAGCAGACAAGCAGCACTGCGTGAAATAACCGCAGAAATCAATGTGAGATGTGCGACGAACGTATCCATTCGGACAGTGCTGCGAAATTAGGCGTTAACGGGCTATGGCAACAGAAGACCGACGCGAGAGCCTATGCTAACAGCACATCGCTTGCAGTGCCTCTTCTGGACTCGTGACCATATCGGTTGCGGTCTGGGTAGATGAGTCCCGATTTCAGTTGGTAAGAGTTGACAACAGGGTTCGAGTGTGTCGCAGAGCCCACGAAGCCATAGACCGTAACTGACAACAAGGTCTTTTGCAAGCCGGTGGTGACTCCATAATGATGTCCGCTATGTTGACATGGACTGGACTGCGTCTCCTGGTCCAAATGAACTAATCAATGACCGTAAAAGGTTATGTTCGGCTACTTGGGGGCGATCTGCAGCCGTTCATGGACTTCATGTTCCCAAACAAGCAAACAACGATGGAATTTATTTATGGATGACGTTGTGCCGTGGCACCGGGCCACAGTTGTACACAATAGGTTTGAAGAACATTCTGGACTATTCGAATAAATCGGCCACCAAGATCGCCCGACACGGGACATAATCGAGAGGTCAGTTAATGCACAAAATCCTGGCACGGGAAACACTTTCGCAATCACGGACGGATGTAGAGGCAGGATGGCTGAATATAGCTGCAGGGGGCTTCCAACGACTTGTTGAGCAACCAATCAAAATGTCTTAAGCCAGAAATCTTTTTATAAAAATGAAAGGAAAAAAGAAAGATACTGCCATATGCAGGATCGACACAACGTACTTTTCCTCTCCGATCATCGTTGAGTGAAGAAGATAGTTTCAAGGGCATTGATCGATCAGCTGTAAAAAAAAAAAAACAAAAAGCCATGTGAATGTCAAAAAATCTGACGATGGAAAGGAACTAAATATATTTTTATACATTACGAGAAGAAGCTCGTGAGTTTTATGGGGGAGGTCCCAAAGTGTTACGATGAACATGACAATGGAAATAATGAGGTATAGTACCTTAATAAACCAATTCATTATATTATTATTTGTTCAGTAGGTTAAAATAAACTAGAACATTACTGCTATAAAATAATTAACCTGTTCAGTTTAAAAAAAAATCGTGACTTTTACACTTTTTTTAATTGCAATTGAAAGTTGATAGAAACGCTTTTCCACCATTGCATTATGTATCTAGAGTTTATTTGTGAAATGTAATTTTCTAAGACCTCAGCAATGTATACCGTTCAAGTAATTCAATGAAATGTGTTTCCTGATAATTTTGTTTTTTCTAATTATTACGTCAAAACAGTCCTCAGTTATGACCAAGTACACTGATGTAAGGTCTTTTGTCACTAGTTTCAGCTAAAGGCTATCTTCTATCTTGCGTAGGCACCTTCACTTGCATCATACCTCGAATGGCTTCATACGACGGATATTCAATAATAAAAAGAGAAAGGTTCTTACAGACATGATACAATTTTCTAAAAGATTCGTACTTTCGTAACTTTAGGTTGGCATCATCGGGGATAAGCTGAGAACAGCTGACGGATAAAAAGCGTTTTGTTAGTAACTTCAATATTGCATTTTACGACGGTGTGTCCTCCTGAAAGTTGCACATTACTTGAACAGCGTTCAGTGGTCCCCTTTTTGCATCCTGGAGGTGAAAAAGCGGCTAAAATCTTTTCTTGAATTATTTTACAGTATTGTGAAAAGAAAGTTGTATGGACCACGGAAATTTTTTAAGTTGAAAAACGGTCGAACCTAAGTGACTGACGATCAACGTAGTTGAAGTGGCAGCTCCATTGCTTGAAACCCGATTGATGACATTATTCGTGAAGACGGACGTATTACAGTTGAACATATGGCAAAGACAGTTTCAGTAAGTGATGACATAGATCAACCGTTATCAGAAACAAGCTCAAGTACAGCAAAGCGAGTGCAAGGTGAGTCCAGAAAGAGTTAACAATAGCAGGAAACAATGCCGAAAGTATGTACAGATCTGAAAGAAGGCTATGAAAGGGAAGGTGACTCTTTTCTAATGAAAGATTTTAATGTGTGATGAAACACGAAAGACTACAACTCGATAATAACTTCAACTGGGAAAGGCACTCCACAGAATTTCTAAAGCGCCTAAACAATTCTATATTTGCAATGCGAATGAAATGAGATGTAGGAGATACGCATATAAAAAATACTTCCATACTTTGCTTACTTTAATTCTATTATGTCGTATGGGATAATATTTTGGGATAACTCGCCAAACCAAGGAAAAGTTTTTGGAGTGGAAAAACATGTAGTAAGACTCATTTGTGGTGTAAATTCAAGAACATCATCTAGAAATTCGTTCAAGGAACTGGGTATTTTAACTACTGCTTCTCGGTACAATTATTTTTCTTAATGAAATTTTGCTGCAACCAACAGCTCAGTACTTAGTATCAATACAAGGAATAATAACAATCTATACAAACACCTAAAATCACTTACTTTGTCCCAAAAAGGGGTTCCTTATTCAGGAATACACATTTCCAATAAATTGCAAGCAACCAGATAAGACACAGTTTAAACAGTCTGAATGACTTGTTGGTAGGCAACACCTCCTACCCTATAGATGAATGTGTTAACGGGGACTGACAGAAAGGCTTAAGTAAAGATGTCTGTTAGATTTCAGTTGTGACAGCACTTTGTCACAACAGTCAAGATTAGATATTTTGTTTATAATAAATTTAGTAAAATTGCATAGCTGTGTTTCATCCTGATAGTGCATTAATTCTGTAAATATCAGCAGTTTCAGTTTGCTGTAATGTGTACACATATTTTGCCAGTCTCCTGACAAATGATCAGGGAAATGAGTATCATATTCAGGTGTCATTCTTTCTGACATGCTCCCCAGCCCTGAGAATCATCTCTATAGAGTGAAAACTGAATCTAATGTAATCAAAAAAGCATTTTGAACCAGTGTTCAACACCAACTAACAGGTCAAACAATTAGTGGGAATGTGGCTCGAAAAACTAGACAAAGGCGTCTTTATATCTGGTGTACAAAAACTAGTTCATCGTGTATTAATATTGGTGAGGATTATGTCGAGGAGTTATAAAATTCTCATTTTGTAAAAATAAATAGGTTTTTTTCAACGTAAGTCTGTTCCTTTAATTATTGAATGTCCTTCGTACATATCATCAGGCATCACTTCCAGAATGTCATTATTATTTTTATTAACTGTCTGCGTTTTTTAAATTCATATCTAGAACTATTCAAATATTTAAAGTAGTCGTCAGATGTTTTCTTTCACTTGTTAGTTATGTCAGCCTAGTGAGCTAATGAAAAGTGGACTCGATCCTTCCAAAGTTTCTATTTCCTCTTCGTAATACTATTAATGTTTTGAGTTATTCTATTATTCATAGTTTATCGTATCTTCTCACATTTCATAGGTGTCATTTACCAATAGATTTGTTTAATTCGTCGCATTCTATCATATTCTTATTACTTGCTGGAACTTCAGGCTTCTCTTTAATGTATGACTCGTTCGACTTTAGATTTTCGTTTCTTTTACTTTCTTCGTCTCTGTAATAAATTTTGTTGTATGCCTAAATACCTTTGTTCGTGTGTGACTGTATAGCTTAGATTATACAACACGATGAAGATTTTGCTTAATTTAGTCTCATATGCTCCATTACTCTTTAACAAAATCTCGTAACCTACATTTCTGAGTGTAACAGAAATGTTGAAATATCTTAACTTGCCTAAATTTGAAGAAATATGTTTACATGTCGGGAAAAGCCACTTAGAAAACTTCAAGCACCGGCATTCCGGCCAGAAGCTTCCGACTCGGTTAAAATTAGGTAAACAGCGTCTCGCACAGAGGAATACAAGAAGTCATCTTCCTGCAATTCGTACGGGAACAGAGCGGAAATAAATCTTTACATATCATAAAATAAAAAGTACCGTCTTTACACACTTCATGGTGATCCTCGCCGCTAGATGTGTTTAAAGTCCACGAAACTAAATAGACACTCGGCCTGGTGTCTGAAGGCCATGTCCCATTAAATCGCTCACATCGCTTATCGTGCCGAATGTCAACTTAGCGCAGTTATTAAAGACCCCTCTGGAAAACGTCTTGTGGGGGAGGATGGGAAAAAAACAAGAGAGATAGAGTTTTCCTGGAGACTGCACAGTTCACATGCCACTGCGTTGATAGGTTCTGATAAAATGTGCCACAGTGTAGAAATTAGAGATACAGTTCAAGGTTCGAAAACAGCTGTGCGCTGATGCGTCACGACAAATAGATCTTTTCTGAACCGTAAATTCCAGAGAAGAAACTTGCGATAGTTGAATTTTTATAATGTCTTTCATTACAGTTTTCTGTCGCACTTTTTCGATAATAATAACCAGTTTAGTTAAGTTATAGAACATTTTCGGATAAACAGCAGTTACAGAGTAAACAGTCAGTTTCAGCATTAGCACTCAACATTTAGCGCGGAAAAAGTGCGACAGTAGATCATACTAAAAGACATTATAAGATGTCGTATTCACTTACGCTAGCAATATATTCCGTGATGGAAAGATTGTATTGTTGGGTCCTAGCAATGAAACAAATATAATAAAATCTATAAAACATTTTCGTACTTGTAGTCAACAACAAAAGGGGTCATAACTTACAGCATCAAGCGTTTTCTTAGATACTTAACCGAGCGTGGTGGCGCAGTGGTTAGCACACTGAACTAGCGATCGGGAAGACGACAGTTCAAATCCGCGTCCGACCATCCTGATTTAGGTATTCCATGATTTCCCTAAATCACTTCAGGCAAATGCCAGTGTGTTTGCTTTGAAAGGGCACCGCCGACTTCCTTCCCCACCCTTCGCTAATCAGATGGGACCGATGACCTCGCTGTTCGGCCCTCTCCCCCAAATCAACCAACGTGAGATACTTCGTGTCAAGGGCGAGTTAAGACTTCCACTCTGCAGGGGAGTGTGCGCTAATATGAAACTTCCCATTAGATTAAATCTGCGTGCCAGACCGAGACTCAAGCTCAGGACCTTTGCCTTTCGCGGGCAAGTGCTCCACTGACTGAGATACCATGTAGACACGATCGTAGAGACACAGTCGGAAAAAGTTTGGAAAAGAAATTTGTCTAGACCTGTTCGACGGAACTATCTCGGTATTCGCCTGAAGTGGTTCTCGAAAGACACAGAAAACCGAAACCGGGATAGCTCATGGAGATAGGGACCCTGTTCATACTAAAATCGAAATTGTTGTTTAACGAAACGCGCAGTCATTTTGGATGTTGCCAACGTATTATAACCTGAAACTTGGTTAAACAGCACTGTTTTACAAACAGCTGTTTTTGCTTAGCTCCAACCAGCGAACCAGCTTTCATAGCCATTTGTAGTGATTGACGTAGGGCCTGCACAACAGTACAATTCGACGTTTCACACATACAGAAAATATTTCTAGAGTGGTAACAGAAGTTGACTGCCAGAGAAAATTGCGAAACCAAGCTGGGGTCGAAAATAAAAGTTTTAAACAGGACACTCACGAATACTTTGTACTACAATCTTATGTAGGTCCTCCTCAGCCGGTTCAGTGCACAGTCTCAGAATAGTCCCAACAAAACTCGAACTCGGGACCTTTCGCGGGCAAGTGCTCCACTGACTGAGCTACCCAAGCATGACTAGCCAGTCGCACAGCTTTAATTCCGCCAGTATCTCATCTCTGCCTTCCGAACTTTACACTAGCTCTCCTGCGAAACTTGCAAGACTAGCACTCCTGGAAAAAACGATATTGCGGGTATAGGGTTTAGTCACATCTTGGGAGATGTTTCCAGAATGAAACTTATGAACTTCCACTCTGCAGGGGAGTGTGCGCTAATATGAAACTTCCCATCAGATTAAATCTGCGTGCCAGACCGAGACTCAAGCTCAGGACCTTTGCCTTGCGCGGGCAAGTGCTCCACCCAGATACCCAAGCACGACTCACTTCCCGTCATCAGAGCTTTAATTCCGCCAATACCTCGTCTCCTACTTTCCAAAAAAGTGTTCCTGAGAAACATATCGTGAGGATGGGGCGTGAGCCGAGCTTAGCTGGCTTAGTCGGAACAGCACTTACCCGCTAAAGGCAAAGGTCCCGAGTTAGAGTCTCGGTACGACACACAGTTTCACCCTGCCAGGGGTTTCCACATCAGGACACACTTCGCCGCAGAGTGAAAGTTTTATTCTAGACCCAACAATGTTAAATCAGATATCTACTTCGTTCTTTCCGTCATTTATGTATTGATTCATTCACCCGACCTATTCCACAATTCCAGTCAACAGGGAGAATAGATAAGTATTTGTAGCGAATCGAATTTACATTGTCACGTTGTTCAGCAGATATCTCTTCTATGGAGTGCAAGAACAGTTACTACTAATTTTATGAGATTGTATTCCATTAGGAAGTTTGTGCACCTCACAAAACAATAAGTATTGCAAACAAGAGAAATTGTATAAATCTGAAACCGTTTCTTATTATTGCATATCGATTTCGATCACAAAGTGATCATCTTTAGCGGAAGACTAAGTCCGGTGGACTCATGTGATCACGCACAAAATAATTTCAAACATAGGTGTTTATCGTGAAGAACATGCCAACTAGCAGGTAAACTCCTGCTAGTTGACACGTTCTCCAAGATAAACACCTATGTTTGAAGTTATATTTTGTGCATGATTATATAAGTCTACTGGATTTAGTCTCGCACTGAAGATTATAACTCTCTGATGCAAATTTATATGCAATAACAAAAAAAAGGTTTCAAATTATTTACACAACCAGTGCTGGAGTATCCCTTGTTTGCAACTGGCTGATTACACTATCGGCCATTAAAATTGTAACGCCATGAAGTTGGCATACACAAACATCAAATTGGCGTGAATTTGCTTGCATACGCAAATGATTAGCTCTTCAGCACAACTGTACAAAGATATCTGCATTCTGTATGTAAGGAAATATTTGGGCGACGGGTTTGTCGTTCGGAAATCCCATTTAAGTGTCGGATGTTGATGAGAAGATGGTGTTATGTTTCATGTAAGAAGAAGAAACAACTGCCAGTGCGTGTGTGAATTCCGTATCTTGGACTCCAAGATGACCTGCAGTTTATCGTTCCGCGATACTGCCATCCGCGTTGGTTGGCATCGCACGACAGTATTGCGAATAGCCGGCCGAAGTGGCCGTGCGGTTAAAGGCGCTGCAGTCTGGAACCGCAAGACCGCTACGGTCGCAGGTTCGAATCCTGCCTCGGGCATGGCTGTTTGTGATGTCCTTAGGTTAGTTAGGTTTAACTAGTTCTAAGTTCTAGGTGACTAATGACCTCAGCAGTTGAGTCCCATAGTGCTCAGAGCCATTTGAACCAATCATGCGAATAGAGAATTTACGGATTCAGCACAGCCATACCCCATGTCATGCAGGATTTCAGCAATCTCGGGTGACTAGCTCAGGTGACAAAAGACATGGGATAGCGATATGGATATATACAGATGGCGGCAGTATCAGGTACGCAAGGTATTATAGGGCAGTGGATTGACGGAACTGTCATTTGTACTCAGGTGATTCATGTGAAAAGGTTCCCGACGTGATTGTGGCTGCACGACGGGAGTTAAAGGTAGTTGGGGCTAGATGCATGGGACATTCCACTTCGGAAATCGTTGTTGTTGTTGTTGTTGTGGTCTTCAGTCCTGAGACTGGTTTGATGCAGCTCCCCATGCTACTCTATCCTGTGCAAGCTTCTTCATCTCCCAGTACTTACTGCAACCTACGTCCTTCTGAATCTGTTTAGTGTATTCATCTCTTGGTCTCCCTCTACGATTTTTACCCTCCACGCTGCCCTCCAATGCTAAATTGGTGATCCCTTGATGCCTCAGAATATGCCGTACCAACGGATTCCTTCTTCTTATTAAGTTGTGCCACAAACTCCTCTTCTCCCCAATTCTATTCAGTACCTCCTCATTAGTTATGTGATCTACCCATCTAATTTTGAGCATTCTTCTGTAGGACCACATTTCGAAAGCTTCTATACCCTTCTTGTCCAAACTATTTATCGTCCATGTTTCACTTCCATACATGGCTACACTCCATACAAATACTTTCAGAAACGACTTCCTGACACTTAAATCTATACTCGATGTTAACAAATTTCTCTTCTTCAGAAACGCTTTCCTTGCCATTGCCAGTCTAAATTTTATATCTTCTCTACTTCGACCATCATCAGTTATTTTGCTCCCCAAATAGCAAAACTCCTTTACTACTTTAAGTGTCTCATTTCCTAATCTAATTCCCTCAGCATCACCCGACTTAATTCTACTACATTCCATTATCCTCGTTTTCCTTTTGTTGATGTTCATCTTATATCCTCCTTTCACGACACTGTCCATTCCGTTCAACTGCTCTTCCAAGTGCTTTGCTGTCTCTGACAGAATCACAATGTCATTGGTGAACCTCAAAGTTTTTATTTCTTCTCCATGGATTTTAATACCTATTCCGAATTTTTCTTTTGTTTAGGGAATTCAGTATTCCGAGATTCACAGTCAGTGTGCCGAGAATACCAAATTTCAGAGATTACCTCTCACCATGGGAAACGAAGTCCCCGACTGCCTTCACTTAACGACCGAGAGCAGCGGTTGCATAGAACTTCCAGTGCTAACAGCCAAGCATCACCGCGCGAAGTAACTGCAGAAATCAATGTGGTACGTTTGACGGGCGTGTCCGCTAGGACAGTGCGGCGAAATATGGCGTTAATGGGCTATGGTAGCAGACGACCAACGCCAGTGGCTTTGCTAACACCACGGCATTGCCTGCACCGCCTCTCCTGGGCTCGAGACCATATAGGTTGGACCCTAGACGACTGGAAAACCGTGGCCTGGCGAGATGAGTCCTGATTTCCGTTGGTAAGAGCTGGTGGTAGGGTTCGAATGTGGCAAAGGTCCCACCAACTAATGGACCCAAGTTGTCAACAAGGCACTGTGCAAACTGGCGGCAGCTCCATAATGGTGTGGGATGTTTTTACTTGGAATGGACTGGGTCCTCTGATCCAACTGCACCGATTATTGGCTGTAAATGGTTATGTTCGGCTACCTGAAGACCATTTGCAGCCATTCATGGACGTCAAGTTCCCTAACACGTCACTGGGGCACAATTGTTCACGATTGATTCTGGACAATTCGAGCGAATGGTTTGGTCACCCATTGAACATTTATGGGACATAATCGATAGGTCAGTTCGTGCAGAAAATCCTGCGACGGCAACATTTTCGCAATTATGGACGGCTATAGAGGCAGCATTGCTCGATATTTCTGCAGGCGTCTTCCAATGACTTGGTGAGTCCATGCCACGTCGAGCTGCTACGCTACGCCGGGCGAAAGGAGGTCCGTTACGATATTAGGAGGTATGGCATGACTTTTGTTACCTCATTGTAGAGTGGTGCGCCCAATTACAATATCTCCAAATTGCCCTTTACAGAACTACAAAAGAAATTAAAATTACGGCTCCTAAGCAATCCTGTGTATTCAACAGACGAGTTTCTAGATTTAGTACACTCGTATGATGGAAGACCATTTTTCTAAAAATATATGAATCTCAGATTTTAGACTGTGTCACAAACTATAAGTATGTGAATCTCGGAACTGAAGACTGTGTCACAAACTGTAAATTTCTTAATCTTTGTATTGCAATAGCAAATTGTTTTTATCTATAGTCCTTATATGTAACATCGTTCTCTCGAATAAATTTAGACAAAAATTGTGTAGATAATAGTACCAGGCAATATATGTAACTCTAGCAGGTAAAAGCACTCCGTCGTCAGGCCACGAGTGGCCTACCGGGACCATCCGACCGCCGTGTCATCCTCAGTGGAGGATGCGGTTAGGAGGGGCGTGGGATCAGCACACCGCTCTCCCAGTCGTTATGATGGTATTTTTGACCGAAGCCGCTACTATTCGGTCGAGTAGCTCCTCAATTGGCATCACGAGGCTGAGTGCACCCCGAAAAATGGCAACAGTGCATGGCGGCCTGGATGGTCACCCATCCAAGTGTCGGCCACGTCCAACAGCGCTTAACTTCGGTGATCTCATGGCAACCGGTGTATCCACTGCGGCAAGACCTTTGCCCTCTAGCAGGTAAGGCTCAACCTTTTGCAGAAGACCGGAACAAAAAACGCTATTTTTGTAATCAGTTGATGTTGTAACAAAAAGATTAAAAAAAATAAAATGACGCTGGACACAGAAATGGCAGCACGCCGCCTTTTTGGGGGTGTTCCGGTTCAGCATACAATTAAGTATGACGCTAAACGTACGCGTGTTTGGAGGCTCCGAAGAGAACGAACGTTGCCACTCGACATTCCCTATTGCCGTATGGGTCCAGCACTTTCTATGATGCCCTTGGTTGCCACTGGGTGCACAACATTATTACCTGTTGTTCGCGTGGCCGGTAACTCGGGCAGCAGGTGTTGCATTCCTGATGTGTCAAAGATGGTGTGTGTGCCCTGTCTTCTAGGTGTTCGTGACGTTACTTTCAGCAAGATAACGCAAAACCGCTTTTTGCTCGTGCTGTCCTGACCTACCTCGACACACACCGGTCGTGCGACTGTTGCCCTGACCAGCACATACGCCATACTTCTCGCCCTCTGAAAACATCTGCCCATCAGTTGCCAAGCGACCAGCTACTGCGATTCATTAATTATGACACGGAGCTGAAGAAGCATGGGACGACGAGCCCATGTACATGTAGCTTATCGCCACACCCACATTCAACTCGCTGCAGATGTTTAGAACTTAAATAATAAAATATATAAATTTTAATCTTTGTTTACATCATTGGTTTGCTTTTTTGCGGTGGGATTGGAAGGGGGGGCAAGGGGGGGGGAGGGGAGAGGAGTGAAGGATGATGACCCCGATGACTGCAACCTTGGATCCGCGCTTGGCCATTGCTGTCAGCTCTGTGGTACTATATTTGACACACTGTACATCCAAAGTATAGCGAATCTGCTTGAATCTCTTAATAAAAGCGAGACTTCCGGTCCAGATTGTGTAATAGTCAGGTTTCTCTCAGGGCCTACGGATACAATAGCTCCGTAGTTAATCACATACAACAGCTCGCTCGTCAAAACATCCGTACCTAAAGACTGTAATGTTGCACGATTCATACCAAGGAAACGGGAGTAATCCGCTGAATTACAGACCCATATGCGTAACGTCGATTTGCAGTAGGATTATGGAAGACATGCTGTGTTCGAACATTATGAGTTACCTCGAAGAAAACGATTCATTGACAACAGCCAACACGGATTCAGGGACTATCGTACTTGCGAAACACAACTAGCTCTTCATTCTCACGAAGTAATGACTGCTATCGACAGCGGGTGTCAAATTGATTCCATGTTCTTAGATTTCCAGAAGGCTTTTGGCACCGTTTCTCACAAGCGACTTCTAATCCAACTGCTTGCCTACGGAGTATCGTCTCAGTTGTGCGAGTGGATTCGTGATTTTCTGTCAGAAGGATCACAATTCGTAATAACTGATGAAAAGTCATCGAGTAAAACAAATGTAATATCCGGCATTCCCCAAGAAAGTGTTATAGGCTAAATTTCGGTTACAGAATAAAACAAACAAACTAAAGGCTGTAAACTCAACTTAATACTTAGGGATTACAGTTACGAATAACTTACATTGGAATGATGGCATAAATAATGTTGTGGGGAAAGCAAACCGAAGATTGCGATTTGTTGACAAAACACTTAGAAAATGCAACAGGGCTACTAAGGAGAATGCTTACACTACGCTTGTCCGCGTCATGTACGATTGATGGGGTACAACGAAAAATGTTTTGTATCACCGGGAAATAGGAGATAGAGAGCCATGGAAATGATAACTCGAATTGGCGTGGCAATCATTAAAACCAAGGCGTTTTTCGTTGCGGTATGGTCTTCTCATGATATTCCAATGACCAGTTTTGCCCTCAGAGTGAGACACCGTAGTTCGTACGGAAAAAAATGTGTTCGTTTTTCCCGCACGCTGTTCAAGAATCGAACGGTAGAGAAACAACCTGAAGGTGGTTCAATGAACCCTCAGCCAAACACTTAATTGTGAATTTCAGAGCAATCATGTAGTTGTATTGGAAATCACCTACAGATTTAATCATGTCGTCTTCCTACTATACTGTATGCATAAAATAAGTATGGTTTCATTATTTCCTATGTTTTATGGTGTTTCAGTTTTAATCGTCATCATTGTATAAAGGTTGTAGATTGTGTATGCGCTGTTTCATTTATTCACTCCACTTTAAAGGCTGCAAATTTTGTAAGGAAAATTACCAATTCATAGTTATGTTTGTTAGTATGTTGAGTATGACAGAGGGAGAGAGGAAGGATGGGTGGTGGGTGGGGGTGGACGTTCATAAATAAGGAGTGTAGAACTACCTCTTTGAAAAGTGCAGATTTTTAACGTTGTTTAATACCTAAAGATCTGTTTTTGTTGTTACGCAGTTCGTAGTGGAAGTTTCGATTTTCTCTGTAACTGATGTATACACATAAACCGGGAGACTTGTAATTGTTGTGGGTGGTGGTTAGTTCCTATGGGACCAGACTGCTCAGGAATCTAACTTAAACTCACTTACGCTCAGGACAACACACACACACATGCCCGAGGGAGGACTCAAACCTCCGACGGGGCTCCAGCCGCCCTAACCGTGGCAAGGCGCCTGAGACCGAGCGGCTAACTCGCGCGGCAACTGTGGGAAACGCAGTTTACGTGTGTAGATGAACCTCGAGCTGGGCAGCGTGGTATACCGAGATTTCTCATCGGTCGAGAGGAGCTCCCAAGCTGGAGATGGATGATCTTCAAAATGTTTGCGCGATGCTCTGAAGCAGTGCACTTCGTCTCCAAACATCACGTGATCACGTGATGAGCTACGGCGCAGAAACATTGTGTTCGTAGTTTGACTAAATTTTTGGGGAAAAGTTTTCGAAAATATTCAATAATTGTACAAAATGTACACTAATGTTTTATTAAGTAAAGGAGCAGTAGGTCGTTACGTGTTGCACGACTCTTGGGTATAACCGCACGACCGCTACGGTCGCAGGTTCGAATCCTGCCTCGGGCATGGATGTGTGTGATGTCCTTAGGTTAGTTAGGTTTAAGTAGTTCTAAGTTCTAGGGGACTTATGACCACAGCAGTTGAGTCCCATACTGCTCAGAGCCATTTGAACCATTTTTTTGACTCTTGGGTATGGAAACAGTTGGTCCTGTTGTTATGTTGTGAAGCCCATGATGGCATATCGGGCGATATGAAACACTTTTCCATAAAATCCGCCGTGCAGGTACTGAGAACGAAGATTAGATTTGTGATTTACGCAAACAGATGAATGTAAAACCTGTGGCCTCTACAGCACAAACAAATAATTGTTTCAAAACTTTCTAAGTTTTTTTATCAAATCGAATTTGTGTTTCTGTTACTGGTAAGTTCAAGTGTTTAAATTGAGAGCAATTGTTGAGAAATGTATTTTTTCCGCATATTTCTTTTCAAATTTACATTATTGTATTTTTACAACACTATTCCATGTTTCCCGACTATCCACATTAGCCTCCAAGTGTAACTTTTTTTTTAATTTCTTTTTCGGTGGTAACTTTTTTAAATGTTATAAAGATAAGAACAAATACTTATTGCCGGATACTTGAAGTTGTTGATAAAGCATGTCTGAGAGCTAAGAATGACCTCAGTTTGGAGATAACAGGCTGACAATTATTGAATCATATGAAAAAAGGTAAATTAGCTACAAACTAGGCGTACATACACTTCACTTTACATGTAAACGTCACTACAATATTCGGATTTAGGTTATGACATGTTCGATATGCTTGCCGTCATTGGCGATGATATGGCGCAGACGAATAGCGAAATTCTGTATGACCCGCCGAACTGTTGGAACATCGATACTACCGGTGACGTCCTGAAAGGCTGTTTTCAGCTCAGCAATGGTTTTGGGGATATTCCTGTACACCTTGTCTTTAACATAGTCCCACAAAAAGGAGCCGCATGTGTTCATAACGGCAGAATATGGCAGCCAATCGAGGCCCATGCCAGTGGCCTTTGAGTGCCCCTGAGCCAGAATCTGGTCCCCAAACAGCTCGTCCAGGACAACAAACACTTTTCTGCTTCGATGGAGTCGAGCTCCGTCTTGCGTGGACCACATCTTGTCGAAATCGGGGTCACTTTGGGTAATGGGGATGAAATCTTCCAAAACCTTCACGTACCGCTCGGTAGTCACCGATTACTCCGTGACTGGACATTGCTTACCACACAGTCACCCGTTGAGGGTGAAAAGACTTCTCGATCGCGAAATGTGGGATTATCAGTCCCCCAAACGGGGCAATTTTGTTTATTGACGAACCTGTCCAAATGAAATTGGGCTTCGTCGTTAAACCAAACCATTCTCATTTCCACCACGCCCCGCAGCCAACCGTGCAGTTTGAACGTCTTAAAGCAAACCGTTCAGAAGTTACGACGATTTTATCTCATACAGTTCACTAATTGTCCCCCTTTAATTACAAAAGTAATTTCTACGACCGTCAAATTAATAAGAAACGTAATATACGTGCAACATTAAACCGTCCAACAACTGTAAAACATTACTGAAAGAATATTACAAAAAAAAGGCTCTGAGCACTATGGGACTTACCATCTGAGGTCATCAGTCCCCTAGAACTTGGAACTACTTAAACCTAACCAACCTAAGGACATCACACACATCCACGCCCGAGGCAGGATTCGAACCTGCGACGGTAGCAGTCGCGCGGTTCCGCACTGAAGCGCCTAGAACCGCTCGGCCACCGCGGCCGGCAGAATATTACATCTAACAACTATAGACAGCAGCAACAGGTTGCTCAAAGTTGACTTATGTCTGTTTACAAGGTGAAGACTTGAGTACAACATCCAATGTAGAAAACCATTATAATTTTATATATTATAAGAAATACAAATAAATGCGATTGTTTGCAGATGTATTGAAGGCAATGAAGCCGAAATAAGCTTACATACAAAACGAACACTGTCCGAACAGGCCTTGAAGGTCCTGCGGTACCGACCGGCCGCCGTGTCACCGTCATCCCTGAGGCGTCACCAAATGCGGATACGGCGGGGCATGTGGTCAGCACACCGTTCTCCCGGCCGTTGTCAATTTTCGTGACCGGTGCCGCTACTTCTCAATCAAGTAGCTCCTCAATTGGCCTCACAAGGGCTGAGTGCACCCAGCTTGCCTGCAGCACTTAGCAGACCCATCCAAGCGCTAGCTAAGTCCGACAGCACTTAACTTCAGTGATCTGGCAGGAACCGGTGTGACCACTGAGGCACAGCCGTTGGCAAATAAGCTAACATACAAAAAGAAATTTCCTACATAATGTTCTACTGTGACAAAAGTCACTACTGGCCATTAAAATTGCTACACCAAGAAGAAATGCAGATGATAAATGGGTATTTATCGGACAAATATATTATACTAAAACTGACATGTGATTACATTTTCACGCAATTTGGGTGCATACATCCTGAGAAATCAGTACCCAGTACCACCACCTCTGGCCGTAATAATGGCCTTATACGCCTGGGAATAGAGTCAAACAGAGCTTGGATGGCCTGTACAGGTACAGCTGCCCATGTAGCTTCAACACAATACCACAGTTCATAAAGAGTAGTGACTGGCGTATTGTGACGAGCCAGTTGCTCGGCCACCGTTGACCAGACGTTTTCAGTTGGTGAGAGATCTGGAGAGTGTGCTGGCCAAGGCAGCAGTCGAACATTTTCTGTATCCAGGAAGGCCCGTACAGGACCTGCAACATGCGGTCGTGCATTATCCTGCTGAAATGTAGGTTTTCGCAGGGACCGAATGAAGGGTAGAGGCACGCGTCGTAACACATCTGAAATGTAACGTCCACTGTTCGAAGTGCCGTCAATGCGAACAAGAGGTGGCCGAGACGTGTAACCAATGGCACCCCATACCATGTCGCCGGGTGATACGCCAGTATGGCGATGACGAATACACGCTTCCAATGTGCGTTCACCGCGATGTCGCCAAACTCGGATGCGTCCATCATGATGCTGTAAACAGAACCTGGATTCATCCAAAAATGTGACGTTTTGCCATTCGTGCACCCAGGTTCGTCGTTGAGTACACCATCGCAGGCGCTCCTGTCTGTGATGCAGCGTCAAGGGTCACCGTAGCCATGGCCTCCGAGCTGATAGTCCATGCTGCTGGAAACGTCGTCGAACTGTTGGTGCAGATGGTTGTTGTCTTGCAAACGTCCCAATCTGTTGACTCACGGATCGGGAAGTGGCTGCACGATCCGTTACAGCCAAGCAGATAAGATGCCTGTCATTTCGACTGCTAGTGATACGAGGCCGTTGTGATCCAGCACGGCGTTCCGTATTAACCTCCTGAACCCACCAATTCCATATTCTGCTAACAGTCATTGGGTCTCGACCAACGCGAGCAGCAACATCGCGATACGATAAACCGCAATCGCGATAGGCCACAATCCGACCTTTATCAAAATCGGAAACGTGATGGTACGCATTTCTCCTCCTTTCACGGGGCATCGCAACAACGTTTCACCAGGCAATGCCGGTGAACTGCTGTTTCTGCATGAGAAATCGGTTGGAAAATTTCCTCATGTCAGCACGTTGTAGGTGTCGCCATCGGCGCCAACCTTGTGTGAATGCTCTGAAAAGCTAATCATTTGCACATCACAGCATCTTCTTCCTGTCGGTTAAATTTCGCGTCTGTAGCACGTCATCTTCGTGGTGTAGCAATTTTAATGACCAGTAGTGTAGATGGTATTCCATAATAACTGAACTTCCTGTGCCCCTTGATCTATGTTTGTAACTTACCACTGTTCTCTGTATTTTCTGAAGATTTTGTGACCTTCGCTTAAGTGAAATCTGCTTTCTTTATGAAATTCCAGTTGACAGGAACAATTCTGTCATTATCTGTAAAGCGTGGGAGGTTGTATTCTTGTGTTACTTGTTAGTCGTCGTATTTCTCGTTCCTCACTTGGAAGGCAGAGATAAGAGAAACACCAATTAGTGGCTGAACGGTTTCAGGAAATTCACGAGGCCATTCCGCGTGACAGCAACACTGTGCCTTTGTAGATCGACACCGCCAGGCAGAATTGCGTGCAGTATCGCGTCGCTGAAGAGTGGCGCCTCGTTCCTGGAAGCGGCCGGCGCGCGGCTGGCGCTGGCTACTTAAGCAGCAGGAGTCGGCAGCGGGGGCAGTCGAGCGCCTGAGCAGCCATGAGGAGGAACGCGCAACTGCTGGCGGCCGTCTTGCTGTGCCTCGCGGGGGCGGCAGCCGGCTACGGGGGCAGGAAGAGGCCCACCCACGCGCCGTCGACGCCGGCGTCAGAGTTTCCCGAGGTGGAGACGCCGCAGGGCCGGCTCCGGGGAAGCCTGCTGCGCTCGTTGGACGGGCGAACCATTTACTCCTTCCGCGGAGTGCGTTACGCACAGCCTCCCGTGGGGGAGCTCCGCTTCAAGGTACGCTCTTTCCACACACGCAAGCGCGCGACTATTTTCAGCTTGAGATGTTGCTCGTTGACGCTACGTTTACACATCCCCCGGAAGACGAAAAATGATTTCATGATTTTCGGAAACTTTTTTTTTTCCCCGACACCGTTCCTCACAAGCGTCTTCTAATGAAACTGCGTGACTACGGAGTATCGCCTGTTGTGCGACTCGATTCGTGATTTCCTGTCACAAAGGTCAAATTCGTAGTAATAGACGGAAAGTCATCGAGTAAAACAGAAGCAATATCCGGCGTTCCCCAAGGAAGTGTTATAGGCCCTCTATTGTTCCTGATCTACATTAATGACATAGGAGACAATGTGAGTAGCCGTGTTAGATTGTTTGCAGATGATGCTGTCATTTACCGTCTTGTAAAATCATTAGATGATCAAAACGGCTTACAAAATGATTTAGATAAGATATCTGTACGGTGCGAAAAATGGCAATTCACCCTGAATAAAGAAAAGTGCGAAGTTATTCACATGAGTACTAAAAGAAATCAGCTAAATTTCTATAACGCGATAAGTCACACAAATCTGAGGGCTGTAAATTCAACTAAATACTTAGGGATTACAATTACAAATAACCTAAATTGGAACAATCAGATAGATAATATTGTGGGTAGAGCAAACCAAAGACTGTTTCATTGGCAGAACACTGAGAAGGTGCAACAGGTCTACTAAAGAGACTGCTTACACCACGCTTGTCCGCCTATTCTGGAGTACTGCTGTGCGGTGTGGGATCCGCATCAGGTGGGACTGACTGATGACATCGAAAAAGTACAAAGAAGAGCGGCTCGTTTTGTATCATTGCGAGATAGTGTCACAGACATGACACGTGAATTGGAGTGGCAATCATTAAAACAAAGGCGTTTTTCGTTGCGACGGGATCTTCTCATGAAATTTCAATCACCAGTTTTCTCCTCCGATTGCGAAAACATTCTGTTGGCAGCCACCTACATAGGGAGAAATAATCATCACGATAAAATAAGAGAAATCAGGGCTCGCACGGAAAAATTTAAGTGCTCGTTTTCCCGCGTGCCGTTCGAGAGTGGAATGGTAGAGAGCGTGAAGGTGGTTCATTGAACCCTCTGCCACGCACTTCATTGTGAATAGCACAGTAATCACGTAGGTGTATATGTAGATGTCGTCTTTACGTGCTAAAGCCTGAATTGATATTGCTGACTGAGTCAAATTAACTCCACCTAGAGACAAGGCCAAACAACCGTATTGTGACGTCATAGCCAAGGGCGATCGTAATATACAGCAGCGAACACCAAAAGAACTGCGTGGCGCGTAAAATGAGCGATTTTTGAGTTGGTACGTGAAAGAGGTTAGTGAACAGAGAAAATATATGTAAACTGTCTATGTGGAAGTGAGGTAAAAGTAATTAAGAAAGCATAACTTCGATTTATTTCGTGTATAGCAGGCACGTTTGCAAACTAAACTACTGACGTCCTTGAAAAAAATACGTTACTTTCGTGTGTATGAATTGTTAGGAACATCTGGGGCATTTTTAAATGTACAGTGGTCGTTTAATAAAACATTCACGCACTTCTAAACAATATTTGTATACAATAACACGGAGACATTCACATCACACTCTGTTGTACTTACGCAATTTTCTGTTACCAGTAGAAATTCGCATTACAAATTCAGTGACTAGAATTTTTTTAACGGAACTCCTTTCGAACAGACGTACACTTTCAAATGATTACCGGTCACAATATACACTATGCAATGGGACTGCACAGATATATCAGTGTACATAATACACTTTTCTTTCGCTGTTTTCCCGAATTCTTCTGTAAAGATATTACGTTAACTTCATCTTTCAGTTCTTGAAGGCTATTATATTTTAAAATATTCGTTGTGGCTGACTACAGTCGTCTTGATGTTTTTCTGCAGTACGGCTGCCTCCGACGTGCTTTTTCTCCTAGTTCCTTCCTGGATAGTTCTGCAGATTAAGACAGGTAGCGTGGACAGATCGGAAAATTGCTTGGCACGGCATTAAAGTCAGGTCGTGTTTTGAAAACGGAGCAGCTATGGTTTTTTTCGTCTGTGGCAAATACTTGCCTGATAACATCGCTAGCTTTGAAATGCTTGTGACACACCTGAAAAATGGGCAGTAAAGTACATCAATCGTAATGTATTCAAGCCAGGTGTAGCGGCAAAAAATAACATACCGTAATCTAAAACACGCATTATTAAATTACGTTCAAAACAAAACTTACGCTGAATAATTAGTAACCGCGAAATCCTACCTTGGAACTGAATGGAGTCATTTCTGACTTATTATATCATCTGCAATAAACATGAATACATGAATCTTGCTTCCTGCTGTATAGTTTCCACTACTTTTTGGTACACAATACTTTATAACTGTAATGAAGATGAACCTGCGTAGCGCATATTACTATGCCCTAAACTTACAAAAACTCAGCTTAGTAACAAACAGTATGATTTCTGTGTGCGTAAATAACAATCTCGCAACCATCACATAGCACAATGAGTTTTTTATATCCAACACGTTGTTGCTACAACACAAGACAGCGACTTTCGCCGCTTCTCGCTGACTTTACAACTTCGAGTTCTCACAGTTGTTCGGCATTTCCATCTTGAAGCTGTTGGACAAATACCAGTTTTCCGATCGTCACTTGTTTTACACGAATGGCTTCTGGTGATCAGCTGTTCTGGTTTCCGGTTTAGTCAGCAAGATGGCTGCTTCTCCTCAGTTCATTAAAGGAGATGGACGACTTCTTCCTCGATCTGACATTTTGTTTTCCCCTTCGCTGCACAAAACGTGACTCCTACCACATTAGCCGAAATTTTTAAAAGCAAGACGAAACTTGATAAGCCAACCACATTTTAAAAGTCGTTGGGCGTTTACATGGGAGCGAAAATCGACTATGGAAAGGTAAATCTGGCAGATAGAACCGCATTTCCAAAATCGATATTGGGGTGTTTACATGGCCAATCAGGAGCCATTTAGGAAATCGGTTGACGAAAATCCACCGCTCCTAAAGGTAGAGCGGGCAGTTCGAGTTAGAGTCAAGGTCTCTGCAACCAAATAGCAGGCGAGCTGGTAGTGGGAGAGAGGGAATCCCAACTGGGAGCTTCTGGGAGGGGATTTCCGTTTTCGTAATTAACCTTACAGCCAAGGGAAACTTCCCGACAATCTTGGTCAGAAACAGGGGACGGGAACTATTTGTAACTCTGCCACGATATGTCCCAGACAAAATACATGAAGCCTAGTGTATGTGAGTGTATATTTGTTCAACTGTATACTGAAATGAAATGGTCGTATGACATTGTTGGCCGGGATGTCCCATTCGGGTTTGGCGGCAAAGCGCAAGTCTTATTTCATTCGGCGCCACATTGAGCGACTTGATGAGGATGAAATGATGATGAGGACAACACAACATCCAGTCCACGAGCGGAGCAAATTTCCGGGTCGAGAATCGAACCCGGGCCCAGTGCATGGGAGGCAAGCATGTTACCATCTAGCTAAGCAAGCGGACATGTGAATACTGAGTAAAGTCAATGACTTGCTAGACATATAGAATATACCTGTTTCCGTTCCATACCTACAGCATACCATTTTCTGCCATTTTAGTTTATGAAATCTAATAAAATAGCTGGACGATTTTGATAGGTCTTTAAAGCGTCGTCAGGTAGGAAGCGCATTTTTCGTGGGACTCGAATTGTAACGAAAATATCCTTATGATGTTGAAATACCGTGTCTGACATAGTATGTTCTTTATTAGTCATTGCACCGATATTTAACTAGCAGAAAATATTATGAAAAATATTTCAGTTTTAGTCTCAAGATAATTGCTGCCAACATAAGCATTGTCAAATGCTGGAGAGTCATCGTAGTCTTAATTCCAATTGTTGGCAGATTCGAAAATTACAGTTATTGCCACACTCGGAGATTACAGTCGTTACGACATTCGGAGATGGTATCGACTGTTTTGGCCCGACATTACATGCAATATGCATATAGTGTTACCAAACGTACAGTTTCAACTGTAGACATCTGATTTAGTGGTACCTCAGTATTATCAAAGGTCCAAAGCTAGAATCGTAATTATTGCGAGGGAAAATGCTTTATGTTAATAGGTAATATATTATTTCACTTCTGACGGCGCTCATCTTTGTTTGACATATGGGCTAATATTTGTTTATTTATTCATCAGTCTTGAAGCATGTGCTTGCTGTTGATGTCTTCGTGTATATTTTCAAAACTACTTTTAAAGAGGAGATTGACACGTCAGAAAAACATGGTTACCATTTGTATAGTGTTACCTGTTATTTACTAAAATTTACACAGTCAAGTACCTGGCGCATAAGCATAGGGGCACTGCTAGTGGTTAAAATATGTGTGATGTGGCTTTAAAGGTGATGTACTAATAGCTTTATTACAATACACTGATATTTGTAAGCATTCTGGTGTTTTATTTCCTTACGTTCGGTTGAATTTATACCTATCTTCAGTGCCTCACGAGAATTATGCTGCTGCACAGAGTGCCATAGACTGTACTTGTTATAATTTTTAATTTGCAGAAAAACTAACTGTAATTTGTATAGAGAGAAATGGGACCGTTAGTGAATTTAGCTGGTTACAATAAGACCTACAAGATTCCAGACGTTGCCTCGTGGCCTTCATCTTCCAAATAAAATGGTTTCTTGCCTCAGAAGAATCGCCCCCAAAAGAATGCCACATCTTAGATGGTAGAGACAGGATACGTAATTGGGACTGAGTAACAATCTAGAGCATAACCAAGATCTGAGCTGGAGGGACATTTCATTTAATGACAAATGAGTCTTAGGTACAAGTCAATATTCATTTCACGTTCTGGCTTTCTTCAAGCTGATACTGCAGTGATGTGTCTGTATCTCGGAGAAGGATGAGAAGCTGTGTTTGGGGAGATTTTTATCTCGTGGGGTGGGGGTGGAGCCAAACAGTTGCCATCCGGTGTCCACTATGCGCATTATTTAGTCGATAGAAAAAAAACAGGTGACCATTTATCTATATCAAAGAAATTAATACTCATTGTCAACGATACTTGCCGCTACCGCAGCAGAAATTTGCACATGTCTTAGGCTATTGTTCTAAGATCGACAGCAGAGGCACATTTTCGTCTCGACTGGATTGCTTAGGTACGCATCCCGCAGCCGGCCGCTTTGACCGTGCGGTTTTAGGCACTTCAGTCCGGAACCGCGCTGCTGCTACGGTCGCAGGTTCGAGTCCTGCATCGGGCATGGATGTGTGTGATGTCCTTAGCTTAGTTAGGTTTAAGTAGTTCTAAGTCTAGGGGACTTATGACCTCAGGTGTTAAGTCCCATAGTGCTTAAAGCCATTTGAACCACGCGTCTAGCAAGACTGGAAAAACCAGAATGGGATGGAATCAATGAGAGCGCGGCACATCTACATCTACGTAAGTGCTCTGCAAATCACCGTGATGTGCACGGGAGAGGGTGCTTACCACTGCACCACGAGTTAGAGTTTCTTCCCATTCTATTCGCGTGTGGACCTAGGGAAGAATGACTGTGTAAACCTCTCGGTGTCCGCTGTCGTTAGCCTTATCTTGTCGTCGCAGCCGATGTGTAGGGAGCATAGAACATTCTTAATATTTTTTTACTTGATAACGATTCCAGAAACTTTGTAAGTAGGCTTTCCTGGGATAAAACGTTCGAGTACCTCGCGTATTGCAGCTTTCTAATATTGAAGAAAAGACATTTTTAAATGTTTAACACCGCTATTTATTTACTGGTTGACTAGTACCGTGTATTTAGGATATGTTTGGTGTGGGCAGTTCTGTTTACGTCATCAGACTTCAATGTTGCTCAGATCTTCTTTATCCAGAGCGACTGAATTCACATGACAACGATACTTTATGTACGGTGGAGAATTTGTTCTCACTGGATTACACCATGTGTCACGCTGGTCTACTTATCAGTTTTATTACAAACTTACAAAATTACGATAAAAACTTACGATGAATAATCCACCGTGGCACACAGTGTAATCTACTGAGAACAAATTTTCCATTGTATATAAAATATCGTTGGCACGTGGGTCACATCATGCTGGAAAATGAAGATCTGAGATACATTTAAGTGAGATGACATAAACAGAATTGTTCACATGTAAGATATCCTAATACAAAATATGTGACCCGCGAAAACTAATCAGCCAGTAAATAAATAGCTGCTTTGGTGTTAAACATCTAAAAATGTCTTTTCTTCATTGTTCGTGGGACAGTTAACATTTATCTTCAGCCTCTGCCAGTTCCAATTTTTTAGCATTTCCCTGACAGTCTCCTTTGGGTTAAATACGCCTTTGACCATTTGTGTTGCCGTCTTATCTATGCGTTTCGGCATCCCCTTTTAGTTTTGGTTGTTGTGGATCCCACACACTGGAGTGTTTTGTGAGTAGTCTCATTTGAAAACTGTAGCAGACTGCATTCTCCCAGTGTCCTACCAATGCATCGAAATATTGTTATGTTGCGGTACGTTACGTTGCCCTTATCCCTTTCGGGGCTTATTCAACATTGTTACGAAGTTCAACATTAATTCTGATAGCATTTAGCCACCTTAACTGTCAAAAACAGATACATTCAAATTTACCAGGGGCAAACAGCTGTATAGACGTTCATAGGAAAGTCCTGTTGAGTACAGCGATTGGAGTCCCCCAGACCCACTTATTAACGACAAGATATTCATTTCAGAACTAAGCACTGTGAAAATCCACAAAAACTGTAAAAATTCCAGTCAAAAATATGAAAGCCTTTTCAGGTTCCAATTGAGGTACTCAAGATGCCTTTTTTTCCTCAGTCTGCTGACAGATTTTATGCTGGCCGGCAACAGTTCTTTTCCTTTGCCAACCTCTTCATCTCAGAGTAGCGCTTGCAGCCAACGCTTCAATTATTTGTTGAATAAACGAGGATGCTTTGACAATCTCCTTTGAGGAAAAATAGGTTCTGTCAAACTCCACGAGATACTCATTGACTGCAATTATCACTTTCTTCTTTGATGAAAATTTCTTCCCAGAAAGCCAACGTTTCAATTTAGGGAACAGGAAGAAGTAACTTAGGACTAGGTCTGGTGAACAGGGTGACTGAGGATCCAATCAAAGTTCAGTTATTGCACTTTCGCCATTGTTATTGCTGATGTGTGGGATGATGCGTTATCCTGACGAAGAGCACTTTTTTTACATGCCAGCCTTGCTCTTTTTTTCAGTCAATGCAAGTTTCAAACGATCCAACAAGAAAGCGTAGTAGGGTGCAATTATGGTTCTGACTTTTTCCACGTGGTCTATGAAGATTATTTCTTGGGAATCCCAAAAAAAAAACATTGGCTATCACGTTACCAACAGACAAAACGGTCTTTGCCCAACGTTTTGACCGCCGCTTTGACTCTGGTGTGTATTATGCTGACACTGTATCTTGGCAGTTCTAGGTGGAGAGTGTTTCGAGAGGTCGGGCCTGAACTGCCACTGCCAACCACAGCAAACAGTTGCGCTGTAGCAACTACCAAATGCTTTGTGTACTCCAGTTTTCATTGTGTTGTGGATCACTTGACTTTTTTCTTATTTTGAAATGAATGAAGAGCATAATCCTGGCGCTTAAAGAGATTCGAATGCGACTCTCGGCACTTCAAAAGAAATTAGCGATCCTGACGATCGTTATGTCAGTTCTGCTTTCGTGGAAGTATAGAACGCGACGTAGGATGGCAACCCTTCCAGAACGAGGTGGGGCTTGTTTCCCCACACCGCTCCTCTCCCCTCTTTTGTGTACGGTTTCGGCCGACTGCAGTGATATATCATAATAATGATGGATCCAGGTTTCATCAACAATCACAAATTGGCACAAAAAATCTTGTGGGTTGCGATTTAACATCGCCAGAAATGTTGGCCGGATGCGCTTTTGGTCGACTATGAGCAATCGCGGCACTCTCCTCACACACGGTTTCTTCATAGCCAGTTCTCCATGTAGGAGCATCCGCTCAGCTGAAACACGTTGAGTCTCAGTAATCTCATGAATTTGGATTCGACGGTCTTGCATTACCATATCATGGAATTTGTCAATGGTTTCCTCCTTGGTGACCTCAGTTGGATGGCCGGAGCATGCTTTGTCTTCAGTGCTTGACCGACCACGTTTAAATTCATTAATCCAAAAGTAAATAGTCTTCAGTGTTGGTGCAGAGTCCACATGAACTTCATCCAGCTTTGTTTTGATTTGTGCGACAGTCCAACCCTTCACATGCAAATGTTCGATAACAGCACGAAACTCTTTTTTTCTCCATTTTCAATCGCAGCCGACACGCTGACAATGAACGCTGTACTTTATTAAAATAATGTATGTTATCTTTGGAATAATCAAGTTTACCAACCACCCAGTATTTCAGTGTCTGTCTTCTTCTATAATTTTTACTCTCTATAGCTCCCTCAAGTTCTACGGAAGTTATCTCTTAATGCCTTAACATACTTCCTCCAGGCTCTGTCCATCTTCTTGTAAAAGTGTTTTCCGCATCTTCCTCTCCTTGCCTTCATTACTTACCTTATCAGTACCCCTAATTTTCAACATTCTTGTGTGAGATCACAACTCATACACTTCGATTCTCTTCTGTTCCAGATTTCCCACTGCCCATGATTCACTACCATACAATATTGCGCTCCAAACGTACATTCTCAGATCTTTCTCCCTCAAATTAAGCCCTATGTTTGATACCAGTGCACTTCTCTTAGCCAGGAATGCAATCTTTGCCTGCACTAGTCTGCTTTTTATGTCCTCCCTGCTTCGTCTGTCACAGGTTCTCTTGCTTCCAAGGTAGCAGGATTCCTTAAATTCCTCTACTTCATGACCATTAATTCTGATGTTAACTTTTTCGCTATTGTCATTTCTGCTAGTTCTCAATACTTCTGTTTTTGTCCAGTTTACTATCAATCCATATCATGAAGTCATTATATTGTTCATTCTACTCAACAGATCCTGTAATTCTTCTCCATTTTCACTAAGATTGGCAATGTCATCAGTGTATCTTATCACTGATAACTTTTTACACTGCATTTTAGTCCCAGCGCCTTCTTTTCTTTCCATCACTGCTTCTTTGATGTATAGATTGAATAGAAGGAGAGAAAGACTACAACCCTGTCTTACCTCTTTTGTAACACGAGCACTTCGTTCTTGGTCTCCCATCCTCCCCCCCCCCCCCCCCCCCCATCCTCTTGGTTCTTTTTTTCCCCCTCTTGGTTTTTGTACATATTGTGGACTATATAAGCCGTCTTTCTCTGTAGCTTACATCTATTTTCCAGAGAATTTCGTATACGTTGTACCGTTTTCCATCATCGAAAGTTTTTCTGCGTCGACAAATCCTCTGGACATGTCTTGATTTTTCTCAGGTCTTGCTACCATTATCAAGTGCAACGCAAGAACCGTCTTTCTAGCGCCTTTACCTTTCCTAGAGCCAATCTGGTCGTCATCCAACATATCCTCAACTTTCTTTTCCATTCTTGTGAATATTATTATTAAAACTTCCTGGCAGATTAAAACTGTGTGCCGGACCGAGGCTCGAAATCGGGACCTTTGCCTCTCGCGGGCAAGTGCTCTACTAGCTCAGATGGTTGCCGGCACGGTAACTCAGCGTGTTTGGTCAGAGGGCTAGCTGCCCTCTGTAATAAAAAAAACTGAGTTAATGGATCAACAACGAACTGAAATGGGTGTCTTTCGACGTCCGCCCCGAGCAGATACAACGAACAAAAACGAACAAAATGAGATTAAAAAAAAAGAAAAAAGATGGTAGAGCACCTGCCGTGAAAGGCAAAGGTCCCGAGTTCGAGTCTCGGTCCGGCACACAGTTTTTATCTGACAGGAAGTTTCATATCAGCGCACACTCCGCTGCAGAGTGAAAATTTCATTCTGGAAACATCCCCCAGGCTGTGGCAAAGCCATGTCTCCGCAATATCCTTTCTTCCAGCACAGCTAGTTCTGCAAGGTTCTCAGCAGAGCTTCTGTGAAGTTTGGAAGGTAGGAGACGAGGTACTGGCGGAATTAAAGATGTGAGGACGGGTCGTGAATCGGGCTTGGGTAGCTCAGATGGTGGGGCTGCGAAAGGCAAAGGTCCCGAGTTCGAGTATCGGTCCGGCAAACAATTTTAATCTGCCAGGAAGTTTCGTATCAGCGCACACTCTGCTACAGAGTGAAAATTTCATTCTGGGATGTTATTATTGTCAACAACTTGTTTCCGTACGATACTGCAGCACGTGTGTTATTAAGAATGACAATGTAATGTTCCTTCTGACAAGCATGCATGCATGTCCGAAGAAACGGACAATGTAGCGACTACAGCCGTCATGAAATGTATTCGCAGTTGCGAATATGGACTACCATATGCATGCATGCGTGTTCGAAGGAACATTACATCGTAATTCGGAATAACATAGGCACTGCAGTATTGCGTTTATCTGCCGATGCCGGGTTCTGCCCTGTACGGGAATATACATAATCGATGTACAAGTTGAGGTTGTAGACATGATTGACGACATATGGAAGTTGAAATGTCGCCGTGAGTCGTGCGTGCCCGGATAGCCAAATGGTAAGGTGACCGCTAGCGATAACTGGGAAATCTTCATTGTCATCATTCCATTACACAGCTGATGGTAGTCCATATTCGCAACTGCGGATACATTTATGTACTTTTATTTCCATGGCCTGTTAATCTGATTGTTCGATAGTTCTCGCACTTACCTGGTCTTGCTATCTTCGGGCTTGTGTGTCTGAAATTTTCTCGGAAGTCTGACGGTATATCACCAGACTTTTGATTCTACGAACCATCTTGAGTAGTCGTTTAGTTGTCATTCCGTGATTTTACTTTAGAAATTCTGAATGAATGTCATCTGTGCCTTTCACATTATCTGATCACAAATCTTCCAAAGCTCCTTCGAATACTAGCTCTAATAATGGATTCTCGAGGTTTTCCATATCGACCCCCCAATTCGTTCTTAAATCACATAATCAGACAGTGGTTTTTCATTTCCATGCTCGTAACGGTTTTTCTCGGCTTGCTTCCTCTTTCATTGTCTTCTTTTTTGTTCAAATCTGCTTTCCCAATACTTACAGCTGCTGCAATTGGCGGGTGTTTTCCAATGTAGGTAACAAATGTCAAAGGGTCATATTTGGAATGGTAGTTGGACGAGCTGTGACTCGCAGTTTTTTGTTCAACCCCAGGCGTGCTACAGAAATCGTCTGCAATAAAACATGGATGGTATCAAGCAGAGTAAAGTGACGACAGGGAGATCATGCCACGGACAGTATCTTATAAAGCGCTGTGTTCTCATAAACAATTTCCAGATGATGAGCGTTTCAACTTCAGTGACACTCGTACTTCTTGGTTTCCGACGCAGATTGCAGTGTTGCGACATTATTACGCTGCATCGGTGAGTTCCGGCGTCGGAAGTTATGCGGTCAAATCGCTACCGCCTAGTGCGGCTAAAACCTGAGAATCTGTCAGATTCTGTCACCTTCCTGTTGACGACGATACCGGCTGCGACAACAAGATAGCAGCAGCCTTTTGCTTCCTGTGCCGAAAACAAATTCTTGACACCCGCGAAGGTGAAAACCGCCTTCTCCAACCGCTTCGCATATTCTCTTGCAGCGGCGGATTCTCAGTTTCAATGGCAAAAGGCTGACTGTCGGTTTTTGTCTAATTGTTTGTCCAGGAATTAGAAACTCTCTTAGGCGCTGCAAAATCTTGAAAGCCAACATCCACATCCTCATTCCTTACGTCACCGTACGGTGCGTTGCATGTCGGAGGTTTCCTGGCGTGTTACAAGAATCCCCTGTTTTCCGCAACGCCTCTCCCCCTCCACCTTTCTCCTACTGCGTCAGAAAAGATTCTCGGTGCCCTCCCCCCCCCCCCTCTCCCTCCCTGTGCAAGATCGGATTTCTTAAATTTTACCTATGCGGTCATCATGTGGAACGTTCTAGTCTTCATCAGCCGTTTGACCTCAGTAAATGTCTCCTCCAGAGTTCTCCATATATTAAAGTCTT
Organism: Schistocerca cancellata; assembly: GCF_023864275.1. Taxonomy (NCBI): domain Eukaryota; kingdom Metazoa; phylum Arthropoda; class Insecta; order Orthoptera; family Acrididae; genus Schistocerca; species Schistocerca cancellata. The sequence goes on along the minus strand of NC_064627.1, from coordinate 1,051,924,965 downwards.
CATCTGTACAAATAACTCCAGCTTGCTTCAAATTTTCTGTAGAAATGTATTCATAAAGTCTTCAAGAACCTCGTACCCATCATATCACCCAACTTCAAGTGTTCTGTATCTCGCTGTACCAATGTAGATAAAAAATGAAAAGGGGATAAAACTTCAAGCGTTGTGTACCTCACTGTACCAATGTACATAAAAAATGAAAAGGGGATAACACAGTATAGTAATACGACAGTTAGTCCTAAAATTTAAATTATCGAATCGAAAAAATGAAGCTGCGGCTATGGAGTTGGTGTTAGTTTTTCTCAACACATTCATCCTTCAATGCAGCACGTTTTCCCCGATGGTGGTGGCTGGCCAAGACCATGGTTACACAGAGTGGTCAGAAAGAGACTGAAAAGCTCGTAAGGGTGTTGCAAGGGAGGGGGTCCTCAGAAATAATTGCTAAGAAAAAATTCGATACGTTGTGCCATTTCCAAGTTACTTAGCATTGAAGTTGGCCAATCGGGTCGTCGCATGCGCAAATTCAAGTAGCCTCCCAGAGGCGGTGTCACCAAATTTATTCTTTGTTTGGTTTTCTCAAATTGTAGAAACATAGCTTTTGCTCACCTAGCTAAAGTTACCGAAAAAGGCACATTGTAACTGGTAATGAGCATTTTGGACAAGAAGTAACTACAAACCTACAGATGTCTGTGCATTATTGCTCTTCAACACGTGCACCTGCTTCAATATGATCATGCAACGACCTGATTGTCTAACTTCAATACTAAACAACTCAGAAAAGGCGAGGAAAGAGAGAGAAGTCACTTGGTGTCATGTCAGGAGAATACAGAGGCAGAGGCAAAATCTCACAGCCCAAAAAGGAGTTTCTGTGACTGTGTCCTGTCCAGCATGAGTTGGGGCATTGTTATGGAGCAAAAGCACAAGAACACCGCCTTGGACAGCTTCCTAGGACGCTTTCTTAGTCTTTCCAACCTCCCACTACGTTAGTAATATACCCCTCTGATGATGGTTCGCTCCATCTGTAAAAACACACCTTGGCAGTTCCAAAAAACCATTCAGCCCCCTCCCCCAAAAAAACCCAAACCACTAATTGAGTCAAACAAATTATTAAGATCATATTAAAATATTTTACTGTTATGATTATCAAAATTCTAGGCATCTGTACTACATTAAATTTACAGGTGATGGCAAATTATATTTTGTGGGGGAGCGACAGTGAGAAACTGTGACCTGCAGAACTGAAGCCTGGACTTCCAGCTGGATCCAGCAACAATCCCCACATGTGGCTACATGTCCTGCCCACTTCCATTTCATTCTCATTACTCTTAATGCTGGCTCTAAGAGTTTTGGCATCCTAACAGAAGATTAAATATAATCATTGTTGTAAACCAATAAAACAGTTGTAATACATCTTAAATTTGTTTACCTGTAATATGTTGTATTTAGTTTGAAAAACATAGCTATGACACATTAAATACGGGAAGTAAGGAAACAGTATTACAAATATTTAACAGTGACCAATTTTTGCCAATTTTATTTCCACGTCTATGCCTCTAGTGACAAACTGGCTACAGAATCTGAAGTTCAGATTTATAGTGAGAGTTTAGCAAATATGCTCCAACTATCATTTAGAGGCATTATTTTTGTATGACATAGGATGTGAAAAAAAAGGGAACCAGCAATCTCAGGTTGGTTGAGCCTGTAACGTGGTATGAAAGGCCAACACAGTAAGCTCTCAGCCATAGACACTAGCAGTAACAATAATAATAATAATGATAATAATGTCACTAGTAATTAAGATTTCAGGAAATTAGGACCAATTATTTAAAATTAAGATGGATTGAGGCATAAATTAGATTAAATGCTTAGGAGTGTGAAACAATACAAAAAATACTTTTTATTTGAATTGTAGACCCATATGGAAGTGAAATGTGGACAATGTGAGGTTCGCAGAAGAAGAGAATAGAATCATGTGAAATGTAGTGCTATAGCAGAATGCTGATGATTAAATGTGAGGGAATATGGAATAGTTGTAGGTAAACAACTAGAATTCTCTCAGATACAGATTTATTCACACTTAGCTTCTACACAGATACAAGTCCGGAGGCTAACTGCCGTTAGCGTCCAACATCCTGCCCAAAGCCCTCTTCTCAAAGATAGCACGTTTACGCACTGAACAAATATCGATATTTATGGTGCTCTACGCCACATAGCCCCCCCCCCCCCCCCGCACAGTATGGAGTACGTCCCTGTGAATGGGGGGGGGGGGTGAGAAGTTAGGAAGGTAACGTACAGTTCTTCTGCGTCAGGCAGAAGCGGTCGACTGGTAGGAGACCGGGAGGTGAAACCCGGTACGTCGACGGTGAAGTCAGCAAGCGACGTCGGCGGCTGAAGACGACGTCCCGTCCTGGAGTGGAGGTGTAGAACTTCGTTAGCCGGCAGTCGGAGAATCACCGTGCCAGAAGGCCTAACAAAGGCACGCAAATTGCCACACGCAGCACTTCTGCTCAATTTAAAGCGGCGCACCACACATTGTCACACGCGAGTACCACACACACCGTATCGCCATCTATGACAACAGATAATTTATGTATGCCATCAAGGTGTACATGTGTTGTGAATTCTTGGGTGGCACCTGTACGAGCAATGGTAGGGAGGCAGGGAGATGTGGGAAAGCCATGGCAGGGGGAAGCATCTGCTAAGAGTGGGGTGGCAGGTGCACTGGACTGCACAGGAGACAACCTCGGGCGATCAGCGGACAGACGAGGGAGCGTGACCGAAGGCAACGAGGAGCCAGCGTGGCTTGAACGGCGTGACAAAGAGCTGTCACACGAAGATGGTAACACAATGGTAGAATCCGAGTGGTTGGCAGTTCGACTGAGAGGGCTGTGAGGAGTGGAGCCCCGAAAAGATTGGCCACTCGAATTAGATGAACGCGGAGAAGGAGCAGTGCTTGGCAGAGAAGCACGCTGTGGACAATCGATACCCGAATGCATGGTATGGGAAGATGGATGGCCGCTCGAAGCAGGAGTGGGAGAAATAGGGCAGAATCAGGGAGGTTCACCTGAGGCTCAATGAAAGCTGGTTTCACTCGGTTGAGTGAGACCGTGGTTACAGAGTCTTTTATGAGGAGATCCATGTTATTCTCAGAGTGTTTGACGACCTTGTAAGGACCTGTGTAGGGCGATTGAAGCGAGGCTTTGACTGAGTCGTCTCTGAGAAACACGTACTCACAAGAGTGTATCGTGCACGTTACGTACACGCGTGGAGGTGTATGAGAAGCCGGAGGTGGCGGCTGAATTTTGCTGCAGTGCAAGCGCACCCGCTCGAGAAGTGAAGGGAGTTCAGAGGGCCGTGGAAGTGGGGTGGGAGTGACTAATTCTCCAGGCAAAACCAGAGGTTGGCCATACACAAACTCGGCTACGGAACCCTTGAGGTCTTCCTTGAAAGTCGCACGAAGGCCAAGAAGCACAAAGGGCAGTGCCTCTGTCCATAGTGAGTCATGGCAACGCAGGGCAGACTTTAAGGTGCGATGCCATCGCTCGACAAGCCCAAAGCTTTGGGGGTGGTATACAGAAGTATGAATTTTGACAATACCACACATTTTACATAGGTCAGAGAAAACTGAAGACTCGAATTGTCGCCCCTGGTCAGTGGTGAGGTAAACAGGTGAGCCAAATCTAGAGATCCACGAATCTAAGAATGCTCGACTTACTGTCTCAGAGGTAATGTTCGGAATAGGCACAGCCTCAGCCCACCGAGTCATCCTGTCAATAGCTGTAAACAAGTAACGTAAACCCTCGGAGGGGGGCAAAGGGCCTACGAGGTCGACATGAACATGGTGAAACCGGCCTGGCGGTTGGGCAAAACAGCCAAGGGGTGGGGAAGTGTGCCTGGAAACTTTGTTCTGTTGACACAACATGCATGCCCTTTCCCAAGACTGACAGTCGCGGCGCATGTCTCTCCAGACAAACCGTTCAGCTACCAGACGGGTGGAAGCTTTGACACTGGGGTCTGCTAATGTGTGTAGTTTGTCAAAGACCTGGCGTTGAAGGGGCTTAGGAATGAATGGCCGCAACATACCAGTCGATTCATCACACCACACTAAGTCAGATATGCCAGGGAAAGTAGAGCGTACCGGTCGGAGAGAGGAGCTGTGGTCCGAAATTAACTGCTTGGTATCGGTGTCTGCCAATTGCAACCGAGGTAGGTCTGTTACGTCAATTAAGGTTGTGACAGCACCAACACGCGAGAGAAAATCAGCAACCACACTGTCTGCTCCTCGGATGTAGGGAATGTAATTTGTAAATTGCAAGATGTAATCGATGTGACGAAAGCGTCGTGGGGGCGGATCAGCCGCAGGATTTTTTATGGCAGGAACCAACGGCTTGTGATAAGTGAGCACATAGAAATCTCGTCTCTCAACATCAGTTCTGAAGTGTCTTATGGCCTCGTAAACTGCAAGTAATTCTCTGTCGAATGCTGAGTATTTCTTCTGCGCGTTGTTTAGCTTTTTTGAGAAAAACTGCAGGGGGGTCGTAACATCGTTGTATGTCTGACTTAGTACTGCGCCGATAGCATTGTCACTAGCGTCAGTAGTGATAAACATTGTGGCATCCGCACGTGGGTGAGCAATAGTGACAGAAGAGGCCAACAGCTGTTTGAGTTCGTTAAATGCCTTGTCCATGTCTGGTGTCCATGGTACCTGGCGGGTGCCAGAAGTTTGTGGGCCAGCGAGAGCATCTGTGAGAGTAGCCTGCACCGCAGAAGCGGCTGGCAAATGTTTTCGGTAATAATTAACTGTTCCGGTGAACCTGCGTAATTCCATGTAGGTCTGAGGGCGTAGCATCTTGAGAACAGGCTTGATCTTGTCCGGCGGTGGTGTCAGACTGTCCGATGACACAACATAACTTAGGAATGTGACGGATGACTGGTGCAATTGAGTCTTTTTATTGTTCAGTTCAATACTAGCGGCTGCTAAAATATCTGTCATGACTTGAACACGCTCTTCACTCTGTTCCAAAGTAGAAGCAAAAACCAATATGACGTCCGTGTATACGAAACAAAAGTCTAGATGGGATAAAGTTTGATTGATGAAACGCTGCCACGTTTGGGGGGCGTTTTTCAACCCAAACGGCATAAATTTGTATTGGAACAGCCCGAAGGGAGTGGTTATGGCAGTCTTTTCAATATCCTCCGGAGCCATAGGAATCTGATGAAATGCATGCTTACAGTCCAAAACAGAGAAGTACTTTGCACCTGCGAGCACATGATTGAAGTCTGCAATGTGTGGGACCGGATATTTATCAATGATGGTGCGGGCATTTAAACGCCTGTAGTCTCCGACCATACGCCAAGTACCGTCTTTCTTTTGGTCAAACAGGATAGGACTAGCCCAGCAACCGGAAGAAGGTTCAATTATTCTCTTTTGTAATAGATCATCCAATTGTTCTTTTGCAATTTTCATAAATTCCGGCTTGAGGTGGTGTGGGCGTTGCGATATGGGCAGCCCATCGGTTAGACGTAACCGATGAACTGTGCCATTAGTGGCCACTGCAATACGTGGCGCGGCACGACAATCAGATGTCCGTGAAGCGGAGCAGGCAGTGGCGGACGGGCAAAGCTGTGGCGCTGAGGGCACGGAAGTACAGGTGTGCCAACCGCTCGTAGGCTGCGTAAAGGCCGGACGCGTGTTAACATGGGCGAGGTTGGTACACTAGTTCTTGGTAGCGGGCCATGCCGCTACGAGCGTTGTAGGCACGAGTGGGTGTGGCCGAACAGCAGATGGCCGTAGTTCATTGCCACGAGCTTGGCACGTTAATTGTCCTTTCAGAACGCAAGGAGCATGAGCACTCGGGCATACACTATCATTACAAAAGGGGGTGCTGACACAGTTTACAGAGTTCACAACATTGTCGTTAACGTGCGCGGGCACGGGAACACCAGATTGGCATGGACTGACCTCGTCTGTAGCGGACGAGTCATCTGCTTGTAGTGCCGCGAGGCGTTGTTGTGTGGAGGCCAACTCGTGGTGTATGTTGCGGAGATGCAGCAGCATTTCCGTACATTCCATCCGCAACTTCGAAGACTTGGCGCACTCCAGTAGCCACTTGTTTGTCCAAGATTGCAGCTCCAAGGATAGGTTTACACACTTCTTAGCACAGCATACATGTTCGGTGTTAGCCAAACTGTCACTCGACGGAGCGAAAGGAATATGTTTGTTAAGGGGGGGGGGGGGGGGGGGGGTAAAACACAGTATTTTGCACAAAATCTAGTGACAACTGATAGTGCTTGAGGAAATCAATTCCGAGAATAGGTTCTTCAATTGTTGACACTAGAAACGTCCACTCCAGCTTGCACTCGTGCGGAAGTTTCACTGTATAAAAAGTGGAACCCGAACACTGTAGGGTAGACAAGTTCACCGCACGAATTACTGTTTTGTGTGGTTGCACTTTATTGGTTGCTAGGCGAACTGGCAGCAAAGAGACGTCTGCGCCAATGTCTACCAGTAAACATACACCTGATCGTAAATCGCGAACATAGACTCGACCACACTTACTGTTGTTGTCCGAAACGGAGTGCAACGTGGGATGGTGCCCGTTGTTTACATCGCAGGAGGTGGCACCGTAGCCTACCTGCGGTTGGAGTTTGGGTAAGAACACGGTGACTGGCATTTGCGAGCTTGCTCCCCGAATCTCGCGTGGAAGAAACAGTAAGGTTGGGCAGGCCTGTGCTCCTGTGGGTAGTTTGCTAGGTGACAGAGTATGTGCCCCAGAGTCTTTCACAGAGGCTGATGCACTGTCGTTGCGGGGAGTTGAAGGTGCAGGCAGGGCGGCTAGTTTAACGAATTTGTTATTAGCAGCACCAGACAAGGGCGTGGCGTCAGAAAGTGTCTTAGTGCGGTCACGTCCAGAATGCAGTGCACGGAGCTCACGTTGCCTGGCGGAGTATGCTCTGTCGGCGGCACGTAAACGTTCATTTACTGGCCTATCTTCATATGCAGAGATTGCAGTCTGGACAGGCAAAGGCAGCTTTTCAGTCCAGATTTCTGCGAGCGTGTCATCAGGCATAACTTGCTCATCAACAAGAAGACGGATGCACCACCACAGCTGGACGGAAACCAGTCGCCGAGACGCTCTTCGTAGATGAACTGTCGCACATTTTCTCTCCTGGTTTTAGAGACGCGCTCCAGTATCATCTGTTTCACCACAACATACTTCCCTGCTAGAGGGGGGGGTGCTTTGACCAGATCGTAAATTAAATCGACGCGGTCGTGAAGATGGTTCATGAGGCAGGCGAAGCGTGTGTCGTCGTCCAAAGCACAGACATTAAATGTTTGCTCAACCAGGCTAAACCAGAACTCCGAGTGAGCGGGTTTGAAGTCTGGTAGTTTCGGCAGATTCGGCCCTGCAGTCACTGCGGAGGTGCGCCTATTACTTCGGACGGAAGTAGAGCATGCAGAAGATAGCGAGTTTGAATTATTGGCGTCTCGTAATGCGGGAATCGCGAAATTCACTTGACGCCGGGGGGGCGGCTGAGAAGCGACGGACGCTCATACGGTGTGAGGATCGTAGTCAAAATGTGCATTCTCATTGACGTGGTAGCTCGGAGAGAAGCCACAGGTACTTAAGTGCGCCGGTGAATGTCCATTATGCACACAGTATTCACTCGACTGTGAGTGGTGGGCTGGTTGTAGATGTCGGAGTAATTACTGTCCAGCACAGAATTATTGACTTGATTAGAAGCAACACAAGGATCCCACACACGTCCACTAGGATGCACACTTGGTGTGATATTTGCTGTTTGGCGAGCATTGAACACCTGTTGACTAGCCGGCGCGGAAGGATACACACTTGGCGGGAACTGATTCGAGTTTGAATTTACTACTGGATTTTCCAAAGTAGCAAAACCTCGCTCAACACCATGAACTGTATTGAATTGTGCATTCGACACAGGAGTGGAAATGTTCCAACCAACACTCTGTGGAGAACACGTGGGAAGGTCTAGACTAACAAAGCCAGAGTCCATGACCGTTGGCGGTTGAAAGAAACTGGCGGCACTCGATGAATTCCACTGCATGTTCTGGCTGAAGGATCCTGAAGATTCTTGCGGCATGTCCACTACGACGGCAGGAGTGCTGGAGAGATGTTGCTGAAATCCGGGCGGCGGTGAGTGCTGAAAGGCCATTGTCTGGAGCTGAACAAAGGCCCTCGCGATCGCGGAGAAACCCGACACGGTAGGCGCGTAAATAACCTTTGGGCGGTAACTCGGACGTGTATTACACAAAAAACGGGGTCACCAGTGAGGGAATATGGAATAGTTGTAGGTAAATAACTAGAATTCTCTCAGATACAGATTTATTCACACTTAGCTTCTACACAGATACAAGTCCGGAGGCTAACTGCCGTTAGCGTCCAACATCCTGCCCAAAGCCCTCTCCTCAAAGATAGCACACTTACACACTGAACAAATATTGATATTTATGGCGCTCTACACCACAAATGGATAGATCACATATCTAATGAGGAGGTAGTGATCTGAACAGGGGAGAAAAAAACTTATGGCACAAAATCACTAAAAGGAGGGATGAGTAGGTAGGACATTCTGAATCACTAACGAATTGTCAATTTGATACTGGAGCAAACTCTGAGGGATAATTAGAGGGAGACACATCACGAATACAGTAAGCAGACTCAGAAGGATATAGGTTGCAGTAGTTACACAGAGATGAAGAGGCTTGCACAGAGCAGACTAGTGTGAAAAGCTGCATCAAAGCAGTCCTTGGACTGAACAATATAACAACAGCCACTACAATCTATGGCTAACTTGATAAGTGCCACAATACAGATCCAAAGGTCTTGGGGTCAGTTTGTGGTTACTCACAGGTTCTTTCTTTGTTATTTATCAGTTCTTTCATCTATGCCAATCATCTGCCTATTTGTAAAATGCCAAGATGGTCTGGATTCCACATTAACCTTTAGGCCCCTTATAACCCCTCTAATGGAAATATCTAATGGCAACAAACTAGACCTGACCTCTTTAAGAATGTACCCTTCAAAATTGGTATCAGTGACCATGATACAGTTGGTGATGACATTGATTACCAAAGTACAAAGGACAACTAAAACAAGCTGAAAGATATATATAAAAAATTAGAGGTGTCATATCTCAGAGAGGAAATTGAAACTTTCAACACAGGGTAGGAACATGTAGAGGAAATATGGTTCAAGCTTAAAAGAATAGTTGACTCCACACAGGATAGTATGTACCCAGTGAAACAAGTCCATAATGGGAGGGAACCTCCATAGTAAACAGTCACTGTAAAGGAACTCCTAAAGAAACAGAGATTACTGCATAATAGGTGTAAAACAACATGTAAGGCTACAGATAGCGAGATGCTGAATGAAACGCATTTGGCTGTCAAAATGGCAATGCGTGATGCCTTCAATGACTACTGTAGCAAAACACTGTCAAATGATCTTTCATAGAACCCAAAGAAACTCTGGTCGTATGTAAAGGCTGTTTGTGTCTGGTCCTTAGTGAATGAGTCAGGAACTGAAATTTACAGTAGCAAAGCAAAAGCTTAAATGCTTAACTCCATTTTCAAATGTTCCTTTACAATGGAAAACCAAGGAGAATTGTCCCAATTCTATCCTTGTACCACTGAAAACATGAATGGAGTAAGTATTAGTGTCAGTGGTGTTGAGAAACATATGAAATCATTAAAACTGAACAAACCACAGGGCCTGACAGAATCCCTGTCAGATTGTATAGTGAATTTTTGGCTGAGTTAGCCCCCCTTCTCACTATAATCTATCGTAGATCCCTTGAACAAAAAGCCATTCCCAGTTCTTGGAGAAAAGCACAGATCACACCTGTCTATGAGAAGGGTAGTGGAAGTGATCCACAAAACTACCATCTAATGTCCTTGACATCAATTTGTTGTAGAATCTTAGAACACAATCAGAGCTCAAACATAATGAAGTATCTTGAACAGAATGACCTCAATACCATCTAGCATGGATTCAGAAACCATTGGTCATGTGAAATCCAGCTAGCACTTTTCTTGCACGAGATTCACAATTTCTTGATTTCCAAGAAGCATTAGACTCAGTACCACACCTATGTTTTTTGTAAAAAGTATGATCATATGGTGTATTAAATGAAATTTGTGACTGGATCGAGGACTTTTTGGTAGGGAGGACGTAGCATGTAAGTAACTTCAGGTGCCCCAGGGAAGTGTGTTGGGCCCTCGCTGTTCATGTTGTATATTAATGATCTTGCAGACAATGTTAACACTAACATCAGGCTTTTTGCAGATGATGCAGTTCTCTACAATTAAGTACTATCTGGAAGAAGCTGCATAAATGTTCAATCAGATCTTGATAAGATTACAAAGTGGTGTAAAGATTGGCAACTAGCTTTAAATCTTCAGAAATGTAAAATTATGCTCTTCACAAAACAAAACAAAAAAAAATGTAATGTCCTCTGACTATAATATCAATGAGTCACTGTTGAAATTGGCCAACTTCTACAAATACCTGGTTGTGACACTTTGCAGGGATATAAAATGGAATGATCACATAGGCTCAATCATGGGTAAAGCAGGTAGTAGACTTCAGTTTATCAGCAAAATACTGGTGAAGTGCAATCATTCTACAAAGGAGACAGCTTACAAATCACTCATGCAACCCAACCTAGACTACTGCTCAAGTATGTGGGGCCTGAAACAGATAGGACTAACAGGGGTATTGAACATATACAGTCAAGGGCAGTGCAAATGGTCACAGGTTTGTTTAATCCATGGGAGAGTATCACAGAGATACTGAAGGAACTGAACTGGAAGACTCATGAAGATAGATGTAAACTATTCTGAGAAAGTCTATTAGAGGACAGATTTAAACCGTCCTAAAAAAGTCTACTGACAAATTTCAAAAACCAGCTTTAAATGAAGACTCTATGAATATACTAAAATCTGCTACGTGTCACTCACATAGAGATAATAAGAACAAGATCAGAATAATTACTGCAGGCACAGAGGCATTCAGACAATCATTCTTCCCACAGTCCATATGTGAATGGAAGGGAAGAAACCCTAATGACTGGTAAAATGGGATGTATCCTCTGCCGTGCACCTCATGGTGATTCGCAGAGTATAGATGTAGGCATAGATAACTGGCTGGATGAACTGGTTCAAGGTTTGGAGAAAGGTGAGGGCATACTGCCTCCCGTAGCGATACAGAGTTCAAACCAACCTTCAGGTTGAGGGTGGTTTTAATCAAAACATTTAAGATGCACACAATATTTTTTGATGTTGTGTTTGAAACGTTTTCCTAGGCCAGCAAGAACAGCTGCACTTGACTGATGCATGCATGGCCATAAGAGGAAATACACTTGCATCATACTGACCAAACCTAAACTGCTAACATCATTCAGTGATAAAGTAAGTTTGTGGAAATTTTCTAGAGTTATGCCAAAAACCTGGTACCCCCCCTCTCCTCCTCAAAATCGTAGCACTAAAGGTGGCTGCCTAGTGTACATACGAGGTGATTGTAATGCTGATTATGATAATTTGATTAAATCTTCCTCTCCAGTTTGTTCCCTGCTCCATTATCTCTCCATTGCTTGTAGTACAACTTTGAATAGTTTTCCTATTACATGTGCTATGCCTTCCCCCTCTTCTCCATTGCAGTGAACAAGAGTGTACCCAGAGAGGGACCTCATCTTATTAGTTTCACAGAAAGAGAAATGGTTGAAGAAATGAAAATTTCTTACACAATAAAACTAAACTATTGAAAAAATGTGTTTATTAATGACCTAACATACTAATTTTACTACTTTATAGTTGGTACATACTACCAGTAATGTACTCAGCTGAGAGAGTATATTTTACGTGAGACAGGTTCATATTTCCTTTTTGAGTTTTTTTTAATACATAGACAGAGCTAGAATGGTTTCTACCTTTCCCTGGGTAGTCTTTGTGGATTTGGGAGGAGAAGACAATTTGAATCATCATGTAGAAAGAAATAGCAGTTCAGCTACTTTAACCATTCTGAACTGATAACTATCCCCCACAGACATTCATGATTGTTTACTAGTATATGTGGTAGGTTTAATCTTAAAACAGAACCAGACATCTTCCAAACCTTACCAATGTTGTCAGAAAAGAAATGGTTATCCAGGAAATTTAAATTTATAGTCACAAACTTGGATAATTAATCTTGAGCAATGGTTGTCTTAACACTAAGATACATTTTAAGTAAGTAAGCAAAAATGCAGTTCCTTACGAGAAAGTCAATTTTTCAGCCACCAGTGCCAGTATCAACCTCTACCACCTCTTCACGCGGTATTGTGGATGCTACAAAGGATGGAGCATTTTGTCCTTCAATACGAGAACTAAATACTAATGCAACTTCTGAAGACTGTTTGTTTCTCAATGTGTACACAACAAAAGTAAGTAAAATAGTGCCTTTTTAAGAAGTGACCTCTGTATCTAAGTTTTTGAATCTGAATCACTAGTTCAGTTTTGTTTATTCAGATACATATTGTCAAATGATGTGTCCTAATTTAGAGTGGAGCATGCATTTAGACATCACTACCTAGATACTGGGACAAATAGTTTAAGTCGTACTGAAGACATACAAATGGCTGCCAATATAAATGTAACTCTTTCTTCCTAGTGATAGGCATCTTCATTGTAGGTAACACAAATATTTTATTCACTGACACAGTAATTTGTTATTTTATGCAGTAAGTAATTCTGCAATATATTAGGTGCATTGTTATTTCTGCATTCAAGTAACTGATAATTCAGAAATGAACCAGAATGAGACACCCCTCTGTCTTTCAAAGGGTGGAAGTTAGTGGATTTTTAAGTGTTTTTAACAACTTTATTAGCCATCTACATTGTAACACCACAATACTTGTTATGAAATTGATGAAGCATGTGTAATAATGCTTCAGTGATGCATTGCACTTGTTTTCGGTTGGTGCATAAATTCATAGCATTTTTCCCTAAGTTTAATAAACATAACAGATACACATAACAGAGACTTTAGTCATAAGTAGTATATTCTCCTTCACTATTTACAACAGTCTGCCAATGCAGAGAAAACTTTTCAATTCTGTAACTGCAGAAATCATGTCGTTTTGAGCCGAAGAACTCGTCAAGCCATGTTCAGAGTGCATTTTCATCTGGAAAGGAATTTCCTTGACAGTTGTTCAATAGAGAGTAGAAATGATGAAAATTTGAGCGCACAAAATCAGGGGAATAAGGTGGATGTGGAATGACTTCCCCACCCCACTCCTGTAGTGTTTTTCATCAGTCTAGCATAATGTGGGCAGTCATTATTTTGGTGTAGCATCACTTCACACAGTCTTCCTGGTCACTGTTGTTAGATTGCATCTGCAAGACATCTCACTTGTTGACAATAAATCTCGGCATTGAGCATTATACCTTGAGGAAGCAATTCGTAGTACACCACGCCATCACTGTTCCATGAGATGCATGACCTTATCTCTTGTGGATGCATGCAGGTCTTTGCATGGGCAGTTTCTGCGTTATTTTGGCTCAACCACTCCTTTTGTTACCCTATTTTAGCATAAAGACACCATTTCTTCTCACCAGTAATGATACAGAGTAGGAATGGCCAGTGTTGTACATGAGCCAATTGATGATGAGCAAGCAGAGATGCTCATATGGCAATCCACTGATTTATGTGATATTGGCTTAGAGCCTGCAGTAGACATACACCCAAAGTTTGAACCTTCCCCAGTGTATGAAAATGTCACATGATGTTAAAATGATTACAGTTCATTCCACCTGCCAGTTCTTGAGTACACTGGCATGGATCATTGTGGATTAATATGCTTAAAAGATCGTTGTCAAACCCCAGAAGCCTTCCTGAACTTGAAGAGTCACTAATGTCAAAATGATGCTCCTTAAAATGGAATCATTTTCTCACTATGCTCTGTGAAATGGCATTATCCCCATGCAAGGCACAAATGTTTCTGGCTGCCTCCTCTACTGTTGTTACCCCTCTACTGGACTCAGACAGAAGAATATGTCAGAAATATTCTGATTTCTCTTCTTGGCATACCATTTCCTAGCATCCATAGCTCCACTCACTATGTTGAAATAGCAAAATAACAATATGTGAACTAAAACTGCTACAGTGAATTATAAATTAGACAATAAGTTAATAAACCCGTAGCAAACAAAATACCAACAACCAAAACAAAAAATGCTACAAACTAGTAGACCAACCTAATAACTTATAAAATTAAAGAGCTGAAGATGGCTAGACCTAGGTAACCACCTAATGATATAAGATATTGCAGTATAAGTGATTAATAAACTTATTGGAAAAAATTATGATTTTCATCACAGTCCTAGTGAACTGGATAAACTTATCATTTGCAACCAAATGACAATCTATTAATATCACAGCCAATAATGTCTTAGCATGACACAAATGCTGCTGTGAACACGTATATAGGCCAGTTGAGACTGTAACGGTGTAATGTTCTTCAGTGACTCATTCATTGTCTTGTATCTAACAGTGAATCAATAGCATGAATCATCTCAACTTGTGTATGGACCTGCCTGTCTCCTGCTACACTATCACTGAATGTTGAGGTGTTAACCTCTAACCCTTATTTCCTTTTTCTGCAAGTAAATCCTCTGGTACAGATGTAATTAGCAAAGATATTAACTTCTAGGATGACAATGATCTGAAACAACTTGATCGTTCAGGTCTAGTTTGATGAACATCTGGCAAAATATCATTACATCTCCAGGCTTATACTTGAACACTAGCAGACATTTGTTGTAGATTTTATAGCAGAAAAACTTCCACACATATTCTGCACTACCACTATTGATAACACTGAAGGCTATGCTGCAGCATTCCATGAGAAACAGTCCACACTATTTGTGGTAAAAACACATGAGTGGAACCCATCCACTCAATGAGTTTTCAACAAGATGATTTCATTATAGTAGACTAACAGTAGTGCTTTTTTATTCAACTTTAATAATTATTTGTACAATCTGCTCTGCAGAAGTTAAAAGGAAGAAATACTGTGTTTCCAGAGGACACACTAAACAGATATAGGGAACTTGTTTTTACACCAGACAAATTTCTTGTAAAAGTCATTTTATTTTTCTCAAACTTAAAGAAATTAAATGTTAACAGAATGCATTTAGTTACAAAAATTGAAAGAGCTCAACAGCCTTTATGGCAGACCTGGTAACCTGGTGTGTGATGTATCAGTCTTTTATTGCAATTTTTTTAAATTAAGAAACTGTAATTACAATCTCTTACTGTAATCAGTTTTTATCCAATGCAATTTAATAGTACATGTATGATTAATATTTATGAAAGCTATTACTTCAGTTATGAAGTCATTTTAATCTATGAAATATTAGTGTCATTAGTATGATCACACAAGATGGGAAAACATAGAAATAATCATACATGAAGAAAACTGTGCTTATGTTAATAACTGTCTTTAGTAATAAATATACTACATGTACTGAGAGAGAGCAAATAGAGAACAGCTTCAACCACACCAGTCACGAATGTTACTGCTAGAGACCTTCTCATGCTACACATGCAGGAGGATCAGAAAGTAGAGCACAATAAATTTTTTCTCCCCTGGTATTGCAAATGGAATGTTGAAATTTCATGATGATATAGTTTGAGGTTTGTACTACAAAGGGTATTTTGTTTTCATGTTGAGCACTAGCAAGAGAAGCCTGAACTACAAAATAAACAAGCATACATGTTGCTGTCATCAACTTGTGAAGAGCAGCAAAGTTTAATTCGATATTTGTGGGCCAAAGGGAATAAACCAAGTGAAATTAATAAGGACATGTGTGGAATGTATAGGGGCAACTGGATGAACCATAGCAATGTCTCCAGGTGATGTGCATTCTTCCAAGAAGGCCGTGTGAACTTGAGTGGTTTGTCACACTTCGAGTGGCCAATAACAGCTGCTACCCCACAGAATGTTGGAGCCATTGAGGCAGTAATTTTGAATGAATGGTGTGTACAAATCTAAACATTATCACAGCAGTTCAACATTTCCTATGGTGTGGTGTATGATATTGTTCATGACACACTGAAATTTTGTAAAGTTTGTGCTCACTGGGTGCCTAAGAATCTGAAAGACAACCACAAGGACCAGAAAATGATGACAAGCTTGGATCACTTAAAGTGTTACACCATAAAACAGTATGACATTTTGAAAGGAATCATCACTGGTGATGAAGCATGGGCATACCACTACATGCCCGAAGCCAAAGAGGCTTCTATGGAGTGGAAACTTACTGGTTCCCTAGTACACACAAAATTCAGAGTGACTCAGACTGCTAGGAAAGCACTTGTGACAGTGTTCTGGGATATGCACATTGTGTTACTGGTGGACTTTGCTGAACATGGGACCACTGTGAACACTGCAGCCTGCATTAAAACTTTGGTTAAGTTGTGTTGTGTCCTTCGTGACAAATGCCACAACATTAATACTGATGGTGTCAAACTTTTTCATAACAATGCTTGCCCTCATGTTTCTGCTCCTGTTTGTGAGAAAGTTGCCTGATTTGGGTGAGAAGTGCTCCAGCATCCACCATACAGTCTGGACCTTGCACTGTTGGACTTTCATTTGTTTGGTCCCAATGCTTTGTGACAGATGTGTAAGTGAAATCAGCAGCCCACAGATGGCTATACTCCAACCAGACTTTTACAAATGAGCATATTGAAACTGGTACCACAGTGGGAGAAATGTGTTGAGAACATTGGTGACATTGTAGAAAAGTAGGTAAAAGATGTAAGTTAGTTTATGATTACTTTTGTTTCGTTACCCATAAAACTTTTTGGTAATAAAAATATTGTGCATTACTTTCCCATCTTTGCTCACACTTAAAATTATTACTGATCTAAAGTGTATACGTAGAGAATCATATGGTTTGACATTTGTTCCCTGATGACAGTTGCCAGACAGAAGAGGAAACCCAAGGAGGCCAGTGATGATCTTCCTTCATCCTGGTGCTCTTTACCTTTTTAGAGGGTCTAGTGACTTGTTTGGTCCACAGTATTTGCTGGATGAGGACATAGTTCTGGTGACTCTCAACTACAGGCTTGGAGCTTTAGGTATGTTGGCTCAAAACAGCATGTGAATACACTTATATACAAAAAAATATATTAAAAACAAAGATTTCATGGCTTACCAAATGGGAAAGCGCAATAGATAGGCACAATAAAAAAACACACAAACACACACACAAAATTTCAAGCTTTCGCAACCCACGGTTGCTTCGTCAGGAAAGAGGGAAGGAGAGGGACAGATGAAAGGATGTATATGTGTGGATGGATATGTGTGTGTGTGCGAGTGTATACCTGTCCTTTTTTCCCCCTAAGGTATGTCTTTCCACTCCCGGGACTGGAATGACTCCTTACCCTCTCCCTTAAAACCCACATCCTTTCATCTTTCCCTCTCCTTCCCTCTTTCCTGACGAAGCAACCGTGGGTTGCGAAAGCTTGAAATTTTGTGTGTGTGTTTGTGTGTTTTTTTATTGTGCCTATCTACCAGCACTTTCCCGTTTGGTAAGTCATGGAATCTTTGTTTTTAATATATTTTTCCCATGTGGAATGTTTCTTTCTATTTCACTTATATACAAATGTACACAAATGATTCCTTACATGTAAGTGCAAGTATACATACATGCAAATACACATACATACAATGTACATACATACATGCATACCTACATACATATGTGCAAAGTCTTCCTTTATTTCACACACCAACACCTCTCGTTGAAAGAAACTCATTGAGATGGAAATCTGATTTTGGTGCATTTTAATTTTTTTTATGTAACATAAGCCACTAAGTAATATTTTGTTTATAGTTATGAATTTTGCTGTACAGAACAAACTTTTTTTATTGTTATTTCAATTCCTGAGAAATGGTGGGCTGACAGCTTATGAAACTACTATCCAGCCAAAAGATTTTTTAAATACATAAAGAACTGATGACAATGAACACAACAACAATAATCAATTATTGGTAAAACAGATAGAAAAAATCTACTCACCAAGCAATGGCAGGGGAAAACAAACACAATATGATTTAAATTTTTGCGAGCTTTTGGAGCCAGTGGCTCCACTGTGTGACAGAGGAGCCAAAGGGGAAGAAAAGGGGTGAAGAAAAAGGACTGGAGGGGTTCAGGGAAGGGGTAAGTTCAGAAGTCACCCAAACGCCAGGTCAGTAGAGACTTAACCAGACAGGATGAGAAGGAAAGACTGATTCAGGTGAAAGGGTATCAATGGTAAGATTCACTGATGAAAGTGAGGAAGAATTACAGGACTTGCTAAATGGTATGAACAATCTAGCATGCACAGAATATGGATGGAGAATAAACAAAAGGAAACTGAAAGTACTGAAGATTAGCAGAAGTAGTATTAGTGATGAATTTAACATCAGATTTAGGGATCACATAGTAAATGAAGTGAAGGAGTACTGCTACCTTAGAAGCAAAATAAGGCTTTACAGATTTAGCAAGAAGTATATTAGAGCAAAGTAAATAGGCAATGTGTGCATTTTTTGCTAAAATAAGTCTAATAGTATCAAACATAGACCTTAATTTGAGAATTAAGGAAAGAATTCTGTTAATTCAGTGGACTGATAAGATAATAAATAGGGAGGTCCTCTGCAAAATTGCTGAACAGAACATGTGGAAAACACTGAACAGTAGATGGAACAATATGCCCTAGCATGTGTTAAGACATCAGAGATGTAAGAGAAGAGAAAGGTTGGAATATATCACAGAAATTATTTATACCACTGAGTCTAAGTGATACTCTGAAGTTAAGAGAATGGCACAGGAGAGGTCTGTATCAAATCCCACAGTAAATGGATTGGGAATAAAATAAATAAATAAAACAGATGAGGCCAGATGAACAGTACAAAGCAAGCACATATTCCAGAATAATTTCTCATCTGTCAAGCTCTTACCTGAGGAATAAAACCAAACAGAAAAATGAGAACAGGAATTAGAGGATCAATTCATTTTTTTAAATATTATGCAGAGAGGAGAATTATAATTATTTTTATGATAAATCACGAAATATTTTCCTGATCTTAGGATTCCTTTTAGTAACTGTAGATATCTTACCTTTTTATCTCTCTATTTGCTAAAACTGTGAATGATTAGTGTGTAGTCATATACAGATATTAGGACATTGTAAGCAAAACTTTTATGAATATGGTAACACAAAAACCAGTATAATACTGTAAAAGATAGAAACAGTGAAGACAAAATTAGTCACAAAGGCATTTCAGTAGTCATTTTAGCTGTGCTCCATATGCTATTGGAACAGGAAGAAAACCTAACATGTGATATCATGCTGAATGCCTCTGCCCTGCACTTTACAGGGGTGTGCAGAGCAAATGTGTAGGTAGATAAGTAGCTGTAGATGTAAATCTAGGAGAAAGTGACAAGATAACCAATCATCTTTCAGTTCTGGATATGTACCCTGCTGCTATTATTGCTTCCAATCTGATGATCCAGAAGATAAAAATATTAATTTAAATACTGTGAAATTTGTTACACTAAAACACATGGCATAACCTATGCATTGTCAGACAATAAATCATATTTTTATTTGTGCTATGCAGCTTCAGTTATAAAATGTAAACCTGTATATTTGGTTATGTCACAGGATTCCTGAGCACTGGAGATTCAGTTCTTCCTGGAAATAATGGATTCAAGGATCAAGTGATGGCTTTTCGATGGGTGCAGCAAAACATTGCTTTATTTGGAGGTGACCCAGGCAGTGTAACTATTGCTGGTTATAGTGCTGGGTCCATCAGTGTGTTTTTGCATATGCTGTCTCCAATGTCCAGAGGTATGTCAAAGTTTCACACTAATATCCACCTAAAGTAAAGTATGACTGGAAATTGTGCAGGTAGTACAAACAGTATTATGAAAAGGATAGGTTGCTACTCGCTGTAAAGATTATACATTGAATTGCAGACATACATCATAAAAAGACTGTTGCACATTTAGCTTTTGGTCGCATTTAGCTTTTTGTCACACTAAAAGCTAAATGTGTAACAGTTTTTCATTGTGGCTGTCTGGAACTGAACATTTCATCTTAATGGTGAGCAGTAATCTATCTTTTACATCGGACTTCACTGTTAACATAACTTTTTTTCTATATACAATGAAAAATAAAAGTCAAATTGACAAGAACTGGTAGGCAAGAAACTGTTATACAAGATGGACTTTTTTAAAGAGAGATCTTATTTTTACATGGCTTACAATTGATTGGTTTACACTTGTGAAAAATTATAATAATGAGGTAGCAGATTTAAGTTAGAACTGAAATCTTATTTATATTCAAGAACATTGTAAAATTATACTGAGCAAGGTGACAGTGATAAGAAACTGGGCTAATATTTAGAGGGATGGTGGTTCAATTGCCTGTCCAGCTATACAAATCTAGATTTTCCTTAAATTCCAGGTTGGTTCCTTCAAAAAGGACATAGTCAGTTTCCTCCCATGCAATTCCCTATTATGAACATGTGACTGATCTCTAATGAAGTCACCATCAATGGGGCAGTAAACCCTAATCTTCTTTTATTGAAAAGTCATAACTTGTTAAGCTCCTGTTTGTAAATTATGCCGGATTTTCTGACATCAAATGGCAGATGTTCGTTTAAAACAGTTGCATGCTGACAGAAGCTGTCACGTGCCTGCACACACGCATGCATGCGCGCGCTCGCGCGCGTGCACACACACACATACACACACACACACACACACACACACACACACACACACACACACACAGAGCTGACTATCTGCAGCAGAAGGAGGCTGCTTCTTTTTCTGGTGCTTCCTAAACTAGATTTGGAATCTTTAGAAGTTAAAAGCAGAAACGTAAAGTCATTGACAGGCATACACAAAAAAGAAAGAAGACTTGCCAGCTTTTGGAATGAATCTTTACTCGAGCTAGAGCACAAATACATAACACATACGCACACATAGTGTGTTTTATGCACGTGTGTGATCAACAACACTGGCATAGCTCTGTGTGTGTGTGTTTTGTGTGGGTATTTGTACTCTAGCACAAGAATGGATTCATTCCAAAAGCCTTCAAGTTTTCTTTCTTTTTTGTGTGTGCCTGTTGATGATTTGATGATTCTATGATCCTACTTTTCAGTTAGTGGTCTCCTTTACTCTTTAAGTATTTACATTATACCAGAACTTTCCATTTTGATTAGATTTGGAGTCTGCAAGAAATATTCAACTTCAGCATTACAACTTCTTGAGGAATCTTATAATGATTACATTCTCAATGTGTCACATGAAATTATAGTCATTTTTGGTTTCTATTTGTACCACATACTATCACCGCATTGTACTTCAACTGAGAGAGATAGATACCTGATGTGGATCTATGTGTTATTTGAGTATGCGAGCAATAATAAGGAATATTTTTAATAGTACTGGTTCTCTTTTTCAAGGATATGACAATATTCCAATAGATAATTAATATAACCCAGTCATTTACTGTGGTATTGGAGAGTTGTGAAAGAATGTAAATGATTTAAGAAGTGAAAGTTATCTTTACTCTTCAAATTAATTAATTATTTTTCTGTAAGGAACATACACTGTGTCCATAGTATCTGAGAAGCTAAAATTATGTTCTATACTGGAACCTGGATAATGCCTCTCGGAACAACACAATGCTGTATAATTTGAAAGAATGGAGGAGAGCCAGTGGCAAGTTGAAGTTTTGTCATCACTGCCAACTGTGAATGGAACTGTTAAGACGGATAAACACACTGAAAAATTACAGTTTTGAACATGGCTATCTCTCAGCAATGGTATACAAGTTTCAATGGAGAAATAAAACAGCCAACTGGTTTCAAATAATTTTTAATTCATTGACCTAGGTTTAACACCTGTAAGGATGTCTTTGTCAGAATGAAATTTGAACATCTGTGAAGTTACAAACACAGTAGTAAAGATTACAAGCATTTGGTATGTTTAACTTGTAATAAACAACATCAGACTTTGATGCTCTTCATTACAGGGTATATGTACCAAACACTGGAACACTTTTCATTTTTTATTTGAGCATGTATACTTGATGTCATATGACATTTTCCTTTGCTACAGGTCATTTTAGTTGTTATGTCATACATAGTTGTGCTAATCTGTTTGACTAAAATATTCTGCTTACTTTGGGTTAGCATACATAAATGACATTTTAATATTCTGACCTAATCATGTTGTAAACTTCATTATTGGCTTGGTGTCGATAGTTTTGACAATTAAGTACATGTCACATTTCACAATAAAGGTTTTCATAAATATAAAAGCACACATTAGGTAACCTTTTCCTTTTACTAGCATTTATTCACTAATGAGTGGATCAGTGATGATTGTCCAAAACCTAATACACTGAAACCACTGCAGATCAAACAAAAATATTACTGTCATGCTATTCTTATGCAGTATTTTAACCACAAACATTGTAAAGAATTTTAATAATCCTTAACAAAGACGAGTTTGCTGAATAGAATTTGCAATTCCTAGTCAAAAATGCTATTATGCCCCAATTACATATAGAGCATTACTTGTTGCTTCTAAGAATACTATACAATTTCCACTATACTTTGTTTCATAGTTCTGTATATGGTCTAAGATGGAGTTTATTTACACCAATACTTCAAAATTATATAAACAGACACATTTCATATAGTTTATGCGAATGTATTTTCAGTTAATAACATGATATAATTAACCCACATTGCATTGTATTACTCAGTAACTCAAGTACATTTTTAAATATTTTTTATCAGCTCTTACTTTTTAGAAAGCAATATGAGCATTAGTAATTGTTATACTTTGACGTATATGGTATTCTCTTTAAATTAAATTATTTTCCAAATTTTTAAATAGTAGATGGAATCAAACACATGTCTATAATTAGGATATATATTACTTTAACCCAGTATAGGTCAATGTTTCAGCAAGTGAAGTCAAAATTTTCCTTTAAAAAGCCAACTGCACCATAGGAATCAGTTAAAGATGAATTTCTATCTGAATAATAACAATCTGGAAAACATTCCTTTTAAAATAAATTTGTAATTTATTAGATGATTGTTGTCCAAAAACAAATTTCATCAAGTAGAAAATATAGGGGTGTTACCAGAGCAATTGCAGAACCTATATTTCAACCTACTCTGAATATGAATCCTTATCGACTGTCCTTGATTATACAGGCTTGCAGTTCACTGTGTGAGTAAAGTAAAATTGTGGTTTCTATGATGAAAACCATTGGCTGCAGGTAGCAACTATCTACATACTTCTTGTTTTTCCCCCAGGCCTTTTCCACCGAGGTATAGCAATGAGTGGTGCTGATTTGACAAAAGGCATTACTGACCCACTGGGGCAAGCCAGACTGCAAGCAAGGTTGGTGAACTGCACTGATACAACTTCAGAAGAGATTATTAACTGCCTGAAAGGAAAGGATGCTTTTGAAATTGCAGAATCAGCAGCAATTTTATATGTGAGCACTTTATTACTTGTTGTTTTGATAAAAATGCATAAGAAAAAGTTGCTGGCAGTTATTTGTTAATATCAATTAACAGGTAAAGTACTCCAGATTGTGGAGGATTATGCCACCTGCTTTTTATATATGTAGACAATTTTATTCATAGCTCTTATTTCCTCAGCAACTGTAGTATATTTATCAGAATAAAATTCAGTCATCAGTTGCAGAGATATTTTTATTTTGCTTTACCAGTTTCAACAGTTTAATATGTCACCGCCAGAAGCTTACAAAATTATGGATATTATAAATCATTAGATCTTGGTCATACATTTATGTAAAGTGTAAGAAGTGTATTATCAAAACTTACCTAGTATTTCATTTGACTGATGTCTAATGTACTATATGTAACTTCTTTATAAACTATAGTTAGTATTTTTTATATGTTCATTACTGCTAGCACAACAATGTGTCTGTGGAGTTAAGTGTGATTCATTTACTGTAAATTATGAATTGGTCATTCAGTGTTAATAATAATCACATCCAATAGGTACATTTTTGGAAATGTCATGTCATTATGTTGTGTGAAGAAGATAGTGACATATGCTAAACCAATAGTGGTGAGGCTTTTTCCTCACTCCTCATGGCTCCAGGTCCACTTATACTTCTATCAATGAGGCAAAAGTATTTACTCTACCTATAGTTTGGCCAATAGCCTCGTCATCGGCGCAGGACACAGACTTTACTTTTTCTTTACTCAGAGTACTTTTTCAGTAATATTAACTATTGTTTTTGTGTGCAATGTATAATCAATTGTCTACCTCATGTTTATAAGAAAAGATACCCTGTCCTGCATATGAGGGCCACTCCAAAAGAAATGCAGTGTTTTTTAAACATCCAATTTATATTCCATGCCTTTGATATTTTACAGTATGTTGATACACAATTCAGAGACAAAGTGTGACTTTTCCACATAATCTCCATCCCTGTCAACTGCCTTACGCTATCATGGAACTAAGGTTTGTACACCTGCACAGTAGAACTCAGGACCAACACTTGTGGGCCACTGTTTATTGGCCTTCATGAGGGCATCATCATCTTCAAATCTCATTCTGTGAAGAACTCCTTCCATTTAACAAAGAGGTAGCAATCACATGGTATCAGATCAGGGCTGTGGAATGGTTGCTTCAATGTCGTCCACTCAAGCTTTGTGATCTCAGCTGTGGTCTTCTCCCTGATGTTTGGTCAGGCACTATTGTGGAACAGAATACATTGTGTTTCTTCTGACATTGTCAAACACAGCATTTTTGAACTTGGAAGTTTTTCAAGGGTTGCCACGTATGTGCCAGAACTGATTTCTTGACAGTTCTCTGTAGCAAGATGTCCACAAGCAACATTTATTCTGAATCAATAAACACAGTAGCCATTACTTTTTCTGCTGATTGTGCAGTTTGGAATTTCTTCTTCTTCAGTGTGTTTGTATGATGCTATTCCATTGATTGCCATTTTAATCATCTTGTGGTGCAGTTCTTCTTGTTGTCTCCGTGCTTGCTAAGAAAATGGGATGAGAAGTTCCGCCTCATGCAAGACACCTTTTTTCTTTTGTTTCACCCATACATGTTTCAGCACTTTTGTGCTATCATCAGTGGGTTCTATTTTTATTTTTAACTGTAAATTTGTTGTTAACATATTAACATTTGCGTCATTTACAACATTATGTAAAAGTTGCATTTATAACATAATTGGCGAAAAGCAACATACATTACATTGTGTTACTGTCCTCTGCATAACAGCTACCAAAACAAGAGGACAATAACATAATATAAGGTATGTTACTTTTCGCCAATTAAGTTATAAATGCAACTTTTACATAATGTTGTAAACGATGCAAATGTTAATATGTTAACAACAAATTTACAGTTAAAAATAAAAATGGACCCCACTGATGATTGCACAAAAGTGCCGAAACATGTATGGGTGAAACAAAAGAAAAAAGGTGTCTTGCATAAGGCGGAACTTCTCATTCGATTGCCATTTTGTTTCCAGTTCACAGTGATGCAACCACATTTCATATCCCATCACAATTCTTACAAGGAAGTCATCTCAAGAATTCTTGCACAGTTCCAAGCATTTGCTGCGTACTGTCCTCTGTGTTTCTTTGTGAACATATATGAACATCCTCGGGACCCACCTGGCACCAACTTTTTTCAGCTTCATGTGTCACAATATTTGACACACAATTCCTTCTCCTATTCCCACTTGGATTGACAGTTCATTCACTGTTACGCATTTGTCAGCCAAAATCAGATTATGAATAAGTTGTATATTGTCAGGAGTCTGTGCGTTGCTCAGTCTGGTGCCATGTTGGAGGTCTCAAGTATTGGAGTGTCTGCTTCACCAGATAATCTGCTTGCCCAAAATCTACTGTAACTGTAGTGTGATCAACAGTCACATCCCCATACATCTTCTTCAGTCTCTTGTGGATATTTGTCACTCTCTCATTCTCATAACACAGGAACTCCCTAACAGCATGTTGCTTTAAACAAACATCAAATGTAGCAGTCATGTTCATAGATGCTACAGCTGTGTGGTATGTGGAAATGAGTTGATATAAATTTGCATATAAGCACAAGAACTATTTCTATGACCTTTGTGATTAGCGAGAACATAGAACAAAAAGCTGAAATTGTTGAAAAAAAGTGGTGTGCATTTCTTTTGGAGTGCCTCTCATATTACTCACTCACTTGGAAACTGAGCCATAAATTTGAGCCCTTTATTAATTGAGCACTTTATTAATAGTTAAACAGCTGAAATTATTAGCTATTAATTATAGTATTCTGTTTTGTATTTCTAGCAATGGAACAGCAGTACCCCAAGTGCATTTGGTTATGTCGTTGAGCAAGATCTTGGAGATGGAGCTGAAAGATTTATAACAGCTGATGTCACAGAACAGCTTCTTAAAGGGAATTTTGCTCAAATTCCTTTGATAAGTGGATCAACCAAAGATGAACTCACCTGGCTGCCAATACGTTAGTAATCTGTATTATGGTTCACTTACACATATGTGTAATAATATGTGGAAGAGATGTTAAGTCCATGCACATGGAAATGGCTACATCCAAAATATTAGTTTTATGGGTAGAGACCAAGGAGAGGGTGGTTGGTGCCTTAACCACTACAGGTATTTAATCTTGGGTTTGAACAATTAGCCATCTGAAATATCTGTCAGTGGATAGAAAAGACCAAAGCAAGCAACAGAATGCTCTTATTTTGATTTCTGTTTGATTGGCTTAAATAAGAATCAGTATTCAACAATATATCTGTTAATGAAAGATGGATGCATCAATCCATCATGAAGATAAAGTAGGAGTCAGAGATTCCACCACTGTACTCAAAGGTGAAGGAGGCAGGGAGTATGGACAACACTTTCTTTACCATAAAAGCCATACTTATAGAACAGAGGGTAGTAACTGGCATTGTGTGTGTCACACAATGGAAGCTAGCGGGAAAGAGGTTCTTGCACCACCATGGTAACTCACTTGCTTACACGCTTGACAAAACCCAATTACTTCCTGGGCCTTAAATTTGAATCGACCTTCCAGATGTTATGTGACCTATGTGATTACATTTCTTGACAAAATCATAACAAACAATCCAATGTCTTATTCTAAATTCAGCAAAGTGAAAAAGTTTGTCTGCAAAGCACCCGACTGCAAATTGTTGCTCATGTCAGCACCAATGACTCCTGCCGTCTGGGTTCAGAGGTCATCCTCAGTTCGTACAGGCGGTTGGCGGAATTGGTGAAGGTGGAAAGCCTCACTCGCGGGGTGGAATCAGAGCTAACTATTTGTAGTATCGTTCCCAGAACCGATCACGGTCCTCTGGTTTGGAGCCGAGTGGAAGGCTTAAACCAGAGGCTCAGACGATTCTGCGGAGATCTGGGGTGCAAATTTCTTGACCTCCGCTATCGGGTGGAGAAATGTAGGGTCCCCCTAAATAGGTCAGTCGTGCACTACACGCCGGAAGCGGCTACAAGGGTAGCGGAGTACGTGTGGAGTACACATGGGGTTTTTTTAGATTAGAGAATCCCCTCCCTAGGCCCGACAAGACGCCTCCTGAGACGCGGCAAGGTAGGAGTAGGCAATATGCAACAGGGAAT
Source organism: Schistocerca cancellata (assembly GCF_023864275.1). Lineage (NCBI taxonomy): Eukaryota > Metazoa > Arthropoda > Insecta > Orthoptera > Acrididae > Schistocerca > Schistocerca cancellata. The sequence continues at coordinate 1,051,897,239 of NC_064627.1, read as the reverse complement.
AACAATATTAATGTGCTAATAGTAAACTGCAGGAGCGTCTATAGAAAGGTCCCAGAACTGCTCTCATTAATAAATGGTCACAATGCACACATAGTACTAGGGACAGAAAGTTGGCTGAAACCAGATGTAAACAGTAGTGAAATTCTAAACTCAGATTGGAATGTATACCACAGAGACAGGCTGAACAGTGAAGGGGGAGGTGTGTTTATAGCGATAAGAAGTGCAATAGTATCGAAGGAAATTGACGGAGATCCGAAATGTGAAATGATTTGGGTGAAGGTCACGGTTAAAGCAGGCTCAGACATGATAATTGGATGTCTCTATAGGCCCCCTGGCTCAGCAGCTGTTGTGGCTGAGCACCTGAAGGATAATTTGGAAAATATTTCGAGTAGATTTCCCCACCATGTTATAGTTCTGGGTGGAGATTTTAATTTGCCGAATATAGACTGGGAGACTCAAACATTCATAACGGGTGGCAGGGACAAAGAATCCAGTGAAATTTTTTTAAGTGCTTTATCTGAAAACTACCTTGAGCAGTTAAACAGAGAACCAACTCGTGGTGATAACATATTAGACCTTCTGGTGACAAACAGACCCGAACTATTTGAAAAAGTTAACGCAGAACAGGGAATCAGCGATCATAAAGCAGTTACGGCATCGATGATTTCAGCCGTAAATAGGAATATTAAAAAGGGTAGGAAGATTTTTCTGTTTAGAAAAAGTGACAAAAGGCAGATTTCAGAGTACTTGTTGGCTCAACACAAAAGTTTTGTCTCAAGTACAGATAGTGTTGAGGATCAGTGGACAAAGTTCAAAACCGTCGTACATTATGCGTTAGATGAGTATGTGCCAAGCAAGATCGTAAGAGATGGAAAAGAGCCACTGTGGTACAACAACCGAGTTAGAAAACTGCTGCAGAAGCAAAGGAAACTTCACAGCAAACATAAACATAGCCAAAGCCCTGCAGACAAACAAAAATTACGTGAAGCGAAATGTAGTGTGAGGAGGGCTATGCGAGAGGCGTTCAATGAATTCGAAAGTAAAGTTCTATGTACTGACTTGGCAGAACATCCTAAGAAATTTTGGTCTTATGTCAAAGCGGTAGGTGGATCAAAACAAAATGTCCAGACACTCTGTGACCAAAATGGTACTGAAACAGAGGATGACAGACTAAAGGCCGAAATATTAAATGTCTTTTTCTAAAGTTGTTTCACAGAGGAAGATTGCACTGTAGTTCCTTCTCTAGATTGTCGCACAGATGACAAAATGGTAGATATCGAAATAGACAACAGAGGGATAGAGAAACAATTAAAATCGCTCAAAAGAGGAAAGACCTCTGGACCTGATGGGATACCAGTTCAATTTTACACAGAGTACGCGAAGGAACTTGCCCCCTTCTTGCAGCGGTGTACCGTAGGTCTCTAGAAGAGTGTAGCGTTCCAAAGGATTGGAAAAGGGCACAGGTCATCCCCGTTTTCAAGAAGGCTCGTCGAACAGATGTGCAGAACTATAGACCTATATCTCTAACGTCGATCAGTTGTAGAATTTTGGAACACGTATTGTGTTCGAGTATAATGACTTTTCTGGAGACTAGAAATCTACTCTGTAGGAATCAGCATGGATTTCGAAAAAGACGGTCATGTGAAACCCAGCTCGCGCTATTCGTCCACGAGACTCAGAGGGCCATAGACACGGGTTCACAGGTAGATGCCGTGTTTCTGGACTTCCGCAAGGCGTTCGATACAGTTCCCCACAGTCATTTAATGAACAAAGTAAGAGAATATGGACTATCAGACCAATTGTGTGATTGGATTGAGGAGTTCCTAGATAACAGGACGCAGCATGTTATTCTCAATGGAGAGAAGTCTTCCGAAGTAAGAGTGATTTCAGGTGTGCCGCAGGGGAGTATCATAGGACCGTTGCTATTCACAATATACATAAATGACCTGGTGGATGAAATCGGAAGTTCACTGAGGCTTTTTGCGGATGATGCTGTGGTGTATCGAGAGGTTGCAACAATGGAAAATTGTACTGAAATGCAGGAGGATCTGCAGCGAATTGACGCATGGTGCAGGGAATGGCAATTGAATCTCAATGTAGACAAGTGTAATGTGCTGCGAATACACAGAAAGATAGACCCTTTATCATTTAGCTACAAAATAGCAGGTCAGCAACTGGAAGCAGTTAATACCATAAATTATCTGGGAGTACGCATTAGGAGTGATTTAAAATGGAATGATCATATAATGTTGATCGTCGGTAAAGCAGATGCCAGACTGAGATTTATTGGAAGAATCCTAAGGAAATGCAGTCCGAAAACAAAGGGAGTAGGTTACAGTACGCTTGTTCGCCCACTGCTTGAATACTGCTCAGCAGTGTGGTATCCGCACCAGATAGGGTTGATACAAGACATAGAGAAGATCCAACAGAGAGCAGCGCGCTTCGTTACAGGATCATTTAGTAATCGCAAAAGCATTACGGAGATGATAGATAAACTCCAGTGGAAGACTCTGCAGGAGAGACGCTCAGTAGCTCGGTACGGGCTTTTGTCAAAGTTTCGAGAACATACCTTCACCGAAGAGTCAAGCAGTATATTGCTCCCTCCTACGTATATCTCGCGAAGAGACCATGAGGATAAAATCAGAGAGATTAGAGCCCACACAGAGGCTTACCGACAATCCTTCTTTCCACTAACAATACGAGACTGGAATAGAAGGGAGAACCGATAGAGGTACTGAAGGTACCCTCTGCCACACACCGTCAGGTGGCTTGCGGAGTATGGATGTAGATGTAGATATAGATATTGAATACAGAAGCATTTTCTCCCACAGCCTTAATATAGCTCCTTCAATAAGTATTCTGAGGAGATGAAATACAGCATACAACTAGGAGCCAGATGCTTCAAACTATATGAAGTTACACGCTTTGCAAAAAATCAGGAATATGTAACATTTTCTAAAAGCTTTTTGTGTGATGTTAATGCATGTACATTAAACAAGGCAGCAATATTGTCTGTAAGTTCTAAGTCTGTCCACCACTATGAAAATATCAATGTGTGTGTGTGTGTGTGTGTGTGTGTGTGTGTGTGTGTGTGTGTTTGTGTGTTTGTGTGTGTGTGTGTGTGTGTGTGTGTGTGTGGATGAGCAGATGTGTTTAAAAGAGAGAAAAAATCAGATAGAGAAAAAGAAAATAATTTTCTTGTTCATGTGTAGATATTACAACAACTATGTCATTGTAATGGTACTTCTTAATATTTCAGAAACTCTTGAAGGCAATTTTTCACAGTCCGCAGTAGATAATTATGTGACAGCACTTTTAACTGGTCTCTTCCAAGACAGAAATGCTACAGAGCTAGCAGAATTGATTCAGCAAGTAAAGGAATTTTACTTTAATGATAGACAAACAGCTAATGAGACTGGAGTTGCTCTTGGACAAGTAAGTAAGGCAGCAAATTTAATTATGAGAAGTGGCAGAGGTCAAGTTGGTGCTATGTTTAAAAAATCAAAATGAAAGTAAAATTTAATATTAACAACAGAATCTGAGAGACAGAAGGACATCTGCTGCTGCTGTGAGACAGATACATAAAATAGCAAAAATAATAGAATGTCTATTTTTTAGGGTTCCTTCAACATAGGGAAATAAAATTGTGAAATATATGTACAAGAATAAAACTGTTGCAACCAATTAACAAGAAAGATATAGTACACAGTGAACAAACCAGAAGTAACAGTAGACTATAATGTGTTTTTAAGATTCTACCATGTGAGGTGGTGCAGTTGTTTTTATATTGGACTTGAACTAAGTATGCGTAAAAATGCTCTTCGGACCCCATCTGTCTCCTCTGATTTAATTCTTCCACGTGGTTTCATTTACTGCCTTAGATGGAAAAATGGAAAATTCCTTTAAAGTGTCCACAACAGAATTCCTATCCCATGGAGAGATGGATGTGCCGTGTTTCTTCGGGAACATAAAAAACTGGACATGTGTATATATTATGCTTCATTTCCCAGTGGGTCATCTGTTCTTTTTACTAACTCATGTATTAAGGAAAAATGCCTAACTCTCATTTACAAGTTTGATGATAGAGTCTATATTAGGACAGATAGGTTCAGATGTTCCAAGATATCATGAAGTTGTTTGCACCTTTATGAAGCATACAAAGGCAATCATCAAATAAATTGTGCAGAATTAATGGATACCCTTAAATATGTCTTCTGCTAGACTTCAAATTTAGATTTACATTCCAAAATACTTATAATGGGCTGCATGTAATGTAAGATGATAGCTGAGCTTTAAAGGAAATCACAGGACACAGAGCAGAAGAAAAGATTGTGGCAAAAAATTAACAGAATATTTTAAACAAAAAGTGCAGAAGAGGAGGGGAGGAGAGACAATTAAGAAAAATAAAGAAAATTTTTCAGTTACACAAACAAATGATGACAGACAGAAAAACTGAGAACACAACAGGGTGGAAAGGGAAGGGAAGAAGAGGTACTGTGGAAGACACTGAAAAATCAAAAGAGTTTTAAGTATTACAAATTGAGAATAGATGGATGGCAGTTGGCAGGTACATTTAGGGAGACCTGTTATATCTCTGGTATTTGGCAGTGTGGGAAGGTTCAAGCATAATGGCCTTATCTTTGCCAACATTTTCCTTAGAATATCAAACAACTGAATAAATGATGCTGCTGGCCTAGACAGTTTGTTTGGTGCCATACGTTCTGAATGAAAGCTACTCCCTGAAAAGCAGTTGCACACCATCTGTGTCTGTTAGCCATGTTTATGTAAAAATATCATGTAGAATATGAGGGTTGGACATTATTGGGGTCACCGCTCCGTAGCCTACTGCTGCAAATCTACATATTGTCTTCCATTCAAACAATGGAAAGCCCAGGATGGAACAACAACAATATATGAAAAGAATGTATTGCTACTCATCACACAGAGGAGAGACTGAGTCACAGACAGCCACAATGAAAATGACTGCTAAACTTTTACATTTTCAAACAAAAGTGTCATTCTTTCAAAATGGAAAACACACACACATTCTCACAAACACAACTCACAAATGCATGACTACTTTCTTTGGATGCTGGGGCCCAACTGTAGTCTGCGAATGCATCTAACGTGAGCAGCAATTTGCTTGGACAACAGGGTAGTGATGGGGGGGGATGATGCAATGCTGTCTTTGGGAGCATGTACTTGCATGGTGGGGCAGGATATGGTTGCTACGTGCAGAGTCAAGAGGCTGTGCTGAGGGACAAGGAAGGGCAAATGGATAGGGGAGAAGAGAAAAGCAGAGAAGGGAAAAAGACTGGCAAGTGGGATAGAAGGTGTGTATCGTGCTGGAGTGGAAACACAGAAGGGGATAGGTAGGGGGGAGGATACAGACTAGTTAAGGTTGAGGCCAGGAGGGTTGCAGTAATGAAGGATATGTTGTAGGGAGGGTTCCCACCTGCAAAATTCAGAAAATCTGATGTTGGTAGGAAGAATCCAAATGGCACAGGCTGCAAAGCAGTCACTGAAGTTAAGCACATCATGCTGGGCAGCATGGTCGACAGCTGGGTGGTCCAGCTTTCTCTTTGCCACAGTTTGGCTGTAGCCGTTCATGTGGACAGAGAGCTTGTCAGTTGTCATGCCCACGTAGAAAATGCCACAGAATATGCAGCTAAGTTTGTAGACCAGGGTGGCTGCTTTGACATGTAGCCTTACCTTTGATGGGGAGGAGAGGCCAGTGACAGGGCTGGAGAAGGTGGTAGTGGGAGGATGTATGGGACAGGTCTTACACCTAGGTCTATTGCAGGGATAAGAGCTATGAGGCAAGGGACTGGGAACAGGGATGGACTAGAGATGGACAAGGAAACTGCATAGGTTTGGTGGATGGTGGAGTACCACTGTTGAAGGGGTGAGGAGGATGGTGGAGAGGATAGTGGGGATAATGAGAGGTAGGTGAAACCCCAGCAGAGAGTATGTTTCAGTTGCTACAGTCCTGGGTGGTACTGTGTCACGAGAGGAGTGCTCCTTTGTGACAGGACAGGGGGTATACAGGAGAGACAAGGCATAGGAGATCTGTCTCTGGACAAGGTGCTTAGGTAATTTTAGTTTGTGCAAAGGGTTTCACTGAGCCCCTCACTAGGGTCAACCCAGTACAACCTCCATGGCACCCTAGTCCACCAGCCAAAATGCAAGTGTGTGAGTGTACTCTAACTCGACACTGTATTTATTCTAAAAGCTAGGAAATTTTCTTTCTCTTTTGTGTGTGCCTGTTGATGACTCATGCTTCTGCTGTTCAGTCAGTGGTCTTCTTTACTCTTATATTGTCTGATTCACTTACTTGTATTTTGTCTTTTAAGACTATTCTTTGATTGTTTTTGCATTAACTTATTTTCATATTCTTTTTTGCAGTTATATTCTGACATCATTGTGATATTCCCAGAGGATCGTGCAGCCAAGCTAGTGTCTCGGCGGAACACAGCACCTGTATATTATTACCATTTTGTTTACCAGGGCAGGTACAGCTGGGCATACTTACCAGGAACACAAACTCCATATGGTAAGACATTCCTCCATTAGCAGACACTAATTTAAAAAGAAATTTAAAGCCAGCAGGGAAACCCCTGACCCAGGATTTTGGATGAATTTTCTGAACTCTCACCATTTATCACACATCACCAGTTCATTTCCTTCATCCCTCTTCCTTTCCCTTCAGCCCTTCTGCCAGAAGATAGAGCCACTGGCCTTGAAATCTTGCAAATTTCAAATCTTTATATGTGTTTTCTCCTGCTTTCACTTCATGAGTAGATATTTTTTATCTATTCAACTACATTTCATTACTATACCAACATTTCATATCCATAAGAGAATTGTAAAGTATTATTTTTATGTTCCTCACTCATGGCCGCCATACATGTATCCTTCCTTAATCACCTGATGGTGTATGGCAAAGAAGTTGCCTACTCAAAGGATCATTGTAATGCTCCCCTTTCTCCCCCCTTTCTCTCTTCCATTCAGTAATAGTTCAGTAGTCTTTATCATAGAAGCCAATGTAATATGACTATTAATGTTTGATAGTCAGAGTTGCTTTACCATTATAACAATGATCCATTGCCTTAATATCTACAAGAATGTATTATTCAGTCTGCATTGGAGTGTGTGTTTTTTTGAAACTTCCTAAGGGATTTAAACCTTGTGCTAAACTGGGACTCAAACCCAGAGCTGGATCTGGGTTCATACCATAATCCATCATATAGTTTCAGTCTTCCATTAAGATTGATACCTGTTGTTTATGTTTTCTTATAGGCACTGTAATCTGCCTTTAATCACAACCATTCTGCTTCAAGAGTACCCTGAGATATTTTGTTAACATAGTGGGGATTCTTCCTTCATTGCTAATCCTGTGAACACCACAAAATTCACTTTTTCTCTGCAGAATGGTAGTGTGATTCAGCACCTAGGTACTGTATTGGCAGTTCACATACTGCTGTGGCCATGTCTTACAAACAGATTGTTTTCACAGCAGAGCACTTGAAGATAAATTAATGTTTTTTACTCTTGAATGAAATTTTCACCCTGCAACAGAGTGTCTGGTGATATGAAACTTTGTGGTAGATTAAAACCATGTGCCAGACCTTGCCTTTTGTGAACAAGTGCTCTACTGACTGAGCTACCCAGGCATAACTCATGACCTATCCTCACAACTTTACTCCTGCAGTATCTCATACCCTATGCTTCCAATCTTCACAGAAGCTCTCCTGAGAACTGTGCAAGATAAGCATCCTGGAAGAAAGGATACTGTCGAGACAAGGCTTGGCCACAGTGTGGGGGATGTTTCCAGAATAAAATTTTCACTCTGCAACAGACTGTGCACTGGCAGGTTAAAAATGTGTGCCAGCCAAGACATGGATTCAGGACCTTTGCCTCTCATGGCCAAGTGCTCTACCAACAGAGCTAACCAGGCACAACTCACTCGTGATTGTAGAACACTTTCCCACAAAAGGCAGATGTCTCGAGTTTGAGCTTTGGTCTGGCACACAGTTTTAATCTACCAGGAAGTTTTTAATTCTTATTCTTATGTTGTGATTGGACAAAAAGGGTTCGCCTTGTGAATGTAAGTTATCAAAATGCTAACAAAAGCCCAAATCTCCAAAATCAAATCCAGAGTTCAGTGTGAAAAAGTCAATTCCACTGCCACTTTGTCAACTTATTCAGTAGTTGCTCAATGTCATTTAAGATTTGCTGATCTTTTGAGTGATCTACAATGAATAAGACTTCCACCTTGGAAATCTGTCAGCAGCTTTTGCCAAGGAGGTAAGACATGTTTTGGCCTGCAGCTTTAGATTTATCTTATGTGAGAACACAACGATGAGCTCTTCAACTTTGTAACTAGCATACCTTAATGTGCATCTATTTAGGAAAAGTTTTTCGTACATTGTACTATTTTCTGGCAAGTACATAATTTTTTCTCAATAATTTAATTTTCAATAAGATGATGTTCCAATTATTATACTCAGGCTTTGTGACTGAAATACCTGTACTTATGATCATTTCTGTCTAATATGGATGAAAAAATTGTCTTTTTAGGTAAGAAAAGCGTATATGCTAACAGAATATTTCTGTTTTCCCTATTATTTATGTCTTTTTTTCTTTTTTTTGAAAGGTGTTTCCCATCATGATGACCTCATCTACTTATTCTACATCTCGGCATTGGTCCCCGAATTTGTTAACACAGATCCTGAATATACAACAGTGAAAAGAATGACAAAAATGTGGGCAAATTTTGTCAAAACTGGGTAAGTACTTCTTGTTAGTGATTTTATTTTACTATTTTCTTATTGTAAAAATAGGTCAGCAATCACTGGGGAGAATGCATAATTACAATAAATAATTTTTTTCTGTAATTTGTGCTTATGAATATATTTCTCTGAAACCCAGTCAGACAAAAATTATTTAGCACAAATATGGGTAATTGCCAAAACTCTGTCTTTTAAAAATGGCAATGAAATTACATTTAAGTTTTTAAAAAGTCATTACTATTCAGGATGATCATTAATAAAACCAACAACTACATGGCTGGATTCATGAATGGAAATGGAGGAAAAAAGGTCCTATGAACATATTTCTGGAAATGGAAAGTGTGTGTTCCATGACAATAAATCATCCCTGAACACAGTACAGAGCTGCATCACATCCACATCACAACAAATGTTGAAAGTGGCCTCTATGGGGTTGCAAGTGATAGGGATAGTAGCGGTTGTCATAGGGATAGTAGTGGTTGTCATGTAGGATACACATAATTGTGCATTGGCTTACACTGTTTGGCAGGCCACTTGCCTGGAGCTTGTAATAGGGTTTGTCTCAATATCTTGTAGAACCTGGTCCTCCAAATGTGGTGTATACACATCCCCTGCCTCCCTGCATGTTTGTCTTTCTGAAAGAATCTCTGATCACACAAACGCCTTGAAATGTTATGGATGTGATTGTGTCTGTGAGGGTATTCGTTTTGGCATATTTGTGCTGCCTCTCAGACACTTCCATCTGTTTGGCCATTTTGGTATAGCCTTGCTGCCTTTTGACCATTTCAATCTGCTTGGCCATAGACAAACACCATTTTGGCATGTTCTCGACATGAATACAGGACCAGTCTTCTGCTTAGGCCATGTCCTACTTGAGTGACAGAAGTGACCGACAGCAAACGACTTCTGGATACGTGACACTCCAGCAACAAGCAGCACCATCGGGTGACATTCTCGAGTGTCCTGCATGCGAGCGACCATGTCGCATTACAAGATGGCTGCTAAGAGCCAAAAAGCTGTTTCTGTAAAACGGTGCCCCTGAACTGTAGAATACTGTAGCTGAAGAGTAAGGCTACAAAACCATGTTTACTTAAGAAAATTAAGTGCAAAGGAATTCTGTGTATGAAATTTACAAAGGGAGGAATCTCCATGGAGAACTTCATAATTCATATCATCAGCTATGAAGATCACCAAACAAATTCTTCGAATACACATGAATGAGCAGAGGAGCATTCGATTATCTCATCAATAAATTAAAGACGAATGTATTTTACAAGATCAAGAAATTTTAACAGCCAATAAATGCGGAAGAATGACTAATCACGGTAAATAAATATATTAAGAACATCTTACCGCAGCTAGCTGTGGTGTAGTGGTGGCGTAGCAGACTACGATATCGGTTTCGTTCAGGTCATGGGATCGATGCCAGGCACATATTGTGTTTTAGCTTACTCAGTTACAATTCTGCATACTAAGTTCTATGTGTACTGTTTACACTACAATGCTGAGTATATTTTTAAGGTCTTGTCAAAGTACTTGATCTTTAAGTGCATGCACTCCTATCCCAGTATATCACACACATTAAATTCCTAATAAATTGCAATGAACCACGAAATTTTACAGATATTTGATGTTGCGAATGTAATTCATCAGCAGTCAGTGTCAAGGCCAAGTGTTTCAATTAATCTAAATAATATGTAAAAGTAAATCTTTTGAAAAGAAAGTCAAACATTTTGTGAAATGATTTGTCTTAAAGTATGAAATAAAAAATATTAGGGAAACGTTTGGTGCACCTCATTTTCTGGTCATGATTTTGAGCATCATTCAAAGGCGTGAAGAACGTTTCTCTGATCTACTTATTTCTTTTGCACAAATCATTTCATAAAATATTTGACTGGTTTCTTTCATTTTTTTTATTTTCGAGTTTTATTCAGAAAGCATTATCTTACTGACTCCTCGTTTACCTTCCAACGTCTTCTGTTCTCAAAAATCCTAACTTTGGTACCTGATTTGAAGGAAACCTTTTTGACATTTAAATACTGCACCATCGTGTCTTTTTATGTGCAAAATAGTTTTGCCTTGAACAGATGAAATTTTTGACACTTAATTTACATAGCTTGGCAGCAGCTTTTTGTGAAATATTTAGATTTTTCCTCAGCCTATTAATTAAGTTTTCATTAATTGCCCTGATTACTTTCAAGCAATTAAATATTTTCACTAGACTTCACGCTGGTCCTTTTGATACCTGGTTTACCTGTTTCTCTCTCTTTCTTTGGCTATGAAAATTTGGACAAAACCTCAAGCTGAAATTAGTAGGCAGTCTTGTTTTTGCTCTGCCCACACATTTACAAAAACTTATCGAGTGTTAATCATATGATAAAATAGTCCTTTCTGTATGCTGTCATTTCCAAAAATCGTCATTTTGATATCTTGAACCGCTTGTGAGATACAACTATTTTTACCACCACTTGCTTCCCGAAGTGCAAGAAAGGTTTGGACATGCCGCGAGCGACCCATCTGCATATATAACAACTAATATCTCTAGAATGAAAAGAAATATCATTCTGGTCTCAACATTAGATACAATTTAAATATATTGGTTACATTTCATATGCAATAATGTATGTCCTTAAATGAAATACACGGAAAGTCTACACAGTGTGATTTTACTTCTGCAAATTCTTAAAAATTTCCTGCAGCCATGTACTCAATGTTGTGCAGCACAGTAACTGTGCACACCTTATCAAGCTATAAGATGCGGAAGAATCAAATTTTTTCATCAAATAATTTTCTTAAAATTGGGTGATAAGTATTTCATAGCTGCCGTCGGATCCACTGCACTGCTTGGCCAAGAAGACATGTGGCTGTTGCTCTCACACTCGTGCTGCAGCGACAAGATTCAATCACGTTTGAATTCAAACACCACCAGTTGCAGCGGAAGACAGGCAGTGACACAGATGTCACTCACGTAGGACACTTCCGTAACTATACCCGCGGTTGAGTTTTGTCGCTTGAAGCTGTCACACGCTGTCAGTCACTTATGTTGCTTACACAGGATGTGGCCTTATAGTATGCTCCATCAGTCACATAGCCTGCTACATACAAGGAACACACAGCACATGGAGAGAGGAACTGTCATTCGGCAGCACCATCTACTGTGGCAACAATGCATTTCTGGACATATATTCACAGGACCTTTTTTCCTCCATTTACATTAGAAGTCCACCCATTGTGGTTTGTTGGTTTTATTAATGTTCACCCTGTATAGTTTTTACCGACAGTAAGATTTTACTAAAAATTTATAAATATCAGTTACAAAAATGAAATAAAAAGCTAAAATCATTGAAATGGTGCTAAATTTTACAAAATCAGCATCTTTTACATAGAAGTGATAATTAACTCTAAAATAACCAGGTATTTTTTGTAAGATTCATTGCCATTCTATCCTTAAAAGATGAAAACTGGCTGTGATATGAAAATACTGTAAAACACAAAACAAAATCATAAGAAGAAGTATAAATAGATAATCAGCTAACTTCTGGTTTAAATAATATCTCCAAATAAGTCAAAAAATGCTTTATCGCAGAAATCTGGCAGTTCATTCAAAAGAGCTGACGGATTATTCTTGTAGTGGGCAAAAATTTCCAATTCTTCTAAACTATTTAGAAGCAAACCTTTAGAAGTGGTGTGTATAACCTTGAGATTGTTCATGACATCTTTTTCTGGAAGTTTGGCATTAGTAAGTTCTTGTACGGAAACTGATTTATTGTGTGACACGCCTGCACCATGTTCCTTGAAGCATGTTTTAAAATTACAAACAGTTTGACCAATGTATATTTTTTCACAGTCTTTCCAAGTTAGTTTATACACTCCTGAACCACAGTAACATTTGTTAATGTTGTCATTGATATGTTTAAGTTTATTAAGAAGCATATTTGTTGAGACTGCTTTTTATTAATTTTACTTAACTGACAGACTGCAGCTTCCAAATAATGTTATCTAACATATGAGTAAGTTTCTTCTCTGCAAATGTGAGCAGACAGCAAATAAATTATTTATAAAGAGTAGCTTCTAAACATGTTCTCATCACTTTAAGGATTCTTATCTCCATCAGTAAAAATGGAACCTGTATAGGCTCACTTTGTTTTTTTGTCTGTTTGTCTGACTATGTTAAGACCCCTTTTTCTTAGGAACGGGTAAAGGTATCAAGTTGAAACTTATATCAAGTGCTAAGGTCTATAGACTCTTGGTGGTGTATGAAATTTAAGCTTCTAAGTCAATGCAATCAAAAGATACAGCCAGATACATCACACATTTTGTTAGTCATAAACTCACTGATCAGAATCTATAGCTGAACTATATATCGCCATTCCAGAAGAACAATATGACTTGTTTACAGGAGAGGTGGAAAACCAAACAACATTTTTTAAAAACTTCATAAAAAACAGTAAAATTATCTATGGAACTGAAAGTTGGCCTAATTGTGACACTAAGGGTTCTCTACAAAATACAAAAATTATTTCCTTCAAACAGTATCCCATTCACCCCCTTGCAACCCTTTAAGTAAATGTGTCATTGTTCTTCTGACATCGTTAGTGAAATTAACAAATACAACTAAAGAAGGTGTGTGGGAAAAAAGAAATATATCTCTAAACCACATTTTTTCCACTCTTACAGTTTCATTGTTTTATTATCATTTTTATTATTTGCATCTTATAACTGACATAAAATAATATACTTAGTGAAATTAAGAATTTCCAAATGATGTAAAAGCAACAAAATACATTTATGTGGAAAGAGAATCATAGAAGACCTTGTAATATTTAGGAATGATGTTGCTGTTAACTGAATTGTTTAAATCTTGAATTTTATTTCCTGAGAGGGTCATTTTTATAGTATAAGCAGGTTTCAGATCCAAATTACTCCCATCTACATTCCCTGTTAAATGCCTCTTTCTCCCTTTGAACTGAACTTGTCCCCACTTGGACTGTTTGTAGCTGTTCTTATACTGAAACACATCACTTCCCTTTTCACATGGAAATAGTTTAATTTCTGATACTTTGAAAATACTCCCGTCAACTTCCTTGGCTATGTAATGAGCCATCTCCTCATACAAAGCTTTAATGTCATTGAAATCTGAAAAACACGTTTCTCTAAGATGTAGCAGATTTCCCTTCTTTTTTGCATTTCAGATGACTGATATGTATTGATTGGGAACATAAATTGGCCCTGATTTCTTAGCACTCTTAACTGCTCTCTCAATGATGCTATAAACTACGTCTCCCTCATTCTGGGTGTGACCACAAATCAAATACTTGAGCATAATGGACTGAATATCCAGCTTTTGTAATGCATACAAATACATTGCAATCATGTATCTGAAATATAAGAGGATGAACATTTTAATCAATTTGATTTTTACAATAGAAACTTTTTGTCACATGATTTCTGTGAATCACAGTCTGACTTTATGGTACTTATTTGTCCTTCTGTTGCCCTCCACAATTGTTGGAGTAAAATACGACATCTGTCCCAAGAAGGTTCTTGGATAACTCTTTAAGATATTGTAAGACACAAGTTGCTATTTCTTTTCTACTACACCTTGGTTTCCAATGCCCTGGTGTGTGTGTGGTGGGGGGTGGGGGGGGAGGCATTCAAGGAGAAACCATTCAAGGAGAAAATAATTTAATGTCCTGCCATGATTAGAACAGTAGACGTAGTTCACAAAGTTGAATTTGACAGGGATACGGAAATAATTAACAATAGCATTTTCAGAGAAGGAGTCCAGTACTGAAGTTAAGGGATTAAAGAAGAAAAGAAAAATTCTATATTGGGATGGCCAGTTTCTGATTCAGTCCCCACTTCTCATGAAAGTGTGTCCAGCACTTTGAACTCTGTGCCACCTTCCTCTATACAATGAAGCTCAATTTAAGTCCAGTATTCTGCAGAAGACTTTTTGTTATAAAGGTGGGGTCTTGGCACAGAGTTACTTTCTCATGTAAATAAATGCACAAGTAGAGTGAAATTAACTGCTCACTAAAGGTGTAAGTGGGATAATAGGAGATCATAACAAGCCTTGCTAATTGCAGCTAGCATGTATATTTATATTTCTTAGTCCATTGTAGACATGGTTCATGTAGCGTCAACAATTACCACCTTTGTACATATTAATATGCCTCTTGCTTTCCCACAAAGATATACCTTTTCCCAGTTGTGCTTTGATTCATGCTCCCAGGCAATGAGCTTGCAACTTAAACCACTTAATGTATGACTTTTGATGTGTTGTCATCAGGTGATGAATGTTAGTTGTCATTTTGTAAGTCCAGTTTTTGTGATTTGCTTTAGCTGCTGATGTAGTTACCTACCACAATTTCCACCCACAGATCTGAATAGTTTGACATTGTTAGACTGAAATTTGTAATAAAAATCAAACAATACCTTACCTGTGGCAGATTGTCTACACAGTAAAAATTACACTAATGGACAAAGTTGGCTAGTTAAATATTTCATACATTATGCAAATTAACCTTACCATAACAGTCTGAATCAACAAAGAAATAATAATTCTCCAAATTCAGTCTTGTAAACAGGTCTAATCTAACAGCAATAATCGGTGTCTGATAGCTGTATTTCTATGTTTTAAATGTTAGATGTCCTGTGAACTCTAAATAGACATGACACAGAAACTTGTTACCGGTAAATGTTTTCTCTTCTATTTCCTGAAAATGCAGTATAGAGAACACAGCACAAAAACCACAACACAAAGAAAATTTGATATGTTGCAGCAATCCTACATCAGAGAAGACAGACCTGGTCAATGTCAACTGGGAGACCCTGACACCTTCAACACCACGCCACTTACAGATAGGCTCCCAACTGACTATGAAGCAAGGATTGTTCTATGAGGACCGCATACGGCTATGGGAAAGGCTCTCCCCTTTGCCTAATGTTTCAAGAAGTTCCAGGAAGAAGACAGGCTAGATGAGCAGAGAACAAGACTGGCATTACTCTCTTAACTAAGAAGGCATTTCGCAAGCACCGCAGTGGTGTTCAACTATATTAGAAGTGTACTAGAAGAGAATTTGATGTGTGATGTACTTACATAACTTCTGCCTATATTTATGTATTCCCACTGTGACAATGAAGTCCAGAAATAAAACTGATAAAGTATATGTCATTTAAAGTTATTACTTAGACAACTAAAAAAAATTATGGTTGTTACTTAGGGAATAAATGAAAGACTTTTCTGTGGCCTCTTAGAACATATTTTTAGTTAGAATATGTTACTTGTTTTGACCCAGATGACCTACCCCATCAAAACCAGCCTGGATTCCAAAAATATATAGTGCAAAAATAAAACTAATTTCCCTCACAGACACTACACAAGTAATAATAAATTTATTCACTTTCCAAATATTGACACTTTTTGTGCAGCGATTACACCAAATAAGAAGGTAATTTACATGTGATGGTTTGCAAAGAAATTACAGATATTAAACCTCCTGCCGTATTTTAAGCTGCAAAAGTCAGGAGTAAGTCACAGCTGATAGCTCAATTGGTAGCATTGCCCATGAAAGACAAGGCTCCAGGTCTCAGTCCTGGTATGGCACACAGTGTTAACATGTGAGGAAGTTTCAAACAGCATGCACACTGCTGCAGAATGAGACTTATTTTTGAAATTATAGATTTGTTGACAGAGAAAAAGAAATATATGTATTGGAAAGACATTAACTAACAATCACAGAGGTATCTGCAAATATGTAATAGGAGCGTGATGCTGGAAGTCTTGAATCTCCATTGCTGTCTGTTGTACGAAAACCAAATGTGCTATGATAATGCTTCCATAATGGGAACTTGTTATTATTACAGTATTCATAATCTTTTTAGAAGGCATTTCACTACATGGACATGCTAAAAGTGGATTTGGTTTCCATCTTACTTGTAGATTGGGAAATATTACTGCTGGATGTATGGGAGAATTTAGCTCACATGCAACTAAAACATCTTTAAGAGTTTGAGCAACGGTTCAGGTCAAAGCTTTCAGCAGACCTCTCCAGAAAATTCAATGATAGTATAGTCCTGATTATTGGGAGTATACTGTAATTTTCTTTGAATGATGATGAACTATCTCTGATTTATTGGATAGACCACATTACAGTTACTGATAAAAAGAAGGTACACTCCCAAAAAGTTATTGCACTGCACTGTTGCATCTGAAGCACATTATGTTCCAAAATATTTTCATCAACCACTGCATTAATATTGTCTATTTTCAGCCATGAAATAGTGGCTGTTAGACACTAGTAATACCTTGACTTACTGCATTCAACCATGCAACCTAGCTCTTCTGGTTGAGCAATGCTCATCAAGAGAAGAATCTCCCATCTTGAGGCACATTAACAACTTTCCTCTGACTAAAATACAGCCAGCAAAGACATGATGATGAAAATGTTTTAGTGGAAAAGACTTAATTTAGTTTTTTTTTCCTCAGTGTGCTATTCTTTAAAACAGCCATATATTATAATAATATGCAGCTAACAGCCAAATCCAAACATATCAACTAAACCCCCACTAAAGCAGTGAGGATGGGTCATGAGTCATGCTTGGGTAGCTCTGTTGGTTGAGCACTTGCCCATGAAAGGTAAAGGTCCCAAGTTCAAGTCTCGATCTGGCACACGGTTTTAATCTGCCAGGAAGTTTCACATCAACTGATGTTAAGAGTTTTGCTGATCAGTAACAAATTTACAGAGACAATGTAAGCTTTTGAGCAGACAAGTTTGATGACTGCTGGTTTAAAATGTTGCCAGTAGAACTTTGTTTAGTATACAGTTGGTCAAAACATGATTTTGGATGTATTTTGGTGAGGGGATAATGTAGTTTCATTTCACTGAATCTGGAGGTGGGAGCTTGTTCTTTCAAAATGTGTAGTTGAATAAGAAGGATAATATCAAATGGTTGGATGTAGTAATTTAAGGTATTACCACTGCCTTCATTTTAATATAGACCACAGCTAAAGATTTGACTCCAAAGTAAGAGAAACAGTCCCAGAGTACCATACCACCTACACTAAATTTCACTGTCACCACAACACATTCACATTAATACCATCCACCAGGCACAAGTTTGCCCCATGAAAATGGAAAGTTTACAATGAATGTGCTATCATGATTTAAACTGTACATTATGATAAGTAATTCTGACTTAAAATTTATATTGGGGCCACCAGTGTCAAACATCATTCAATTTTCTTGTTTAGAACTTGTGAATGCACGCACAGGTTGTGAGATTTTCACAGCAAACACCATAGCACCTAGCATGACAAATGGTTCAGATATGAAGTATGGTACTTAGCTTTTGTTGTGTTGGTTTCCTATAAATTGAAAATGCACTATGCATTTCCCAAGCTCCTCTGAAATATCATGCAGAGTGGGTTTAATATCCTCAGTTGTCTCTTATATAAAACACTGATCATAAAATTTGTTGTATATCTGCAGTTATACATTAGTAGAGTAATCCCGACTCATTGTAGTACACTGCACAATTTCTAGCAGTGTTGAACAATACTTGTGTGTACAGAACATATGACAATTGCATCTGTACATTAAAGCATCCAACCTGCAAGTGTCTTTTGCCTCAAAAATGTCTAAGGTGAAAGGCATGACTCCTAGTATCAATTGGTCAAGAACGTTTTCTCAAACTCGTCAAATGTCAGATTTTGACAGTTGAGCTGCTTGATCCAATGTAATATTTCTCCCTCAATTTCCACAAATTTAATTTTTAAGTCATTACTCAATCCTAAAAGTATATTATCTTTGCAGTGTTGTGTGAAAGCCACAAAGTGGGAATGTCTCTCCTGGGGCAAACTTTTCATGGGGATATTTGGAGTTATCAGACCAAGGATAAAAGAATGTTTTTGAACAAGCCCCTTCATGTAACAACTGTACTCATTTTGAACATTAACAATATTCTCATGTAAAGTTGATAAATTCATCTTACAACATTCATATTTTGCAGCTACAACTCACATCTTTCTTTAGCTCTTCAGTTCTATCACTGAGGGTGCTTATTAGTAGTTTCAGTTTAATTCTTACATATTTTAGGCTCTACAATGGTAATGTCCTCTCTGAACATTTTCTCTACTTCAGTCAATTTGGCTATGAGGTATTTCCATGCTGGGTGACAGGGGACAACCCAACAATGAAGTCAAGACAGTTGATAGCGAATACACCTGCCGCATGAACCATGGACATTCCTTTGATGGGATGGCTTGCATGCCTCAATGATACAGATAGCCATACTACATGTGCAACCACAGCAGAGGGGTACCTGTTGAGGCACCAGACAAATGTATGGTTCCTGAAGAGGGTCAACAGACTTTTCAGTAGTTGTAGGGACTACAGTCTGGATAACTGACTGATCTGACCCTGTAAGTTCAACCAAAACAGCCTTGGTGTGGGGGTAGTGTGAATGGCAGAAAGCAAGGGGAAACAACAGCCTTAATTTTTCCTGAGGGCATGCAGCTTTACTTTATGTTTGAATGATGATAGTATCATATTGAGTAAAAAAATTCCAGAGGTAAAATAGTCCCCCATTTTGATCTCAAGTGGTAACTACTCTGGAGGATGTTGTCATCAGGAGAAATAAAATTGGTATTCTACAGACTGAAGCATATAATGTTAGATCCCTTAATCAGGCAGGTATGTTGAAAAATTGAAAAAGGGAAATGGATAGGTTGAAGTTAGATATAGTGAGAATTAGTGAAGTTCAGTGGCAGGAGGAGAGGCGGAGCAGGACTTGTGGTCAGGTGAATACAGGCTTACAAATACGAAATCAAATAGGGGTAATGCAGGAATTGGTTTAATAATGAATAAGAAAATAGGAACGTGGGAAAGCTACTATGAACAGAATAATGAATGCATTATTGTAGCCAAGATAGACATGAAGCCCACAACCACCACAGTACTACAAGTTTACCAGGTGCAGAAGTATGAAACCAGAATTTGGTTGCAATAATTACACATCTGTTGTTTGAAACCAATAAACAATATTTTATTCAAAATAATCTCCATTGCTATTTATACATTTCTCCCACCTCTCTGGCAAGATATGAATGCCATGCCAAAACCAATAGTTCTTTTGAAGAGAACCAGTCAACGAGCCATTTTCGTACATTTTCGTATGAATTAAAGAGTTGTTCAGCAAGAGCATGTCCCAGTGATGCAAACAGTTGATAATCAAATGGAGCCAAGTCTGGAAAATAAGCTGCATGCCCTAGTATATCCCAACTGAATGCCCCTATTGTTTCCCTAACCCATTTTGCTGGATGTGATGGGGTGTTATGGAGCGATATGACTTCATGTTGCCTTTTTCCATATTCTGGTCATTTTTCACATAATGCTCAATTTAAATTGATCATTTACTGTTGGTAGTGATCAGTGTTAATGGTTTCACCAGGTTTTAGCAGCTCATAGTAGATGACACCCTCGTGATCCCACCAAACACAGCATTGTCTTCTTTCGAAAGCAATTTGGTCTTGTAGTGGATGTCAATGGTTTGTCTGGATTCACCCATGATTTATACTGCTTAGTATTCTGAAAATATGTACAGTTTTCATCACCTGTCACTATTCAATGGAGAAAATATGGCAAACAGCATTTCACAAGTGATCTTTCGATTTGCTTGCTGTCTTTCATTCAGTTCATGCAGAACCCATTTTCCTACTTTCTGCACTTTTCACATAGCTTTCAACCAAAGAGAAATGGCTTTCTGTGTCACATTCAATTGTTCCACAAGTTTCCGTTGAGTTTGAGTATCATCTTCATCCAATAAGACCTGCAACTTGTGGTCTTCAAACTTTTTTGGTGGTTTCCCATGCTTGTTGTTTCTCACATCACAATCACCACTTTTGAATTGTTTGAACCACTCAAAACACTGTTTTCTCCAGAGCATATTTGGCAAAAGCTTTGACAAGCAATTGATGTGATTCTGCAGCAGTTTTCTTCAAATAACAGAAAACCAATGCTGTCCTCAAATCGTAGTTCGTAGGTACGAAACTTGACATGTTTATGGGTTTGAAACAGATACTGATGTATGGTGCTTGAGTTACTGTGTGTTGACATTCATCGTCAGCTGTTACAGGAAGCAAGTGGCACTGCAGACATGGTCTCATGGGCCCTACACTGATGGCTAACATCATCTATAAGGAAATTCAGGTTTCATACTTCTACACCTGGTATTTGCCAACTAGCTAAACAGATCACGAAGCCACTGAAAAAAATTATGATGAGATAAAAGAAATTATTACAATAGTTAAGGGAGACGAAAATGTTGTAATGATGGGGGACACGAATTCAATACTAGGTAAAGGAAGAGAAGGAAAAATAGTAAGTGGTCATGGACTGGGGAAAGGAATGAAAGAGAAAGCCACCTGTTATGGGATTATGGTATGGGGGACTGGAATTTGATAGAAGGAAAAGGAAAGGAAGGAAAAACAGTAGTTGAACATGGACTTGGGGAAAGGAATAAAAGAGGAAGCTGCCTGGTGGAATTTTGCACAGAATGTAATTTAATCATCACTAACACTTAGTTTAAGAATCGTGGAAGAAGATTGTATACGTGGAAGAGACCTGGAGGCACTGGAAGATTTCAGATTGGTTGTGTAATGGTAAAATGAAGATTTTGGAAATAGATTTTAAATTGTAAGACATTTCTAGGGACAGATGTGGACTCTTATCATAATACATTGGTTATGAATGGAAGATTAAAACTGAAGAAATTTGCAAAAAGAAGGAAAATTAAGGAGATGGGATGTGGATGAGCTGAAAGAACCAGTTGCTGAGAGTTTCTGAGGGAGTGTTAGGCAATGATTGACAAAAACAGAGGAAAGGAATACAGGAGAAGACAAATGGATAGCTCTGAGAAATGAAACAGTGAAGGCAGCAGAGCATCAAATAGGTAAAAAGACAAGGCCTAGTATAAATCCTTGGATAACATAGGAGGTATTGAAATTAATTTATGAAAGGAGAAATATAAAAATGCAATAAAAGGGAATACAACATCTGCAAAATAAGACTGCCAGGAAATGTGAAATGGCCAAGTAAGAATGGCTAGATGACAAATGTAAGGATTTAGAAGCACATATCACTAGGGGAAAGTTAGATACCACCTACAGGAAAATTAAAGAGGCCTTTGGAGAAAAGAGAAGTGGCTGTGTAAATATCAAGAGCTCAGATGGAAAACCAGTCCTAAGCAAAGAAGGGAAAGCTGAAAAGTGGAAGGCGTAGATAGAGGGTCTACACAAGGAGGTGTACTTTAGGATTACAGAAATGTAAGAGAATGTAGACAAAGATGAGATGGGAGATATGATATTGTGAGAAGAATTTGACAGAGCACTGAAAGACTGAAGTCAAAACAAGGCCCCAGGAGTAGACACCATTCCATCAGAACTACTGATAGTCTTGGGAGGGCCAGCTATGACAAAGTTCTTTCATATGGTGTGCTAGATGTATGTGACAGGCAAAATACCCTCAGACTTCAAGAAGAATGTAGTAATTTGAATTTAAAAAAATTAGGTATTGACAGGTGTGAATAGTAAGTCATGGTTGCAAAATACTAACACAAATTCTTTACAGAAGAGTGGAAATACTGGTCGCAGGCAACTTCAGGGAAGAGCCGTTTGGATTATGAGGAAATGTAAGGACACATGAAGCAAAACTGATATTATGACTTCTCTTAGATGACAAATCTATGTTTGTAGCATTTGTAAACACAGAGAAAACTTTTGAAAATGTTGATTGCAATACTCCCTCTGAAATTCCGAAGGTAGTAGGAGTAAAATACCAGGAGCAAAAAGCTATTTACAACTTTTACAGTAACCAGACTTCATTTATAAAAGTCAAGGGGCATGCAGGGGAAGCAGCAGTTGAGAAGGGAGTGAGACAGGGTTGCAGCCTATCCCCGATGTTATTCAATATGCACTTTGAGCAAGCAGTAAAGGAAACAAATCAAAAAAAATTGAGTATGCATTGATGTCCAAGGAGAAGAAACAAAAATATCAAGGTTTGCTGATGACATTGTAATTCTTTCAGAGACAACAAAGAACTTGGAAGACCAGTTGAACAGAATGGATAATGTGTTGAAAGAAGATATAAGATGAACACCATTAAAAGCCAAACAAGTATAATGGAATGTAGTCAAATTAAGTCAAGTTATGCTGAGGGAACTAGATTAGGAAACAAACATAAACTAATAGTTGAGTTTTGCTATTTGGACAGCAAAATACCTGATGATGGCTGAAGTAGGGAGGATATAAAATGTAGACTGACAATGACAAGAGAAGCATTTTTAGGAAGAGAAATTGGTTAACACTGAATATAGATTTAAGTATTAGGAAGTCTTTCTAAAAGTATTTGTATGGAGTTTAGGCATATATGGGAGTGATACATGGATGGTAAACAGTTTTAATAAGAAGAGAACAGAAGCTTTTGAAATGTGGTGCTACAGAAGGATGCTGAAGATTAGAAGGGTAAATTATATAACTCATGAAGAGGTGCCCTTAGAATTGGAGAAAAAAGATATTTGCAGCACAACCTGACTAGAAGAAGGGATTGGTTGACAGGACACATTCTGAGATATCAAGGGATCACTAGTTTAATATTGGAGGGAAATGTGGGGAGTAAAAATCATAGAGAGACCAAGCAGATGCAGAAGGATGCAAGTTGCTGTAGCTACTTGGAGATGAAGAGGCTTGCACAGGATAAAGTGGTGTGGAGAGCTGCAGCAAACCAGTCTTTTGACTGAAGACTGCAACAACAACAATACTTTATTCACAAAGCATGAGACATCAACATGAAGTGAAGGTGGTAGGTTGGCCAAATACACTACACAATATAAAAAAATCTTGATGAATGTTTCTCTATCTTTTTATATATCATTAAAAATGCAGTAGATAGGCACTGTCCACTTATCACAAAAATATGCACCCCTAACAACAGAAAAAAACCTCAGCACTCTAACAAGTGGTTCACTCCAGTGCTCAAGCAAATGAGGACACTGCTATTTATATTAAAAAGTAATAGTGATAAAAATTAAGAAGCCAGGAAACACTATGTGACCCTTAAGAAGTTGTACAAATATGAAATAAAATCAGCTAAATGTAAAGTAAATGATGAGTATATTGCAGGCTCAAAAAATGCCTGTCAAGCAGCTTGGAATATAATAAAAAGTGAAATCAATATGAGCAAACAGGAAGCCACAGTGCCTATAGATTGCAACATCCTTAACGAATATTTTATAAATTGTGCCAGCTCTCACTCTTTTTCTTCTTTTTCTTCTTCTTTTGGTAAAAATAATTCTGATAATATTTCAGCTGCTGTAACCCTTCTTAAACAACAAGCACCAGCAACCAAGAAATTCTCTTGGTCAAAAATCACCTCCGGCCACATTATCAAATTTTATATCTTCAAATTTAACACATATTTCGGACAACAACACATATAAGTCACTAAGTTGACCTGTGTACAAGTCGGCATTCAATTAAACACTGAGTCTCAGTCTAGCGGCCGCTGCTCGGCTGGCCGCTTAGGTGGCGCAGCTGCTGCGTGGCTGGCAGACAGCGCCGCACGTAGAGGACGTGCATAATTGCGCGGCGGCACTTTGAATAATCGGCGAGTCACAACACTTTTCCCCCCTTTGAAATTGTTGCACTGGTCTTGATGGAGGTGTCCTGGAGATGGCTAACGTCCATAGGCGTTGTTTGACTCGCCGTAAAGTCTCGAGGAGGAGGTTTCCCGTATGGACGGAAGTGTCCCCGATGATAACCGGTTGAGATGACAGGAGACGTAGGGGTTGAATCTGCTGGGGCCCCCTGCACCAATCTGCCCGTTGCGGCAAGTCCAGTTGATATGACAGGAGACATGGGCGATGTGTCGGCATCTGTTGGAGGAGGAGGCGAGTAGATGTACTCTGACAGAGGACGGTCCTCCGGTTCCTGCATGGGCATGTCTCCTGGTGGCATCCGTTCTGGTGCTGGCATCGCGATGACGGTGAGAGGGCTGCGTTGTGAGTATTGAGAGATGCCAAGATCCCGAGCATCAGGTAGAGCCAAAGGTGGTGTGGCAGCATTCGGAACAGGCGATGCTGGCACCCGAGGCTGAAGCTGGTCCGAATGACGCACTGCAACGCCCGTGTCCGTCTGGATTTCATACAGGCGCCTGCCACGATGTCGTAAGATGCGGCCCGGGCTCCATTTTGGCCGCCTGCCATATCCCCGTACCCAGACGAGGTCGTCGGCGGTGAACCGGCCAAGTGAAGGCACCCGCGGCCGTGAGGTGGGAGGCCGCAGAAGATGAAGTAGCGTGCGGGGCTGTCGGCCATGTAAGAGCTCCGCCGGGCTGTCGTCGCCCATGGGGGTGAAACGGTAAGACGCCAGGAACTGGAGAAGCGTGTCATCAGCAGCAGAAGAAGTCAGGAGTTTCCGCATCTGAGCCTTAAATGTGCGGACCAGTCGTTCAGCCTCACCGTTGGATTGTGGATGGAACGGCGGGGCCGTGACATGCGTAACGCCGTGACGAGCACAAAAATCCGCAAAGTCGGAAGAGGCAAATTGCGGACTATTATCAGTAACAAGAGTAGAGGGGAGGCCTTCCAAAGAAAAAATGCGGGCCAGAACACCGGTGGTTGCCGCGGTGGTAGGCGACGTGCAACGGACAATGAAAGGAAAGTTAGAATAGGCGTCAATTACGAGGAGCCAATAAGTACCTATAAAGGGTCCCGCAAAGTCAGCATGAATGCTCTCCCAGGGCTTCTCAGGCGAAGGCCACGGCGACAAAGATGACTTCGGGGCAGCGGCCTGTGACGCACAAGGGCTGCAGGCAGCGACCATGTGTGCGATGTCAGAGTCGATGCCAGGCCAGTACATATGACGGCGTGCCAGAGATTTTGTGCGAGACACACCCCAGTGCCCCTGGTGAAGGAGGCGAAAGACCGAAGCACGCAAAGACGCAGGTACCACAACACGTGGCGAAGCATTGTCAGTGGAGAGGAGGATAACACCATCCCTAGCCGTGAGGCGGTAGCGCAAAGTGTAGTAGTTCCGCAACGGATCAGAAGTCTTAGCGGATGGGCGATCTGGCCAACCCTTCTGAATACAGCGTAAAACCCGGGAGAGGGTAGGGTCAGAACCCGTAGCAGCCGCCAGCCTGTCCCCAGTGATGGGGAACCCGTCCACAACCCGCTGCTCGGCAACATCCAGGTGGAAACACAAAAGTTCGTCCCTATCGAATGCCTGATCAGGACCCATGGGAAGGCGAGACAAAGCATCAGCATTTGCATGTTGAGCCGTTGGCCGGAAGTGAATCTCATAATTGAAACGGGACAAGTAAAGAGCCCAACGCTGGAGGCGGTGTGCAGCCTTGTCGAGAAGTGATGATGGATGAAACAAGGAAACAAGCGGTTTGTGATCCGTAACAAGATGAAATTTTGAGCCATAGAGAAAAACACCAAACTTATGAAGAGCATAAATGATGGCCAAAGCTTCTGTCTCAATTTGAGAATACTTTTGTTGGGCATCCGTGAGCGTTTTGGAGGCATAAGCGATGGGTTGTTCCAAACCGTCAGAAAAACGGTGCGCAAGGACTGCACCGACTCCATATTGAGAGGCGTCTGTGGCAAGAACAAGATGTTGGCCAGGTCGATAAGTAGCCAGGCATGGGGCCTGTTTCAGCATAGTCTTCAATTTCTGGAAAGCCACATCGCATGACGCGGACCAGTGAAAAGGCACGTTTTTATGCAACAGGCGATGCAACAGCTGAGCCACCGAAGCCGCAGGCGGTAAAAACTTGTGATAGTATGCTATTTTCCCCAAGAAAGCCTGCAGCTCCTTAACAGATGTAGGGCGAGGAAGGGCATCGATCGCCGCAACAGTGTGTTGAAGCGGACGAATACCATCCCGAGAGAGTTTAAACCCCAAGTACGTGATAGATGCCTGAAAGAATTGTGATTTCTGAAGATTACACTTAAGACCGGGAGTCTGTAAGACATTAAAAAGTGCGCGGAGATTTTGAAGATGTTCTTCAGTGGTGGAGCCAGTGACAACAATGTCGTCCATGTAATTGATACACTCCGGGACAGGGAGCAATAATTGTTCCAAGAATCGCTGAAAGAGAGCAGGGGCGCTAGCAACCCCGAATGGCAAGCGTTGGTATTGATAGAGGCCGAAAGGCGTGTTAAGGACCAGAAACTGCCGGGAAGCCGCGTCGAGAGGAAGTTGATAAGCTTCCGACAGGTCAATTTTAGAAAAATACTGTCCTCCAGCGAGTTTAGTGAACAGTTCTTCAGGACGGGGCATAGGGTAAGTGTCGATGAGGCATTGAGCATTTACAGTGGCTTTGAAATCGCCACAGAGACGGTCACCATTGGGCTTAACAACTACAACGACAGGAGAGGACCACTCACTGGAAGTGACAGGAAGCAAGACCCCTGAAGCAGTGAGACGATCCAACTCCCGTTTTACCCGATCACGAAGGGCCACAGGAATGGGCCGAGCCCGAAAAAACTTAGGCCGAGCAGTGGGTTTGAGCGTGATATGAGCTTCAAAGTCGTTTGCACGGCCTAACCCAGGAGAAAAAAGGGACGAAAACGTCGTCGACAAGGAATCCAGCTGAGCAAAAGGAATAGCATCAGAGACAATATTGACAGAGTCATCTATGGAGAACCCAAAAACGCGAAAGGCATCGAAACCAAAAAGATTTTCTGCGGTGCTCTGGTCGACCACAAATATGGAAACAGTGCGAACGACGGATTTGTAAGATACCTCAGCATTAAACTGTCCCAAGAGAGAAATCTTCTGTTTATTGTACGTCCGTAATTGCCGAGTGACAGGGGACAGGAGTGGAGAACCCAGCTGAAGATACGTCTGAGAATTAATTATAGTGGCAGCAGAACCGGTATCCACTTGCATGCGAACATCTCGACCAAGGATTTGGACAGTGAGGAATAACTTCCCTGAAAGAGAAGAATTGCAATTGACAGACAACACAGAATCAGAATCAGTGTCATGTTCATGAACATCATGTATGCGGTCGGATTTACAAACGGAAGACACATGACCTTTCTTTTTGCAATTGTGACACACAGCCCAACGTTGGGGACAATCCTCGCGTGAATGTTTCGTAAAACACCGCGGACATGAAGGAAGTTGCCGGGGATTTTGCTGCAGTTTCTTAGTGGGTTGTTTACGGCTAGGCCGAGGCTGCGCGTGGGAGCGTACTGCGACCACGTCGGCCGGCGGGGACGCGCCGCACGCGTCGTCCACAGCGCGCAGAGGTTGTATTTCCCCGACGTCACCCCACGCCTCTATTTGCGCCCCAGCGGCGCGAGAAATTTCAAAAGACTGCGCAATGGAGAGAACTTCATCGAGAGTCGTATTCGCCAACTGAAGGGCACGTTGCCGAACTTCTTTGTCGGGCGCCGACCGGATAATAGCATCCCGTACCATGGAATCCGCATTGGATTCTTTGTGAACGTCAGTAACAAATTGACACTTTCGACTGAGGCCGTGAAGTTCAGCAGCCCAAGCGCGATAGGACTGATTTGGTTGTTTTTGACAGCGATAAAAGGCAACACGAGAGGCTACCACATGCGTTTGCTTTTGAAAATAGACAGACAGAAGGGAGCACATTTCAGCAAAGGACAAAGACGCAGGATCCTTCAAAGGAGCCAATTGCGACAACAACCGTTACATTTGAGGTGAAATCCAGGAAAGGAAGAGAGACTTACATGGTTGTTCGTCCGTGACATGAAATGCCAAGAAGTGCTGTCGAAGGCGTTTTTCATAATCAGACCAGTCTTCCGCCGTCTCGTCGTAAGGTGGAAAAGGAGGTACAGCCAACGACGAGAAACGCCCCGCATTTGACGCCGCGACGAAATCGCGAACCGCCGCTGTTAGAAGCGTTTGCTGATCGCGAATCGCCGTCGTTAGAAGCGTTTGCTGTTCAAGGAGATTTTGCAAGAGCTGCTCGACAGTAGCCATGGAACCCTGTGAGTCAACGGTGAAAAGGAAAAATCCACTACCTCGTCGCCAATTTTTACATCTTCAAATTTAACACATATTTCGGACAACAACACATATAAGTCACTGAGTAAGTTGACCTATGTACAAGTCAGCATTCGATTCAACACTGAGTCTCAGTCTAGCGGCCGCTGCTCGGCTGGCCGCTAAGGTGGCGCAGCTGCTGCGTGGCTGGCAGACAGCGCCGCACGTAGAGGACGTGCGTAATTGCGCGGCGGCACTTTGAATAATCGGCGAGTCACAACATCAAATCTACAAAAAAACTTAAAAACTCAAAAACAGAGGACTATTACGGGCTTAGTAATAGTATTGTTAAACACATAGCCACTGCAATCTTAATGCCACTAACATATCTGACGAATCGCATACTTGAAGAAGGAATATTCCCTGAATGTCTGAAAATAGCAGTTACACTCCCAATCTATAAGAAAGGTGACAGAAAAATGCCAAACAATTATAGACCTATATCAATAGATCCCATTATATCAAAAGTAATAGAAAACTGCATACATATCCAAATTTACAATTATTTTGAAAGTAATAAATTACTGAGTAAGAACCAGTTTGGCTTCCGATCTGAACTATCAACAACCGAAGCAGTTGAATGCCTCCTTAGGAATATATATGAAGGATATGAAAACAAGAAACTCACTTGTGCTACACTGTTAGCTTTAACAAAGGCCTTCGACTCAGTCACACATGAAATAATGATAAAAAAATTAGAATATTATGGTATTTTAGATAAACCACTACAATTTTTTCAATCATACTTAAGCTATAGGGTACAATTAGTAAAAACAAACTATCAAAAGTCAACACCCATGAAAGTAAAGAGATGAATTCCAAAAGGCTCAGTGCTTGGCCCTTTCCTGTTCATTGTTTACATCAATGACTTCTCAAATTATATGCCATGCAACAATGTACTGTATGCTGATGATATGACACTAATAACAGATGGAGAAAATCTGCAAGATGTCATAGAATACAACAAAGTAGTAACTGAAATGAGCAGCGACTGGTGCAGAGCCAACCTTTACTTCATAAACAAATTGAAAACTGAAGAAATTTACTTCACCCTGAAACCAATTGAACAGAATACAAAAAATGTCAAGTTACTAGGTTTACATATAGATCAAAAACTTACGTGGGACAGACACACAAATTATCTATGTGGCAAATTTGCTTGAACTCTCTTTCTATTACACAAGCTGAGACACATTATCAGTAAAAATCTGCTAATCTCCAAATACTTTGCTTTTTTCCATTTACCACTGCAATACAGGGAACTTCTTTGGGGTAACTCAACGGGTTCAAGTACCATCTTCAAGTGGCAGAAGAAAGCAGTCAGGTGCATTTTAGGAGTAGCACCAAGACAAAGTTACAAAAATCATTTTAAAGAACTAAAGATAATGGCACTACCTAGTATATACATTTATAATTGTTTAATATATGCTAAAGAGAATGTAAAGAACTTTATTTTAAGATCTGACTTGTCCTACATCATTTGTGCAAAATATGTACCTAAACACGATTTACAGGACCAATAAAGAAATACAAATACAAATACAAATACTTGAAATATTAGTAACATAGACCTACCATACACAAGGCTGACATAAACACCTTAGCTTGAAATTTTATAACAAACTCCCAACGGCTGTGAGTGAACTACCCATGAATAACTTTAAGCAAACAATAGAAGTATGGCTCAAATGTATGCCATATTACTCATTTGATGAGTTTCTAAACAGTGACACAAATGAGATATGCTACATGAAACAAAAAACTGCCATATGAATTATACCTATATGTTTGTGACAGTTATGTACCAACAAAGACTTTTTACATGGATATGTAAGATGTACCATAAATATATCTTGATACTATTGTATATTTAACTGTTATGATTTATTATTATTATTATTATTACTATTGTGAATTAATACGTGTTGTATTATCAATATTACTTTAGCATGCATATCTGCTTGCCCTGCACAGGCACAATTATGTACAATAATAATTATTGTAATTTAAAAAAAAAGTATTGAACACACTGACGATGCCAATTGTATGGAAAACATACTGAAAGGCAAATAAAGATTCTATTCTATTCTATTCTATTCTGGATGTCTACCCAATAGTGTGTCACTACTGATATCCCCACAGAGTCCCCCCTCATA
The DNA here is from genome assembly GCF_023864275.1 of Schistocerca cancellata. Lineage (NCBI taxonomy): Eukaryota > Metazoa > Arthropoda > Insecta > Orthoptera > Acrididae > Schistocerca > Schistocerca cancellata. The sequence goes on along the minus strand of NC_064627.1, from coordinate 1,051,866,199 downwards.
GTGCAGAGCACTAAGGGAGAGATGCAAATAGTGTCATTGTCTGGCTGGAACGGCATGCACAGGAGTGTGTGACCAGCTGCATCATGATTGCAACACAGAAAACAAGTGGACCATTTCATGTAGTTGTGTCACATGTGGAGCTGGTGCTGTACAGCTGGTAGGGTGGTAAGTGGCTTGGAAGGCCCTTGTGCAGCCATACCAGGACTCTGATGTGTGGCTGGAGATGAAAGGGAGCATTGGTGGTGGGGCTGCCTCTGCAGCACCTGTGGCAGGGTTGTAGGCAGTGATCATGGTGGTACCTGTGGGCAGCTGATGGTGTAGGGTGCCATCTGTTGAAAGGTGAAGTGATATGGATGCTTTGTCTGTGTTGTTGAATAGTGCTTATATATATATATATATATATATATATATATATATATATATATATATATATATGTATGTATGTATGTATGTATGTATATATATACTCCTGGAAATTAAAATAAGAACACCGTGAATTCATTGTCCCAGGAAGGGGAAACTTTATTGACACATTCCTGGGGTCAGATACATCACATGATCACACTGACAGAACCACAGGCACATAGACACAGGCAACAGAGCATGCACAATGTCGGCACTAGTACAGTGTATATCCACCTTTTGCAGCAATGCAGGCTGCTATTCTCCCATGGAGACGATCGTAGAAATGCTGGATGTAGTCCTGTGGAACGGCTTGCCATGCCATTTCCACCTGGCGCCTCAGTTGGACCAGCGTTCGTGCTGGACGTGCAGACCGCGTGAGACGACGCTTCATCAAGTCCCAAACATGCTCAATGGGGGACAGATCCAGAGATCTTGCTGGCCAGGGTAGTTGACTTACACCTTCTAGAGCACGTTGGGTGGCACGGGATACATGCGGACATGCATTGTCCTGTTGGAACAGCAAGTTCCCTTGCCGGTCTAGGAATGGTAGAACGATGGGTTCGATGACGGTTTGGATGTACCGTGCACTATTCAGTGTCCCCTCGACGATCACCAGTGGTGTACGGCCAGTGTAGGAGATCGCTCCCCACACCATGATGCCGGGTGTTGGCCCTGTGTGCCTCGGTCGTATGCAGTCCTGATTGTGGCGCTCACCTGCACGGCGCCAAACACTCATACGACCATCATTGGCACCAAGGCAGAAGCGACTCTCATCGCTGAAGACAACACGTCTCCATTTGTCCCTCCATTCACGCCTGTCGCGACACCACTGGAGGCGGGCTGCACGATGTTGGGGCGTGAGTGGAAGACGGCCTAACAGTGTGCGAGACCGTAGCCCAGCTTCATGGAGACGGTTGCGAATGGTCCTCGCCGATACCCCAGGAGCAACAGTGTCCCTAATTTGCTGGGAAGTGGCGGTGCGTTCCCCTACGGCACTACGTAGGATCCTACGGTCTTGGCGTGCATCCGTGCGTCGCTGCGGTCCGGTCCGAGGTTGACGGGCACGTGCACCTTCCGCCGACCACTGGCGACAACATCGATGTACTGTGGAGACCTCACGCCCCACGTGTTGAGCAATTCGGCGGTACGTCCACCCGGCCTCCCGCATGCCCACTATACGCCCTCGCTCAAAGTCCGTCAACTGCACATACGGTTCACGTCCACGCTGTCGTGGCATGCTACCAGTGTTAAAGACTGCGATGGAGCTCCGTATGCCACGGCAAACTGGCTGACACTGACGGCGGCGGTGCACAAATGCTGTGCAGCTAGCGCCATTCGACGGCCAACACCGCGGTTCCTAGAGTGTCCGCTGTGCCGTGCGTGTGATCATTGCTTGTACAGCCCTCTCGCAGTGTCCGGAGCAAGTATGGTGGGTCTGACACACCGGTGTCAATGTGTTCTTTTTTCCATTTCCAGGAGTGTATATATATATATATATATATATATATATATATATATATATATATATATATATATATATATATATATATACCTAAAAACAAAGATGATGTGACTTACCAAATGAAAGTGCTGGCAGGTCGACAGACACACAAACGAACACAAACATACACACAAAATTCAAGCTTTCGCAACAAACTGTTGCCTCATCAGGAAAGAGGGAAGGAGAGGGAAAGACGAAAGGATGTGGGTTTTAAGGGAGAGGGTAAGGAGTCATTCCAGTCCCGGGAGCGGAAAGACTTACCTTAGGGGGAAAAAAGGACGGGTATACACTCGCACACACACACATATCCATCCACACATATACAGACACAAGCAGACATATTTAAAGACAAAGAGTTTGGGCAGAGATGTCAGTCGAGGCAGAAGTGCAGAAGCAAAGATGTTGATGAATGACAGGTGAGGTATGAGTGGCGGAAATTTGAAATTAGCGGAGATTGAGGCCTGGTGGATAACGGGAAGAGAGGATATATTGAAGAGCAAGTTCCCATCTCCGGAGTTCGGATAGGTTGGTGTTAGTAGGAAGTATCCAGATAACCCGGACGGTGTAACACTGCGCCAAGATGTGCTGGTCGTGCACCAAGGCATGTTTAGCCACAGGGTGATCCTCATTACCAACGAACACTGTCTGCCTGTGTCCATTCATGCGAATGGACAGTTTGTTGCTGGTCATTCCCACATAGAACGCATCACAGTGTAGGCAGGTCAGTTGGTAGATCACGTGGGTGCTTTCACACGTGGCTCTGCCTTTGATTGTGTACACCTTCCGGGTTACAGGACTGGAGTACGTGGTGGTGGGATGGTGCATGGGACAGGTTTTACACCGGGGGCGGTTACGAGGGTAGGAGCCAGAGGGTAGGGAAGGTGGTTTGGGGATTTCATAGGGATGAACTAAGAGGTTACGAAGGTTAGGTGGATGGCGGAAAGACACTCTTGGTGGAGTGGGGAGGATTTCATGAAGGATGGATCTCATTTCAGGGCAGGATTTGAGGAAGTCGTATCCCTGCTGGAGAGCCACATTCAGAATCTGATCCAGTCCCGGAAAGTATCCTGTCACAAGTGGGGCACTTTTGTGGTTCTTCTGTGAGAGGTTCTGGGTTTGAGAGGATGAGGAAGTGGCTCTGGTTATTTGCTTCTGTACCAGGTCGGGAGGGTAGTTGCGGGATGCGAAAGCTGTTGTCAGGTTGTTGGTGTAATGCTTCAGGGATTCCGGACTGGAGCAGATTCGTTTGCCACGAAGACCTAGGCTGTAGGGAAGGGACCGTTTGATGTGGAATGGGTGGCAGCTGTCGTAATGGAGGTACTGTTGCTTGTTGGTGGGTTTGATGTGGACGGACGTGTGAAGCTGGCCATTGGACAGGTGAAGGTCAACATCAAGGAAAGTGGCATGGGATTTGGAGTAGGACCAGGTGAATCTGATGGAACCAAAGGAGTTGAGGTTGGAGAGGAAATTCTGGAGTTCTTCTTCACTGTGAGTCCAGATCATGAAGATGTCATCAATAAATCTGTACCAAACTTTGGGTTGGCAGGCCTGGGTAACCAAGAAGGCTTCCTCTAAGCGACCCATGAATAGGTTGGCGTACGAGGGGGCCATCCTGGTACCCATGGCTGTTCCCTTTAATTGTTGGTATGTCTGGTTTTCAAAAGTGAAGAAGTTGTGGGTCAGGATGAAGCTGACTAAGGTAATGAGGAAAGATGTTTTAGGTAGGGTGGCAGGTGATCGGCGTGAAAGGAAGTGCTCCATCGCACCGAGGCCCTGGACGTGCGGGATATTTGTGTATAAGGAAGTGGCATCAATGGTTACAAGGATGGTTTCTGGGGGTAACGGATTGGGTAAGGATTCCAGGCGTTCGAGAAAGTGGTTGGTGTCTTTGATGAAGGATGGGAGACTGCATGTAATGGGTTGAAGGTGTTGATCTACGTAGGCAGAGATACGTTCTGTGGGGGCTTGGTAACCAGCTACAATGGGGCGGCCGTGATGATTGGGTTTGTGAATTTTAGGAAGAAGGTAGAAGGTAGAGGTGCGGGGTGTCGGTGGGGTCAGGAGGTTGATGGAGTCAGGTGAAAGGTTTTGTAGGGGGCCTAAGGTTCTGAGGATTCCTTGAAGCTCTGCCTGGACATCAGGAATGGGATTACCTTGGCAAACTTTGTATGTGGTGTTGTCTGAAAGCTGACGCAGTCCCTCAGCCACATACTCCCGACGATCAAGTACCACGGTCGTGGAACCCTTGTCCGCCGGAAGAATGACGATGGACCGGTCAGCCTTCAGATCACGGATAGCCTGGGCTTCAGCAGCGGTGATGTTGGGAGTAGGATTAAGGTTTTTTAAGAAGGATTGAGAGGCAAGGTTGGAAGTCAGAAATTCCTGGAAGGTTTGGAGAGGATGATTTTGAGGAAGAGGAGGTGGGTCCCGCTGTGACGGAGGACGGAACTGTTCCAGGCAGGGTTCAATTTGGATAGTGTCTTGGGGAGTTGGATCATTAGGGGTAGGATTAGGATCATTTTTCTTCGTGGCAAAGTGATACTTCCAGCAGAGAGTACAAGTGTAGGACAGTAAATCTTTGACGAGGGCTGTTTGGTTGAATCTGGGAGTGGGGCTGAAGGTGAGGCCTTTGGGTAGGACAGAGGTTTCGGATTGGGAGAGAGGTTTGGAGGAAAGGTTAACTACTGAATTAGGGTGTTGTGGTGCCAGATTGTGTTGATCGGAATTTTGAGGTTTTGGAGGGAGTGGAGCTGGAAGTGGGAGATTGAGTAGATGGGAGAGACTGGGTTTGTGTGCAATGAGAGGTGGCTGAGGTTTGCTGGAAAGGTTGTGAAGGGTGAGTGAGTTGCCTTTCCGGAGGTGGGAAACCAGGAGATTGGATAGTTTTTTGAGGTGAAGGGTGGCATGCTGTTCTAATTGGCAGTTGGCCTGTAGGAGGATGCTCTGAATAGCCGGTGTGGATGTGGGAGAGGAAAGATTGAGGACTTTTATTAAGGATAGGAGTTGACGGGTGTGTTCATTGGCTGAGTTGATGTGTAGGTGAAGGATTAGGTGGGTGAGGGCAATGGATTGTTCAGTTTGGAACTGGTATAGGGACTGATGGAAAGAAGGGTTGCAGCCAGAGATAGGAACTTTAAGTGTGAGGCCTTTGGGGGTTATGCCAAATGTCAGACAAGCCTGAGAAAATAAAATGTGTGAGCGTAATCTGGCTAGGGTGAAGGCATGTTTGCGGAGGGAATGTAAATAAAACTTAATGGGGTCGTTGTGGGGGTGTTGTGAGGGTGACATGGTATTAGAAGGTGGAAAGTTTAACATGAGGTTGAAATGAAAAAGAAAGATAGAAATATATGGGGAGAGATAAAGGTGAACTAGAAAGCAATTGGAGATCTGGTATGAAAAAAGGCGAAAAAGTGTTGGTTAAGTTGATCCTGTGGTGAACTTGGGTTGGTAGACAGCGATGTGCAAAAAGGTAAGGTGGTTGTGTTGCCGCTAAATCACGTTAAAGGACGGAGAAATTCGGGAAAATTTCGAGAAAATTTCGAAAAAACGTATTAAAGGAGTGGTGTTGTGGTGAAAGATTACGAAAATGGAGCTAACAATTGTAGAAATAATGACGTTAAAACCTGTGGGGAGCGGCTAAAATGATCAGTGATGTGCGAAAAACGGAAGTGGAAATAAAGTTAAAGTTATTAGAACTAGCCGAAATGGTTGTTAAATACGTGAAAGCAGCTGTTTTTGAACTAGAAACGGTGGATTTTATAGCAGCGGTAGTGTTGAAAGCGGAAAATAAAATTTTTTGGTTATGGTTGGGAAGTGGGTTATGTATTGTTGAGCATATATAGGCGGGATAAAATTGTATAGTAGATTACGGTAAAAGGGGAAGGTGAATACAAAGTGAAACTACTGGTAAAAACAGAAAGAGAAAATAAAGAGAAAAAAGAGAAATAAGACGACAGGAAAGATTTCGAAATGCAAAGGCGACAATAACAAACGTAATTGTTGGGTTCAAATTAATGAAATGGTTATAATAGAAGGAAACATTCCATGAAGGAAAAATATACCTAAAAACAAAGATGATGTGACTTACCAAATGAAAGTGCTGGCAGGCCGACAGACTCACAAACGAACACAAACATACACACAAAATTCAAGCTTTCGCAACAAACTGTTGCCTCATCAGGAAAGAGGGAAGGAGAGGGAAAGACGAAAGGATGTGGGTTTTAAGGGAGAGGGTAAGGAGTCATTCCAGTTCTGGGAGCGGAAAGACTTACCTTAGGGGGAAAAAAGGACTGGTATACACTCGCACACACACACATATCCATCCACACATGTACCTCTAATTGGCGGTTGGCCTGTAGGAGGATGCTCTGAATAGCCGGTGTGGATGTGGGAGAGGAAAGATTGAGGACTTTTATTAAGGATAGGAGTTGACGGGTGTGTTCATTGGCTGAGTTGATGTGTAGGTGAAGGATTAGGTGGATGAGGGCAATGGATTGTTCAGTTTGGAACTGGTATAGGGACTGATGGAAAGAAGGGTTGCAGCAAGAGATGGGAACTTTAAGTGTGAGGCCTTTTGGGGTTATGCCAAATGTCAGACAAGCCTGAGAAAATAAAATATGTGAGCGTAATCTGGCTAGGGTGAAGGCATGTTTGCGGAGGGAATGTAAATAAAACTTAATGGGGTCGTTGTGGGGGTGTTGTGAGGGTGACATGGTATTAGAAGGTGGAAAGTTTAACATGAGGTTGAAATGAAAAAGAAAGATAGAAATATATGGGGAGAGATGAAGGTGAACTAGAGAGCAATTGGAGATCTGGTATGAAAAAAGGCGAAAAAGTGTTGGTTAAGTTGATCCTGTGGTGAACTTGGGTTGGTAGACAGCGATGTGCAAAAAGGTTAGGTGGTTGTGTTGCCGCTAAATCACGTTAAAGGACGGAGAAATTCGGGAAAATTTCGAGAAAATTTCGAAAAAACGTATTAAAGGAGTGGTGTTGTGGTGAAAGATTACGAAAATGGAGCTAACAATTGTAGAAATAATGACGTTAAAACCTGTGGGGAGAGTCTAAAATGATCAGTGATGTGCGAAAAACGGAAGTGGAAATAAAGTATACATGTGTCGATGGATATGTGTGTGTGTGCGAGTGTATACCCGTCCTTTTTTCCCCCTAAGGTAAGTCTTTCCGCTCCCGGGACTGGAATGACTCCTTACCCTCTTCCTTAAAACCCACATCCTTTCGTCTTTCCCTCTCCTTCCCTCTTTCCTGATGAGGCAACAGAATCATTCCTATCATTAATGTTGATAGGAAGAGAAGTTTTGTCGAGTTGTTGGTCATTAAAAAGGAGAGGATTGATACCTCTATAGGTTTAGCTTACCTTTTTACATTAAGGTGTATGATGCACGTTAGTTTTTGATAGTAAAGGAGGTAGTTCAATTCTATCTTACATAATTTGCTTAATGAAGGTAATTTTTATTTACTTAATTTACCCTGTCAAGGTAACCCTTTAATCAGGCACTTCATTTATTTAATAAACATATTAAAAGCTTTTTTTTTGGAATTTGGTGATGTATTAGTTTGGTTATTTTGATTTAATTAGTCTTGATTTGGTTAATTTTTTGTTTATATATATATATATATATATATATATATATATATATATATATATATATATATATAAAATTCATATTAATACATTTCATTTAAATAAATTTAAATACCTATAAGTTTTTTTATTATTAAGTGATTATTTTATTACATTTATTTAGTGAGGATTATAGCTACTTATGTTTTAAGCTTAAAATAGGTTATTATATTATAATATATATAACAATATGTAAATTAATATTAAATATTATTATAATTAGATATAATAAATAAAATTGATAACTTTAAATATAAAATATTCTATTAATATAAATAATTATTTTAATTATAATAATATAATTAATAAATTATCTATAATTAGATTGTTTAACTATTCGATATTTAAGTTAACTTCATATAAAGTTAATTTTATATTAATGACATTACATTAATTTACATAATTGTATAAAATATATTTATTATATCATTTAATCTTTCCTCATTATTAGTGAAAAGAAAGATTAAATAAGAAAGAATATAATACATTTATTGGTATACATGTTCCATATTAATCTTTATTGATATACAATAGAGAAGTTGTTGTGGTCATATGGGGGTGCATTTCTTTTTTTTTTTTTTTGTTAATGTTTGTGGTTTCTTTTTCTTTAAATATTTGAATCTTTTATTTTTTTCTTAATTTGACTGATTTTTAAATTTCCTATTTTTTGTTCTTAAATTTTTATTCTTGCTTGTTTATTCACTTTTTCTTTGTATTATATGTAAGTTTTGTTAAACTAAATGTTCTTTTTGCAGTAATTTGATTTAATTATCAAGTGATTTTGGATTTAGCAATTGATTTAGTATCGGCATAATTCGTGTCAGCAGCCGCGGTTATGCAATTGATACAAGTGAGTATTATTGGATAAAACTCTTGTTTATATTATTAGGGTTAAAATATAAATTTGTAAGGTGAAATGTTAAAATTTATTTGTAGCTCTTTTTATGAATCTGTGAAATTTAAATAATAAACTAGGATTAGATACCCTATTATTTTAAATGTTTATTATGTTTACCAGGGTACTATTAGTTAAGGTCTTTAAACCCAAAGAATTTGGCGGTATCTCATTCCATTCAGTGGAACCTACCCCATGATTGATAATACACGATTTACTCTACTTAATTTATTTGTTTGTATATCTCTGTTATCAGAGAATCTTTTTAGAGTTATAATTCTCAAGATTTATAATTAGAAAATATTTCAGGTCAAGGTGCAGCTTATAGTTAAGAGGAGGCGGGTTACAATAGATTTTTGTTTATAATAGATTTGATGGTGAAATACTGATAATGAAGGTGGATTTTATAGTAATTTAATTTATTTAATAATAACTGATATTGGCTCTGATGTGTGTACACATCGCCCGTCACTCTCATTATTTATTATTCTCTTTTGATTATTTTAAGGTAGCTTCAATTTAGATGAGATAAGTCGTAACATAGTAGATGTACTGGAAAGTGTATCTAGGAAGAGGTTCAAGGTATAACTTATTAGTAAAATGTTTCAATTACACTGAAAATTTTTCTGTACAAATCAGGATATCTTGATTATTTATTTTATTATATTTATTTTTAATTTCATTTAATTATTTAATATAAATAATTTTGTTGGTTTTTGTCTTAGTATATTTTATAGACTTGATTTTTTAAATTATAGTGAATTGGTAATGTACATGTTTTATGAAATATTATTTTAAATTTTTTAAAGTAGATTTTATTTATTGTACCTTTTGTATCAGGGTTTATCAAAATTTTAGTATTTATTTAACTTGTCTCGATTTGGGTTGATTTATAAATAATTTATAGTTAATGTATCATAATTATTATAAAATTATTTATAGAAATGAGATGTTAATCATTTCCTAAGATATCTAGTTTCTTAACAAAAAATTTAATTTTTAAAGTTAATAGTTTTATTCAATTTTTAAGTATAAATATTAACTTACTATTCTTTAAGGGATAAGCTTTGAAGTTACTAACCTATAATTTGTTATTAAAAATATAATAGTAAGTTTTAAACCAGTTATCTTTAAGATTACGTTTTAGTTCATTACTTATTTTATTTTAGAAGTATTTTAGGTTTTTTTATTAAAATTATTAATTTAATTTTAAAATTTTCGTAATAATGATAGAATTAGTATATTTATTTGTATAAAATTTTTATGTTGTAAAATTATTATATGGAACTAGGCAAAATTGATTTCCACCTGTTTATCAAAAACATGTCCTCTTGAAAATATTTTCAGGTCTGGCCATCTCACTGAGCGTATTTTTAAAGAGCCACGGTATTTTGACCATGCTAAGGTAGCATAATCATTAGTCTCTTAATTAGTGGCTGGAATGAATGGCTTGACGAGAAATCAACTGTCTCTTAATAAATTTAACTTTTGAGTCAAAAGGCTTAAATTCTTCTTTAGGACGAGAAGACCCTATAGAACTTAACATTTTACTTTTATATAGTTTTTTGTTTGTCTTTCTATATTTAATGATGATGTTTTGTTGGGGTGACATGAAGAATAAATAAACTCTTAATTATTATATCATTGATTTATGTTTGTTGTTTTTATTCATAATTTATGATCATAAGATTAAGTTACCTTAGGGATAACAGCGTAATTGTTTTTGAGAACTCATATCAACAAAGCAGATTGCGACCTCCATGTAGGATTAAGAAAAATTTTAGGTGCAGGAGCCCAGTGGTTAGGTCTGTTCGACCTTTAAATTCTTACATGATCTGAGTTCAGACCGGCGTGAGCCAGGTCGGTTTCTATCCTAAGACTATTAATCCATATTAGTATGAAAGGACCATATGGTTAAAATATTTTTTATTATATTGATTAATATTAATTAATTTACTATTTTGACAGATTAATGTGTTGAATTTAGAATTCATTTATGTAGATTTTTTCTACAAATGGTATTGATACTTTATGATTTACTTATGTTTATTTTAAATTTTCTTTTATTAGTTATTTGTGTTTTAATTAGGGTTGCTTTTCTAACTTTATTGGAGCGTAGGGTTTTTGGTTATATTCAGATTCGTAAGGGTCCAAATAAAGTAGGATTTGTAGGAATCCCACAGCCCTTTAGTGATGCTATTAAGTTGATTTGTAAGGAACAGCCAATTCCTATATTCCTAATTATTTACATTATTATTTTTCTCCTGTTATTAATTTAATGATTTCTTTGGCTGTTTGAGTAATTTTCCCTTACTTAACTTATATATGTTCTTTTACTTATGGGTTTTTGTTTTTTTTAATATTGCACTAGATTAGGTGTTCATACCGTTATAATCACTTGGTGATCTTCTAATTCAAATTGTTCTTTATTAGATTCTCTTCATTCTGTTGCTCAAACAATTTCATATGAAGTTAGTTTGGCTTTGATTTTATTATATTTAATTATTTTAATTGGTAGTTTTAACATGTTTGATTTTATGGATTAACAGCTTTATTGTTGATTTATTATTATTTCTTTTCCTTTAGCTTTAGCTTGTTTTGCTTCTTGTTCAGCTGAAACTAAGCGTACTCCTTTTGACTTTGCCGAAGGTGAATCTGAGTTAGTTTCAGGTTTTAATATTGAATATGGTGCAGGTGGTTGTACTTTAATTTTTTTAGCTGAGTATACTAGAATTGTTTTTATAAGATTACTATTAGCTTTAATTTTTTTTAAATTGTGATTTTTATTCTTTTATATTTTTTATTAAGCTTGCTATTATATCATTTGGCTTTATTTTAGTTCGGGGTACTTTACCACGGTTCTGTTATGATAAATTAATATACTTGGCTTGAAAAAGTTTTTTACCTTTATCTTTGGTTTCTTATTTTCTTTGTTGGTTTAAAGATTTTATTTATCTCATTTATTTAGTGAAATTTTTTAAGAAAAGTTAATAGAAGAGTTAAACTTCTAGTTTTATGTTTTCAAAACATATGCTTTTCCTAAGCTAATTAACTTATTATTCCTTAATTATCATATCTCATGCGTTTGCAACATAGACATTAATTAAGAAATATGTAAAGTAGATAATTGCTCAGATTTGCCCTGTTATAATGTAAGGCTCTTCAACTGGTCATGTTAATAAACATACAACTAGTATGATTCAGATAAAATCTGATTAATAGGATAGAATTAGATACCTCAGAATGGTGTTTTATTATAAAATAGTAAAATTATTAAGATTCTAATTGATAAGAATAGTGCAATAACACCTCCTAACTTATTAGGAATTGATCGTAGAATTGCATATGCAAATAAGAAATATCATTCTAGTTGAATATGAACTGGTGTTACTAACGGATTAGCAGGTACAAAATTATCTGGATCTCCTAGGATGTAAGGATTATTTAAGCATAATATAATTAATAATGATGTTATTAATACAAATGTAATAGAATCCTTGAAAGTAAAGTAGGAATGAAATGGAATTTTTTCGATATCTCCATTTGGTCCTAATGGGTTATTAGATCCTATTTGGTGAAGAAAGAATAAATAAATTGCTGCCATAGCTGCAATAATAAATGGTAATACAAAATGAAATGTGAAAAATCGATTTAATTTACCGTTATCAACAGCAAATCCTCCCCACAGCCATTGAACTAAATCTGTTCCTATGTATGGAAGTGCTGATAATAAATTAGTAATTACTGTCGCACCTCAAAATGATATTTGACCTCAAGGTAAAACGTATATTATAAATGCAGTTGCTATAACTAAGAATAGAATTACTGTACCAATTATTCAGGTGTGTATGTATATATAAGATCCATAGTAAATTCCTCATCCTACATGCAAATAAATACAAATAAAAAATATAGATGCTCCATTTGCATGTAAAGTTCGAATAATTCAACCATTATTTACGTCTCGGCAGATGTGTACTACACTACTAAATGCTATTTCAATATTTGATGTATAATGTATAGCTAAAAATAGTGCAGTTACGATTTGAATTACCAAGTATAACCCTATCAGGGACCCAAAATTTCATCAAATTGAAATATTTGTTGGTGCAGGTAAATCAACTAAAGAGTTATTAATAATTTTAATTAGAGGATGTCTTAATCATAAGGGTTTATTCATTAGTAAATGATCTTATTTTACGAACTGGCCCCTGGTTAATATTAGTGATTTTAACTACTGCTAATAGAACTAAAAATAAATAAATTATTATTATTTTTGTTATAATTAATGTTGGTCTGTTACATAATTTTTCTAAAGATGTTGTTATTTCTTGGTAATTGAATGAATTATCAATATTTATAGTTTCAGTATTTTTGAATAAGTCTATAAATATTGTTATATCTAGGATAATTAATGTTGATATAATGAGTACATATTGTTAAGGTAATAATTATGGTAATTGATTTAGGTTGAAATATTTCATTTGATGCAATTCTTGTAATAGAAATAAATAGAACTAATATTCCACCAAGAAACGTTAAAAATAAAATATATGATAATCAATATCTTTCCATTATTGTTCCTGTTATTAATCCAACTAAAAACGTTTGTAGAATATCGGAAAGCATTATTGATATTGGGTGTCTTAATTTAATAAAATTAATATTTTTTACATTTGATAAACATATAATAATTATTTTAATCATTTCAGGGGTAAGTTTATTTAAAATATCGGTTTTGGGGATCGATGATGGTAGCTTTTCCACCTCTGAAGTTTTAAAAATGGGGGCTAGACTTATTTCCGGTTAACAAGACTGGTGTTTTATTAAAATATTAAAACTAATGTTAATATTCTTTGTTTTTACTTCTTTGTAAGTTTATTTTGCTGGTGTTTATGTTTTTTCTTCTAAACATAAACATTTATTGATGGTTCTTCTGAGATTAAAGTATATTGTTCTTTCTTTATTTATATTAATTTTTGTTTTTCTTATTGAGTTTGATTACGATTATTTCTTTCCTGTTCTTTTTTAGCTTTTTCTGTTTGTGAAGGTGCTTTAGGTCTTTCTGTTTTGGTTTCAATAATTCGTTCTTGTGGTAATGATTTTTTAAATTCTTTTGGTTTATCTTTATGTTAAAGTATGTATTTATAACTATTTTTTTGATCCCTCTTTGTTTGCTGCATAATTGTTGATGGTTGGTTCATTCTTTAATGTTTCTGTCGAGTTTTGTTTTTATAATTTGTGTTTATTCATATGCTGATTTGAATATAGTTAGATATTATTTTGGTATTGATTATTTTTCTTTTAGTTTGACTTTGCTGAGGTTTTGAATTTGTTCTTTAATAATTACTGCTAGAGGTTCAGTTTATTTAAGTTCTTATCATTCTAATTTTTTGTCTTTATAGTTTTAATTTTAATGATTATGCTTTATTGTTCATTTGCTAGATTGAGTCTTCTTTCTTTTTATAATTTTTTTTTTTAGGCTAGATTAGTTCCTACTTTTCTTTTGATTTTGGGTTGAGGTTATCAGCCTGAACGTTTACAGGCTAGTGTTTATTTAATTTTTTATACTTTGGTTGCTAAATTACCTTTATTATTGGTTTTATTTAGGGTTTATGATTTTTCTAACACTTTATATTTCCCTTTATTGGTTGATTTTGGTTCTTATTTTTTATGTTTTATGTATTTATAATTTTAGCTTTTTTAGGTAGATGCTAGTATTTTTGGTTCATTTATGGCTTCCTAAGGCTCATGTAGAGGCCCCTATTTCAGGTAGAATGATTCTTGCTGGTGTTTTATTGAAGTTAGGTGGTTATGGTATTTTTCGTGTTATAAAGGTTATTTCTTATTTGGGTTTACTGTTTAATTATTTTTGATTATCTTTAGGTTTGTCTGGTGGGGTTATTGTTAGATTTATTTGTTTTCGTCAGGTTGATTTAAAGTCTTTAATTGCATACTCTTCTGCTGCTCATATAAGAATGGTTATTGGTGGAGTGATAACTATAAATTGGTGAGGTTGTATGGGTTCTCTTTCTTTAATGGTTGGTCATGGTTTAAGTTCTTCTGGATTGTTTTGTTTATCTAATTTTATTTATGAACGTTTAGATAGATGAAGATTATTAATTAACAAGGGTATAATTTATTTGATACCTAGAATATCTTTTATGGTGATTTCTTTTATGATCATATAATATAGCTGCCCCTCCATCATTAAATTTGGTAGGTGAACTTAGATTATTAAATAGAATTATGTCTTGATCTTCTTTTAGATATTTTGCTTCAATTTTTTTTATCTTTTTTTAGAGCTGTTTATACTTTATATTTATATATTCTTATTCTCAGCATGGGAATTATTATTCTGCGGTTGTTACTTGTTCTCTTGGTTATTTTCGTGAATATCGTCTTTTACTTTTGCATTTATTGCCTTTAAATATTCTTTGTTTAAAGGGTGAATATTTCTTTGTTTAAATTGCTTAAGTATTTTAATTTAAAATATTGTTTTGTGGAATCAATGATATTAAGTTTTTCATCTTAGGCCATGAATTTATTTTCTATTTGTTCTTTGAGTTTTTTCTTTATTCTTTTCTATAATTCTTATTTCAGGTATTTATTATTTAATAATTGATTATAGAGTTTTTGTTGAATTAGAACTTTTTAATTTAAATGGTTCTATGGTTGTTATAACTTTAATTTGAGATTGAATGTCTCTTATTTTTCTGTCTTTTGTTATATATATTTCTTCTTTGGTGATTTATTATAGAGACGATTATATATAGGGCGAAAAGAATATAAATCGTTTTATTATTATTGTTTTAATATTTATTCTTTCTAAAGGTTTTTTAATTATTAGTCCTAATTTGATTAGAATTTTGTTAGGATGAGATGGTTTGGGTTTGGTTTCTTATTGTTTAGTTATTTATTACCAAAATGTAAAATCTTATAGTGCTGGTATATTAACTGCACTTTCCAATCGTATTGGTGATGTTGCTATTTTAATTTCTATTGCTTGAATGTTAAATTTTGGTGGTTGGAATTTTATTTATTATTATGATTTTATTTCTAACTCCTTTGAAATAAAGCTTATTACTGTATTAATTGTTTTGGCAGCTGTAACTAAGAGAGCTCAGATTCCCTTTTCTTCTTGACTTCCTGCTGCTATGGCTGCTCCTACTCCTGTTTCTGCTTTAGTTCATTCTTCAACTCTTGTTACTGGTGGAGTTTATTTATTAATTCGTTTCAGATCAATATTAGATACTTATAATTGTGGTTGATTTTTATTTTTAATTGGCTGTATAAGTATATTTATGGCTGGATTGGGTTTAATTTTGAATTTGATTTCAAGAAGATTATTGCTCTTTCTACTTTAAGACAACTTGGTTTAATAATAATAATTTTCGGCTATAGGTTTTCCATAGATTGCATTTTTTCACTTATTAGCCATGCTTTATTTAAGGCATTATTATTAATGTGTGCAGGTTCAATAATTCATAATTTAAAGGATTCTCAGGATATTCGTTTTATAGGCTCAGTTGTTAATTTTGTAACTTTAACTTCTGTTTGTTTTAATGTTTCTAGTTTATCTTTGTGTGGTATACCTTTCTTGGCAGGTTTTTGTTCAAAGGACTTGATTCTAGTAATGGTTTGTTTAAGATGAATTAATTGTTTAATTTTTTCATTATTTTTTTTCTACTGGTTTAACTGCTTCTTATCCTTTTCGTTTATTTTATTATTCAATATCTGGGGATAATAATTTTTATTCTAAATTTTCTTTTGATGATAAGGATTATTACATTTCGTTTGGTATAATTGGTTTATTGTTTGTTGCTGTTTTTGGTGGTAGTCTTTTGTCTTGATTAATTTTTTCTATTCCTCATATGATTGCTTTAGCTTATTATTTAAAGTTTTTGACTATTACAGTTGCTGTTATAGGTGCTTATTTGGGTTATCTTATTTCTAAGTTTGATTTTTCTCATAATCTGTTTTCTTTAAGTATGCTTTCTTTTGTTAGATTTGCTGGTTCTATATGATTTATAGCTTTTCTTTCAACTAAGTTCGTTAGATATATTCCTTTAAAGTTAGGTTATTATTCGTCAAAATCATTTGATTATGGTTGAGGTGAATTATTTGGTGGCCAAGGTTTATATAGATTATTTATTTATTTAATTGGATATATTCAGGGTTGATATGATTCTAATTTCAAGATTTATCTTTTAACTTTTATTTTTTGAATATTTATTTTAGTGATGTTGTTTTTCGTGTACTTAAATAGCTTATAATTAGAGCATGACACTGGAGATCTTAAGGAAGTATTTTTACTTTTAGGTATTTATAAATATAAATATATTATTTTTACAGTGAAAATGTAGTGTTTTATTTAAACTATATAAATTTTAGAAATGTTAACGGAGTTTAACCGCTAATATAAAAAGTTAGCAGCTTTCATATTGGCTTTACATTTCCTTAATTGGAACTTTATAGTTCAATTATATTATTAACAGTAATACAGCTCTTTTTGGCTTCAATTAATAAGAATAAGGGTATTTTATTTACCAATCTTCCAGGTCGAAACTGTGTCTGCTTCTGTCTGTGTATGTGCGGATGGACAAAATAGCTACCACTTCTAGTCATTCCTTGTAGATGAGCAATCAGAAAATGTACTAAATGCTCCTAACAAGGATACAGAAATCAACATAAATAAAGGAGTTGAATTGCTTCATCCTAATCATGCTCAGTTGTACATGAGCTTCAGTATTATTGGAGCCGATTGTACAGATTGTCCAACTGATGATGGAATATCTACTAAATTTAATTGATTATTATGTGGCAAAACTATTTTATTTTGTAATCACAAAGAAAGGTAATAATGTTATATCTAGGATAGAGCATCCCTTTTCTTCGTCATCAATATTGTTGTAATTGACTTCATCTCGTAATGATAAAATAAGTATGGTAGGACAGATACTTAACAATGCTAAAGTAAAGAGTAAGAAAAATGAAGTACTTTATTCACCAAATATGCTTACTGGTTTCTTTAGGGACTATAAAGAAATTTTATGGAAAGAGGACCTTGCTGTAATTTTTACTTGAAATTACATTGCTGGAGGTGCTCTTTAAAGATGGCCTGAGTGCAATGATGCTGGAGTTGAAGTAAAAGAAACACTTCCAAAAGAAGGTAAAACTGTAGTAGGATCTATGGAAATCCATCTACTTATTGTTAAATATGCACCGAATTATGAGCTTGAACAACAAGAAAATATACTGAAAAATACTAAAATTCCAATATCTTTCTACAAACTACAAACAGCTGAAGTACCAGAATTAAGTGGGTAGAAAAATTTCGAGCTAAATATCACGAATTATAGTAATTCACTAGAATTTGATATGCATTATTTTATTTTTATTGTGTTTCAAACTAATCGAAATAATAATCAGTTGACTGACACTTTGTTATACGATCACATTAAACTACAGAATATTATATTAAAAATGGAAGGAATGAAATATTTCCTCAAGAAATGTGGAACTTGGATCCACCAAATAATTATTTGAAGGCATATGATGCACTTGTTGGTTTTAAATGAATTACACAGTTGAAAGGTGATGTGGATATAAGTCCATTTAATTTCGTCTATGTGATTAAAATGACTCACAGAAAGAATATTGTATCTGCTCAGAGGACTGCTATGAAATTATGTGCAACATTCAATGGTAAAATACTAAAAGACACAATCGCCTACATAAATATTTATTTAAAGAAGAATATCACATTTGATGCACAACACAGAATATTAACTGAGTATTTTTAAACTGGAAAACTGAGTATCTGAGGTTTACTTATTTTATTTGTTATTATTTTCTGTATAGCACTTTTCAGGTAGATTATGTCAACGTTTTGAATTTTTAAATCAGTTAATATTTCGTTGGCAAATTAACAGAAATCGATCTATATAACTGTCCAGGAAGCAACTGGTTCATGTAGGCCTGTGCTCTACGAGATCTCTCAGCTGTCTGTGGTGGGCACAGTTGATAAGAAATATCTGACTACTCCTTCTGCTTCACTCCACCTCCTTGTCGCAGTCTCACTCACACAGTAGCTCTCTCGCTCACATAGCATCGGCACACAAGGAAGTATTCGAAATTCTGATTACTAGATGTCACCAGCATAGTGAAGTGTAATACAGTTTTTAAACGTATTTTCCCTATTTCTTAGCCAACATTAATGGCTTGAACTTTGAGTTATTACTACTTAAGTGGTTTACTACTGCTGTCTTAATGTCTTTAAAAATAAAATCAATTTCAGAGAATCAGAGACCAAATCATAAAGTTTGAATTATATATGAGTACAGGTGAAGGGGGCATCCAACATGTATTTTCACTTATAAAAGTTGTCAACAAATGGTTTTGAGGTGGCTTCCATTTACTTTAATAGGGGAACATGCTTCACTTTAAACACAAATTATACTTTTTTTGTTGTTGTTAATATACAATATTCTAGACTTTACTTCAGTCAAACTTTACTCCATACAATGACAGATGGGAGTGCACATCACCAGAGGTCACTATGACGTAATGGGTAGAGAGTGCTGGCTAAAGCCGGCCAGAGTGGCCGAGCAGTTCTAGGTGCTTCGAATCCTGCCTGGGGCATGGATGTGTGTGATGTCCTTAGGTTAGTTAGGTTTAAGTAGTTCTAAGTTCTAGGGGACTGATGACCACAGAAGTTAAGTCCCATAGTGCTCAGAACCATTTGAACCATTTTTTTGCTGGCTAAAACAAGCAACACCCTCGCCTATGTACTTAATAGTGGCCTGGATAAATAGAGCATGTCTGTTAATTCAGAAGTTAATCTCCAGGTAGCATCATGCACATAGGGTTAGAGTAGTCCAAAACACACAAAAGTTGTTTGGAGGACAATGAAGGGGTGGTTTTGCACTTTTTTGAAATCTTACTAAAGGAAAATTTTAGGCAACAGTGAATAATTTTATTTTGCTATTTTTTACCTACATTTATCTTTTTCTTCAAACTTGATATTTTCTGAAAAGATAACTTAAGCAAAAAATACTCCTCATTTCTTTTCTCTTAATTTTCTGCGTATGTATATGAAAGAAAGTGAGCCATAAATTAAGGAGTGGGGTAGTAGATAGAATTTATAGGTTCAGGCTAACTTGGCTCGGTAAACCATCGAGCCAAGTGAGTCTGAACCTACAAATTCTGTCTACTGATGACAACCCCAGCACACACATTGTGCTGCTGTTTTTTTTTAATATGGACATTGTTCAAGCAACACTACCACCATCATGAAGCGTCACCCACCAGCACTAAGGAGAATAAAAAGAAGTAGACTGTTCCATTCGAATGTAAGCATTAATTCATCCCTCACTTTTCTCATTTTTGTGATTATTATTTGCTATTTTAGTAATATTTTTTTTAATTTTTCTACAGTGCAGGGAAATCCTGATGGGCAAGTTATAAGACATCGTGTTGTGAACCCTCCCAAGAACACCAAGTGCCATGATGAGTGCATGAGCAGCCGTGCAAGGCCAGAAACAAAGGATGAGTCGAGAAGTCATTAATATAAAACCAGGACCTTTTGATGAGGAACAAACAGGTGCTCTGCCCATCATTTGTATAAAATACATACATACATTAATTCTTGTTCCATATATCATGAATACGACGTTTCGTATTGCTGTGGAACGTGTCACTTTCACATTAGTTTTCTTTACACAAAATAATTAATTAATTTTTCTTTGTTATTTTTTATTTTTAAAAATTTTTTTTCCTCTTACTACTTCATATATAAAAATTCATCTATTGAGAAGGAGTGGTCATTCAGACATTCTTTTAATTTGCTTTTTAATGTTGGTTGGATGTCTGTCACTACGTATTTGGCAAACAACAAAAGATTTTTAATGGCAGCATAATTCACCCCTTTCTGTGAGATTTAATCCACAATAGTGAAGATCATCCTTTCTTCTAGTGTTGTAGCTATGCACTTTGCTGTTATGTTTTTTAATTTAATGACAAATTTCATAACTGAATATATGTATTTTGAAGGTACTGTGAATATCCCGAGTTCCTTAAATAAATGTCTGCAAGGTGATCTTGGTTGGGCTCCAGCTACTATTCTGAACTACTACAGCAGGCGCTGCTGCTCTCCCATAGTATCATGAAATACTTGTGGTCCGATCAAAACCGCGCATCATTGCTAGACTGTGCCGGAAATAATGAGCCGTTAAACTTTCAATAGCATGGCAGGACGCACCTGTCGACAAGAGACGGTCGCAGAAGAGATGGCAGCAACTGGACCTTCCAAGGAGACGTTGCAGAATGAGCTGGAGCGGTGATGCTCGTGGTTTTTGCTAGCTGGTCAGCATCTCACACACAGTTAAGCCCCATCCCAAAGGCCGAGGCTGTGCCAGGTCAGGAAACCTCTGGTGCAAAAATAATCAGCCAGTATTATGGCTCAGCAGGCGACAGCTAACTGCTTGACCACCCAGTAGCCATAAGCACACTAGTTTGAGATGCTGGCTGGCTAACAAAACCTCGGAGCATTGCCGCTCCTGCTCATTCTGCAACGTCTTCGTGGAAGGTCCACTAGCTGCCATCTCTTCCGCGACCATCTCTTGCCAATAGGTGCATCGCGCCATGCTACGGAAAGTTTAACAGCTCGTTATTTCTGCCACAGTCTAGAAATGATGCTCAGTTTGGATCGGACCACGAGTACTTCGTGATACTACGGGAGAGCAACGGTGCCAGCTGTAGCAGTCCCCTTCTGTTGTCCCCCTTCTGTTGTTGGAACCTAGTTCTCATGATTCAGTATTCTCTCACCGAAGTGTTCTCAGTAAAACTTGGGTAGTTACAGGAATGAATGCTATTTCTGTACCTCGTAATGTGAGTGTGTCTGTTTCAGTGGAGGCTGCCCTCGAATAAGAGTACGTTGTTTGATGCTTACTTCAGAATAAACAATGTATTTCTTTGTGTTATTTTATAAATCTAATAATTTGTGTTGCGTTTTCTACCACCTTTCCCCAGTATCCATTTCAATCAGTGGCTTCCTGCAAGTGGGGTCATAGTCCACGCGTTCCCAAAGTCTGATACTCAGTAGCATAGTAACATGAGATCCCAATGGCCGATCAGTATTTACCTCACCCGCTAACTGGGGCAAGCTCTTGCCATTCAGGCTGGGTGGGATACGAAAACTGTCTAAGAAAAGGAATGAAAAAGAACAAGCACTTATTTTGAAAAACCATTTAGATAAATTTGAATACATTTTTCAGATAGTGCTGCTGTCAAAGATTCTAGAAGGAACTAACTTAGCATCTCAAATTATACAGTCTGATGGAGCACGTTCTCTGGTTAAGAATGAAGCTGATGATTTATCTTGCTATCGAAACAATTTCGAAGAAGCAATGTTATCAACTACGTATTTGGTGAAGAAATGGGGCACTTAACCACAATTTGAAAATATAAGAATTCGAAAACTGAAAAAAACGTTTTAATGAATTGTATCAGGATGAGCGGCTAGTGAATCAAAATATATACTTCAGAGACACCGTTTTTAATGGCTGTTTGGACAATACTGTAACCCAGTTAAAATGCAGACTTGATGGTATGCATAATTATAACCACTTATTCAAAATTATTTTCCCAAAATTTCTAAATTCTGCTTACGGCGAAGAGATTCGCAATACTGTAGTAACTCTTCAAAATGAATCTCAGGAGGCTTTATCCAGTCTATTCCCAGTTCAGGCAGTAGGTTTCAAAAACGCTCTGAAAAAAGGAATAGCTTCATTAACATCTGTCCCCATGAACCATGGACCTTGCCGTTGGTGAGGAGGCGTGCGTGCCTCAACGATACAGATAGCCGTACCGTAGGTGCAACTACAACGGAGGGGTATCTGTTGAGAGGCCAGACAAACGTGTGGTTCCTGAAGAGGGACAGCAGCCTTTTCAGTAGTTGCAGGGGCAACGGTTTGGATGACTGACTGATCTGGCCTTGTAACACTATCCAAAATGGCCTTGCTGTGCTGGTACTGCGAACGGCAGAAAGCAAGGGGAAACTACAGCCGTGATTTTTCCCGAGGGCATGCAGCTTTACTGTATGATTAAATGAGAATGGCGTCCTCTTGGGTAAAATATTCCGGAGGTAAAATAGTCCCACATTCGGATCTCTGGGCGGGGACTACTCAGGAGGACGTCTTTATCAAGAGAAAGAAAACTGGCGTTCTACGGATCGGATAAGCAGATTCAGAAGGATGTAGGCTGCAGTAAGTACTGGGAGACGAAGAAGCTTGCACAGGATAGAGTAGCATGGAGAGCTGCATCAAACCAGTCTCAGGACTGAAGACCACTACTACTACTACAACATCTGTAGCTAAGTTAACCGCAGCAGCTAGCATTCCAGATTTGTGCATAGAATTTTACCTGCTTTTAACTATTCCTGTTAGTATTTCTGCGGCTGAACGCTCATTTTCGAAGCTCAGAGGTATAAAGAACTATTTCCTGAATTTATGACTCAAGACAGACTTAAACTGTTCTCTCACTGGACGGGACAACGCTCGTGGACGGGTGCTGGTGATGTCACAGCGTGGAATTCGTGTCCCATGGGTTGAATTCCATATTCCACTTTTCCTCACAGAGTACATGCCACGAATAAAAGGTACTTCAAAGCGTCATTAAATTGAGGATCTCTCAAAAACACGTCGTTTTAGCTACTATTTGTTATAATAAAATGATGAGAAACTACATACTAGTAGGTAGCTGCTTCCTGTAGCTGACATTTTTACTTTTATAGCTTTTGTGCTACGAAAGTATACCGTTTCAATGCTGTGGCACAATGACGAGCCATCAAAAGCGTGCCTCAGCGATACAGACAGCCATACCGTAGGTGCAACCACAACGGAGGGGTATCTGTGTATCTGTTGAGAGGCCAGGCAAACTTGTGTGTGAAGAGGGGCAGCAGTATTTTCAGTAGTTGCAGGGGCAATAATCTGGATGATTGACTGATCTGGCCTTATAACATCAACCAAAACGGCCTTGCTGCGCTGATACTGCTAACGGCTGAAAGCAAGGGCAAACTACAGCCGTAATTTTCCCTGAGGGCATACAGTTTTACTGAATGGTTAAAATGATGATGGCGTCCTCGTGGGTAAAATATTCCGGAGGTAAAGTAGTCCCCCATTCGGATCTCCAGATGGGTACTTCTAAGGAGGACGTCGTTATCTGAAGAAACAAAAAATGGCATTCTACTGAACGGAGCGTGGAATGTCAGATCCCTTAATCAGGCAGGTAGATTAGAAAACTTAAAAAGGTGAATGGATAAGCTAAAGTTAGATATAGTGGGAATTATGTGAAATTCACTTGTAGGAGGAACAAGACTTCTGATCAGTTGAATACAGGGTTATAAATACAAAATCAAATATGGGCAATGCAGGAGTAGGTTTAACAATAAATAAAAAACAGGAACGAAGATAAGCTACTACGTACAGCATATCGTATGCATTATTGTAGCCAAGATACACACAAAGCCCACGCCTACCACAGAGGTACAAGTTTATATGCCAACTAGTTCCACAGATGATGAAGGTATTAAAGAACTGTATGATGAGATAAAAGAAATTATTCAGATAGTTAAGGGAGACGAAAAGTTAATAGTCATGGGGACTGGAATTCGACAGTAGGAAAAGGAAGAGAAAGAAAAGTAGTAGGTGAATATGGAGTGGGGGTAAGAAATGAAAGAGGAAGCCGCCTGGTTGAATTTTGCACAGAGCACAACATATTAATATCTAATGCTTGGTTTAAGAATCATGAAAGAAGACTGTATATGTGGTAAAGACCTAGAGACACTGGACGCTTTCAGATAGATTATATAATGGTAAGACAGAGACTTAGGAGCCAGGTTTTAAATTGTAAGAAATTTCCAGGGGCAGATGTGGACTCTGACCACAATTTACCGGTTGTGAACTGCAGATTAAAACTGAAGAAACTGCAAAAAGGTAGGAATTTAAGGACATGGGACCTGGATAAACTGGAAAAACGAGAGGTTGTAGAGTGTATTAGGGAACAGGGGGAAGAAATACAATAGAAGATGAATGGGTAGCTTCGAGAGATGAAGTATTGAAAGCAGCATGTAACCTCCCCCTCTCTTATTGACCTTAATGACAGTGAAGAATTAAACCGCGTGTACCTCATGGAAATTTGGGAAAAGCAATCGTCACCGAAGTTAATCTGTCGGTAAAGAGGGAGGAAAGGGTTACATCTAAATGAAAGGAAAAATGCTAATGAAACTGGTGGAAATTAATTTTGAAAAGGGGTAAAGTTAATAAAGAAAGTAAATGTGCGGCCGTTACGTTAACAATTAACTAGTGGTAATTAGGTATTTGAGATTTGGGGGAAATTACGGTCGCCAGTCCTAAGGACAATTACTATAGTAACTGAAAAAGAAAGGTTATTACACATATAATTAGCACTAGAAGCGTGGCAACTGAAGGTTGACACGTGCAGTGTGAAAACTGAAAGTTTGTCAGAAGTAATAAATTTCGCTACACTCTGACTTAATATAGCAAAAGAATTAATAAAACCGGAAAATCGAAAGTTAATTTAGTGACTGAAGTTAATAGTGAGCTTTCTTTCTGAAGCACATAGATATTCAGTAAAATACGGTTAGTCTTGGACTACCTCAACAATCATTTCAAAAGCTACTTGAATCTACGCAATTTAGAAAGAAGAGATTTAACTTTGAACTTGAATTAAATGATTCTGAACAATTAACAATAGTAAAATTTAGTACGTACCAAGCTGAGCTGCAGTCACAGGTATGCTAAAATACGGTAACAAAACTCGCACTCTTAATTCGTGCTTGTGTAATCTAAATATTGTAGCCAGCTATGAATACTTTAACTGAACTTTGAAATTAAAGCAGTGAAATGCTATATTATTATTTTAATGCTGGCGTTTGAATTTCAACGACACTCGGGTTCATTCCGGAAAAGGAAGGGACCCTGCTTGGTAATGCAGTTGTGACAATGAGCAACAAATGTTCACGCTAAGTTGCTGTAATTATAGTTACGAAAATGGTACAGTTTGGAAAGCTGAGGTCTGCCATACAGTTCTAAAACTTTACGTGCTTCCAGTCTTCCTTGTTGGTTGATTGAAGGTTTGAAGCCGTCGATCGAGGAGGTGGCGACAGTCACTCATTGTCGGCCGTCGCTGTTGCAGAAGCTGGATGTTGACGCGCCTTCTTCTCGACACGGTCACCAGACGAAACGGGCTCTTGATGTGCGCCAGCTAATGCTTCCCGTCCGCGACACCATGTCAGAAACTATCATCGCAAGTCGAGCGCAATTACATGCTGCCAAACCCCGAAAGCGTGGCAACTCGCGGGAGCGTCACACAACACACCTGCTCCACTCGCTACTCCAGCCAGACTCCCTCTCTGCTCAGCCCGCGCTCCACGCGGCAGAGTTAACACTACCAAAGATCCTAAACACTCTGGTTCTCCACACGACCTATCGACGTATTCGTTCGATAGCATAGTTTTCCCTAGGCAAGACCCAGCGTAAAAATACAAATAATATTTACAAAACAACCAATTATACATCGACATAAATGCATAAATATATATATATATACAAACAGTAAAACAATTACAATATATAAAGAGACAGAAATGTCATATCTTGAGGTAACAAAACAAGGAAAAAAATTATAGTACAATAGATGGAAATAGGAGGATATGCATTTCCGGCGTTACACGTGCCCCACATTGTCTGAGGATGAACAGGTTGACAACATATTAAAATTCATAGAAAATATAGAAAATGGTTTAGCTATTCCAAAAAATCGAAATTCCTAGCAGTATCAAGAAATGGAATACTATTTACAAAATTAATCAGATTACATGGTCATAAAAAACAGGTATATCAAAATACGCAAATTAATAATTAATTACATAGAATACGTATTTTATATAAACTTTTCATAATTAATATTCTCGTCATGAGTGTGCACTTAACGCTATACAAGAAAATAATATACAGCAGATCGACAAAAACATAAATATTGACAACAGAATTCTTTCACATCAGCTGTCCGGGAAGAAAAACAACTCCGCCTTCCGTACTGGCAAGTACAAAGAATGCCGACAGCGGCACAAGAGCCGACAGCGGCACAAGAGCCGACAGCGGTTCCGCCCCGCCAGTATTGTTGCGCTCGCCTGTGCGGCACGCTTGATCTCTCTCGCCCTTGTAACGGCATTTCCAGAACGTCCGTTTCACTGAATTCTTTCGGTAAAACTCACTCCCGAGTAATCTCAAGGAGTCCATAATCACTATCACAGTGGATAACTCAACACTGTCCATCATCACACGCATGTACGAGCCTGAAACTTAAAACAGCGTCTAAGTACATCGGCAATGACTAGTAAATCACATATTTATGGAATCTTACAGCTATTTACAAAATCATATTTACATTCCTTAAGCTACTGTGACTCAGCTGAAAACTTAAACTAGCAGCTTGGATTTTTCAGTTGATTAGATCATGATTAAATTGATTAAAATTAAATTGATTAATCGAAATTAATTACTTATTAATTACAACTTCTTTAATGACCTCTAGGTCAGGCAAAAGCATCGCAAAATGGCACATCCTTAAATCTTACACTCTATATTTACACACTGTACAAATTACCCTTTCTGTGGTATTAATCAATCCTTGGTTGGTACAATTTCAGGTCTACAATGTTCCGTACAACCTAATAGCTTTCCAGAGCTTGGATACTCTAAGCAATAAGCATTTGTGTGAGGTATACCAATGACTTTATATGGTCCATTATAAACAAACTTAAATTTAGAGATTTCATGGTCTATCTCGCTCGATTTCTCATGAGCTTTTACAAGTACTAAGTCTCCGATTGCAAACTTAGCAAAACACGCTTTAGCGTCATGGCGACGTATGCAACCATCGGTTCTTAGCTTCATTATTTCTCGCAAACGATCTTTTTTCACACCAATACTAATGTTAATCCGTGGAGGGAAATTGATTATCTCTTCCAATTCACTTTCTACACTTTTGTCAATGCCGAAATTCCTCACATTACAGTAGTTCAAATTCATACCTACGTCAATACCATCTGGCCAGTTAACAATGTGTATAGGCTGGTATTGCCTACACACACCGTCTCCTGCCTCGTCAAAGTTAACTACTATTGTTTTATCTAGTGACATACATGTCAAAGTTTTGCTTTTGCAGTTAATCACTGCACGGTACTTTAATAGCCAATCTAACCCGATAATTACTTCCGTAGTCAAGTCTGGCACGACAACAAACTCTTGTTCAAATCGTGCCCCACATATCTCGAAGTGGACAAAAATCTATTTTGTGACCGGTTTACTGGCCTTCCCAGTAGCACCGATAATTTTCACTCCTGTTACTGGCGTAACTACGATGCCAGGTCTGTCTTTCAGTAACTGAAATATTTTTCCAGATACAGCACTCAATTCTGCACCGGTGTCAATCAACACGTTTAGTTGTAGGTCGTGCATATTAACAGACACTACTATCTGTCTACACTTGTCCTCGACTGTTTCTTTATTTTCCCACCGTAAATCCTCGTCTATATCCAGGTCATTCCAAAAAAAACCATCCGGCTTTGATCCTAAATCCGGTTTATCTGGCGGCTTTTTCAGCCTCTGTTCACATACAGTGTAAATTTCAACACGTTTGTCCTGAGGCTTAGTCTGTAGCTTCGCCTCCAATATCGAAACCTTTTCCTGTAACTCGTCACCTAGTGCGTGTTGCCCTGCTATCATTTCACTAATTGTCACCTTCGTTGATTCCTCGTTGGCCAGATTGATCTCATCGCCAATCTACCTGGAGGAATGTGCCCAGTAGTTTCTGCAATTACTTCCGCTAGATCTGCGCAACCCACACTGCTATCGTCTGACTGTATAATGTCAGCTCTAACCTCATACACGCTGTAATCTATGTGCTTTTCTACCAATCGTGTCCGGCTATCACTAAAATTTTCGCGATCTTTCTCCTTTATACTCTCGCAATGTTTAAACTGGAGGTTTGCGTCGGATGGGTCGGCTCCTTCTACCACCGAAACTTTCGGTAAGGTCTGCCGGTTAGGGCCAGAACTTTCCGTTACTACTTCAACATCTAACTCCTGTGGGACGAAACACGACGAATCTTGCTCGTGCTCCCCATTAACATCAACTGTTTCTGGTAAAGTCTGCCGGTTAGGGCCAGAACTTACTATCATTTCACAAACACAATCTTCAGGCGGGACAAGACGCGGCAAATCCTGCACGCGCTCCCCATAAACACTTCTCCCATACAGACCCCTATAATCTCTTAGTTCGTCGTATAAGCGACCGAACTGCCTTAACCAGACCTCATCCCTCTCTGCATCCCCTCGCTCGATGACGGACATTTTATCCGACATCTGATCTTCTCTCAACACTTGCGAATCATTCTTAAACTCAATCTCCAGTTCCGCTGTGGGTATTACAGCTGCCACTTTATAATCGATTTCCGGAACACTACTTAAATTGTTCTCACTGACAGTGAATGTATTTTCTACTGCCGTGTCTACAGCTGATCTACGACTCGTGGGCGCACTCCTTTCTCCTAACACTGGCACACTCTCCCACCGTTGATTATTCCATACGGAATTTTCATAACGACGACATCTGGGTTTTCTCCTGTTATTGGGCCGCCAAAATTTCTCCACGCCCGGTCGGCCCCTCGCCGGCGCGGCTAATGGTTTCCCTGTCTCGTCCCAGCAGATCTGCTCCCCAGATGCTGCTGAGGCGGCTTATCGCACCCTCTGGCGTTATTCCTATTCTGTGAAGCCCGTATCACGTTAGTATGATACTGGTTTCCGTCATTCCTGTTATTATTTGCATTGTACCGATTGTTATTACGGTCCGAACCATTATTGTTATTGCTGCCATGGTTGCGGTATGCATTATTCCCATAGTTATCGTTGTTGTGGTTGCTGTGGTACCCGTTGTTGTTACCACGGCCTCTACCACTGTCGCGATTATTGCGCCAATTGTCCTCGTCCTCCACTCTTTAAAGAAAATCATTTATTGTCCTGTAATTGCTTCCTACGTAGCGTTTTGTATCATCTGGAAGCTTTTTGTAGAGTTCCCAGACTATTTCGGATTCCGTGCGGCGATCACGCAAATATTCCAACTTGCGGATCCAGCCCTCACAAAACTCCTTCATCGAACCGCGCGAATTCGCATCGAAAGGCCTCGATACGACAAATTCGCGCCAGACACTTTGCTGTTTTTGCTCTGACCAGTATTCAGCCAGAAACAAATTTTTAAATTCGTCAAAAGTCAGGTTCGTAATGTTGAGGTTTAAGCCCCAACGCTTGGCATCACCAGCCAACACATCAATAATCGCATTAAATTTTCTCTCATTAGTCCATGATCTGGCTAAAACTCTTTCACAATTCTTAATGAAATCCGTCGCGTGTATACCGCCTTTTTTCAAGGGGTCGAACCGCTCCTCTTTCGTCAACAATTCCGAACTATGTGCATAGATTGGCACATAGCTCTGTTTTTCGTCAAGTTTCTTTTCTAATTCCGACACTCTCGTAATTACTTGGCAAGTGGTTGTCGCAAGCGTTTCTACTTCCCTTTTTTTTTCTTCGCAGGTATTAGCCTGCTTCGTCACTTTGGTATCTACTTCGGATACTATAGCCTTTAAAGTTTCCACCTTCTTTTGATCCTCTTTTTTCACTAATTGAATTTGTTCCGTCACCTTATTCTCGATGATCGGAGCAACTGATTCTCCTACACTTTTCTCGATTCTGCTTATTTCGGAATAAAAACGAGTATTTATGCTCGCAATTTCCGCCTGAACGCCTATCATTTCCTGTTTAAGATTACCGATTTCGGTATTAATCACAACAATATCTTCTTTGATTTTATCGACTTTTGTGTTAACAACTCCAACATTGTCGTTAACAACATTAATAGCTTTGTTCTGACTGTCTAGCTTTCGTTCAATTTTTTCAGCCTGAGCTTCTTGCTTGGCCGATTGACTCTTGATATCGTTAATCAAAACATTCAATAAATCAGTTAAATTCCCGGAAACTACCGGTTTTACTTCCGTAGCGGCTTCCTCTTTAATTGTCCCCCGGTATTCGTCATCAAGGGATTCACATTTCATTTTCACTTCCGATTCCGAAACATTTTCTAAAGTGTGGAATTCCATTTCTGCTCTTTGTTGCGTTTCGGCGGTCGCGTCTTTCATGCTAGCCGCCTGCCACTGAACAATGGGTACCGCGGTGCGCGTTTCCCACTGTTCGACCGATTGTTCCTTATCCAAGCCTACCAAATTTTGGTAATTGTTGCCTTCACTCCTTTTAATAATTTTCAATATAAATGCCAAATCTCAAATATAATTAGGATTCCTCACACTAATATTCTCGCTGACGTATCGACCATTTCGTAACCAGTACTTTGTTACGAGATTTGCACAATGCAAAATTCGTGTCCAGAACAACCTCAAATCCGAAGATTGTCGTGTCACCAGGTCGCCACGTGTAACCTCCCCCTCACTTATCGACCTTAATGACAGTGAAAAATGAAACCGCGTGTACCTCATGGAAATTTGGGAAAAGCAATCGTCACCGAAGTAAATTTGTCAGTAAAGAGGGAGGAAAGGGTTACATCTAAATGAAAGGAAAAATGCTAATGAAACTGGTGGAAATTAATTTTGAAAAGGGGTAAAGTTAATAAAGAAAGTAAATGTGCGGCCGTTACGTTAACAATTAACTAGCGGTAATTAGGTATTTGAGATTTGAGGGAAATTACGGTCGCCAGTCCTAAGGACAATTACTATAGTAACTGAAAAAGAAAGGTTATTACACATATAATTAGCACTAGAAGCGTGGCAACTGAAGGTTGACACGTGCAGTGTGAAAACTGAAAGTTTGTCAGAAGTAATAAATTTCGCTACACTCTGACTTAATATAGCAAAAGAATTAATAAAACCGGAAAATCGAAAGTTAATTTAGTGACTGAAGTTAATAGTGAGCTTTCTTTCTGAAGCACATCGAAATTCAGTAAAATACGGTTAGTCTTGGCCTACCTCAACAATCATTTCAAAAACTACTTGAATCTACGCAATTTAGAAAGAAGAGATTTAACTTTGAACTTGAATTAAATGATTCTGAACAATTAACAATAGTAAAATTTAGTACGTACCAAGCTGAGCTGCAGTCACAGGTATGCTAAAATACGGTAACAAAACTCGCACTCTTAATTCGTGCTTGTGTAATCTAAATATTGTAGGCAGCTATGAATACTTTAACTGAACTTTGAAATTAAAGCAGTGAAATGCTATATTATTATTTTAATGCTGGCGTTTGAATTTCAACGACACTCGGGTTCATTCCGGAAAAGGAAGGGACCCTGCTTGGTAATGCAGTTGTGACAATGAGCAACAAATGTTCACGCTAAGTTGCTGTAATTATAGTTACGAAAATGGTACAGTTAGGAAAGCTGAGGTCTGCCATACAGTTCTAAAACTTTATGTGCTTCCACTCTTCCTTGTTGGTTGATTGAAGGTTTGAAGCCATCGATCGAGGAGGTGGCGACAGTCACTCATTGTCGGCCGTCGCTGTTGCAGAAGCTGGATGTTGACGCGCCTTCTTCTCGACATGGTCACCAGACGAAACGGGCTCTTGATGTGCGCCAGCTAATGCTTCCCGTCCGCGACACCATGTCAGAAACTATCATCGCAAGTCGAGCGCAATTACATGCTGCCAAACCCTGAAAGCGCGGCAACTCGCGGGAGCGTCACACAACACACCTGCTCCACTCGCTACTCCAGCCAGACTCCCTCTCTGCTCAGCCTGCGCTCCACGCGGCAGAGTTAACACTACCAAAGATCCTAAACACTCTGATTCTCCACACGACCTATCGACGTATTCGTTCGATAGCATAGTTTTCCCTAGGCAAGACCCAGCGTAAAAATACAAATAATATTTACAAAACAACCAATTATAAATCAACATAAATGCATAAATATATATATATATATATATATATATATATATATATATATATATATATATATATATACAAACAGTAAAACAATTACAATATATAAAGAGACAGAAATGTCATATCTTGAGGTAACAAAACAAGGAAAAAAATTATAGTACAATAGATGGAAATAAGGAGGATATGCAATTCCGGCGTTACAAGCAGAGGATCAAGTAGATAAAATGACGAGGGCTAGTAGATGTCCTTGGGTAACAGAAAAGATACTGCATTTAACAGATGAAAGGAAAAAGTATAAAATTGCAATAAATGAAGCAGGCGAAAAGTGTTTCAAAAATGAGATAGAGAGGAAATGCAAAATGGCTAAGCGATGATGGTTACAGGACAAATGTAAGGATGTAGAACCATATATCACTAGGGGTAAGAGAGATACTGCGTATGGGAAAATTAAAGAGACCTTTGGAAAAAAAGCCACCTGTATGAATGTATGCTGAAAACCAGTCCTAAGCAAAGAAGGGAAAGCAGAAATGTGGAAGGAGCATATGATGGGCTTATTTCAATAGTGGTACAAGTCCATTTTTGTTCATATTGAGATACAGAGACCCAAAGTTAAATGAGCGCTGAAAAATCTGCAGTTGAAGATACCAGAAATGGTATCTTATATATGGCTTCTTATATATGGCTTCTTGCTGGAGGTGAACCTTCTTTTTGTTTGTTTGGCTCATTAATTTCAGAAACATTATAGACAGAAAAGTGGAGATAATAGACTTGTACCACTATTGAAATAAGCCCTCCATATAGAGGGTCTATACAAGGGGTATGAATCTGAGGGCAATATTATGGAAATGGAAGGGGATGTAGATGAAGATGAAATGGGAGATATGATACTGTGTGAAGAATTTCACAGAGCACTGAAAAACCTAAGCCGAAACAAGGCCCTGGGACTAGACAACTTTCCATTAGAACTATTGATAGCCTTGTGTGAGCCAGCTATGACAAAACTTTTCCATTTGGGGAGCAAGATGTATGAGACAGGTGAAATACCCTCAGACTTCAAGAAGAATAAGATAATTTCATTCCCAAAGAAAGCAGATGTTGACAGGTGAGAAAATTACTGAACTATCAGTTTAATAAGTCAGGGTTGCAAAATACAAAAACGAATCCTTTTCAGAAGAGAGAAAAATGTGGTAGAAGCTGACTTCGGGGAAGATTGGTCTTGTTTTCGCAAAATGTAAGAACGCATGAGGTAGTACTAATCCTACGACTTACCTTAGAAGCTAAGTTAAGGATAGGAAAACTTACATTTCTAGCATTTGTAGACTTAGAGAAAGCTTAAGACAATGTTGACTGGAATACTCTCTTTCAAACTCTGAAGGTAGCAGGGGAAAAAGACAAGGAGCGAAAGGCTATTTACAATTTGTACAGAAACCAAATGGCAGTCATTAAAGTTGAGGGACACGAAAGGGAAGCAGTGGTTGGGAAGGGAGTGGGACAGAGTTGTAGCCTCTCCCCGATGTTATTCAGCATGAATGCTGAGCAAGCAGTAAAGGAAACAAAAGAAAAATTAGGAGTAGGAATTAAAATCCATAAGGAAAAAATAAAAACTTTGAGGTTTGCCAACGACATTGTAATTCAGTCAGAGACAACACTGGATCTGGAACAGCAGTTGAACGGAATGGACAGTGTCTTGAAAGGAGGATATAAGACGAACATCAACAAAAGCAAAACGAGGATAATGGAATGTAGTCGAATTAAATCATGTGATGCTGAGGGAATTAGATTAGGAAACAAGACACTTAAAGTAATAGATGAGGTTTGCTATCTAGGAAGCAAAATAACTGATAATGGCTGAAGTAGAGAGGATGTAAAATCTAGAGTGGCTATGACAAGGAAAGCGTTTCTGAAGAACAGAAATTTGTTAACATCGAGTATAGATTTAAGTGTCAGGAAGTCGTTTCTGAAAGTATTTGTATGCAGTGTAGCCATGTATGGAAGTGAAACATGGACGGTAAATAGTTTGGACAAGGAGAGAATAGATGCTTTCGAAATGTGGTGCTACAGAAGAATGCTGAAGATTAGATGGGTAGATCACGCAACTAATGAGGAGGTACTGAATAGAATTGGGGAGGAGAGTAATTTTTGGCACAACTTAACTAGAAGAACGGATCGGTTGGTAGGACACATTGTGAGGTATGAAGGGATCACCAATTTAGTATTCGATGGAAGCGTAGAGGGTAAAAATCATAGAGGGAATACAAGAGATGAATACACTAAGCAGATTCCGAAGGATGTAGGTTGCAATGGTTACTTGGAGGTGAAGAGGTTTGCACAAGATGGAGTAGCATTGGAGACTGCATCACACCAAACTGAAGACCACAACAACAACAGACATAATCTTTAGATAGTGTATGTCATATACAGGAACGCGATAGCTAAGTCGAAATTGTATTGCGGTTGATAGCATCACGAGCTGTGAGCTACAAAGGTAAAGGTCGCTGGTTCCCGTCAGCCTCCTTCGGTAGTTTTTTTTCCACCATTCGTTTTCTAAAAGATTCTGTGTCTTTCTTATACAGTTCATGGAAGTACACTCCTGGAAATTGAAATGAGAACACCGTGAATTCATTGTCCCAGGAAGGGGAAACTTTATTGACACATTCCTGGGGTCAGATACATCACATGATCACACTGACAGAACCACAGGCACATAGACACAGGCAACAGAGCATGCACAATGTCGGCACTAGTACAGTGTATATCCACCTTTCGCAGCAATGCAGGCTGCTATTCTCCCATGGAGACGATCGTAGAGATGCTGGATGTAGTCCTATGGAACGGCTTGCCATGCCATTTCCACCTGGCGCCTCAGTTGGACCAGCGTTCGTGCTGGACGTGCAGACCGCGTGAGACGACGCTTCATCAAGTCCCAAACATGCTCAATGGGGGACAGATCCGGAGATCTTGCTGGCCAGGGTAATTGACTTACACCTTCTAGAGCACGTTGGGTGGCACGGGATACATGCGGACGTGCATTGTCCTGTTGGAACAGCAAGTTCCCTTGCCGGTCTAGGAATGGTAGAACGATGGGTTCGATGACGGTTTGGATGTACCGTGCGCTATTCAGTGTCCCCTCGACGATCACCAGTGGTGTACGGCCAGTGTCGGAGATCGCTCCCCACACCATGATGCCGGGTGTTGGCCCTGTGTGCCTCGGTCGTATGCAGTCCTGATTGTGGCGCTCACCTGCACGGCGCCAAACACGCATACGACCATCATTGGCACCAAGGCAGAAGCGACTCTCATCGCTGAAGACGACACGTCTCCATTCGTCCCTCCATTCACGCCTGTCGCGACACCACTGGAGGCGGGCTGCACGATGTTGGGGCGTGAGCGGAAGACAGCCTAACGGTGTGCGGGACCGTAGCCCAGCTTCATGGAGACGGTTGCGAATGGTCCTCGCCGATACCCCAGGAGCAACAGTGTCCCTAATTTGCTGGGAAGTGGCGGTGCGGTCCCCTACGGCACTGCGTAGGATCCTACGGTCTTTGCGTGCATCCGTGCGTCGCTGCGGTCCGGTCCCAGGTCGACAGGCACGTGCACCTTCCGCCGACCACTGGCGACAACATCGATGTACTGTGGAGACCTCACGCCCCACGTGTTGAGCAATTCGGTGGTATGTCCACCCGGCCTCCCGCATGCCCACTATACGCCCTCGCTCAAAGTCCGTCAACTGCACATACGGTTCACGTCCACGCTGTCGCGGCATGCTACCAGTGTTAAAGACTGCGATGGAGCTCCGTATGCCACGGCAAACTGGCTGACACTGTCGATGGCGGTGCACAAATGCTGCGCAGCTAGCGCCATTCGACGGCCAACACAGCGGTTCCTGGTGTGTCCACTGTGCCGTACGTGTGATCATTGCTTGTACAGCCCTCTCGCAGTGTCCGGAGCAAGTATGGTGGGTCTGACACACCGGTGTCAATGTGTTCTTTTTTCCATTTCCAGGAGTGTATATAATTCATATTAATACATTACATTTAAATAAAATATAAACAAATATTAACATTAATTGTGAATTGAGAATAATGTAGATTGCTTTATAATAAATACACTGTGTTTACGATAAATAAACGCAAAACTGGGAAACTGTTTTCAGAAACCGATCGATAAGTAGATGAAGAAGATCCAATAAGTAACTGTGAGAAATTCGAAAAAAGGTCTTCCTGTTTACAAATTGACTATACAGTGGGACCTCGTTTAACGAGGATAATTCACCTCTGAGTCTTACCTGCACTGCGAAACACTAGTTATGCGAAACATATTTTTCTGTTGTAATTCATGTAAAAAAAGGATAATGCATTCCATTCCGAAAAATACTAAAACAGTATATAAAATGAACAATCTTTTTTACAAGAAGTCGTCTAAAGAAATTTGTTTGTACCTTCTTTTCAAAAGGACTCATAAACACAGAAGACAGCTAGCTGAATGAAACACCTGCCTACGTACAGTGTGTTAACTGTAAGACGGCAGAGTTGTGCGGGGAGAGGAGGAAGCAAGCATTGGCTGAGCCGTTGGGGGTGGGGGGTGGGGAGGACAAGGCACGCCTCCTACCAGTTGCCGTGCTGGCACTACAAATTGCGCGTCATGCTTACACGAAAGCTGGCGAAAGGCTTGGAAGTAAAACTCGCCTTAAACGTTGTTCGTAAACGAAACTCAAATCGTCATGTACATTAAAATCTATGTATATAAAAATGAATGTATGTATGTTTGTCTACTATGCGCTCACAAACCATTCATCCGATTGCAATGAAACTTTGGTGAGTTGTTCTCCGAACGCCTGAAAACAGTAATGGACAATATTTCAACAGTTGGGTTACTGTAATATGCGTAGCGCAATTGAGTACATAAAGGCTTGTCATGCAGCAGACCCAGATTCGATTCCCACTGTTCGCAATTTTTTTTTCATTTTTATTTCATTCCCCGCAATGTTAAACTATTAATTATAAAATTTAAATATACTTAAACAGGTCATATAGTATAACGTAACTGTATATATATATATATATATATATATATATATATATATATATATATATATATATATAAATGAATGTATATATGTCCGCCCTCTGTGCGTTCCCAAACCATTCATCCGATTGCGATGAAATTTTGGTAATTTGTACTCCGTACGCCCACGAAGGTTCCTAGCCGAAAAAAAAGAAATAAGACACATTCTTGAGGAGATATGACGTCATAAACAATGTGATGCCACCGCGGGAAAATACCCAGATTTATGCATCCACTATTTGGTGAGGACGATTCTTGGAAAACTGTTTGAATCTTCCAATGCTACGCATGCTTTCTCCTGTGTACGTAGCAGCTCTCACTGAAGATTTGTAAATGGGGTGAAGCAATTTTTTCTGCTCCCTTTCTCTTTCGCAGCATTCAATCACATGCAATATAATTTTGCGAGCATCGCTACGAAATACTGGTTTCCTTCTAACCGTAGGCCTACCGGTAGGGGTTGTTGGCGACTCCTGAGATGGGCCAGCAACTGCCTCTTCACTCATTTGGATAATGTTTAGCACAACTGCACAATAAAAACACGCAGAACAGTACAGCGCAAAACAATAACGAAGCAGACGACAATGGGTACCTTGTACAACACAGTCAGCTACGTAATGTTGGCAGCAGTCGAAACTGCGTGCTTACCGAAGCCTCCCAAAGTTTACCGACTTCTACCGATTCAGGACTAGGGAGAGGTCTGCCATCTAAAAGTTTACACACTGTATTGGTTAATGCGCAGCTTTACTGTATTCGTGTTGGTTAACGATGACATATCTAAAATGTAATACGTATAGAGGTATTTCAAGGCCATGAAGTAACATGAGTCTTGCTAGCAACGCCGTCACAGAGAATTTGGCAACATCGTCAAGGAGACCCGAGCGGAGGTAATAACAATAACTGCAACGCGAGGAGTGTAGCTAACAGTACAGCAGAACACTGCATTGTCGGCGGCGTTGTCTTTGTCGGAGCGTCTGATGTATTTTGTTCATCGTCGTAATAATAATGATAATAACTTTTTTCCTCCGAGTTTTCTGTTATTTCATTGTCGTTTCTTTCCCGCGGAGCCATACCGTCAAGAGTAAAGTCAATAACAATAATGGTACGATCCAGTGATTATACGCAGATGAACAGCGCTTGATCGGCACAACTGCAATTTGATGCCTGATGACTAATGTCTCTCATTTGTATTATTAAGAAGCATACTTGACACTTATTAAGATTTTATTGTTTTGAACAGTTGTATTATCTCAAAAGGTGAGCCGGCCTCCGTGACCGAGCGGTTCTAGGTGCTTCAGTCCGGAACTGCTACGGTCGCAGGTTCGAATCCTGCCTCGGGCATGGATGTGTGTGATGTCCTTAGGTTGTTAGGTTTAAGTAGTATGGGACTGATGACCTCAGAAGTTAAGTCCAATAGTGCTTAGAGCCATTTGAAGCAAAAGGCGAAGTTATTTATTATGAATAATGTATTTGCTGCAAATGCCAGCGACTGGAGTATTTCTTCAAATGGCTCTGAGCACTATGCGACTTAACTTCTGAGGTCATCAGTCGCCTAGAACTTAGAACTAATTAAACCTAACTAACCTAAGAACATCACACACATGAACTAATTAAACCTAACTAACCTAAGGACATCACACACATCCATGCTCGAGGCAGGATTCGAACCTGCGACCGTAGCGGTTGCTCGGTTCCAGACTGTAGCGCCCAGAACCGCACGGCCACTCCGACCGGCCCGAGTATTTCTACAGTAGCCAAAAACCTTTACGTAATATGGGGTATTGTGCATGCACAAACTGACATTAGACACAATACCTTAACAATACTCAATTTAAAACCGAAAATGGGATGAAAACGCAATTGAGTTAACGAGTAACTTCTACTAGTATGCGTCTCAGGTCGTTGCACAGCGTTACGCGGTGTTACTACAGCGGCAATTTGCTGTTTAAGCCATCGGCGAGTCGAGAATCTTCTTCCCGATTTTCTCCGCTATTCTTCGACTACTGCTAACAGAGTTAACGCAGCTATTTCATGTGCTTGCATTTTCGTAAGGAAACTGTGCGGTTTGCGAGCCAAATAAAGCCGACAACGGCCGCTAGAGAGCACTGAAAGCGCAAAACACGTTAACCAACTCGTACCGTGTGCCGACTGCGCAGTCTCTTGTGAGGTCGGATGACACGTTCACATTCACGTCAACGTTAGCTGTCTCGTCCCGTGCGAGGACAGCTTTAGTGAAGTCAGCCTCCTCAGTATCGAAAGTGAAAGAGCTAGTTCTGTTGATGTCAGTGAAACTGTCAATAGCTTCACGTCAATAGAAAGCACACTGCATGGTCCAGTTTCACTTGAAATCAAGGCGAGTATAGCGAGGTTTTGTAAGTAAAGTACATCAAACAACACATGGAAGCGTAGGCCTATGCTTGTTGATATTGTCAATCACTACAACCTAATAAATTTTTAAAAACATTTACCAGTATTTTGTTTATATTACATGGAATTATACAACATATTGCCTTAAGTTTTTACTTTAGCCGATGTAATTAAAGTAAAGTTAGTTACTTATAAGCTGTAAAGTTTATTTTAGACGAGCCGGATTCGTATTCTT
Organism: Schistocerca cancellata; assembly: GCF_023864275.1. Taxonomy (NCBI): domain Eukaryota; kingdom Metazoa; phylum Arthropoda; class Insecta; order Orthoptera; family Acrididae; genus Schistocerca; species Schistocerca cancellata. Next base: position 1,051,826,065 of record NC_064627.1, on the reverse strand, counting down.
GCAGGGCGGCCTGTATTGCATACGTTACGCCTCTGAGGGCTGCACTACATTCCTAGATTCATAACTCGAAGTTGGTTCGTGGAACTTTGTAAGTAGGCTTTGATGGGGTAGCTTGCGTCCGTCTTAAAGCGCGTGCCAGTTCAGTTCTTTCAGCGCCGCCTTCCATACGTATTCCGTAGCAGGTTATTCTCACCACTTTTACTGAAGTATTTTTTCATTTCCTTGTCTCTAAATATGGCGTAACAGACGATCTAAGCTCACTGTGAGAAAGCTCCAGACGGTGCGAGTACACTACAAGACGTTCTTTCTGACTGTGTGGACAGACATAAAAAATAACCAATGTTTCAGACTTGTTGCAAACAGCAATGTGCTTCCAGTCGCATGAGAGACATGTGTCACTGTCGCTTGACGATAAGCACTCGAGTAACTGAAGTTGTTCGTGGAGTGAAATACCGAGTTAAGCAGTAGTATACAGCTCTTACGATAACGCTAATGAGTTTTAAGAATGTGAGGGAAGTCCCTGGCGTTCTTCAAACTGTTACCATGAGAGAATTTCAGGAACTGGCGATTCATCAACTTTATCATCAGAACGCAACAACATTGTTTCCTAAAATCTAAATTTTCGTGCGTTGTTCCACGTCGACATCATTATTTGCTACGTACTGGGAAGTGGAAGGCGATCTGATAGCTCAGCCAACGAAGAAAAGTTAGAGGAAAAATTCGTGTGGTCGCAAATTTTTGTACAGTGGTTGGTAGGAGTCTGATGACCAACATATCAAAAATCCTGACTGGTGGGGTATGAGGGTGGGGGCGAGAGGCGTTTAGCCATCGCAATACCAAGGTGAGGAGGAGGGATGGGGGACTTTATCTCCACCTTTTGAAAATACTGTAATCAAGTGATGTGCTTTATATTATAAAATTTGGAAAAAATATTTATTGTGTTTAATGATTTCTTATACTAGATTCCGAAATTGTATTGAATTTTTCAGTAAAATTTAACACAAAAACTTAAGTCTCAGTAGTCGATACGGCTTTTCTAAACAACTGTCGTATTCACATTTTCAGGTTCAGGACCCTTTTAGCACATTTATATATATTTAAAAAGTATGTCGCGACTAGACGACAATTAACGAAATCTGTATTTTCTTTTTTAATTTTTGGTTTTCATCTAGTACCTCTCCTCTTAGAGTACACGTTACAGAAAATGCTTTCGTATTGCTAAGACTGTGCTAAAAGAAAGACATTTTCAGGTCCTGGATCCTACTAATATATCAGTACCCGTATATTTTTTTTTTTTTTTTTTTGTGGTTTTAGGGCGCACAACTTCAATGGTCATTAGCGCCCACAGTACCCGTATAAAAAGATGTTGTTAATAAAATTTAACAACAATTAAAGAAAATTGTTTTAATTTTATTTGTTTATTTATTTATGTATTTTTGTGGTTGGAAAATAATACCTCCCACTCCTCCCTGGTACTAGGCGTTATGGAAAATGCGTTGGTATTGCTATACTCTGTACGTCGAGAGAAGAGCAGTTTCCAGTATTCGACACGGACGGGCAGCGACGCAAAAGTGGGGTGAAGCGGAGTGACATGTTCCCGTACCACCCTTCGGCCCGCGGCAGCAGTCGGCTCCTTTAGAACCTAACAATGCCACGTCATTCATTGCAACATTCCTGGAGGGACAGCATTCTGCTGACCGATGTGTTCTTTGATGGAATTTTTTCACATGTTCTACCAGTGTTTGTCACCTTACACAAACACACACGTAAACATTTTCTTTAATGATGTTTGAGTGCAACAATTTTTATGTTATTGTTATACGGTTCAGATTTCGCTGTATTTGATACCAGTCTGATGTCTTTTGACATATAAATAAGTTACTGTACTTGAAAATGACCAATGGCCGAACTGTGGATCGTATAACAATAAAATAAAAATTACTACTGTCAAACGGCGGTAACATCATTAAAAAAATTACCTGACTATGGTTCCAGCCAAAATAAAAATTACACATACTCAGACTGTCATCATTAACAAGGTAAAGTAAATTGCACAAATGTTGCGTGTAAAATATCGATTAAGGAAGTCACCTCTATTTTTCGTGCGGGAGAACAGAAACCTACATAGTCTTCGGTATCTTCGCTGCTACTCTTCTCATCGTCTGATAAAGAAATTACAATATGATGAAGGATTCTTCTCTTACACCTTTTTGCATGTTTGACCTTGTAATCTCTTTGCACACGTGGTTCACGACGTTCTTTAAATTTTCTGGCGTTATACGTGTGACAGCCGCATTTACCAGCCTCTCTGTGTCTCGCAACGAAAAGGTTTTGCTTCGCTACGCATCTGCTTTTATTTGAGCCCAGATGAGTTCCGTTGCGTTCTAATGGCAGTGGTACGGTGGAAAACGTATAACTTTGTGGCCTTGTTTCTCTGTTAATGTATCAATCACATAATGCGTCTTCTGTGGCATGTATCGTTTCACTAATTCCGGAAGTTCCACTTTCGGCATATTCTGTTCAAATCCTATTTTATTATCTTTCAACCAGCTCACTATTTCGTCTCTCCTTTCAGCAGCCGTTGGTGCCTTATTTAATTGTGCATAATGGTATGGCGCATAGTCCATTACAAAAACACTACCAGAACTGATGTATGGTAGCAAACGAGTAACGAACCAGTCTTTGAATGTATCCGCATTCATCTCCTCGTGGTAGTCGACAGTTTTTTTGACTGAAACATCATCATAGCAGCGGGCACTAAACCGTTCATAGAGCAAGCATGAACTACAGGGTGGAATACCACAACTTTAAAAATGTGTATTTAATGAAAGAAACATAATATAACCTTCTGTTATACATCATTACAAAGAGTATTTAAAAAGGTTTTTTTCACTCAAAAACAAGTTCAGAGATGTTCAATATGGCCCCCTCCAGACACTCGAGCAATATCAACCCGATACTCCAACTCGTTCCACACTCTCTGTAGCATATCAGGCGTAACAGTTTGGATAGCTGCTGTTATTTCTCGTTTCAAATCATCAATGGTGGCTGGGAGAGGTGGCCGAAACACCATATCCTTAACATACCCCCATAAGAAAAAATCGCAGGGGGTAAGATCAGGGCTTCTTGGAGGCCAGTGATGAAGTGCTCTGTCACGGGCTGCCTGGCGGCCGATCCATCGCCTCGGGTAGTTGACGTTCAGGTGCTTGAACCAATTTCAGACGATAAGGTTTCATAACTAACCTTTTTCGCAGGACTCTCCATACAGTTGATTGTGGAATTTGCAGCTCTCTGCTAGCTCTGCGAGTCGATTTTCCTGGGCTGCGAACAAATGCTTGCTGGATGCGTGCTACATTTTCATCACTCGTTCTCGGCCGTCCAGAACTTTTCCCTTTGCACAAACACCCATTCTCTGTAAACTGTTTATACCAACGTTTAATACACCACCTATCAGGAGGTTTAACACCATACTTCGTTCGAAATGCACGCTGAACAACTGTCGTCGATTCACTTCTGCCATACTCAATAACACAAAAAGCTTTCTGTTGAGCGGTCGCCATCTTAGCATCAACTGACGCTGACGCCTAGTCAACAGCGCCTCAAGCGAACAAATGTACAACTAAATGAAACTTTATAGCTTCCTTAATTCGCCGACAGATAGTGCTTAGCTCTGCCTTTTGTCGTTGCAGAGTTTTAAATTCCTAAAGTTGTGGTATTCTTTTTGAATCACCCTGTATAATTAGTTTTACCAATTGGTACACTCATAGTTCCGTAGCACGTGTCGTCTGCGGCGGAATGTGGATGACGCACGGTGACCCATATATCGTCAATCCATATTACATTTTCCGGATTCACTGCTAGCAACTCGAGCAGGGAACGACATCTCCATGCTACGATGTCTCCGCATTCCATTAATACCTTTTGTTCTTAACTTTTTCAAACGGAAGCCAATTTTTTTCATACCAATGGAGAGACTTGTCGTTCTGCCTGTGAACAAACCACTCTCCGACAGTGATGCCATCAACTTTTTATGTGTCGGAAACTCCTTCCTGCTGCAGTATGCGTATATGTGTTGCCTGATAGCACTTTCGTCAAAGTTGTCCGTTTCAGTCACACATCACGATCTCTTCCTTTACTTCCCAGGTGTCACAACAACAGGGCAGCTTCTTTATCATTTGTGACTTTCTTCACTGTCGCCGTAGAGATGTTCAATGCTTCTGCCACTCTGTCAACCACTTTACTCACTGATATCAAAGGCCCACCATTGTCCCTTTTCCTTTCAAAGCAAACACGCGATATGTATATAAATTCACGTGCTTGGAATTCCACTGTAGCTCCTTTCCCAAAAGCCCTCTCCTCTGCACTACAGGCAGCCATTTTGCACTTATACACACTTTTCCATTTATACACATAGCAAGAAACTCACAGAAGTAGCGGAATGCACATGTATACAGACAAACCTGAACGCAGCACATGGCGCAAATGACTGAAAGCAGCAGTCGACCAACACTACGGCAACACTGCGGAGTTGCCATGGTAACGTAACAAAAGCTCACGGTCTGATTGGCCGTTGTGGATGCGCGAAGCCTGTGCGCCAAGGGTGCGTCAACTGTCAGGGCTCTTCTCTCGCCATATGGAGTATAGTGTTGAAGGTATGATTTCTATGGTTTTCGCAGCTTTAGGGAAAATGTTTCGCAATATAAAACTGAACTACATTAAATTTCCTACAAAAAAGGGTCCTATTCATTTTATTCTTAGGACTAATGTTTTTCGTGTTACAGGGGACAGAAAATCGCAGATTGTTAACAATAGTGTTTTAATAGTATATAAAATTAATGTATATTGTTCAATAACAAATATTAAATTCGTATACCACATATAACGCAGCAGAACCGCATTCAGGAATAAACTGTGTTCTGGGGTGTAACCAGGCGGTAAGGTGTGAGTGGTGATTAAGGTAGGTCCCTGAATTGTGTCATGCATTTCCCTACTTCATAGTTCTGCAAACGAAGGGCGAGCAGGCAGTTCCCCATTCTCTCTTCACCGCACTACGTCAGAAAAAGAAACTACAGGGTGTTTCACAAAGCTATATCGACCCTTCCTCTGTTCGGCTAATAGATTATTGGCGGCGCAGGGTGTGCAGACAGGCCCGGACGTGTTTATTTTCCACACAGTGCGTAACAATACATGGAATACAGATATGAATTACTAATAATACTAACTCAAGACACGCATATGGACAGAATCTACGTAAATCTCTTCACAATGGTCTACAATGCTATATGGGTGGAGACTGTATGGCAGCTGTAGCGTTCTTCCGAGAAAGGCTACTTTCCCTCACCAGAAGCGCTGCTCGCTTTTCAGTTTACAGACTACATTGCCACAGCATTTCCTGCCCAGCTCTCTAAAGTGAGTAACAAAATATCTTCAGTGAGCTCGTGTTTATACGGGGTGCTCAGAAACAGTGAACAGTCTCAAAAGCTTGTAAGTGCGTTGCATGGTAGGTAGCCTCGAGAAATAACTTTTAAGAAAAAAATTCGATACATTGCGCCATTTCCGATTTAATTGGCACTGAACTTACCCAATCAGTTCGCTGTGCGTGCAAATTCAAGCAGCCTGCCAAAGCCAGTGTCCCCAAGCGAATACTTCCTTTGGATTTCCTCAGACCGAACAAACGTAGCTTTTGCTCACCTGGCATAAATTTATCACTTTCGAAAAAGGTACATTTGAAATGGTTATGGGCATCTGAACAACGGGTAACTCACAGTCCCACCTGTGCACTAAAGGGCGTGAAAGTGCTTGAATTTGCGAGCGCAGCGATCTGATTGGCTAACATCAGTACCAGTTAAATCGGAAATGGCACAACGTATCGAATTTTCTTCTTAACAATTATTTCTCAGCACAACCTACCATCAACACCCATACAAGTTTTCAGCCTCTTTCTGACCACCCTGTATAATGGAGTTTGTGATATTTATGGCTTTTGAAGCGCAGGATTTCGTCCTAAGTTTCAGATTATAGTATTGTTGAGATTGCAGTAGCTGAGGCATGACGTGAAGCCGAGTGAGAGGCATTCAGAGAGAACTAGATCCGCGAGAAATTGCGCCAGTGTAATAGGTGGATAATCTGATAGGTTATTGGCCAGCGTTTCCAGACAGTTTTTGAAATTCCTCCACACCAGACAAATAAACTCCCCAAAATGATACATTTCAGCAACTTTTCCCAAAATATCGTAAACCTACCTATTCCTTTTAACCAGTGTTTTCCAGCCTTTTTGAATACGCGACCCCTTTCCAAGTAAAAATATTCTGGCGACCTCCAGAACCATGATAAAAGTACGTCAGCGATTTCAAAGACAACGTACTTAATTTTCTTTCTATTGATACTATAATGATCGAAAAATCAAGTGCAATGTGAAAAGAGGTCGCAGTGCTCTGCGGGCAGAGATATGTTCTTTGTCGCGGTAGATGCGTGGGGGTGAGAAGGGGTCAGTGGGGGCATAGCCGCGCGCATTCGGTCACTACAATCAGTTGTCCGAGTACGGAAGTGATTATTGTCTTCGCGCTTCACTCTGAGCGAACATAAAATGGACAAGTTTCTTAAAAGACCTATGCAGTCCTCCACGTCTGGTACAAGTGGCAGTTGTGGAAGCGAATCAAAATCGAAAAACAGTAGACTTTATGGCGACTGTTGTCTGAAGTATGGCTTTACTGTCATGAACCTCAATGTGTAATTTGCTTGGGAGTATGAAACAATCAAAGCTTCTGCGTCACCTCTCAACTAAACATTCCAAGGAAGATGATAAACCGCTGGATTTCGTCCAAAGGAAACTGAAAACACTTAACCAGCAGCAAACTACAATGATCCATGTAATAAAATAGCAATGTTATTTGTTGATTTAAAATAATGTTAATGTTTCTGATTTTTTTATTCGTTTTACTGATTTAACAATACGTTTTATCTGATTTTAGGTATCCAGTGTCAACGAGAAAGCGATACTAGCCAGTTACCGAAATGCATTACGTGTCGCCAAAGCAGGGAAGCCGCATACAGATGCAGAGAATCTTATTTTGCCAGCAGCCCTGAATATGGTTGAAATTATATTAGGTAAGCAAGAGGCAAACAAGCTAAAAAGCATACCACTTTCTGATAATACCATGGACCGCAGATAAACGGTATGGCCGGTGACATTCTTGAACAGTTAGTCGAAAAATTAAAGAAAAGCCCACATTTTGCTTTGCAGTTTGATGAATCTGTTGATGTTTCAGATCGAGTGATTGGACAAAATGTATCGCCATTTGTAGTGACGGTGCTACAGCTATGACTGGCCGTAATAGTCCAAACGAATGCATACATTCGTTGCAAAGGAAAGGCAGTTGAAATGAAGTACATGATTCGCAAAAGTGGACTGTATTTAGAGAATATATTGTGAGACACAGTTACACATGCGTGCGCACTGCTTGGCAGTCACGGCCCGTCTCTGGTCCAGGCGAGTTAGACAGTGCACTGTGTGGATGGGTGGGCAGAAAAAATTCTTACCTAAACGAGCGTTCTGTCGCTGCTACGCCCTTGTGGCACGTTGTACCATTACGGAATATTCCGCCCACCTAATTTATATAAATTACACAAATACAGATAACCACATGCAGCACAAGTTACGCCAAATAAACAAGGAAATAAAATGATTGAAGAAATGGTGTCCACTGTAAACAAAAGAAACATTTCAGTTATTAATTTGATAGCTGTGTGCACTAGGGTCTATGTTTCCTGTAGAACAACACAGATCATTGACACTGATTGGTCCTGGCGGAGGTTCGAGTCCTGCCTCGGGCATGGGTGTGTGTGTTCGTCCTTAGGATAATTTAGGTTAAGTAGTGTGTAAGCTTAGGGACTGATGACCTTATCAGTTAAGTCCCATAAGATTTCATACACATTTGAACATTTTTTTACACTGGTTGTTTATAAGTTCCTGTTGCTGTGAGCACTGAAACAACTCATACCATACCCTCAGGCCCAGGGTATGTGCCAACAGTGACTCCAGACTACATCACGAGGGGTGGCAAATTGTCTTCCTTGAGTAGAACCAATGTACCTGGCTGTAGATTGTCCTTTGTTGATGACCACTTATTCCTCTGCTGTAGTTGTGATAGGTAATCCCTTGACCACCGTTTCCAGATGTACTGCTTGAACTGCTGGATGAGCTGCCATCTTGACAACCTGGATGATGGCTCTGAAAGCAAGCCTGGCTCTGGGATAGTTGTTAAGGGTTCACCAATAAGAAAATGGTCTGGAGTAAGGTATGAGAATTCATCTGGATTGTTAGGAAGTTGTGTAATGGGTCAGGAATTCAAACATGCTTCAATTTGTGCTAGAAGTGTGTATAATTCTTCAAACATTAGCACTTGGTTTCCCGCGACTCTCTTCAAATGTGTATTGATAAATTTTATGCCTGCTTCCCACAGACCACCAAAACGCGGTGCACGAGGCGGGATAAAATGACAGTGGATATCATTCTGCGATGCATAGTTCTGGATTTGGGTTGTGTGAAACTGACAGCTGAACAGTTTATGCAGTTCATTCAGCTCATTCCCTGCACCCACAAACGTCTTCCCATTGTCCTGTACACGTTAGCGCCAAGGCCTCATCGTGAAATCAAAAAATGGTTCAAATGGCTCTGAGCACTATGGGACTTTACATCTGTGGTAATCAGTCCCCTAGAACTTAGAAATACTTAAACCTAACTAACCTAAGGACATCACACACATCCATGCCCGAGGCAGGATTCGAACCTGCGACCGTAGCGGTCACGCGGTTCCAGACTGAAGCGCCTAGAACCGCACGGCCACACTGGTCGGCTCATCGTGAAATCAATCTTCTAAGAGCAGCAATGAAAACTTGGTAGAACAAATCAGTGACAAGCTCGATGTATACTGCCTTTGTTGCCATGCAGACGAACAAGGCAATGTAGACCTTTGTCCTAGTTGTGCTACTCTTTCCTCCATTCCTTACATGTAGTGACCCTCCATAGACAAACCCACAATTAAGCAACGGTCTGCTTTGCTCTACACACACCGACGGAAGTCGTCATGAGCTATGTTGCAGTGGTTGCCTTCAAGCGGTAGCAAGGAAGGCACTTGTGGAGTATTTGTCTGTTTACAGGTCTTCCAGTGGGTATCCAGTACAGCATCTGAGATTCGGCATGCAACAACTGAAGATGCTCGCTCATGACTATTAATTTAGTGACATGATGCTTAGGAGGTAGAATCATGGGGTGCTTCTGACTGTAAGAAACTTTTGATTGTCCCAATCTGCCACCCACCCTTAACAACTGTTCCTCATCCAGAAAGGGGTGAAGTGAGTTCAGTTTGCTTTTCTTGGGGATTGGTCGGCCATGTTGTAGTTCTTCAATTTCCTTGTAATAATCTTGCTGTTGCACCATGCAAATGACTGCCTTCGATGCTGTGAGAAGTTCTCCTGCTGTTAGGTTACCACTATGCTTCTCAGTGGGTTGCCACCTAAGATTGTTTATATACCTCAGCACATACACCATAACTCTTTGAAGTTTTGACCGTGAAGAATAATGTTGAGCTATCTCATTCACAATGCAAGTAGTTGCGAGTAAGCAAACATGTTGAATACATTTATCTAGTGCGTCAGCTGATTCGTCTGCATACTACATGGTGTTAACAGGCCTGCCGATGCCGGATGGGGTGGCCGAGAGGTTCTAGGCGCTACAGTCTGGAACCGCGCGACCGCTATGGTCGCAGGTTCGAATCCTGCCTCGGGCATGGATGTGCCTGATGTACTTAGGTTGGTTAGGTTTAAGTAGTTCTAAGTTCTAGGGGACTGATGACCTCCAATAATGCTCAGAGCCATTTGAATCATGCTGATGGCGGCTGATGGAGCCAGCAAGGACCTGTCCACCATAGCTTACTGTCACCTAGCTGTTGTGGTGTAATTCCTCTAGAAATGATGTCAGCAGGATTACTCTTAGAGGATATGTGGTTCCAGTCTTCTACTGCAGAGAGTTGCTGGATATCAGAGACACGATTTCCAGCAAACGTTTTCCATGATGATGGTTCTTTCGCCGACCATGCTAAGACAGTAGTAGAATCTGTCCAAAAGTACGTTTTGGCGATGTTTAAGTGTAGCCCAGATTTGACCTTCTCCATTAATCTAACCAGTAATAGAGCTGCTGCACTCAATTCAAGTCTTGGCAGTGATATTTGCTTGATTGGTGCTACTCTGGATTTCGAAGTTAAAAGCGTGATTGAGAAATAATTTTCTTCACAGACACTTCTAAGGTGAATGCAAAAAAAATGGTTCAAATGGCTCTGAGCACTATGGGACTCAACTGCTTAGGTCATAAGTCCTCTAGAACTTAGAACTACTTAAACTTAACTAACCTAAGGACATCACACACATCCATGCCCGAGGCAGGATTCGAACCTGCGACCGTAGCGGTCTCGCGGTTCCAGACTGTAGCGCCTAGAACCGCTCGGCCACCCGGCCGGCTAAGGTGAATGCAGGCTCCATATTCTTGCTCGGAGGCATATGAGATTCCATGTAGCTCCAATCACATAACTCCATTGCTGATCACTCTTCGTTCGATATGAATGCTATTCAGTGATGGTAGATGATTATTCACCTGTTCCCACTGTGTCTTCAGGTCATCTGGTAACGGGGTGTCCCATTCTATTTGTCTTTGCCAGATATGTTACAGAAACACCCTGCAAGTCACTACCACTGGATCGAATATAGAGGCAACCCAAGAAAGTATACGTCGTTTAGTCCAGCTTGCGTTACTGTTTTCTGCACCAGTGGCTAGGAATTGGAAGGTATCACCATGAGGATGCCACAACAGACACAAAGTCTTCACTGTTTCCTGCTGCTCGTTGTCCAGACTCCATGGTATTTGCGCTTCATGGTGTTCAGGTGGGATGTTTTTCAGCAATCTTGAGTCATTTGCACATCATTTACCAAGAGGATACCCTCCACTGTGAAATAACCTAATAAGCTCTTGCTGGAGACTGAGTGCTTCGCCTATGGTGTCAGCTCCGCTCAAAACATCGCCTACATAGAAATCCCTTTCTAACGTGTTTGCAGCTCTTGGATATGTTGCTCTCTCATCTTCTGCTGGTTGTAATAGATATCTTGTTGCTAAAAAGGGCGCTGCTGCTGTACCACGAGTGACTTTAGTTAAACGATAAGCCTTGATTGGTTCATTGGGAGACTCACACCATAGAATTCTTTGTAGATCTTGATCTTCCTTTCCTACTTCTATCTGTCTGTACATTTTTGTAATGTCAGCAGTGAAAGCTCATCTGTGTGTCTGGAACCACAGGACAATTGAATATAAATCATCTTGTACTGTTGGTCCAACCATCAAGATGTCATTGAGGGAAGTGTTCGATGATGTCTTTGCTGAGGCATTAAATACTACTCGAAGTTTAGTAGTACTGCTTGATTCTTTAAGCACTGAGTGATGTGGTATGTAATACGTGCAGTTGTCTCTATCTGTGGTCACCAGTACAATATGACCCAAGTCTTCATATTCTCTCTTGAAACTGACATATTGTGCCCTTAATTCTGGCTGTCGCTGTAGCCTTCTCTCTAAGCGTTGTAAGCAGCATGTAGCATTATTTACGGACTCTTCTGGTCCTATATGATTATCCTTCACTGGTAGTTTCACCACGAATCTGCCATTTGCATTCCTCTGAATGGGTTTTGCAAAATGCTCCTCACATAATCGCTCTTCTTTTGTGTGCACAGAAACAGACTTCACTTCTTCTTGCTGCCACAACTTTTCGACCTAAATGTTAAGGTTGGTATTGCGTGCAAGGCATGGCAGTACTCTTCGAGCATTGGATTTAACAGAATGAGGAGATATCTTTCCAGACTCAATCCAACCAAATCATGCTTCCTGTAAGGTTGGGTGGTTATCCCTTTTCAGTTGCCCAGGCTGCAATACATCAAAAAAGATCGATGCTCCAAGCATAAGATCAATCTCACCATGTTTGCTAAATGATGGGTCTGCTAATCTTATGTGCTTAGGAAGTTGCCAGGTGGAGGTTTCAAGGGCTGCTGTTGGGAGTGGCCCTGTTATACGTGATAATAATGCACAGACAGCATGTGTGCCGTAGTCAGACTCTTGAGGAAATGTACACACTGCAAAACGTGCGACGATTCCACAGTTTGAACATCGCTGATGCCACTTATTGGTATTGCATGCCAACTGAGCTGTAGACCCATCCGACCCGCTAAACTCCTAGACATAAAGTTCATTTGTGAAGCACTGTCAAAAAGTACCCTGTATTTGTACACTTTCCGATTTTTGTCGGCAATGCTCACATGTGCAGTAGATAATAATACTTCTGCATATTGGTGGTCTCCAGTATGTTTGCTGTTGTTGTACATCTGTTTCTTGGTTTCTACTGTCACTTTTACTGGCTTGTTCTTTGTGCAATAATGTGTTGTGGTGCTTGTTACAAATACGGCAGTTGCCAGCACTGCATTCCTTCTGCCTATGATTCGAGCCCAGACAGTTGAAACAAAGTTTTTGTTTGTTCACGAAGTCTATTCTGCTAGTAGTGTCGCTCTCTTTGAACTTAGTGGAACTACACTCCTGGAAATTGAAATAAGAACACCGTGAATTCATTGTCCCAGGAAGGGGAAACTTTATTCACACATTCCTGGGGTCAGATACATCACATGATCACACTGACAGAACCACAGGCACATAGACACAGGCAACAGAGCATGCACAATGTCGGCACTAGTACAGTGTATATCCACCTTTCGCAGCAATGCAGGCTGCTATTCTCCCATGGAGACGATCGTAGAGATGCTGGATGTAGTCCTGTGGAACGGCTTGCCATGCCATTTCCACCTGGCGCCTCAGTTGGACCAGCGTTCGTGCTGGACGTGCAGACCGCGTGAGACGACGCTTCATCCAGTCCCAAACATGCTCAATGGGGGACAGATCCGGAGATCTTGCTGGCCAGGGTAGTTGACTTACACCTTCTAGAGCACGTTGGGTGGCACGGGATACATGCGGACGTGCATTGTCCTGTTGGAACAGCAAGTTCCCTTGCCGGTCTAGGAATGGTAGAACGATGGGTTCGATGACGGTTTGGATGTACCGTGCACTATTCAGTGTCCCCTCGACGATCACCAGTGGTGTACGGCCAGTGTAGGAGATCGCTCCCCACACCATGATGCCGGGTGTTGGCCCTGTGTGCCTCGGTCGTATGCAGTCCTCGCCGATACCCCAGGAGCAACAGTGTCCCTAATTTGCTGGGAAGTGGCGGTGCGGTCCCCTACGGCACTGCGTAGGATCCTACGGTCTTGGCGTGCATCCGTGCGTCGCTGCGGTCCGGTCCCAGGTCGACGGGCACGTGCACCTTCCGCCGACCACTGGCGACAACATCGATGTACTGTGGAGACCTCACGCCCCACGTGTTGAGCAATTCGGCGGTACGTCCACCCGGCCTCCCGCATGCCCACTATACGCCCTCGCTCAAAGTCCGTCAACTGCACATACGGTTCACGTCCACGCTGTCGCGGCATGCTACCAGTGTTAAAGACTGCGATGGAGCTCCGTATGCCACGGCAAACTGGCTGACACTGACGGCGGCGGTGCACAAATGCTGCGCAGCTAGCGCCATTCTACGGCCAACACCGCGGTTCCTGGTGTGCCGTGCGTGTGATCATTGCTTGTACAGCCCTCTCGCAGTGTCCGGAGCAAGTATGGTGGGTCTGACACACCGGTGTCAATGTGTTCTTTTTTCCATTTCCAGGAGTGTACTTAGCTTATTCATTGAGTTGCAGAACGCACAGTCAGCTCAGTCGCGATAAGTGTACATCGATAACTAAACCCTTCTGCCTTAGGCTTGCTTCACATCTACCCGGCAGTCAAGCCGGCATTCTTGCTGGGCCGACACAAAGAGCCGCGTCTCTTCACACTCACCCGACAGCAGCACGGCGTGCCGTGCCGTCCTTCTGCCAGCAGTTGCTTTCTGACCACAAATGGAGCCCGACCAGTTATTAGCGTGGCTTGTCTTGTACAGATGTTTGAAGAGAAGAAGAAGAAGGTTGCATTGGGTTCATCCACTCAATGTGAGAAGAGACGAAGTGGGTGCATTCTTTGTTCTTTTTGAGGAATTAAGTGGAGATGAAAATTAGTTTTTTATTATTTTCGGATGAGTTTACGAACTTTTGACGATCTACATGATCGAATGAAGAGTTCCATTCAACGCCACAACACGTCCTTTCGAGAATGTATCCTACTACTACTACTACTAATACTACTACGTGATCAGGCCCAGTGGACCGCACGCATCTACAAGTTTCCTCCTCCACTTTATTCTGTCCATTGCTGCTATCCGCCATTCGTCCACATCTATTGACACTTGGTTTAAATCTTCATGGAGTTCATCCCTCCAACGCTTCTTGGGTCACCCTGGCGGTCTCTTTCCTGTAGGTGTGAAATCCAGGTGATCCTTCATCCGGGCCACATGGCCGGCCCACTGCATTCGTTTGGCCTTGACAGTTCCTGCTATGTTGGGCTGCTGGTATAGTTCCCCAAGCTCTTGGTTGTATCTGATCCTCTGTTCCCCTGTATCTGCATCCAGAACTGGACCAAAGATCTTCTGAAGCACTTTACTCTCAAAAACAAGGAGCTTATGGAAGTCCTGTTTCCGGATACTCCATGTCTCACAGCCATATAGAACAACAGGCTGGATCAGGGTTTTGAACAGTCGAATCTTGAACTGTCTGGAGAGAGACTTGGACCAAAGCAGTTGTGCTAGGCTGTGGTAAGATCGGTTTCCTGCTTGTATTCTGGCATTGATCTCTGCTTCACACGACGAGTTCTCAGTGGGAAGTGCCCCTAGGTATTTGAATTCTTGCACTCTCTTGTAGGAATGGTCCCCAACCTGTAGTGATTGTAGATGATCAGCAGTTTGACAATGACCACGCGTCATAACGAGGTACTCTGTCTTGGCTTCGTTTATGTTTAGCCCAAATTTGCTGGCAGCCTCCGTTAGTGCTTTGGTCATTTGCTCCAACTCCTCTTCCGACCTAGAGAGTAAACAGATGTTGTCTGCATAGGCTAAGTATGCCAGTCTCTTTCCTTCGATTTCAATCCCTTCGTTCTCTTGGAAGATCTCGCGTACGATCTTCTCGAGGGCAAAGTTGATCAGGATAGAGGACAACCCGTCTCCTTGCCTGAGTCCTGTCACAATTTCAAACTCCTCAGTTACGCGATTTCCCATCTTCACCTTTGCACATGTTTCGTTCAGACAGATCTTTATCAGATTGATGAGTTTCTCTGCTATGCCAAACTCCCTTAAACAGTTGAGCAGGCTCTTGCAATGTATGCAATCATAGGCCTTCTTAAAATCAACGAATAAAATATGCAAATCTTTACCATATTCACCCAGTTTCTCAGTGAGCTGCCGGAGACTGAAGATGTGATCTACTGTTGACCATCCTGGTCGGAAACCTCCCTGGTACTCCCCAATCACCGATTCTGCCACTGGCTGAATTCTATGTATGAGGCAATTGGGTAGGATCTTATAGCAGACGTTAAGCAGGGCGATTCCTCGATAGTTGTCACATTTCAGTTTGTCACCCTTCTTATGTATTGGACAAATCAGAGCT
Source organism: Schistocerca cancellata (assembly GCF_023864275.1). NCBI lineage: Eukaryota > Metazoa > Arthropoda > Insecta > Orthoptera > Acrididae > Schistocerca > Schistocerca cancellata. The sequence goes on along the minus strand of NC_064627.1, from coordinate 1,051,810,402 downwards.
GTTTTCCATTCTCCTGGTAGTTCTTCTTTGGTCCATATTGCCTGTATCAGTCGGTGTATTTTTTCTGCAAGTTTCTCTCCTCCTGCCAGGATCATTTCAGCCTGTATTCCAGCTTCACCTGGACTCTTATTCTGTTTAAGGTGTCTGATTATGGTTTTTATCTCATCCAGGGTAGGTGGGGGATAGTCTGCATCAGCTGTAATTGGGTACTGGAAATCAAGCTGCAGTTCGGGTTCATCACAATTTAGCAGCTGTCGATAGTACTCTTTCCATCTCTCAGCTATGTCCCTATCGTTCGTCAGGATCTTATCACGGGAATCTTTGACAAATTTCTGCTTGGCCTGGTGACCTTTGCAGAGGTACTTCACCCTCAGAAACATTTCCCTAGTCTTTTGTCCTCTGAAGTCTGTTTCTGCTTCAGTGATGATATTCCTTATGTATTTCCTCTTTGCTCTTCTCAGAATTGCTTGTGTAGTCATTTGGACCCCCTCAAATTGTATCCAGCCTAAACAAATGTTGGCAATTACAGTCAGGTTAGTGGGATAAACAATAGTTAAATTTTTAAAAAGTTTATTATTCTGAAGGATGTACATTTTTGTAATCATATTAAAAAATTGAAACATAGGTTAAAAATTGAACGACCCAGCACATGAATTTTCAGAGGTTTGTGATGGCATAGAGGATCTGGAACATGTCACTGAAAATTGCTCCACTGCTTGTTGGTAACAATGTGTGTCGGTTGTGGGTTGTTGCCTATTGACTTCAGCATTTGTAATTGATTGTACCTCAAAGGGGTGTATTCACGTGATGTGTTAGGATGAGCGGCAGTATTATTTTTATCGCACGACTTTTTACGCTGTTTAATTTCAGATACAATCTGCATAACTCTTAATTGAAACTCTACTACCTCATCGTCGTCAAATGTTTCCAGCGTTGGAACTATCCCACTGAAAAAAGATATATGGCGATTGGATTATCTGTGCAGTGCTTTGATCAGCTCTACCTCTACAGGGTCAAGCTTCCTCTTCTTGTTACTGCGTGATTTCGGTATGTCAGAATTACGTACTTCCTCTGTGAATGTCTCATTACAATCAGTTTCTGGATCCTGAGTATCGTCAGTGAAGGAAAAAGTGTCATCAAAAACTGGTCTTTCCATGGTCGCATTTTCAGTCAGCGAGAAACTGTTGGCAGTCGGACTTGCTTCTGTTGTTTTCTTCAAAAATTGAAGCTGTTGGCTGTATAAGTACGTTCTGGGTGGTTGCCTCTCACTCCCAGATTTTAGAGATGACTTATACATCCTCTCGCTTCTTTGGAAAGAATCGCGAATATTCGCCCACTTCTTCATAACCAATTTGCCTGAAACAAAAATGCTAGCTGAAGAGGTACATCACACTACTATCCTTACAAAAAGAAGTTTAATGGTTTTCAACCTGTTTGATATAAAAGCGTCATGAAAGCCGGAAAAATTAAAGTGTCTAGTGGTCTAGAAATTAACGTTTTTAGAAAACCAGTGTTGCCCACAATATAAAAAGCATTGGAAAGCAGTAGGAGAATGAAATTTTGCATTGTAAAACCGTATGTTGATAAGTTATTGCACACGAAGTTTAATGTTTATCGTGTAATTTCTTCTCGACACATGAAAAGCCTGATATCACACTTCTTTCAAGCGACTATTTTTTCGACAGTCACCTTTTCAAATCGCCTTTATGAAAATTGGTCATGCAATTTATTTTTGTTATTTGACGTAAGAAGGCGAAAACGTTGTACAATATGTCGTAGATTTGTTTCTTTCACAAATATATTGCCAGAGATACATCTCAACGTTGTCGAAAACTAGGGGCGGACTGTTGAAAGGTGCACGATATTGTCAAATATTTCCAGAAGTATTTAACTGAGTAACGTTAAACATTGCCATTGGTCATTGGGGATATGCATCAATGTTCATACAAAATTTAATCAAAATCCGTGATGTTCATGCAGGAATACTTTCCGATTTTAGATCACTGTGCACGGATTGGGCCTAATGTAAGATAGTTCATTTTATTGCTTACATTACAGCACATGCTATATTCAATTTACTTTTCTAGAAAGCTACACAGACATTCTAAAATACTGAAACTTTCTTTTCAGATAGCTGGCCAGTGACTGTACGTTCACAGATCTTCGTTATAGTTTCAGAGTTGGCATTTCCACTATCAGTAAAACAGTCAGATGTGTGTGTCAAGCTATTTGGTGTCTATGTTGTGAATATATGCCTCTACCAACCAAAGAAGACTTCGAAAACATTGCTGCAAAATTTGAGCAAAGAGCAAATTTTCCTCACTGCATGGGGGCTGTAGATGGAAAGCATGTTCGTATCGTCCATCCATCTAACTCAATGTATTACAATTACAAATGATATTCATCAGTGGTGCTGATGGCTGTGGCAGACTCTACGCACATATCGGCAGTTATGGCAAAGAGGGTGATTCTACTATATTTAAAGAATGTTCTTTGTGGAAATCACTGACGGAAAAGAAGCTGGTAATTCCTGAAGACAGATGCCGTCCTAGTACAGTAACTCCAAAGGTACCTTATTTTTTTGTTGGTGATGAAGCGTTTGGACTGCATCTACATCTTCTACGACCGTTCTCTGGACACCAATTAACAGTTGCTAAAAGAGTCTTCAATTATCGTCTGTCAAGAGCCCGGAGGTATGTAGAGTGTTCATTTGGGATACTGACTAATAAATGGAGGATTTTCCACAGAGCTATAAATTTAAAACCCGATTTTGCTCTTAACATTGTTAAGGCATGTTCTTAAAAACGAAGGCTACAACTCCGAGGATACTCTGTCCATAACTGGACTTGAAAGTATAACAAGAAGTGAACGTGTACATGGGGGAATTTCTGCCAATGTACGAAAAATCATGACTGACTATTTTATGACACCTGAAGGATCTGTGACATGGCAATTATCTAAACTTTAATGTACCACTGATTGTAAAAAGCGTTGTGGATGAAGGATCTGTGAAATGGTAATTATCTAAAATTTAATGTACCCCTGATTATGAAAAATGTTGTGGATTTAACATAAAAAATAAAGATATGTACAGTCGTGGACAAAACGAGCGAGACCCCTCGCCTTTTCATTATGCTGATCCGCACAGCTTTAAAGTCTGCTACACAGCATAACAGGTAAGGCGACGAAGTGCTACCAACATACTATGCACAGGCGTGAAATTGACGAACTATCCAAACTTTGTCAGACTGTTTTCAATCATATGTAAGACTATACGAGGGTTGGAACTTAAATACTGGCAACTATTTATTCACAACCGATACAAGAGAGTTACATGTTTGCACCTGTTACTGTCCTTGAAAGTAGTCACCAGCGTTGTGTAGAACCCGTTGCCGTTACGCGCTAATAATAGTATTTTGTTATTTCGATAAACATCCCGAATGATTCACATAAGCGGTGTCATAAATGTAGAAAATCCATATTTTAGAGTCCAGAAAGCTCTATGCAACAGAAACTGCAAATCATTTTTCCATTTTCATTGCGAAATTGCCGGATTATTCATGTCTGAGTTAATAATAGAGGGCTGTTTGCCTGGGTTGTCTGCTAGTGTAGTAAAAGGTGTTTGCTACTGCAAGGGAGGTCTGGTTTTTTTTTCGGTTCTAATCTCGACGGAGGCAGATAGACTATCAGTAAAGCAAATTTAAGAAATTCTCACGCCCCCAATACGTTTTATTGCTACATTTATTCTGTACTGGCACCCTGTGGATGTCAATATGAAACTCTTGTAGAATTTCATACTTGTTACTGCCTTCCTTTTTCCGCTTCTGTCAATAATGGAATTGACTTACGTGTGGCACTGAATGATTTTTGACTGAATTTCGTTCTGAATCTTCGGGCATTGCTAAATTTGCACACTTTCATGGTAGGTCAGCAACGGTAATCCACTATGATTGGTCTGAAAGTTGACACAAACCGTTTCGCGGCCGAATGCGCAAAATATTTTGCTAATTCGTAACGGTCTGGGGTACTTTGTCTTACTAGAACAGTTGTGTTATCTCGATAAGCTGAAATTCATTTTCATTAGTACGGTTCATACTAATTAGCGTTTCTTCTTTCATTTACATCTTATATTTACGTGTTGTGTTTAACACACTAATTAGCATTAATATAGTCTTACACATGATTGAAAACAGTGTGACAAAGTTCGGATAGTTTGTCAATTTCACGCCTGTGCATAGTATGTTGGTAGCATTTCGTCGCCTTGCCTGTTATGCTGTGTAGCAGACTTTAAAGCTGTGCGGATCAGCATAACGAAAAGGCGAGGGGTCTCGCTCGTTTTGTCCACGACTGTACTTACCATAGTTGTCTCTATCCTTGTCACACGTCCATTCAAAATCTTTGTTCAGTTCTTTGCAGACTTCGATCCATGCCTTCCTGGCTTGTATTCTGTCCTTAAGTCTTGTCCCATAAAAACTGGTCGATCCTGCACAAATGTTATCAGAATTTCGACATCGATTTCCGCCATGGCACACTAGAAATCTTCAGAACAGGCTGAACCACCAGAACAAAGCAAAACGCAACTGATCGGCAGACTACAGTAGATGTGAAGCCCTCTGTTGCCTGCCCCACTACACGCGCCGGGTGTTCCCCACGACAGCCGGCACGGGCCGACACAGTGGGGGCCGCCGGGGTCCCACCGCATCGGCCCGGCTGTCGGCTGTCGTCCAGCCGGCCACGTCTTCTCTCTGGTAGGTGTGAAACGTCCCGTAAGCTCCTCACCCCCACAACCGGGTAGCCGGTGTCGGCTGCCGGCCTAATGTGAAACAAGCCTTAGCATGTTTCGCGATCTCGCGTCCGTCGGCCGTCGTAATTTAATATATTATTATTGTTATTGTTATTATTTTTTGATTGTTGCCGACTTACGTGGTGGGCCTTAGTAAAAATGATATTCCATTTAATTTTGATTTTACGGTTAAATGCTTTCCTGAAGTTCTCCTTTTTAACAATATTAATCTCAAATTATTTGTTACGTTAATGAATGTTAGACTTGCTGCATCTTACAAACATGAGCATACAAGCTGAACAATGTAATAAACTTTTCATATTAATTTCCTCGGCTAGTCAATTCACTTTAAAGCAAAAGATCTTTAGTTATTAATTACAATTGCGGCCCACACACGCGCGAGAGTATTTTTCTTACCTCCGTTAACCATTGTATTGTAGTCGGAGTCCTGGCTCTGGGTCTCGGCTATGGTACTGAAAATAAGAATCTTAAAGCTAAGTATTTTCTGCAACGTCGGGCGGCTGTGGAGAAAAATTAATATCATGTTAATAGCGGGCGAGTATTTCGCTTCCGCTAATTTTCATAAGTTAATATCGCCACGTAATGGCGTCGTTGGCTGCATCGGCCGCTGCGATTGTCAAACTGTAAATTACTTGAATGCAGGTTAATTCAAGGAAGGCGGACATGAAATCGGGATCACCTCTTACAAATTAAAAGTGCACAATAATATTCAATTAATATATTATCTGCTTAACTCATACAAATATGCTTACATTTGTCAGCACTCGAAAGATGTCCGTCTATATACACTCAAGACAAAAGAAGAAGTGAAGACGACTAAAAAATTAACAAAAGAGCGTATCTTGTTGTCTCTTTAGATCATTTTGTCATAAATTATTTCTTTGCATTGCATTTCCTTGCATTTCTCGACAGACACGGCTATATGATAAAAATATATTATTCAGTTTTTAAGTCTTTTCGTAATATAGCACTGGGGACGCTATAGCGACCATCTGCTGGGACTGGGGCAGTGTTTTTCCTGGATGAATGAACTCTAACGACTGAAAAGCTGGTTCCTAAAAATGCCACCAGATCTTCCAGACACGGAAATGTGGTGTCAGCCGTTTTACATTCCCACTCTTTCCTCAGAGTCACACTAATATGATCCAACAAAATGTGCGAGAACAATATTTCATGCAATGGAATGCCGACCTGCATTACCTCAATCGCTTTCAGATTTCTCATTAGCTGATTAATTAACATCCGTAAGTCCTTAGCGGATTCAACTTTGACGTTGGGTCAATTCAGAAGTTATTTTACATGCAAATGAACAATTAACTTGGGATTGTTATACAATCTTAAAGGTACTTTCTGTAACCAGTAATTTTCAGCCAGCTTATGAGGTTCAACAGACACACATGACAAATAATAATACCGCTGGACACCACTTAAGGCTTAATTGCCAATAACTAAAGCCTTAAAGATATCGAGGAAGTGCAATAATTCTGCTATGTTAGCATTGAATTTTGGTAATGAAATTGCTGGGAGCGTGAACTGCATGAACTTGCAGACTTAGGTGATACCACAACATTTGACTGGAGTAGTGTCGCTGTCTCTGATTCTAAATCTAAGCACAAGTCTTCAAACGAATCCCTGTTTGCATCATGAGATTCTTCTACATCGTTAATCTCTAATTTAGTTTGGATGTCGTTGTATCTTTTTTTTTTTTTTTTTTTTCCTTTATTGTAATTTAAACACCTATACAGGTGGGCTGGCAGCAGCATGGTTCGCTGCTCTTCAGCCTTTAGTTGAACAATAAACATGATAGAGGCGAGATACAAAAAGACGGCGGGCAAAAACATGGAGATACAAAAAAAAAAACAAGAGACAAGAAGCCGTTCACGTTGGACGAAAAAACACTAACACTTGGAAACATGGCGCACAAAACACGGAGAACGGCGACGGCACATGTGAACAGTTGAGTCGGGACTGTACGAAACACAGAACGATGCACACACACTAAACACTGGTGGCGATGGTCTCCGGCGCGCGAATGTTCACTGAGCGTGTACGAGTCCGGGGACCTGCCAAGAGGGGGGGTGGAGGAGGAGGAAGGGGAGATGGGAGAGGGGAGAGCAGAGATGCCACGGGCAAAGGAGAGAGGGGGAGGGAGGATGGCGGAGGGGAAGGGGGAGGGGAAGCCCGGAGGAGAGGGTAGGAGGGAGGGGGAAAGGAAAGAGAAGGGAAGGGAAAGGGGGGGAGGGAGGGTGCCGAAAGGAAAGGACACAGGAGGGGGGGGGGAAGGATCAAAGTTGATAGGAGGGGTAGATGCAGGGGAGGAGGACATCATCAGGGAGGGGGAGCTGGCGGAAGCCACCTTGGGAGAGGGTATGGAGGGTGGAGAGATGGAGACCAGGTGGGACATGGGAGTACAGGCGCGGCAGCGGGCGGGGGTGGGAGAGGATCGGGGAGACGAGCGGGTGAGGAGGATCGAGTTTACGGGAGGTGTATAGGATTCGTATCCTTTCGAGGAAGAGGAGGAGGTGGGGGAAGGGGATAAGGCCATACAGGATCCGCGTGGGGGAAGGGAGACGGATGCGATAGGCAAGGCTGAGAGCATGGCGTTCAAGGATTTGGAGGGATTTATAAAAGGAAGGGGGGGCGGAGATCCAGGCGGGATGGGCGTAACAGAGGATAGGGCGGATGAGGGACTTATAGGTGTGGAGGATGGTGGAGGGGTCCAGACCCCACGTTCGGCCGGAAAGGAGCTTGAGGAGACGGAGTCGGGAACGTGCCTTGGCTTGGATTGTCTGGAGATGGGGAGTCCAGGAGAGGCGACGGTCGAGGGTGACGCCAAGGTACTTAAGGGTGGGGGTGAGAGCGATGGGACGGCCATAAACGGTGAGATAGAAATCAAGGAGGCGGAAGGAGGGAGTGGTTTTGCCTACAATGATCGCCTGGGTTTTGGAAGGATTGACCTTGAGCAACCACTGGTTGCACCAAGCGGTGAACCGGTCAAGATGGGATTGGAGAAGGTGTTGGGAGCGTCGCAGGGTGGGGGCAAGGGCAAGGAAGGCGGTGTCATCGGCAAACTGGAGAAGGTGGACGGGGGGTGACGGCGGCGGCATGTCCGCCGTGTACAACAAGTACAGAAGGGGGGAGAGGACGGAGCCTTGGGGCACACCGGCGGAGGGGAAAAAGGTGTAGGAATCGGTGTTATGGATGGTGACATGGGAAGGACGGCGGGAGAGAAAGGAACCGATCAGACGAACGTAGTTAATGGGAAGGGCGAAGGTTTGGAGCTTGAAGAGGAGACCGGAATGCCATACGCGGTCATATGCGCGTTCGAGGTCAAGAGAGAGGAAGATTGCGGAGCGACGGGAATTGAGCTGTTCGGAAAGGAGATGAGTGAGGTGAAGGAGAAGATCGTCGGAAGAGAAGGACGGCCGAAAGCCACACTGGGTAACGGGGAGGAGGCGGTGCTGGCGGAGATGCTGGTGGATGCGGCGGGTGAGGATAGATTCCAGGACCTTGCTGAAGACCGAGGTAAGGCTGATGGGACGGTAGGAGGAAACGGCGGACGGCGGTTTGCCAGGTCTGAGGAACATGAGGATACGGGAGGTTTTCCACAGGTCGGGGTAGTAACCAGTGGACAGGACTACATTGTAGAGCCTGGCCAGGGTGGAGAGAAAAGAGACAGGAGCTTCGCGAAGGTGACGGTAGGTGACACGATCGTGACCAGGAGCGGTGTTGCGTTTGGTGCGGAGTGTAGTGATGAGATCCTGTGTGGTGATGGGGGCATTAAGGTCTGTGTGTGGAATGTTGTCCAAGTACTGGAAACCAGGAGCGAGGGGAGGGACAGAGGTGTCAGTTCGATCGCAGATATCGTCGTTGTATCCATCTTTGACTGTATTTAGCAGAGACTGCCTTACTCTGATGTTGAGATTGGATCCTTCTTGAAAGCTATTAACAAATTTGGAGAGTTTAGTCACTCATGACTTGATTACTGCTCTTTTCTTAACTAAATTTCGTTTCTCGACAGGATACATGCTTCCGGAGATTAGCAGAAAGGATAATAGATTAAGGAAATAGAGCCAGGCTGCTCAGAGAGCAGGACGACGGTACCTGTAGGTCTCTGACTGGGCTGCAGCTGCTGGCAGAGACGGCGACCGTCGGCGGTCACTGATGCACTGGTGTTAGTGGTGGGCAGGAAATCGCGTAACTGTTAGAAATCACAGTGATTGAGAAGTCACAGATATCACAATAACAACTTTACAAAATCTAACTGCGATTTCATTCACAGTTAGCAGTCGCAAGTAGCATTTCACATTCAACGCCGTAAGCCATCTGTTGGCCGAATTCCGTACTGCTTTCTGCGATTTCAGTGACAAATCGCGGCTAGAAATCGCAAGTAGCAACTAAAAAGCGCAGTTAACAGTGCCATCTGTTGGCCAAAGTTCGTACTACGCTCATCTCTGCGACACGCTATCGAGTCTAACTGCGATTTCCGTGACAAGTCGCAACTAAGGGTCGCAAGTAGCAACTAAAAAGCGCAGTTAGCAGTGCCATCTGTTGAGCAAAGTTCATACTATGCTATTCGCTACCGAGTCAAACTGCGATTTCTGTGACAAATCGCAACTAAGAGTCGCAAGTAGCAACTAAAAAGCGCAGTTAACATTCTTTTCCTAGTGCCATCTGTTGACCGACGTATGTACTTCGTTACGAGAGCCTTGTGCCTCACGAGATCGACGTGCTGTGTGTGACTGTGTGCATAATACTGAATATGAAGGGCTTATTTCAATAGTGGTACAAGTCCACTTTTGTTCATTTTGAGATACAGACTCGTAAAGTTAAATGAGTGCTGAAAAATCTGCAGTTGAGATACCAGAAATATTGAAGCATATGGCTTCTTGCTAGAGATGAACCTATATTTATGTTTGTTTGGATCATTAATTTCAGAAGCATTATAGACAAAAAAGTGGAGGTAATGGACTTGTACCACTATTGAAATAAGCCCTTCATATTATATGACGACATGCACATTCAGCATCAGTTATGGTTGGTCAAACACAGCTGTGACTCTGAATGTATTATATTAATAAGAAGCAACATTGCCTTTTTCTCCTGAAAATAATATCAAGTAACGTAACAAATGTGTTTGATTCTGCTTCCAATATGACAGTTTTGGTTAATACTCCACATGCCTACAGGACTTTGCAATGTTAACACAGCAGAACTCAGACACCTGTATAAGTGTAGTGAAATAAAAACAGTATTATTGTGTCATATGAATGCCTCACTTTTGTTCCGACACAGTTCAAGACTTGGGAGAAAAGTTTTACACCTGGTGTTCTACATGGCAACTTCACACACAAGAACTCTTTGCCGACACTACTACCACCTACATAAGTAAGCTTTTCCTGTGTTACTTTCAAGTAATTCACTTAAGCTATTCCTGATTTAACTGTAAGATCTGTACTTACCACTTTCGTATCAACAGCCTCAAAATGCATATTGTAGACTTTGGGATATGTTACAGGTTAGTGTCACACCAAGATTGTGGAGAAAGAGGGGGGGGGGGCGCATGTCACTCTCCAACAAGTGTTTACCAATAAATATGTGGCGGAAAATTACGGGTATAGGACGGCCTTAACGTGTGGAAAATGAGATTTTCATTATTCACTCACTGTATTTAACATTTATTATTCCTTTAAAATCGCACAACAACTTCAATAAAACACAGTTTAATCACTCATCTGCACACTTATTTCGCAATAATGTCATTTTTAAACTGCAAATCCTCTAAGAGCTCTCTTGAATCTTCACGAGTCTCTCCCAACAGCCTTGATGTGGATAGATACGTACAGCAACCAGAACTGTGTCTGCAAAATCACAAGGATTATTAAACAATTTTTGCTGTCACTAATTACCAGCAATATAATTGACAGAGTAGATTGCTAATATTTGCTGTAATGAAAGCCACTCAATGGGGTATATTTCACATTTGCAAGAACGATCTCACTTAAGTAATTAAGTCCATCGAAACACTTAGAAACTAACCTCTCGTCTGACGAAAACGGTCTAAAGACGCAGTGGCAATTTCTCCAGATCTGTTGACAATGATATTTTGAGTTATCACTTTACTGAGTGACTGAAATGTAGTTCGGGTACCTGAGAACATAACAATATGTTAGAATTCATTTTCTAAACACGAACTATTACGGTACTGTATGGCTACTTACATGTTAATTACACTATTAATATTTTCACAGTTGTTTCTTTAATACAAAATTAAAGCCAACGGAAGAACAAACGTAAAACATACTTACCAATGACAGGTTTGTTGAGATGCAATTTTCTGTGTGGACAGATGTAGCTTTTTCATACAGTGGTAAGTCGCAGAAATCGCAGGAGTCACAGAAATCGCAGAAGTAGCAGAAGTCACAGAAATCGCAGAAGTAGCAGAAGTCACAGAAATCGCAGAAGTAGCAGAAGTCACAGAAGTCGCAGAAATAGCAGAAGTCACAGAAGTCGCAGAAATCGCAGAAGTAGCAGAAATCGCAGAAATAGCAGTGGCGGAGGGATACGCGACTTAGGTTTCTTAACTGCGACTCTTAACTGCGACAAATCACAGTTAAGAATAACATATACTGAAAAGTAGCATTCACAGAAATCACTGATAACGGAAAATCGCAGTTTAGCCCAACACTAACTGGTGTCGTGTTGTCGGAACTGCTTGGCTGTGTTAAGCTTGATTCACACGGTGGGCAACGTCACCTCAACGCGGGTCACGTGACGTCAAAATATTCGTCTAATGCTTTCAAATAGCGAGGTTCACACGGTGGGCAACGTCACGTCAACGTCAGTTTGCCTGCCGGCCGGTATACTTCGAAAGAATAATTTGACATTGACGGTGGTGGTCACGTGGTTGGCGAACTGCTTACGACTGGCTGTTACTTTTTTGTCTGTTCTGCGGCTGCTCGCATGGCACGAGTTTGATTCTGCTAGCAATGTTCTCCACATCGAAAATATCTACCGAGTTGTTAGTTATAAAATGTTTTTATATAAACATGAACGACGAGAAGTTAATCGAACTTGTTTGCCAAAATGTGGAGTTGTATGACATGAGCTGCAAAAAATATAGCGACACTTTGTTTAAATAAGAAATATGGAAGAAAATTGAATTGGTTATCGGTCGCCCAGGTAAATAACTGTATGAATATTGTAAGCCTACTGCAGATTATATTTATTTTGTATGTAGTGTATTTAGATGTATAACATCGCACCTGCATTATTTATGTGTGTATGTACTCACAATTAGGAGGTGAAAACGTTTAGCAGAGCTTAGAGCCTTTCTGCTTCCCAATTTCACTGTTATTCGCGAGTCGTGAAAGTTTATTTCGACCATGTTTATATGTAATACTTATCATTCCGAGGCAAATATGAGTATTCTACGCCACATAGTCATTTTGGCTAGTAGTTTGCTTATGTATAGTATTTATTTACATACTTTCTGATACTGAGTCTCTCTCAACATTTCGTATGGATACAGCTTATTTAAGTACAAATGCAGTAAAAAGTTCGATGTTCCACATTCATATACAGTGTGCAGTTGGTTCTCTGCAGTGCCAAAGTTTATGCAGGACGAACTGTAGCTGATTTAGATCTACATAACAAGGGGCCATAAATTGTGAATGTTTAGCCTATAGATCAATTTGTTGATAGTGTGCAGTATTACAATAAATATTCTGTTCTATAAAATACGTAAAGGTACAGAGCAGGAACCCTCAAAGGAATTGGTAAAGCTGAAGCATCAGACTCATCTCAAACAAACCATTAGTTTTTCTCGTGGAGAAATTGCACGGCGCATGCTTGTGTCTGCTTTCTTGATGCTGCTGCTTATCAAAGACAGCAAATTAAAAAATTGCTGTCTCGACATTCGTAAATATAAAATGACGTTTCCTCTTCCAGCTCTCTATACAATGTGTGATATTCGCCTTCACACATTCTCTTCAAAATCATTTTCTTCACCCACGTTCGTTTTGATTGCCTTGCCAATTTCCGCTCTGTTTCCTCATCATCTAAAGCAACTGCAATCGTAGCAAGTTCATCAAGACTAAATATAATGTCCGCCATCCTCTCTCGTGAACACTTCTGCGAGTTTCCAATAACGCGCCAAAACGTGGTTGAAGTTTTGCCGTCGCTTGACGTTCCGTCCAGTGTGAATGCAAGTGGATTTTTGACGGTGTGTGACGTCACTGACATTGACGTGACATTGCCCACCGTGTGAATCGAGCCTTACGACGTCTGCTGGCTTGAGGTGCACTTCACAAAACGATTCTCGCGGCTTTGGTACCTTGGAGAGCTCTAGCGTGGACGTCTGTCACTGCTGATGCTTGAGAGACATGCGGAGCATATGGTAATCTCGGAGAATCACACAGAAAACCACGATAACCGGATACTCGTAATTCGCGGTAGGTGCAACTCAAAGCACGTAACTTTTATGCTGGAAAATGTTCGACTAGTTATACCCGCGCCCGGAGGACCAAAAACGTAGGCAGCTGCAAAACGCGCGGTAAATTCTGCGCTGCCTCGCTCTTTCCACAGTCCAAACGAATGCATATACTCGTTGCAAAGGAAAGGCGGTTGAAAATGAAAGTACATGATTGGTAAACGTGGACTGTATTTAGAGATTACATTGCGAGACACAGTCACAGATGCGTGCGCGCTGCTTTACTTGGCGGTCACGGCCCGTCTGGTGTCTCCTAGTGGTGGGCAGGAAATCGCGTATCTGTTAGAAATCACAGTGACTGAGAAGTCACAGATATCACAGTAGCAACTTTACAGAATCTAACAGCGATTTCAGTCATAGTTAGCAGTCGCAAGTAGTATTTCATATTCAAAGACGTGAGCCATCTATTGGTCGAATTTAGCACTGCTTTCTGCGATTTCAGTGACAAGTCGCAACTAAGAGTCGCAAGTAGCAACTAAAAAGCACAGTTAACAGTGCCATCTGTTGGCCAAAGTTCGTACTACGTCCATCTCTGCGATACGGTATCGAGTCTAACTGCGATTTCCGTGACAAGTCGCAACTAAGAGTCGCGAGTAGCAACTAGAAAGCGCGGGTAACAGTAGCATCTGTGGGTCAAAGTTCGTACTACGCCCATCTCTGCGATACACTATTGAGTCCAACTGCGATTTCCGTGACAAGTCGCAACTAAGAGTCGCAAGTAGCAACTAAAAAGCGCAGTTAGCACTGCCATCTGTTGAGCAAAGTTCATACTACGCTATTCGCTACCGTGTCAAACTGCGATTTCCGTGACAAATCACAACTAAGAGTCGCAAGTAGCAACTAAAAAGCGCAGTTAACATTCCTTTCCTAGTGTCATCTGTTGACCGACGTACGTACTTCGTTATGAGAGCCTTGTGCCTCACGAGATCGATGTGCTGTGTGTGCATATGAAGGGCTTATTTCAATAGTGGTACAAGTCCATTTTTGTTCATTTTGAGATACAGAGTCGTAAAGTTAAATGAGCGCTGACAAATCTGCATTTGAGATACCAGAAATATTCAAGCATATGGCTTCTTGCTAGAGATGAACCTTTATTTATGTTTGTTTGGATCGCTAATTTCAGAAGCATTATAGACAGAAAAGTGGAGGTAATGGACTTGTACCACTATTGAAATAAGCCCTTCATATTATATGATGACATGCACATTCAGCATCAGTTATGGTTGGTCAAACACAGCTGTGACTCTGAATGTATTATATTAATAAGAAGCAACATTGTCTTTTTCTCCTGAAAATATCAAGTAACGTAACAAATGTGTTTGATTCTGCTTCCAATATGACAGTTTTGGTTAATACTCCACATGCCTACAGGACTTCGCAATGTTAACACAGCAGAACTCAGACATCTGTATAAGTGTAGAGAAATGAAAACAGTCATATGAATGCCTCATTTTTGTTCCGACACAGTTCAAGACTCGGGAGAAAAGTTTTACACCTGTTGTTCTACATGGCAACTTCACATACAAGAACTTTTTGCCGACACTACTACCACCTACATAAGTAAGCTTTTCCTGTGTTACTTTCAAGTAATGCACTTAAGCTATTTCTGATTTAACTGGAAGATCTGTACTTCCCACTTTCATATCAACAGCCTCAAAATGCATATTGTAGACTTCGGGATATGTTACAGGTCAGTGTCACACCAAGATTGTGGAGAAAGGGGGGGGGGCGGCATGTCACTCTCCAACAAGTGTTTACCAATAAGTAAGTGGCGGAAAATTATGGGTATAGGACGGCTTAAACATGTGGAAAATGAGATTTTTATTATTCACTCACTGTATTTGACATTTATTATTCCTTTAAAATCGCACAACAACTTCAATAAAACACAGTTTAATCATTCACACACTTATTTCACAATTATTTCACTTTTAAACTGCAAATCCTCTAAGAGCTGTCTTGAATCTTCACGAGTCTCTCTCAAAAACAGCCTTGATATGGATAGATACGTACAGCAACCAGTAATCAGAGTCAGAACTGTGTCTGCAAAAACACAAGGATTATTAAACAATTTTTGCTGTCATTAATTACTAGCAATATAATTGACAGAGTAGATTGCTAATATTTGCTATAATGAATATCACATTTGCAAGAACGATCTCACTGAAGTAATTAAGTCCATCGAAACGCTTAGAGACTAACCTCTCGTCTGACGAAAACGGTCTAAAGACGCAGTGGCAATTTCTTCAGATCTGTTGACTATGATATTTTGAGTTATCACTTTACTGAGTGACTGAAATGTAGTTCAGGTACCTGTGAACATAATATGTTAGAATTCATTTTCTAAATACGAACTATTACGGTACTGTACGGCTACTTACATATTAATTACACTATTAATATTTTCACAGTTGTTTCTTTAATACAAAATTAATGCCAACGGAAGGAAAAACGTAAAACATACTTGCCAATGACAGGTTTGTTGAGATGCAATTTTCTGTGTTGACAGATGTAATTTTTTCATACGGTGGTAAGTCGCAGAAATCGCAGGAATCACAGAAGTAGCAGAAGTCACAGAAATAGCAGAAGTAGCAGAAATCGCGGAAGTAGCAGAAATCGCAGAAATAGCAGTGGCGGAGGGATGCACGACCTATGTTCCTTAACTGCGACTCTTAACTGCGACAAATCACAGTTAAGAATAACATATACTGAAAAGTAGCATTCACAGAAATCACTGATATCGGAAAATCGCAGTTTAGCCCATCACTAGTGTCTCCCCTGTCCTGGACAGTTCTGGCTGTGCATTGTGTGGACGGGCGGGCAGAAACAATTCTTACCTGCAGCGAGTGTCCGGCCGCTGCTGCGCCCTTGTGGCACGTCGCACCAACACAGAACAAGGATCATTTGTGAAGACATGGCTTCGCTCCATCAAAGTCTCCTTTATCACACAGAGTTCAGGTGGCTTTCCAAATGAAAGGTATTGACACAACTTCTGGAATTAAAAACTGAATCGTTAATGTTCTTACAAGATTCCAAATCTGGATATGCGTATTACTTTTGTGGCCCTGTTTGGCTATTAAAATTAGCATTTCGCGAGGATCGTTTTAACCACCCACAAATTTTAAACAAGAGTCTCCAAGGGAAAGAAGAATACATTATAACAGCTAAGGATAAAATCGAAGGATTCCTCGCAAAACTTAGTTTGTGGTCAACGTTTTTACAAAAGATGGTGTTTCAGTGTTTCCCTTGTATTCAGACGATTGTCGAAGAAATTGCAGTGGACCAGTCAGTGACACTAAGTTCTCACATTCCTTGCACGATAGATAGCTTGCATAATTTGGAAGAGAAACTGTTAAGTTATTTTCCAGAGCTTAACTCTGACGCTGACAACGGTCGTAGATGGATACTAAATCCTTTTTTTAGATATGTCAGTACAACTGGCTGATCTGAGCACGATGACGAAAGAAACACATAGATTTAGCAGCTGACGGGATGCTTAAAATGGAATTTAATTCGCAAAAGATTGACGTCTTCTGGATGAAGAGAAAAGAAGAGTATCCATAGCTGGCAAAGGAAACTTTGAAATTATTAGTGCCATTCGCTACTCCCTACCTTTGTGAATTAGCGTTCTCTTCAATGGTGAACATGAAAACCAAGAAGAGAAATAGACTTAGACCAGAAAATGATTTGGTGATTTGTGTCTCAAAAATAGAACCACGATTTGAAAAATTATTAATAAGTAAACAGGCACAGCCTTCTCAAATGGTTCAAATGGCTCTGAGCAGTATGGGATTTAACATCTGGCGCGACTGCTACAGCCGCAGGTTCGAATCCTGCCTCGGGCATGGATGTGTGTGATGTCCTTAGGTTAGTTAGGTTTAAGTAGTTCTAAGTTCTAGGGGACTGATGACCACAGATGTTAAGTCCCATAGTGCTCAGAGCCATTTCAACTTAACATCTGAGGTCATCAGTCCCCTAGAGCTACTTAAACCTAACTAACCTAAGGACATCACACACATCCATGCCCGAGGCAGGATTGTAACCTGCGACTGTAGCAGTCGCGCCAGATGTTAAGTCCCATACTGCTCAGAGCCATTTGAACCATTTGAGAAGGCTGTGTAGCGGTCGAGCCGTTCCAGACTGAAGCGCCTAGAACCGCTCGGCAACACCGGCCGGCACAGCCTTCTCATTGAAATTGTTGTATTTTTATTGTAGTCTAGGACCTATAACCCTTGCTCACTTTCATCTGGCTAAGTGGCACCCCTGGCAGATCACGCTAGTGTCGCCCTATGAATAAAAACTGTTCAAAACAATGAAATCTTAATAAGTTTCAAGTAAGCTTTTTAATAATACGAATGTGACACATTAGTCATCAGGCATCAAATTGCAGTTGTTCCGATCAAGCGCTGTGCATCTGCGTATAATCGCTGGATCGTACCATTATTGTTATTGACTTTATTCTTGACGGTATGGCTCCGCGGGAAAGAAACGACAATGAAATAACAGAAAACTCGGAGGAAAACAGTTATTATCATTATTATTACGACGACGAACAAAATATATCAGACGCTCTGACAAAGACAACGCCGCCGACAATGCAGTGTTCTGCTGTACTGTTTGCTACACTCGTCGCGTTGCAGTTATTGTTATTACCTCCGCTCCGGTCTCCTTGACGATGTTGCCAAATTCTCTGTGACGGCGTTGCTAGCAAGACTCATGTTACTTCATGTCCTTGAAATACCTCTATACGTATTACATTTTAGATATGTCATCGTTAACCAACACGAATACAGTAAAGCTGCGCATTAACCAATACAGTGTGTAAACTTTTAGATGGCAGACCTCTTCCTAGTCCTGAATCGGTAGAAGTCGGTAAACTTCGGGAGGCTTCGGTAGGCACGCAGTTTCGACTGCTGCCAACATTACGTAGCTGACTGTGTTGTACAAGGTACCCATTGTCGTCTGCTTCGTTATTGTTTTGCGCTGTACTGTTCTGCGTGTTTTTATTGTGCAGTTGTGCTAAACATTATCAAAATGAGTGAAGAGGCAGTTGCTGGCCCATCTCGGGAGTCGCCAACAACCCCTACCGGTAGGCCTACGGTTAGAAGGAAACCAGTATTTCGTAGCGATGCTCGCAAAATTATATTGTGTGTGATTGAATGCTGCGAAAGGGAAAGGGAGCAGAAAAAATTGCTTCACCCCATTTACAAATCTTCAATGAGAGCTGCTACGTACACAGGAGAAAGCATGCGTAGCATTGGAAGATTCAAACAGTTTTCCAAGAATCATCCTCACCAAATAGTGGATGCATAAAATAAATGATGGCACTAGTTTTTTGTAAGTTATTTTTCAACTCTTTTGCAGAGCACTATCAAAGAAACAATGATTCACATCACGGCAATCACCACAATTAACTACACGAATGAAATGAGAAATTAACCATGTGGCCAGCAACGATGATTTTGTGAGAATCTCGATGAAGCCACAGAAATAGAAAAATAGAAACAATGTCAACATGCAGTGTGTGAATTAAAGTCTGAGTTGAGCTCAGGCATCCTAGATCTGCTCGATAGAAATTGCTTTACTTCGTGCCTTGTCTCACAAGTGCCAATCCTAGCGATCTATTGTTTGGTTGGAAGCTTGTTACTGAAATGCATTCTGGTAACAGAGGTGCCAAATTTTGCACGTGAGCTGCGTGCGTGTTGTTGCAGCCATTATGTATCACATTTGAACGTGAGCGTCTTTTAAATGCGCTTTCATAAATTGTTCCCGTTCCGCTTCATATTTTTATCACAGCAGATGAATGGTACGTCAGTAATATACACGACGCTGCCACTGCACCGCCGTTCCAGCCCAGAAGTTGATGTGGTCCTTTCCCTCTTCCTGCAAAACTATCAGAGGTAATTACTATCTGTACAAGACTTACTGACTCTCTGCGCCCTAGCTCCATTCCACAGAAGTGGGAAGAGATCGATAGACATCGTGTTGCTTCTCACTGCTGCAAGTGATTGCGTATTTTAACTCTTCAACAGGTTTAAGTTAAATACGTATTCATTGTTATAATTAAGTATCAGATGTGAACGTGAGCGAATCTGCAAGGTGCTTTCACAAAACCTTGTCACTTCCGTGTGACATTCATGCAATAGCAGATGATCGTCATGAAACATTCGTTACCAGCCATGCTGCAGGTGCTTTCCCCTGCGACCACGACCCCCTGGCCAAGAGTTCTAAGGCGCTGCAGTCATGGACTGTGCGGCTGGTCCCGGCGCAGGTTCGAGTCCTCTCTCGGACATGGGTGTGTGTGTTTGTCCTTAGGATAATTTAGGTCAAGTAGTGTGTAAGCTTAGGGACTGATGACCTTAGCAGTTAAGTCTCATAAGATTTCACACACATTTGAACATTTCTAACGACCCCCTGAGCAAGGCTCTGCGACGCCCCAGGGGGTCGCGACCCACAGGTTGAAAAACACTATTGTTTAGTCGGCCGGGGTGGCCGAGCGGTTCTAGGCGCTACAGTCTGGAACCGGCGCGACCTCTACGGTCGCAGGTTCGAATCCTGCCTCAGGCATGGGTGTGTGTGTTGTCCTTAGGTTAGTTAGGTTTAAGTAGTTCTAAGTTCTAGGGGACTGATGACCTCAGAAATTAAATCCCATAGTGCTCAGAGCCATTTGAACCATTTTGAACTATTATTTATTATCTGTGTTGGCAACTAGAAGAGATGGGTTTCTGCATTCAAGATCGTGAAATTGTCGTACACAACTCAAATTATAGTACATAGATTAAGTTTTTAATTTGTAAATGAAACACATAGCCCGGCCAGAGAAATAAAAAAAAACTGCTGAAGGAGCGCTACATTTCCTTTCTCCCTGCTATTTTCATGGGATTTTTGACTTATCATTAGCGTACCATCTATATATCAATCGCAGCTCGACGACTCTATCTCCCCACGCTATACTACAGCGAACACAGAGAATCCATGCCTGTGTTGTTTACTTGCATTCAGTTATAACAAACCAAGCTAATGACGACGCATTTTCGATATTTCCTCAATATTTGAAACAGCATACAATTCACAGGACATACGTTTTAATATAAAACCCTTCAAGGAACTCGGTACGACAACGACAGTCGGTTAAGACCGGGTATCTACGCGTCGTAGTGGTGTCACGGAGAGGTATCAATGCGATGAGTCTTCAGTCCCCTAAAAGAGGAACGGTGTGTTGATTGGTTTGAAGAGTGAGAGAGTGACATCTGCTGAATATCTAGAAAGTGAAGTATTTGTAGAGATGCGTCACCTCGAGTTACCAAACCGGGTCAACTCGTGCTGATGGGATTGCAGTTTAACCCGAGTTAACTGTTGCTAAGGTCGGTATTACACTATCAAATTTCTTTGTCAAAGATTTGATCAAAGATGTGATCCAATATTCCGTCCAATATATTTGACAAAGATCTTTGACGTAGTGCTAGAGGGGGTATTACACTGTCATCAAATTTTTCGTCAAAGTTCAAGATGGCTGACAACAACTTGTTATTAACCGCAGCAGTTCTACGTACCCCAATTGCATTGTGTGCACATGCGAAAAAGAAGTGGGGGAAAAAATGGAACCATACATACGAGGTTGACAGTCTTAAAAGTCCTGGGATTACAACTTGATAATAAATTCAGTTGGGAGGAGCACACCACAGAACTGCAGAAAGGCCTTAACAAATCTGTATTTGCAATTCGAGTGTTAGCAGACATAGGCAACATAAAAATGAAAAAGCTTGCATACTTTCATTCCATAATGTCATATGGGATAATATTTTGGGGTAAATCTTGAAGTCAAACAAGTTTTCAAGGTCCAAAAGCGTGTAATACGTATTATTTGTGGAGTAAATTCACGGACCTCCTGCAGAAACCTCATCAAAGAACTAGGTATACTAACTACTGCCTCTCAGTATATTTACTTCTTAATGAAATTTGTCGTAAATAATATATCTCTTTTTCCAACAAACAACTCAGTTCATACATACAATACCAGGAACAAAAATGATCTGCACAAGGACTTTAAAAGCACTTACTTTAGTTCAAAAAGGAGTCCACTACTCAGGAACACTCATCTTCAATAATTTGCCAGGAAACATAAAAAATTTAGTTAGAAATAAAGATCAGTTTAAAAGGAGCCTGAAAGACTTACTACCCCTTCTACTCCATTGGCGAAATTTTTAATAGAAACAAATGATGTATTGTATTTATTCATACTATTAGTATTGTTATTTCAGCTTAAAAAAATCGACATGTTCTACATCCACGAGGCTCTCCTCAGCACGGATCTATGGAACGAAAAACTAATCTAATCTGGATGAAGCCGTGGGTTTTACGACGACACGATAAAAGCATTCAACAAAACTTGTTACGTGAGCTTACAGTGGAAGACGTCAAGTCGTACATCAGTTACTTAAGAATGGATGAGCATACATTTCTGAATGTGCTCAATGAAATGTATCCTCACGCTCACATAGCACAATATTCACTTAAGAACTGCTACATCTTCAGAAGACAGGCTCACTATAACACTCCGATTCCTTGCTACAGGAGAGGGTTATGTTAGGTTAGGTTAGGTCTCCAATCTTCTTAATCTATTTTTGTATTCAGGGTGCCTCACGTTGTAAAGCGCCTCATCAGCTTCAGACATCTCTATTAATTTTGTAGTTGTCGGCACACACCAATTGTATTTACCGGCAATGGTTATAAAAACACTACAGACGACAGTACGCTGCAGCGATGCTAGCGCTCCATGTGGTAACATGTCACATTGCAGTGAACAGAAGACAAGCGGTTTCTTTGATCAAATATACAGCGAGGCCCTAGATTTGATCAAATATTGGACGACATTTGACAAAGTCCCTATTACACTATCAAATATCTTTGACAAAGATATTGGACAAAGAAATTTGATAGTGTAATACCGGCCTAACAGGAGTCGTGTTAACGCGGTGCGCGACGGCCGCCGCTATCGACGACGGTGCCGCGCGAGGTCGGAGTTCACCGCCGCGCGCCGACCGAACCAGAGTTGAGTCTGTCTATGCCTACAGAACGGGACGTCTTCACTGTGAGCTTTAGAAGTGCAGCACTTTATTATGCTTTAATTTGTTGCAGAACATTAGCGTCATGGCAATTAAAATTTTGGGTAGAGAATGAGTGAAGGAAACGATGACGAAACGGTAACTTCACACATCACGAGCAGTGGTATTTCGCTACCTTAAGATCGTCCGATTGTCGTCATAATTCTTACGGCAAATTCCGGGTACCTCATGAGTGTATTTTCGAATTGTGGCCTACAGCAAGGCAACCATTCATGCATATGACGAGGCATTTGGCTACCTTAAAAGATCGTCTGATCACTGTCCAAATCTTACAGCAAATTCAAAATTCTCGCGAGGGTCTCCTCAAATTTCAGTCTGTAATGTGGTATCCATTAACTCGCGTGACGAGGCATCTCTAGGTATCTTACCATTACAGCAATTTCAGTCGTATCAACTTCTTAAAATTTTCATGTCAAAAAACTCGAAATTGGTGCCTGTAGCGCGGTTCACAGTCGTGATTGTAAACGGGAATTTGGCTACGCTACGATCGAAAGATAATTGTCAAAATCTATACAGCAAGTTTCAGATTGTTCAGAAGTCTATTTTCCAAATTTCAAAACATAAGACCCAAAATTGTCGCCTCCAGCGAGGTATGCAATCATACTCGAGAACAAACTTTTGGCTGCCTTGCAATCGACCAATGGCTGTCGGAATTTATACCGTGAATTTCCGATTTACGCAAGTCTATCTTCAAAATTTCAAATCAAAAGACCGAATATTGCGGCCTGCTATGTCAGTTTTTTCGTCCAAACATGGTATAACTCGATTTGAACTCAGTTTACGCAAACTTTCAACTTGGTTTCGCGTAAACCCGCGTTGGCCCATCGCTAGCTGTTCGTTCTAAAATATCAGAGATGGTATTAGTAGTAAGGCTATGCGGATACAGTACTTCCCCAACTTCCCAGGTACCGCAATTTTCTTCGCCAAAAATATCCCCAAGGTTTCCCTTCCCCCAAAAGCTCCCTAAAAAATTATATTTCACCAAAGTTTCACAAAAAAGAAACAATATGGAGTCACTGTTGCCGCCACAGGAGTCAGCGCTCCAAATTTCGTAGATTAATTAATTAATATCAGTAACGTAGAAGTCAGATTTATTTGTCCATCAGACTGAAAAAATGGCTCTAAACACTATGGGACTTAACATCTAAGGTCATCAGTCCCATAGACTTAGAACTACCTAAACCTAACTAACCTAAGGACATCACACACATCCATGCCCGAGGCAGGATTCGAACCTGCGACCATAGCAGATACGCGATTCCGGACTGAAGCGCCTAGAACCGCTCGGTCACAACGGCCGACCTATCAGACTGAATACACTCTCAATAACAAGCTTAAATCCACTGTTCATATATATCAATTTTCTAACACATTTTATTAAGGTTACAATAACCATATTCGCACGAAGCACTTCGTGCGTCTTCGGCCCCCGCCAAAAGTGCATTAGGAAGCGAAGTGACTCAGGCTGCCTGGCTGCCTAGTCAGTCCGGAGCGAGGGGCTGAACGCTTCAGTTCGATACAGGCCGCAAAATTACCGTAAGACCTTCGATGCGTCCCTTGTGAAATTGTACTGAAATATCGTGACTCGGCGTGCAAAGCAGAGACGAACAGAGTAACAGTGTCAAGGTTACTCACTGAACTACTAGTTTAACATTTTATGAAAAGTTTACGACATAATTTTTCCCCACAGTGGAGGTCGAAAGATTTTATAGTGAGTTATACAGGGTGTATAAAAACATGTCTTACAAACTTCAGGGATTTATTCTTGTCATCAAAACGTTATAAGAGGTTCATACGAACGTGGGTCTGAAAATCCATCTTTAGGGAGATGCGAAAGGATTTGCTATTATTCATGGCACAAAGGTGATACATTTACCAAACACATTTCCCTTTTCAGAAATTGCTCGAAGTAATCGTCTCCTGCTTCCTTGCATCCCCTGAGTTTAAGTTCCATAGACTGTTGTACGTTGTGAAAGACTCCCTCAGGATTTCAAATGTTCCCAAAGGAAAAAGTTCCATAGGATTCAAATCTGGCGATCGGGCAGGCCACGCAGTGAATCGCTCTCGACAATGCACCTGTGCGGACTCTGGTTATCGAGACTGTGACAGTCTGCTTATGTCGGTCGCCTTATTCTACTTTACCCAAAGACCGCACATAGTAAGCACGTCGGAATGTGAAATTATATGTACAGTCTTGACACCAAAAGACATATTTCCTTCTCACGCATGAAATAATGTGTTTATGTTCTCTTATTTTCAGCGGTGTCAGCTGCAGCTATGCACCTAATCGAAAGTATTGCTTCATGAATTACTTGTAGCTTGTGTCACAGAATCAGTGAGATTCGGCTACTTTTACATTTTTTGGTGATAATTCATATCTCTTGGTAATTTACTAATCCATGGAAGGAATAATATAGTGACTATTTCGTTAAATAAGTAGAAAAATAAGAAACAAACATTATCCTTACGATGCAAGTGACTGCTTTCTCACCAGCTGGCAGTGTTGCCAACATTGAAATGGAATTTCCCACTAAAAAGCTCATTCAAAATCACCATAAGTTTTTCGTGCGTTTAACAAAAGAGTTACATTGTAATTTTTTTAAGCGTCGAGTATGTTGAGTAGCCAAACATACGAGACAATTTGTTTTATTCCATATGTTTAAAGCTAGAACAGCATTATAATATGTGTCACAGTGAACTTACCTATGGGAACATAAGCAGCAAGCGATCATCAACGTCTTCCTCGACAGAAGGTTCAACACCAGAGGCAGAGGTAATAGTGGATGAGGTGCGTTTAGATGTTTTATATGCCTTAACACTTCTGTCTGCTTCAGCACTTCAGTTGGCAGTCCATAATTGTGGCAACATTGTACATTCCTTTTCATTCCTGCTCTAATCGACAACAGCGAATTCATCATTTCGTTTTTCACCCTATTCCTCTTTCTAGTTTTAATAATGTTCATCTCTCTAAAAGATGTTTCCACTTCTGCATTCGATCACGGTAACACCACTGGTGACAATGCAATCATTGCGCCAATTCGTGAAATGGGTTCCTGTCACTTGCATCTTTATATTTAACCACCGCCGGCCTGTGTGGCCGAGCGGTTCTGGGCGCTTCAGTCTGGAACCGCGCGACCGCTACGGTCGCAGGTTCAAATCTTGCCTCGGGCATGGATGTGTGTGATGTCCTTAGGTTAGTTAGGTTTAAGTAGTTCTAAGTTCTAGGGGACTGATGACCTCAGATGTTAAGTCCCATAGTGCTCAGAGCCATTTGAACCATTTTTTTATTTAACCACCTCACACCAGAAATTTCGGACCATTAGACAAGAATTAAATTTTGACACTGAAAATCAGTTTTTGTTATTGCAGCTGGATCAATAATACATGATTCGAGGATGTGAATCAACGTCTCTTTAACAACCTGAAGAGCATTGGACACTGAGTGAAGTGAAATTTTCCTCAAAATTTTTATGTTGTCTGGAAGTCTTTGCAACAAATGAATTATTAACTAGCAGACGAACTTGATGCATCTCTGACGTAGGACGTGTTTTTGTTCTGAATGTATATGAGATTTTCTCAGTTCATCAATCTTTTTTATTTTTTTATTCATATACTAGATACGGTTTGGGATCTAAATGCTTCTCAAAGTTTGTATTTAATTTGCTTTGCACAGGATATGTGGGGGCAACAACTTTTTTCATTAATGACTCTATTAACACAAGGAAGCTATTTAACAGTTTGCATGGATACCCCGTGCTGGCTCCAAAATGTTTATTGAGCATGTGAAAATCTGAAAGAATCGGCATTAAAAATGTTACGTACTCTAAACTGATTTCATCAGAAAACATTGCATAAAGCGTTTCTGCAGTGTGACATTTGTCTTTGATTCGAGTTATTCCAAAGTGCGTCATAAGCTCTAACAACTGATCTGCAATTCTTGTTACCGCACGCTGTGTGGACAACCGTCGCGTTTCACATGCACGTAGAATTTTGAGAGATTCTGTTCCCTCATTGATTGTCTGATAAATATCACGATACAGCTTTTGCTGAGTTGAAGAATGCGGAAACTAATTATATGTTTCCCTAACTAAGAAGTCTAGATTTCTTCGCTGCGTGTCACTCACAGCAAAAGTTGAGCTGAATGGCTGGCATACACATTTTATAAGGACCAAACACGGAATGTCTTTTTTCAAAATTTGATGGAGCCATTGTTAATCCCTACCATTATATTCGAATTGTCTGTGCCTGTTGAAACCGATAATAGTGGCCAACGGGCAAAATTTCTAACAATCAAGGAAGTAAGGAGCCACTAGGATCGGGCGAGGAAGCAGGGCCAAGTGCTGGTAGAAGTAACACAACACCTTACTTCTAATGTATTTATTAAACTAGCTAAAATACAATATACAATCTGCCAAGATAATGAATATAGGGAGAATCAAACCTTAAGAAACTAATTCATCAACAATTTAACATTGTAGCACACAACATAGTACTGTGATTGCCTTAAGGGCTGCAATGGCAAAGAAAGCCTGAAGGGCCAATTTAGCAAGAATACATATAACGTGTTCAGCCTGAAGGGCTAGTAAATTTTAAAACCACAATCCTCTTCACTTCAAAATTTGAGATATTAAAGGCCAATACCACCGACAAAGAAAATATTCAAATATAAACGTATGAACAGAAGGTTTGAGCCTGAAGGGCCACCAAAATAGTTAACTAGACTTTAGTTAAAGAGCAGATTTTCCAAGAGTTTAGGCAAGGCAGTGTGAAACAAAGAGGCCTGAAGGGCCATACAATTTCCAAGTAAGGGGCCTGAAGGTCCAAATTAACAAGATAAGATATCAACTGGAAAATAACAAGTGATTATTAACAACTCGGCCTTAAGGGCCAGGTAATAAATGAAATTAGTCAAACAAATTCGGCAATAAGTAAGTAATGGCCAGGAATTTATCAGTAAGCCGACCGTAAGGGCCCCAGCACACTAACAAGGGAGGTTAAGTATTAAAACTGGATTTCAAAGCCTTAAGGGCTGTAGAGCTTCCAAAAGGGGGGGCCTGAAGGGCCAATTCATCAAGGTACTTAATAAACAGCTCAGCCTGAAGGGCTGGCCGATGGTTAAGGTTAGGCAAGTTCTCAAAAATAGAAGGCAAATCAACAAATTTATCAGTAATCGAGCCTTAAGGGCCACAGTAGATTTAGAATCCACATTAAGCATTAAGAACTATCATATAGCGAAGCAATTCCCTAAAACTTAGCAACCTTAAATAAATCAATTGATACTATCCAGCTTAAAACCTAGGGACAACAATACATGCATATACTTCTAAAAGGTAAACTTGTATAAAATCTGAATTTAAAATGCAAACAATCGCACACCAACATGGCCAGCAAATTTACAAAAGTTTAACCACAGTTGCTGAGTATAAAACACAAGCAGCTGCAAGGCTACCAATCAGTCATCATGCCCCAATATCATGATTTACAATCTTCAGGTAGTATGAAACAGGAAAAATACAAGGCGAGCCCCAAAGAGGAATTAAATGATGCGCTTCAATTACAAATCATTAAACCGCAGCGTAAAGCTGCCACATTTCACAAACTGGCGTAAAAGCCACCAGCTCAATCGACACTGTTCATATAGGCAAACATACAAATAAAATTCTCTGACCCTGTAAAATTTTCAGTCTAAATGGGGGCTGACAATAACGGTATTAAAACAATCTTTAAGATAAACACATGCACCAACAACTTTTAAGGTGTGCACAGCCACGTACTTCACAAATTTCTTTTCTTTCTCTCGCATACATAGAATGCGTAGGCTTGGAACTGACTACCAAATTGGTCACAAGAATGAATAGATAGCCACCAATACATCAGTACCTAATTAGACAGTCTCCTAGTGTGACATGACAGAGCAACAGTTCACATTCACAGCCTTTGATTCAATATGTTCTACTATCCTCGTTGTACAGCATCGACCATGCCCGGAGTGCCTACTGCAAATTTTAACCAAGCAATTCATGCTCACGTCGACGCCTAACCGAGGAACCAGCCCAGCAGTAAAAGAACAACCTACACACTCGAAGTCAAACTCCGCAAACGCAGTGCAGAACTAACACTCAACCTTTTCCTTCATAGGTTCAGAACCGGCGAGGTAAACTGGTGGACGAAAAACACACAATGTCGCTGGCAGCAACATAAAGGAAGTCGCAAACACCACCCTAATACAAGGCAATAGCAAGTCAAACGCACAACGGCAATAGCGAAATATACTCAACTTCAGTCCCGGAGGAAAAGCTGCCGCCTTCAGTGCTCAAAACATTCCCGGAGCAACCGTCCTCGGCGACTCCGACTATTCTCCGGAACAGCAACATCACAGCTCCTTATTCCAAGTCTCCTCCGACAAGAACAAGCATAATCGGAGCTAACGGTGTAGGGAAGCAGCCTATTCACGCCGTATAAAATTCACATCAGTCTTTCCATTGTGTGCCAGCCTAGTCCGCTGTAACTAGCTCTGACGTCATAAATGTTGCGCAATCATTTAAAAATCAAGTAAATAACCTGAAACGTTTCTATCATGTCAGGAGTAATACTAAATCAATATGTGTTGAATATCAGTTCAATAACTTTAACCATTTTCGAAATTTGGACGTTTTTCTGTAAAAATCATTGGCACAACAGAAAAGAGCTAGAAACTTAAAAATTTATATTTGGATTCCTTTTGCATAATAATTTAGTAGAAACAGTATTCTGGATCTCACAAATTAAAATTTTAGTTGAAATTCATGATCTTCTGGTTTTTGTCTTTTAAATTAAGGAAGCAAGATAGATTAAGTAGGCGAATAAATAAGGCTAGGATGTTTAAATTTAAGTAGAAGGGAGATCCGCTATAATCATAAAGATGTGAGACATTTCAATTGAATAGCTATAAAACTATAGCAATAGCGTATCTCTAAACGGCAAGTTCAGAGCTCGTCTACTGCGTGTAGTGTAATTAAATTAATTCTCTCACCCAAAATATTTGACTTAGCCACGTCAGACTTTTTTGATGATTACTTACCTGTGTGCTGATTGCACATTTAAATTGAGAGCTTCATCGGCCATCAGCAAAGGAAGCAATGATTTATTCGATAACTTAAAGTGGTGCATTACCAGCCCAGCGGCTAGTCGGGAGAGCGGAATTGATCAGGCGTTCCCTTAGCCGTCCGCACCGCGGCTTTATATATAAGAACGCGGCGCGAGAGATAGGCCCCAGTTCTCTCCAGACGCTGAATAGCACACCACCTGTGCCGGGAGTCACGTCGCGTCGGTATCATTGCTATAAACAGCCTCGGATGCCGTAATAAGTTACTCGGGACACGCGTAACCATGAAATCGTTTTCGAGTGAAGTGTTAATTCTGGGATGACTTTAATGATCTATCTTCAGTTTTCGTATGTCGTATTTTCACGTGCCGTCGCGGGACAGACATTCTACCATTATTTAGCGTGGCGTTTGATGAACATTATCATCAAATTATGGCGAGCATTCACTTAAACATTTAATTTGAACAGTTATAGTTGCATCAGCGCATTAGACTCTGAAATGCTCTGGTAGTTGGATTGTGTGGATTCTTTTTGGTCTGTGACTTTCAGAATATAGTGAACATTTCAGAGAGAATGGTTTTTGATTATGAATCCCAGACAATCTCCTAATTGCTCAGAGATATAAGCTGTAGCTATAAGTGTATTTCTCAGATGAAGTGGGCACTAGGAATTCTAATTACAGGCTTCACGTTTTGCTAATCACTTTCTGGTTGCCAATATTGTAGTTAGAGAGCCAGTGTTGAGAACGGCAAAAGACTGCATAAATAATAGGAACATTTTTATAACAATTAATTCCACCCGCCGCCCCACATATGGTTAATCGGCCGGGAAATACATCTTTTCTACTTTACATTCTACATTTATACAACAATAAATTCCACCCGCCGCCCCACATCGGCTTCTCCAAGTCAGACACGCTATGCCGTAGAACCTCACGGTGGAATGAGCCGGTCGACACCACACAAACCACCGCAAGTGAGACAAACAAGCACTTCCGGAGTTGATGGCGTATCCCCGCTTCACGACTCAATCACTCCACTCCACCGACCTAGAGGGCGCGGCATGAGGCGAGGAGAATAGACGACCCCGCCACGCGGAAAAGCGCCGGTGGGAAGCCGAGGCGTAACTAGGGCACGTGTTTAAACGAGGCGGACAGAAGCACGTCTCACCTATACCCTGTAGTTTGTTTGGATCTAATTTGAATTCCTGTAGCGTGTCTTTAATTTCTGTTACAACAGACTGTGCATTACAATTTCTGACGTTGGCTGCCTTCAAAAATGTTGAAATGATCGAGTTGGTTGCAGCACTGTAGTGCATTATTGTTATTCCTAATAATTTTATCATGCTAATATCTGTCGATTCATCAGTTAACACTAGAAGGACCAGAGATTTCGATCTTCCTAGAAGGACCAACTCGTCATTTTGACGGGTACAGTTTCATTTGCCGTTTTTAAAAAAGTAAACACATTTTAACATACATTAGTTTATTTCAGACAAGTTACACAGTTTACCAGGAAACTGTTTTACTTTCTTCTGTAGAATTACTTGGTACAATGAACATTTTATACTTAAAAATTAATCAAAACATGATGTAACAAGATGTGCAATGGATAACTTTCTGTAGAAAGAAAACCATGTGTTTTAACACAAATATCTGAAAAGCACAATATATTCTACAGAAAACGTTTATAACCTTGCTTTTACTCATTCAAAACCACCTGCTGCGTCGTGACACCTCACACAGGGGTATTCAGCATTGTCTAAACATGGTCCGCAAACATACTTGCTACACTTTATACATAAATGCTTGCTTCTATTCTTGCCTCTACACCCTCCAATTTGACAAGTCTTCCGAATGTTGCAATGTCGTGATACTGTAATAGGAAGAGTGTTTTGTACCCTCGTGGCCTTATGTATTGAAGCCAACTCTTACACCAATTTGAATATAAACTGACGTCTGCTTACTTTTTCTCCTATTAGTTCCTTATAGAGTACCCTAGCATTTGCTAAGCCCAAGACATTAAAGAAAAAAGGTCATGGGCCATCAGCGGCATCCATACTTCACAGCGTAAAACTGAGCCATTTGATCGATTACGTAGCTTTTTAGGATTTCGTTCATCGATAGTTTGAAGTATTGCATTGAACTTAAAATAAGTACATTTCTGTTCTTTTTCCCAGATAGCATGTTAGAGTCATGTCACCTGACTTATAAAGGATAGTTGTTTGCAAAGGTGCTACAGCAGATTTTATTCATCGAGGTATTCCCCTTCTAGTGGCGGGCAGGAAATCGCGTATCTGTTAGAAATCACAGTGACTGAGAAGTCACAGATATCACAGTAGCAACTTTACAGAATCTAACTGCGATTTCAGTCACAGTTAGCAGTCACAAGTAGTATTTCATATTCAAAGACGTGAGCCATCTATTGGTCGAATTTAGCACTGCTTTCTGCTATTTCAGTGACAAGTCGCAACTAAGAGTCGCAAGTAGCAACTAAAAAGCGCGGTTAACAGTGGCATCTGTTGGCCAAAGTTCGTACTACGTCCATCTCTGCTGTATGCTATGGAGTCCAACTGCGATTTCCGTGACAAGTCGCAACTAAGAGTCGCAAGTAGCAACTAAAAAGCGCAGTTAACAGTGCCATCTGTTGGCCAAAGTTCGTACTACGTCCATCTCTGCGATACGGTATCGAGTCTAACTGCGATTTCCGTGACAAGTCGCAACTAGGAGTCGCAAGTAGCAACTAAAAAGCGCAGTTAGCACTGCCATCTGTTGAGCACAGTTCATACTGCGCTATTCGCTACCGAGTCAAACTGCGATTTCTGTGACAAATCGCAACTAAGAGTCGCAAGTAGCAACTAAAAAGCGCAGTTAACATACTTTTCCTAGTGTCATCTGTTGACCGACGTACGTACTTCGTTATGAGAGCCTTGTGCCTCACGAGATCGATGTGCTGTGTGTGCATATGAAGGGCTTATTTCAATAGTGGTACAAGTCCATTTTTGTTCATTTTGTGATACAGAGTCGTAAAGTTAAATGAGCGCTGACAAATCTGCATTTGAGATACCAGAAATATTCAAGCATATAGCTTCTTGCTAGAGATGAACCTTTATTTATGTTTGTTTGGATCACTAATTTCAGAAGCATTATAGACAGAAAAGTGGAGGTAATGGACTTGTACCACTATTGAAATAAGCCCTTCATATTATATGACGACATGCACATTCAGCATCAGTTATGGTTGGTCAAATACTGCTGTGACTCTGAATGTATTATATTAATAAGAAGCAACATTGTCTTTTTCTCCTGAAAATATCAAGTAACGTAACAAATGTGTTTGATTCTGCTTCCAATATGACAGTTTTGGTTAATACTCCACATGCCTACAGGACTTTGCAATGTTAACACAGCAGAACTCAGACATCTGTATAAGTGTAGAGAAATGAAAACAGTCATATGAATGCCTCACTTTTGTTCCGACACAGTTCAAGACTCGGGAGAAAAGTTTTACACCTGGTGTTCTACATGGCAACTTCACACACAAGAACTTTTTGCCGACACTACTACCACCTACATAAGTAAGCTTTTCCTGTGTTATTTTCAAGTAATGCACTTAAGCTATTCCTGATTTAACTGGAAGATCTGTACTTCCCACTTTCATATCAACAGCCTCAAAATGCATATTGTAGACTTCGGGATAAGTTACAGGTCAGTGTCACACCAAGATTGTGGAGAAAGAGGGGGGGGGGGCGGCATGTCACTCTCCAACAAGTGTTTACCAATAAGTAAGTGGCGGAAAATTATGGGTATAGGACGGCTTAGACATGTGGAAAATGAGATTTTTATTATTCACTCACTGTATTTGACGTTTATTATTCCTTTAAAATCGCACAACAACTTCAATAAAACACAGTTTAATCATTCACACACTTATTTCACAATTATTTCACTTTTAAACTGCAAATCCTCTAAGAGCTGTTTTGAATCTTTACGAGTCTCTCTCAAAAACAGCCTTGATGTGGATAGATACTTACAGTAACCAGTAATCAGAGTCAGAAC
This sequence comes from Schistocerca cancellata, assembly GCF_023864275.1. Classification (NCBI taxonomy): domain Eukaryota; kingdom Metazoa; phylum Arthropoda; class Insecta; order Orthoptera; family Acrididae; genus Schistocerca; species Schistocerca cancellata. The sequence continues at coordinate 1,051,776,841 of NC_064627.1, read as the reverse complement.
TGTGTCTGCAAAAACACAAGGATTATTAAACAATTTTTGCTGTCATTAATTACTAGCAATATAATTGACAGAGTAGATTGCTAATATTTGCTATAATGAATATCACATTTGCAAGAACGATCTCACTTAAGTAATTAAGTCCATCGAAACGCTTAGAAACTAACCTCTCATCTGACGAAAACGGACTAAAGACGCAGTGGCAATTTCTTCAGATCTGTTGACAATGATATTTTGAGTTATCACTTTACTGAGTGACTGAAATGTAGTTCAGGTACCTGTGAACATAACAATATGTTAGAATTCATTTTCTAAATACGAACTATTACGGTACTGTACGGCCACTTACATATTAATTACACTATTAATATTTTCACAGTTGTTTCTTTAATACAAAATTAAAGCCAACGGAAGAAAAAACGTAAAACATACTTGCCAATGACAGGTTTGTTGAGATGCAATTTTCTGTGTTGACAGATGTAACTTTTTCATACGGTGGTAAGTTGCAGAAATCGCAGGAATCACAGAAATCGCAGAAGTAGCAGAAGTCACAGAAATCGCAGAAGTAGCAGAAATCGCAGAAGTAGCAGAAGTCACAGAAATCGCATAAGTAGCAGAAATCGCGGAAGTAGCAGAAATCGCAGAAATAGCAGTGGCGGAGGGATACACGACCTATGTTCCTTAACTGCGACTCTTAACTGCGACAAATCACAGTTAAGAATAACAGATACTGAAAAGTAGCATTCACAGAAATCACTGATATCGGAAAATCGCAGTTTAGCCCATCACTATCAGCTTCTAGATTTCTTCACTGTGCCTACAGTGCTTGTACTCTTACGTTTCAAATTTTCTGCATGGCATTTCTTTGTGAAAAAATTGTCGCAGGTTATGTTTCTTCCTGCGGAAACAAAGGGCTGCGTAAGACACGTTATAACATGCTCTGCAAGGGGAACACCTGCGGGACGCTGCTCAGCTTTGTCTAGGTAAGGAAGCCTATTCACCAGAAACTTTATTCCAAAGTTGTCCAGTTTATTGCTCATGTATTGAATGAAAGAGCATCTATCCTTGCATGGAAACAGTTGTTCATCCACGGTGATATTTTCACCTGGAATATAACACAGGAAGGAATTGGCAATGAAAGGATAGCAGGCGCAAAACGATCTGGCGTATGTCAATGTGAACGTGTGTTCGTTTCGTCAAGTCGCATAAACCGCAAAATTTCGGCGAACTTATTTCTACTCACTGTGTTCCGAAAAAATGCTGGTCCCCATCTATTCGACCATAACAGCTTCAACGGAAATATTTTGCTCCATATACGCCTTGTAAATACGTAAGTGATATTGCGGGTTCCATTTCATTGATACTAATGTTTCAGTCATCATCATGTAGCTCTTAGCGTGCTCTGTTTTCTGTACACTTCTTTATATTTTGAAGCATGCTGTCATCAATTAATCATCTTCATGCACTAGAATATACCTTTCCTGACAAACTTTTTTGCCTAGCCTGTAGGTCCTGGAGCTACGTTCAAGATGTTGTGAAGGATGTCTTCCAGGAACAGCTTTCGTAGGTGTAACAGTCCATGTTATTCCGTCATTAGCTGTCTCACTACTCCCAATGGAAGGATTTCCCTCCATCTAAATTTTTCTTTTCATTCTACCACGAACGCCGCTAGTGTTGTTAGCTGGAGGTAAGCGCAAACTGTTGTTTGACGTACTTGAATATGCAATATATATGAGGTGTTGACATAAGTGCCAACACCGTGTTTCTTGAGGAGGCCGAAATGCACGCTGTTAAAGCTCACGCAAACGGTCGTGAGGTCTGGAACAGGTCAGAGAAATAAGACTAGCAAACAGGAGGTAACTGGTAGAATACTTAACTTTATTCCATAATTGGTGTACATCGCTCTTGACGATACAGGTTTTAATATCTCAATATAAACTGGTAATGGCGCCTTGCTAGGTCGTAGCAAATGACGTAGCTGAAGGCTATGCTAACTATCGTCTCGGCAAATGAGAGCGTATTTGTCAGTTTAGCTTCGCTAGCAAAGTCGGCTGTCCAACTGGGGCGAGTGCTAGTACGTCTCACTAGACCTGCCGTGCGGCGGCGCTCGGTCTGCCATCACTGACAGTGGCGACACGCGGGTCCGTCGTATACTAGCGGACCGCGGCCGATTTAAAAGCTACCACCTAGCAAGTGTGGTGTCTGGCGGTGACACCACAATATAATAGAATGATTCAGTTACAGCACAACAATGAATTCCAAATTATAATACAGCAAAACAGAAAACATTTATAATGCTAGCTGAAATATCAGTTGCGATAAAATATAAAATAATAATACAGGATGTACATAAAGTCCGGGAACACTTTCAATTATTTATTGTACAAGAACCAAACGTTATGCAGATGTCATACATATGTCATTTTTGAAGAGAAACCCCGAAAGTTTTCTTCAGGGTAGTTTGGTAATTTGCCGATAGTCAGTGCTGGTCGTAAACATGGCGAGCTCAGGTGCGGAGCGAGCTTTCTGTGTGTTGGAGTTCGACAAAAACAAGTGTGCTACAGCTGTTCAACGGATGCTTAGAACCAAGTACAGTAAGAAGCCACCAACAAGGAAGGCCATTTACCACTGGCGCAACAAATTTGTTACGACGGGTTGCAAAGAGAAGCGGACGTCCCAGTCGACGATGCCATCCTGGGACCGCTATGGCAAGAATTCGATTACCGTATTGCCGTCTGCCGAGTCACTCATGGTTCGCCTATCGAATGTTTGTAAAAAAAAAAATTCAGAGTTTCTCTTCAAAATCCAATATGTATGACATCTGTCCAATGTTTAGTTCTTGAGCAATAAATAATTGAAAGTGTTCCCAGACTTTTTGTACACCCTGTACAATGGCTAGACAAACGTACCTGCTATAGATAAAGCAACATTGGTTTGCTACTTCTCGGCTTGCTCTTGCCCAGTAGTGCAACATCGCTGTCTGAAGAGTCACTGATGGGAGGGATACATTCCTCATTATCAGTAGCACTTGCAGCGTCATCTTCTCGTAATTCATCAGCTTCACAAACATCACAAGGACCTTATCCTTCGGATTCACCATCTGAGATTGACATCAAATATTTTAAAATTTCTTCATCAGACAAACCGCGTCTTTGAACCGCCATTACAAAACAACTGAAATGTGGACAACACAAACTGCGCCACTTGAGCAACAAAGCTTCGTTGTTCATCGACAATGAGTCTGCAGAAGACAATAATCAAATTAGGATGGTGAACAACAATAGCTTTGGACATGTCCGAACGCTATTGTTCACATTTCGGTACCCGTCAAAATGACGGATTTTGGTCCCTGTAGCAGGAGTTGTTTGGGACACTTTTCAGAATGATCCTACTGGGTCAATTCTTTGCAGATGGCTACCTAACAAATATTTATGAAAAGTCATAGAAAATGGGACCAACGGAAGAATCCGTTTAGGAGAAAGAATACTCGTCGGGTGCAGTGCCTCTAGTGTTAAAATGCTGTACATGCTGTCACTGTTATCTTGTCCCCAAATTTTCCACAAAATAGGGCCTTAGTAGTGTTTCATAACTGCACTACATTTGAAGTTTTCTGGCATCATCACTGTCTGTGAATTTAATCTTGCACAAATCACTTAACTGATCAGATGACATGATAGCACAATGGCTGGAAACAAATAATGCAACAGACCCTTCAGCTTGAGTCATTTCTAAAGATTCTTTCACGATTTGAAAGGTATTTTTGCTTGTCTTACCCTAGAAAATGGCGCTGCAGCTGTCTTTCTGTTCTTTCTTGGTAGCTAATACGTCAGCATAATGCACCAACAAAGTACAGCGACAAAATTTACAATTGCTCTTGTGTCATCACTTTCAACTCTTTCAAGCCACTCTGCAAATTTACGATCGCGCAGCCATTCAGCACGAAATTTGTGTGTTTACTGTGCCTTTCCTTTAATCATTCACTGAGGCAAAACAACCCCATTTTCACAACGGCACTACAGCTGTCACTCGCACAGTGTATCCTGGAGCCTGACAGTCGGCGGCGAACGTAAACAAACGACGACTTACCGCGGCGCCCCTGTTCCCTGCTTCTTGCGAAACCTGGATGAATTAATGGTTACATGGGTCGCTGATCCCTTCTAGTGTTGTGAGAGTCGTATTCGAAAAACGCAATAGATCGATATTAGTTTCTGCACTCATTTCAAAATAAGAAATGGAAACACCGAGCAATGCACAACACGAAGCAAAGCAAAGCAAAGCACACAAAGCTAAGGCGCAATTGTTTCTTGAGGTTGGCATTTTCGTAAGCGTGGTAGTTCACGTCCGACCTCTATCCGTATCTTAAGCAACCATAGACCAACCCTCCCCGCCCCCTCGATTTATAAATACTATAGAGCATAACTATACGGGCGCACAACAATACGGGAACGGAGACAGAATACCGTGTATTATAAACGTTTAGCTGATATAATAAATTTAAGAGCTACTAGACGTTAGAAAATTAAATAGTGTTGTTGCTGTATGTTGCATGGAAAAAGTGTTTTTAAAAATAATATTACTGCCAAACTGCGCAAATATTTTTAAAATCCAACAAAATTCCCACAAGCGACTGGATACAAAATTTGCATCCAGACAGGTACTCAAATGCACTAGATTTAGTTGGAAAACTACTAGCTTGCCAACACGGCCACTTGGAGTGCTAGTGTCGCTCCATCTGTCAAACGTAACAAGTTTCGCAGCACAGTGTCGCGATTGGTTACATATACACCTGAGAGGGTCAAGTGGGGATTTTCATGTTGTTAATACGCATTGAATATCGCTGCAGAAACCCAGAGCAAGTTACGGGGCGCCTCGGCTAGTGATCGACTGCTGAAACGAGTACCTGGTCGACAGCAGTGGGAAGCCGATAGCCGTGGAAGAATAAGGCCGCCACCAAAGAATCAGCCTTTCCAAGAAAAAAGATTGTGAAAAAAAAGTTCTCTTCTGTTCGTAGCCGCAAGAGAATGTGTAATGAACTGTATCGCCTCAAGCAGGATATTGCATTTATTACTGAATGTTATTATTGCCTTTAAAGGTTAGTTAAGAGATTCGAAGTGGCGGCTTACTGCGTATATTGCGAAAAACTAATTTCTGTTCAAAGTGACTTATAGTAGGACTCTTGATGTTTTAGTCTGTTGAACTACAGTGATACCAGATGACCGAATTGGAAGATTAGACTCATTAGAGTTGGTTTGGATTGAGGATCGACAATATATTTTTCTTTTCAAATGACTATTTTGTGGAAGTGAGTTGCTCCTAGAAATCTATGATTTTCCTGAAGAGCCGGCCGCTGTGGACGAGCAGTTCTAGGCGCTTCAGTATGGAACCACGCTGCTGCTACGATCGCAGGTTCGAATCCTGCCTCGGGCATGGATGTGTGTGGTGTCCTTTGGTTAGTTAGTTTTCAGTAGTTCTAAGTCTAGGGGACTGATGACCTCAGATGTTAAGTCCCATAGTGCTTAGAGCCATTTGAACCATTTTACTCAAGATTCGAAGTATTCAAGCTCGCCCTCGGCGATTTCTGGACAGTGAAACATGATATTAATTCAGGGCTGGATTACTATCAGAATACTAAAATACACGGGGATAATTACACAGGCCCCATATTCGAGTGCTGCCTCCGTAGGCCGATAACTCGCACTTGGCGCGCCTGCGTTCCTGCTGGCCGACTGGTTGACAACAATAGTTACACCGAGCATAGTAAGCGCCAGAAGCTTATGAGACCCGCTGCCAAAGTTACCGGCGACCTGTCCTTGTAAAGTGAGACGAAGCGTCATCATTGGATAAACCGCATTTGTTGGATGTTGTCTGGAGATACATCATCAAGCAAACGAAGCAACTCGTGCCTGGGAAACTTTGATGTGTCCAGCAAGATGTTGCGGAAAGAAGTAGCGGTTAATGATTCCACCGCAGACCCTGAGTTCGAACCTGTGGTGACGTCGTATCTTGTCGCACTTTATGACTGTTTTCATAAGCCTAGCCCTGACTGTTAGATCACTGAAGATCCCACCACATGAAAAGCTAGCCTTACCAGCGAATAAGGTACATGCTAAGAACTGCAGAAGCAGAATGATATTCTTGGCTGAAAGTCTGCCACTGAAGGTGATATGGGTACAGAAGATTTTCATGCAGAATGTTGCAGATTGTCGTGTGATTAACGCCTTCCGTTCTCGCAGTTCCCGGTGTTTTGTCCACAGGGAGAAGAACCCATTCTTCAAGCCCAGGCATCGTACATCGCGTAGTTTCCCACCACCTGCAACTCTCTTCTCAAATGAGACTGTCTCTCGCATGGTGGAGTCGTACAAGCGTTCTTGTACGTGGCAACTGTCACCAACGGTAAGAAGCAAGATGTGAAAAATCAAGTCACGTTGATAGGATCTGCCGACCGGAGAAAAGCGTTCGACAGTGTAAAATGGTGCAAGATGCTCGAAATTCTAAGAAAAATAGAGATAAACTATAGGGAAAGTCGAAGAGACAATACTTACAAGAATCAAGAAGGAACAATAACACTAGAAGACCAAGAACGAAGTGCTCAGATTAAAAGGGTGTAAGACAAGGACGTAGTCTTTGGTCCCTACCGTTCAATCTACATATCGAAGACGCAATGACGGGAATAAAGGATAGGTTCAAGAGCGGCATTAAAATTCGAGGTAAAAGGATATCAACGATAAGATTTGTTGATGACATTGCTGTCCTCAGTGGAAAAGAAGAAGAATTACAGGACCTGTTGAATGGAATGAACAGTACAGAGAGTACAAAATATGGACTGAGAGCAAATCGAAGAAAGTAATGAGGAGTAACAGAAATGAGAACAGCGAGAAACTTAACACCAGGATTGAGGCTCACGAAGTAGAGGAAGTTACGGGATTCTGTTACGTAGGCACCGAAATAACCCATATTCCATATTGATTGGAGGAAGGAGGTCATAAAAGTAGACTAGCACTCACAGAAATGGCATTACTGGCCAAGGGCAGTCTACTTGTATCAAATGTAATTTGTGGAACAGATTTCTCAGAATGTCGGTTTGGACATCTGTTAAGACATCAGGGAATAACTGATTGTACTAGAGGGGGTTGTGTGGAGGAAGACAGAGAGAGGAATACATCCAACAAATAATTGAGGACGTAGGTTCCAACTGCTACTCTGAGATGACACGCAGAGCATATCCATCATTTCAAGCCCTATAGGGAATAAGTTGTAATGAAAGTTACTCTAAAATAGCACTAACGATAATCAAACAAAACAAAACAAATACCCTGACCAAATGAAAATAAGAAAGTGAGTAAAAGCGCACATTTGCGGTAAATTACACACTCAGGAGTCTCTACAAGGAACTAACTTCATATCTCTCCAAGAATTTTCGGACACATGGTCATATGAAATTTTGCAAATTTTCTGACACGTTTTTATTCACTCTCTGTACAAAAATAGTAATTTTAGAATTTAGCCCTCTCTAGGATAAAGTTCTGTGGATACCTATGTGCCTAATTACAACACAGAGGGCGATACAGATGACTGGAATCCATAAGCTCACAAATAGGTTTGCCAGGTCTAATATTCTCAGGTCCAAAAACAGAAAAACAGGGCTCGGCATATTATTGAGCTCGACATTTTGCCCTAAAAGCCAGCCAACCTATTTTAGACAGAAATAGAATCTCTGGGTGTTTCCATTCGCTTGTTGATGTTGTGGTCTTCAGTCCTGAGACTGGTTTGATGCTGCTCTCCACGCTACTTAATCCAGTGCAAGCCACTTCATTTCCCAGTACCTACTACATCCTTCTGAATCTGCTTAGTGTATTCATTTCTTGGTCTCCCTCTACGATTTTTACCCTCCACGCTGCCCTCCAATACAAAATTGGTGATCCCTTGATGCCTCAGAACATGTCCTACCAACCGATCCCTTCTTCTAGTCAAGTTGTGCCACAAACTCCTCTTCTCCCCAATCCTATTCAGTACCTCCTCATTAGTTATGCGATCTACCCATCTAATCTTCAACATTCTTCTGTAGCACCACATTTCGAAAGCTTCTATTCTCTTCTTGTCCAAACTAGTTATCGTCCATGTTTCACTTCCATACATGGCTACACTCCATACAAATACTTTCAGAAACGACTTCCTGACACTTAAATCAATACTCGATGTTAACAAATTTCTCTTCTTCAGAAACGCTTTCCTTGCCATTGCCAGTCTACATGCTATATCCTCTCTACTTCGACCATCATCAGTTATTTTGCTCCCCAAATGGCAAAACTCCTTTACTACCTTAAGTGTCTCATTTCCTAATCTAATTCCCTCAGCATCACCCGACTTAATTCGACTACATTACATTATCCTCGTTTTGCTTTTGTTGATGTTCATCTTATATCCTCCTTTTAAGACACTGCCCATTCCGTTCAACTGCTCTTCCAAGTCCTTTGCTGTCAATGACAGAATTACAATGTCATCGGCGAACCTTAAAGTTTTTATTTCTTCTGCATGGATTTTAATACCTACTCCGAATACCTACTCCAGTCGCTTATTAATAATCAATTCCAGTCAATTTTTAGCGAGATCAAACTCAAACGTGTTTGAACTAAAAAAAAAAAAACAGTCGCTAAACAGCCATATAATTCGGCAATTATCACAGCAACTAAGTTCTCAGTTTCCTTAATTGCTCAGTCCTCTTGCTAACATAATCTTCTGTCAAAATAAAGAAAAGTTTTTCGTTAACGAAATAAACAATTATCTAGTCTTCTGGGACTGTAAACGAAAAGATCTTCAATAACTTTTCGTAATTTCATTTACATTAAGTAAATAATAATACATAGTTATGTAGTAACATTTTGTCATTTGAAACCACTGTATCAAGATAGTTCTTTTTCTTGTAAATCATTTCTTGGATCTCTTTGTGACTGTATTGGTTTGCAGTTTATTGCGTTCCTTGTTCCACTGGGAGTTTACGAAAGAGAACACTTTTTTTAACCATGAATTTCCTGAAATTTTGCTACTGATCAATGAATTTACTGTCATGCAACTTTTTTTCTGATGGTCTCTCTCTTGATTCCTTCCTATAATTTTTCCTCGAGCTTACGTCATTAACTTGGAATGGACCGTAGATGTGCATTCTCTACTTAGTCGCTATAAAGCCTACCAAAAGCCGGACTTGTATGTACACTCCTGGAAATGGAAAAAAGAACACATTGACACCGGTGTGTCAGACCCACCATACTTGCTCCGGACACTGCGAGAGGGCTGTACAAGCAATGATCACACGCACGGCACAGCGGACACACCAGGTACCGCGGTGTTGGCCGTCGAATGGCGCTAGCTGCGCAGCATTTGTGCACCGCCGCCGTCAGTGTCAGCCAGTTTGCCGTGGCATACGGAGCTCCATCGCAGTCTTTAACACTGGTAGCATGCCGCGACAGCGTGGACGTGAACCGTATGTGCAGCTGACGGACTTTGAGCGAGGGCGTATAGTGGGCATGCGGGAGGCCGGGTGGACGTACCGCCGAATTGCTCAACACGTGGGGCGTGACGTCTCCACAGTACATCGATGTTGTCGCCAGTGGTCGGCGGAAGGTGCACGTGCCCGTCGACCTGGGACCGGACCGCAGCGACGCACGGATGCACGCCAAGACCGTAGGATCCTACGCAGTGCCGTAGGGGACCGCACCGCCACTTCCCAGCAAATTAGGGACACTGTTGCTCCTGGGGTATCGGCGAGGACCATTCGCAACCGTCTCCATGAAGCTGGGCTACGGTCCCGCACACCGTTAGGCCGTCTTCCGCTCACGCCCCAACATCGTGCACCCCGCCTCCAGTGGTGTCGCGACAGGCGTGAATGGAGGGACGAATGGAGACGTGTCGTCTTCAGCGATGAGAGTCGCTTCTGCCTTGGTGCCAATGATGGTCGTATGCGTGTTTGGCGCCGTGCAGGTGAGCGCCACAATCAGGACTGCATACGACCGAGGCACACAGGGCCAACACCCGGCATCATGGTGTGGGGAGCGATCTCCTACACTGGCCGTACACCACTGGTGATCGTCGAGGGGACACTGAATAGTGCACGGTACGTCCAAACCGTCATCGAACCCATCGTTCTACCATTCCTAGACCGGCAAGGGAACTTGCTGTTCCAACAGGACAATGCACGTCCGCATGTATCCCGTGCCACCCAACGTGCTCTAGAAGGTGTAAGTCAACTACCCTGGCCAGCAAGATCTCCGGATCTGTCCCCCATTGAGCATGTTTGGGACTGGATGAAGCGTCGTCTCACGCGGTCTGCACGTCCAGCACGAACGCTGGTCCAACTGAGGCGCCAGGTGGAAATGGCATGGCAAGCCGTTCCACAGGACTACATCCAGCATCTTTACGATCGTCTCCATGGGAGAATAGCAGCCTGCATTGCTGCGAAAGGTGGATATACACTGTACTAGTGCCAACATTGTACATGCTCTGTTGCCTGTGTCTATGTGCCTGTGGTTCTGTCAGTGTGATCATGTGATGTATCTGACCCCAGGAATGTGTCAATAAAGTTTCCCCTTCCTGGCACAATGAATTCACGGTGTTCTTATTTCAATTTCCAGGAGTGTATTTGGCCGAACACGACCGTAAAAAGCCGTAATTTTGCGGCTAAAGCCCGACGCTTGTCAACCATTCTCAAATAAGTTCGGTGCTCCAGTACAAGAGTTGCCCATCCACTATTTCGCTGCACTGCCAGGGCCGCTGGAACGTCCTTGGCCGGACACCACGGGAAATCCCAGATACCAGACGCGGGACGTCATCTGAGAGGGGACTCCCAGCCCTTCTGCACTCATCTTCCCGCCCAGTGCCGGCCCAGGCGCAGCTCCTGTCGTGTCGAGAGTTGTCCAGTAGCAACCCAGCGCACTTCTCAGAACGTGTTTAATTTCCACGAGTTCGCGCGATGTTCACGATTCCCTCTACACATTGTACGTCATCAAAGAGACGTTGGAGGATGACACCAAAGGAAATCCAAGTTATATACTTGTATTGTGCGTTAAGGGGCTCCGGAACGCCCTATACTTGCAATGTTAAAATAACGCTTATAAATTACTTCTTTCCTCACAAAGTATTTGAGGTAGGAAGTTGAACTTTTTACAGATTATTTATTGGAATATGGGCTACAACTTAACACAGGGATTTTACAAAATTTTAGTTCAGTTATTAAAGATGATTTTTTTTTCAATTGTAATCAAAATTCACAACATTTTTTTGCAATTTTTTATTTATATATTCAAAAATATACAGTTTTTGGAAAAAGGCTGTGTTAAATTATGCAGAAGGTACTGTGTAACATTTACTGAAAGTTTGAAACAAATATGTTTGGAAGATCCTTAGAAAACATGTAATTAGTATGAGAAAATAAAAGTTTTGGGAATCGAGCGACAAAGATTGGATTAACTTTTTAATGCATTCCAGGTCCATAGGACGGATTATCTTCATCCTCTGCAAACTCCTCCTCCAGCTTCCTCTTGTTCCTCCTCCTGTTTACTCCTGCTTGTATTTCTAGACTCTTTACAGCCCTGTCTGCAGCCCGAAGGCGTTCCTTGTCTAAAGCAAGCATCGCTCGTACCATGTTAGAACCTATCTTCATTCCCATATTTCTAAATACCTTGCACCTTACAATGTTGCCATCATTGAAAGTCGCAACAGCAACTTTACTTTTACTCATTATTATACTTCAACAAAACAGAGACTCAAGAAACAGAATTAATTACGAATATTTTCGAGATAACGACAGAGTAAATACACATGAAACAATCGACAATCACACCAGCGATATATATTGAACCATCACAGGTTAGCCACAACCCATACTTTATCTCACATCACCAAAATGTACCTGATGAACACGGACGTTAATAATAACACCATTTGACAGCAGTTTAACAGCGCCACAGTGGGTCACGCCCATGTAGACCACATTTCAAAAAAAAATTTAAAAATAGTTGTAGTCTCCGGAATTGAATAAATTATATATCTATTAAAAGGTAATAGTCTGCAGATTCAGAAAACGCAAAAATGTAAAAATTGAACTTTTCATGATTTTGAGCCTTTCCGGAGCCCCTTAATCGGGGACCTAGAAACGACGGAGAGCTCCGTCCCCGTCGCAGCCGCAGCGGTCCACAGCCCCAGGACGACTACCGCAGTCCACTTCACCCCTCCACCGCCCCACACCGAACCCAGGGTTATTATGCGGTTCGGCCTCCAGTGGACCCCCCCCCCTCCCCCCCACCCTCTCCCAGGGAAAGTCTCACACCAGACGAGTGTAATCCCTATGTTTGCGTGGTAGAGTAATGGTGGTGTACGCGTACGTGAACTGGTCCGCGCAGCAATCGCCGACATAGTGTAACTGAGGCGGAATAAGGGGAACCAGCCCGCATTCGCCGAGGCAGATGGAAAACCGCCTAAAAATCATCCACAGACTGGCCTGTTCACCGGACCTCGACACAAATCCGCCGGGCGGATTCGTGCTGGGGACCGGCGCTCCTTCCCGCCCGGAAAGCCGTGCATTAGCCCTTTGCACTCCGTAAAGCATGCACAAGGCGGCATCGCGCGCTCTTGTTTAAATAGCCGCTCCCTGGGCGGCAGCGCGCCACAGAGAATTGCGCGTATCTCCTTGTGGAAGCAATGAACCCATTGACCAAGACTTAGGGTGTATATTAAAACAAAAAATGCGCTTTCATTCAAATATATTTACAGAAACATGACAGTAAAAACTTTTCTTGGTGTGATATTTTTACAATAGGAACTTCGCTAGCGCAAAAGTGATGGCCTCTCAGAAACACTTCTCATCCGATTTTAATTCACTATTCACTAAAAAAAGACTGAAGCTTTAAACATCTCATAGTCAAATATGTTAGCTTGATAATGAACTGACAATCTCTTCGTAATTCGTTAAGTTTATGGTTCAACTTTGAAATAAAGTAAGCCATTGCATGTGCTTATGGGGAATTTTCATGTTACTACCAGTTTACTCTTGGTTTACGTTATACCATACATTATTGGCTTTGAAATGTAGCTAACATATCAAAGTTCTATTTAGAGTTTGCCCTAAAGTGATATCTATTTTTATTCTCGAGTTATTAGTTTGTATGTGTATCGTAAGATTAGTGCGTGGTTCATCCAATACTGTACTGCACATTGTTTAGGACTGAAATAATTCTTAAACACATTGAACTGAACTACCCAAAAAAGAAGTACCTCCTTTCCTTTCTTTATACACATGGCATCAGTATGTAGCATTGATACCGAGTACAGTCAGAATCGACATGAAGCATGTTAGAGCTACAAATAATCGTGTCAATGAGGCTCGACATCGGAGCGGAAAACAAAATTTGCAATGTTGAGCCCCACTCGACGGGGAAGCGGAAAGCGTTAGACCGCACGGCCAACCGTGCGGGCAAAGTTATATACTTACTTCACTTTACTTTACATGTGGCAAGGGCCTGCTCGATGAGTCTCTTCCAATTCTCTCTGTCGAGTGCACTATTTGTACATTTTGAGTTGATGTTCATCCTAGATGTATCGTCACGGATGTTATCTGACCACCGAATTATGCGCCTTTCTCTCGTTCCCTCTATTGTACTGCAGAATGCTATTCTAGGTAGTTTGCTCTCCGTCATTCTTGCAATATGACCAGCCCAGCTAGGATTGCCAGGTGACCAGCTTTAACATGACATGTCCGGCTGTTTGCGATAATGTCCAGCCACATACGAGGCGTATTCGGAAAGTAAGGTCCGATTAGGCGCGAAATGGAAACCACTGTCAAAATCTGACGGAACTTTGCACAGATCTGTTGGGCAGTGTCTTTAGTGTGCCTGTCGATCGCTTCACGTCGCTCTTTTCAGGTCAGAGCGCGAAGTCATCACGTACAAATGCCTAAAGTAACAGTGTCTCCTGCCAAGTATGTGGATCTGGTAAGAAATTTCGCCTGAAACTATGCAGCACACATAACATAAATGTCATGCGTTTCTTTCTTCAAGACAATTCTCAGCCGCATTCTGCAGCAACAACGAAGACGCTTCTGCAGCATTTTCGGTGGGAAGTGTTTGATCATCCACAATACAGCCCCTAATTGGTTCCCTCCGTTGTTCACCTCTGCTCACATGAACCCCTGGCTACTACGACAACATTTTGGCGCAAACAACGAAAGGCAGACCAGCGATGAGAATTGGCGGAAAGCACAGGCGGCTGCTTTCTGTGGCGAGGGTACTGGAAAGTTTGTGTAACGCCACGACAAATCTCTAAGTCGGAGCGGCGACTATTTAGAGAGGTAGTTGGAAGGTGTGGCTAACTATAGCGAATAAAAATTTTTTGATTTTCACTGTGGTTTTCATTTCGCGGCCGATCGGACATTTGCCTTTCGAACAGCCCTCATATAAACAGGGTAGGCCTGTCCAGGTTTAGTTATGCTTTTTAGCGATAACTAGAGAACGCACAACTAACCCGCCAGGGTAGCCGAGCGTACTAACCCGCTACTTCCTTGACTCGGGTAGGCGCGCCAACCCCGGATCGAATCCGCCTGGCGGATTAACGACGAGGGTTGGTGTGCCGGCCAGCCTGGATGTGGTTTTTAGGCGGTTTTCCACATCTCACTAGGTGAATACCGGCCTGGTCCCCATGTTCCGCCTCAGTTACACGCGCCACAGACATTTGAAACACATCCGCACTATTTCACGATTTACACTAGACACACACAGTTGGGGGACACTAATTCCGTCCGTCCTAATACGGGATGGCGGCAGGAAGGGCATCCGGCCATCCCCAACACTTACACTGCCAAATCCGTTGTAACCACGCCGACCCTGCGATCGCTGCGTGACTATGGCATCTACATCTACATCTACATCTACATCTACATCCATACTCCGCAAGCCACCTGACGGTGTGTGGCGGAGGGTACCCTGAGTACCTCTATCGGTTCTCCTATCCCAATCAAAAATCTCGGAATATTAAGAGATTGATATAGACCCACCAAAATCAGGTATAAGAATTTAGAACAAAAATGATAAATATCTGCACAACTGCCAAATACCACTTAAAATCCTGAACGACAATAGCTGATGCTCTACCCTCGCAACAAACAGCAAAAACTATCGATATTTTGTATAGAATAAACCTAAAGTTGCGTTGACAGATAATTCTTTGACCAGTGGCAAAATTTCACGAAATTCATGCAATCAAAGCAAGATGACATCGCATTGTAAAAAGTTTTCGACACATGTAAAGTGGACAGCTTATTTTCAATCACAGCACAATGAAGAATTTAATTCTTTATGACTGAAAATGGCAGAATATTGCTTTGCAATTCCAGGCAATATGCCAGCGTTGGTAGGGTGATCCGTTTCGTAAACGCCCAATGGAGAAAGGAGCGCATTAAACTGTAAACCAAAAGAATCACAAAATGATTTCGCAAATAGTAACATTCCTGATGAAGTTGGTGCAGTGAAAAATATTAATACTTCACAACAATTTATTGTTCTCTCTCTGTAAGTCTAAATGAAATGACAAAAGTTATTGAATATCTTTTCCTTTTACGTCCCAGAAAAAATATAATTAATATAAACGTGGCATAAAGATAATTGTTTATTTTGTTTAATGAAGAACTTTTGCTTTACTTTGGCATAAATTATGATAGAAAGAAGACTTAGTATTAACAAGATCTACTGATTTAATTGATAATTGTAAGAATAATAATTACGATGGACATTGCTGGCGCCGCACGAGAGGCGCAACTATAGTGATTCGCTGTGGAGCGTGTGTCTCAGCTGATTTACGCACCGCGTCGCATAATGCAGTCAGGCATATGATTTTTCGTATACACGAAAAATCTGCAACATACAACATTGTATTTTTAGTTGACAGTTGTGCGAACCTTGAACTCATTCACTTCCTCTTCGACTTTGAAGACAATGTTACGGCGTCCAGCTTGCTCTGCTTACATTTCTTCTTTCTCCGAAGTATTACACGTACCGGTGATACAAATGGATAGAGCAGGTGACTTCGCGCCATAAAAATTACGAGTAATATATCTCACATTATTAGTGAACTAAACAGAAATTCACGTCCTCCTTCTATCATGGACGGGAAAAGACAGACAATATAAGATCGATGAAATATCCGATGGGGGTTTTTACTATACATCAAGCACTGCAGTCGGCCAAAAACAAGCCCCTCGAAGTGGTATCGGTATGTGGATGATACCTTTGTAATATGGGATCATGAGGAAGAAAACTTGAATGCTTTCCTGGTACACTTAAATAGCATCAACCCAAAGATTAAATTTACTATGGAGAAGGAGAAGAATGGACAACTTAACTTCTTGGATGTATCAGTTATCAAACGGGCGGATGGGACCTTAGGCCATAAGGTCTACAGGAAAGGTACACATACTGATTGCTACCTCCATAAGAACTCAAACCACCACCCTAGGCAAAAGAGGGGGGGTCATAAAAACACTAGTGGATGGGGCCAATAATATTTGTGAACCAGGCTACTTACAAGAAGAACTAAATCATTTACGAACGGCCTTTGCGAAAAATGGTTATACGAAAAACGAGATTAACTGAGCACTTCACCCAAATAGAAAAATGCCTAAAAGTAGGAGACAGCAACAACCATCAGCTGGAAAAGTATTTCTTCCGTTCATCCATAATATCACCTATCGCATTGGGAAAGTACTAGCCAAGTTTCAGGTAGAGACCATTTTTAGACCTACTAAGAAAATTAGTGAATGCCTAAGATCAACAAAAGATGCTCGTCACCCCCTAGCCACCCCAGGGGTATATAAAATTCCGTGTAGTTGTGGCAGGGTTTACATAGGAACTACAAAAAGAAGCATCAATACACGGCTGACGGAGCACAAAAGAAACTGTCGCTTGGGACATATCGACAAATCGGCAGTAGCGGAACATGTTTTTAAGGATGGAGATCGCGAAATAAAATTTGGTGAAACAAGCGTGCTAGCGAGGACGTCGCACTATTATACACGTATGTATAGAGAGGCAATTGAAATCCACAAACATCAATACAATTTTAATCGTAAAGAAGAAGGATTAAAATTGGATAAGATATGGCGGTCGACGTTGCATCAATCACGTGACAATCGATTGCCTGCAATCGAGAGAACAGACGATAGCCAGAGATAGCTGCACATCGACGCCACGTGACGTGCGGTGGCGCCCCCTACGATATCCACAAAAGCGGCGGCCCCAGCTCCTAGCAGCCAGTCGTTGACTCACCTCGGAAGATGTTCTCCGTAGTTAAGAACTAAACGTCAGGGAGAAGAAGTTCTACAGATCGACCACGGCAACTTAGCCCGGAAGCGTTTACAGATGAAGACGCCGACCGTGAAAGCCTACATGGAATGATTCAAATTATAAGGTTGTTTGTTGACTGTCTTTTTAGTTCAAGCACATTTAAGTTTGATCTCGCACAAAACTGACCTTAATTGATTATTAAGCAACAACTGAAAATATCAAACTGACTACTTTTATTTAAAATAGGTAATCTGGCTTTTGGAGCGAAACGTCAAGCTAAACACAATTCGCGACCTGGTGACCCTAAAACCAGCTCAACCCTCTCTTCTTTGGCACTTGACGATGTTACGGCGTTCGCACAGTTCACGTAGTTCCTCACTTGTTCACATCCTCCATTCCACGTTATTTCCAGGTCCAAAATTTTTTCTTTAGAATATTAACAGTTTTTCTCATCTTTCTTTTTAAATATTAACGTTTCGTATCTGTATACTGTTGTCGTTACAACAGTTGTTTGATACAAGGGGATTTTTCTATTTCTATGTCCGTTCTGTTCTTGTAATTAAAAAGACTCTCTAAATTCTTGTAGCGATCAGATGTCTTGAAAGTGATGAGTCCATCTACAGTCAAAGTGGACCACCTCGGATGTTCTTAGTCAAGATTAGATACTCTGTCCTCTCTTCATTCACACTTACTTCTGTTTTGTGAGCCATTGTGTAACGATTTTGCATCACTCTGATCAATTCTCTCTTGGAACCAGTTATTAATGCTGCATCATCTGGGAAGGTAATTCTAGTAGCTTTCAGCGCCTGAAACTGGATCCCATGTCGATTAGTTTTAGTAAATTCTCTACCAAACTTCTCCAAGACGAAGTTAAATAAGATAGGGCAAATAACTTGTCCTTGTGTCAGTCTAGTGCACACAGTAAAATTTACAGTTTCTCCTAAAAGTGTCTTTGTAGGACATACACTTCCGTCTACATGCATTTTAACTACTCTAATAAATTTCAAATGATGGAAAACGCATAATTTGAAAAGGATAATCACAACTTGGATCTGCTCATACCAGATGGTTTGTTATCTAATTTTTAGAGGATTTAAAATTCTCTCATTATATTTAGGAGTGTCTTCGATTTATGGATACAAAAACCAAGAGGCAATCCTACATACAATCACGATCGGATTATATTTTGGATCGTCTGTCGGTTTGTTGTTGTGGTCTTCAGTCCTGAGACTGGTTTGATGCAGCTCTCCATGCTACTCTATCCTGTGCAAGCTTCTTCATCTCCCAGTATCTACTGCAACCTACATCCTTCTGAATCTGCTTAGTGTATTCATCTCTTGGTCTCCCTCTACGATTTTTACCCTCCACACTGCCCTCCAATGCTAAATTTGTAATCCCTTGATGCCTCAAAACATGTCCTACCAACCGATCCCTTCTTCTAGTCAAGTTGTGCCACAAACTTCTCTTCTCCCCAATCCTATTCAATACCTCCTCATTAGCTACGTGATCTACCCACCTTATCTTCAGCATTCTTCTGTAGCACCACATTTCGAAAGCTTCTATTCTCTTCTTGTCCAAACTATTTATCGTCCATGTTTCACTTCCATACATGGCTACACTCCATACAAATACTTTCAGAAACGACTTCCTGACACTTAAATCTATACTCGGTGTTAACAAATTCCTCTTCTTGAGAAACGCTTTCCTTGCCATTGCCAGTCTACATTTTATATCCTCTCTACTTCGACCATCATCGGTTATTTTACTCCCTAAATAGCAAAACTCCTTTACTACTTTAAGTGTCTCATTTCCTAATCTAATTCCCTCAGCATCACCAGACTTAATTTGACTACATTCCATTATCCTCGTTTTGCTTTTGTTGATGTTCATCTTATATCCTCCTTTCAAGACACTGTCCATTCCGTTCAACTGCTCTTTCAAGTCCTTTGCTGTCTCTGACAGAATTACAATGTCATCGGCGAACCTCAAAGTTTTTACTTCTTCTCCATGAATTTTAATACCTACTCCGAATTTTTCTTTTGTTTCCTTTACTGCTTGCTCAATATACAGATTGAATAACATCGGGGAGAGGTTACAACCCTGTCTTACTCCTTTCCCAACCACTGCTTCCCTTTCATGCCCCTCGACTCTTATAACTGCCATCTGGTTTCTGTACAAACTGTAAATAGCCTTTCGCTCCCTGTATTTTACCCCTGCCACCTTCAGAATTTGAAAGAGAGTATTCCAGTCAACATTGTCAAAAGCTTTCTCTAAGTCTACAAATGCTAGAAAGGTAGGTTTGCCTTTTCTTAATCTTTCTTCTAAGATAAGTCGTAAGGTCAGTATTGCCTCACGTGTTCCAACATTTCTACGGAATCCAAACTGATCTTCCCCGAGGTCGGCTTCTACCAGTTTTTCCATTCGTCTGTAAAGAATTCGCGTTAGTATTTTGCAGCTGTGACTTATTAAACTGATAGTTCGGTAATTTTCACAGCTGTCAACACCTGCTTTCTTTGGGATTGGAATTATTATATTCTTCTTGAAGTCTGAGGGTATTTCGCCTGTCTCATACATCGTGCTCACCAGATGGTAGAGTTTTGTCATGACTGGCTCTCCCGAGGCCATCAGTAGTTCAAATGGAATGTCTGTCGGTTTATATACATGTAATTGACAGCTACTCATGTATATATGTATATAGGGTGCCCAAAAACTTCTAAACGGGCAGAATGCAGTATTTTATCTTGGACAGGGAATCATGTACAGATAGACATGGTACCAGGTGTGCCCTTTGGTATTGTGACACAGCCACTACTATTTGGAACATGTCTCTTGGGCTCTGGAGAGCCCATCTATACTCTGCAAACCACAATGAATGATTTACGGAGGTCTTCCATGGTGTCACTTATCAGGATGTTTTCCCCATTCTATTAGCGTATGGACCGCGGGAAGAAGGTTATTTAAATTAATAATTAATGTAGTCTTGTCCTCATGATCCCTACGGTAGTGATACGAGGGTTGTTCGGAAAGTAAGGAACGATCAGTCGCGAAATGGATGCCCAGGGAAAATCAAAACTGTTTTCTTTGCACATTTAGCTGTACCTTCCAGGTACTTATCTACATAGTCGCTGCTCCGACTTAGACATTTTTCGGAGCGTTATACCAATTTTCCAAAACCATCGTCATAGATGGCAGCCGCCTGTGCTTCCTGATAATTCTCTACGCTGGTCTATAGCGCGTAGCCTGCGCCCAAGTGTTGTCTTCGTATCCAGCGTTTCATGTGAACAGAGATGATACTCAGGACAAGCCAGTTAGGGCTGTGTTGTGGGTGATCGAACACTTCCCATCGAAAAGTTTGCAGGAGCATTTTCACTGCCCCTGCAGAGTGCAGCTGAGAATTGCCATGAAGAAGGAAGTGCGTGGCAGTTGTGTCAGGTGGGCTGCATTCATTAAGGCGAAGTCTCTCAGTGGGCCCTCCTATTTGGCGGGAGACATAGTTGTTCAAGGCACCTTTACTCGCTCACAACTGAAAACAGCGTCTTGATGTGATCGACGGACACTCTAGAGACACTGCTCAAAATGTCTGTGAAAAACCCATCGGATTTTCAGGTGGTTTGCATTTCCCAGCCGATCGTTCCTCACTTTCCTAACAGCCCTTGTATATAGGGGTTCTAATATATTTTTAGACTCAACATTTAAAGCTGGTTCTCGAAACTCTGTAAGTAGGCTATCTCAGAACAGTTCAGGGATATCTTCAAGAGTCTGCTAGTTCAGTTTCCTAAAGCATCTGTGTGACACCCTCCAATGGATCATAAAAACCAGTGACCACTCTGCCTACCCTTCTTTACATATGTTCAATATCCTGTCTTAGTCCTTAGTCCTATTTAGTATGGGCCCCAGACACTTGAGGAATATTGTACCACTGATCCGAAGTGTGTCACCTGCTTCATCTACGACTGAACCTATGTGCTGATTCCATTTCATACCCCCACATATTATTCAATGTTGGCATTTGTATTGGTTGACTGATTCCGACTGTGATTCACTGACATTATATTCCTAGGATACTACGTTTTACTTCAATGAATGGAAGAAGTTAACAGATGTAATTGGAAAGAGCCTTGACTCTCAACTAAAGGCTCAATAACATAGTAGTTAGGTGGGTAAGTATTAGACTGCAAGTTCCAGGTATCTGTCGTAAAGGCTGAAGAACGTAGTCGTTGGTTAGGTGGGTAATATCAGACTGCACATTCCGGTTATCAATCATAAAGGCTCAAGAATGTAGTAAGTGGTTAGGTGGGTAAGTATCAGACTGTAAGTACCGAGTATCAATAATAAAGGCTCAAGAACGTAATCAGTGGTTTGGTGGGTAAGCATCAGACTGCAAGTTCCAGGTATGGCTCATAAAGACTCAAGAATGTAATCAGTGGTTAAATGGGTAATTATCAGACTGCAAGTTCCGGGCATCAATTGTAAAGGCTCAACAATATAGTCAGTGGTTAGGAGGGTAATTATCAGCCTGCAAGTTCCGGGTATCAGTCGTAAAGACTCGAGAACGTAGTAATTAGTTAGGTAGGTAAGTATCAGACTGCAGGTTCCAAGTATCAATCGTTGGTTGGACCTAAAACTGTTCTTGGCACTTATTCCTTCTTTCAACTGTGGCAGCTTCAGTCAAGTTGCACTGTAGGTCTCCCTCTAACTGGCTAAGTAAGCCTGTTTAATAAAACACTGTGGTGTGTAATTATGAGCCAAAACATGATGGCCACTGTCATCCGCGAGGATAAATATCGTCTGGTGGCATAGAGGGCACCAAGTGGAGCAGAGACGAAGGGATATCACTGCAGCGACGACACGGTCTGCAAATGAGAAAATCCACTGACATAAGCAACCTTGACAAAGGACAGATTGCAATGGCTCGGCGCCTGGGAACGAGCCCTTTGGAAACGGCAAAGCAGGTCCTGTGTTTTCGTGCCGCTGTCGTCAGCATGCACAGAAAGGATTGAAGGACGTGGCAACCCCGAGTAAACGATAAGATGTTGGATGTCCACGCCTCATCACTGAATGTTATGTTTGAGGATTGTTCTCCCCGTAAAACAAGACAGGTGACTATCTTTGGCAAATCTGGTGACAGAGTACAAGTGTTTTGGAGCATATTATTAAGTACATATTATTGAACATGTGGCTCCGCAGCGGACGGCCCCTATGTGTCACCATTTTGACACCGTGATGCTGAGGGAATTAGATTAGGAAATGAGACACTTACGGTAGTAGACGAGTTTTGCTATTTGGGGAGCAAAATAACTGATGCTGATGCAGCATGTGCACGGACTATGTGGGTGCGCCGAGGCTCGAGCACTCACATACATTATCTTGTGGGTGCAAAGCACCTGCAAAATTTTTAGTTTGATAAAAACAAAATTCTGGAGGTGGCAGGGGTAAAATAGATGGAGCGAAAGGCTATTTACAATGTGTACAGAAAGCAGATGGCAGTTATAAGAGTCAAGGGACATGAAAGGGAAGCAGTAGTTGGGAAGGGAGTGAGACAGAGTTGTAGCCTCTCTCCGAAGTTGTTCAATCTGTATATTGAGCAGGCAGTGAAGCAAACAAAAGAAAAATTTGGAGTAGAAATTAAAATCCATGGAGAAGAAATAAAAAATTTGAGGTTCGCCAATGACATTGTAATTATGTCAGAGACAGCAAAGGACTTGGAAGAGCAGTTGAACGGAACGGACAGTGTCTTGAAAGGAGGATATAAGATGAACATCAACAAAAGCAAAACGAGGATAATGGAATGTAGTCGAATTAAGTCGGGTGATGCTTAGGGAATTAGATTAGAAAATGAGACACTTACGGTAGTAGATGAATTTTGCTATCTGGGAAGCAAAATAACTGATGATGGTCGAAGTAGAGAGGATGTAAAACGTAGACTGGCAGTGGCAAGGAAAGAGTTTCTGAAGAAGAGAAATTTGATAACATCGATTATAGATGTGTCAGGAAGTCGTTTCTGAAAGTATTTGTATGGATTGTAGCAATGTATGGAAGTGAAACATGGACGATAAATAGTTTGGACAAGAAGAGAACAGAAGCTTTCGAAATGTGGTGCTACAGAAGAATGCTGAAGATAAGGTGGGTAGATCACGTAGCTAATGAGGAGGTATTGAATAGGATTGGGGAGAAGAGAAGTTTGTGGCACAACTTGACTAGAAGAAGGGATCGGTTGGTAGGACATGTTCTGAGGCATCAAGGGATCACCAATTTAGTATTGGAGGGCAGCGTGGAGGGTAAAAGTCGTAGACGGCGAGCAAAAGATGAATACACTAAGCAGATTCAGAAGGATGTAGGTTGCAGTAGGTACTGGGAGAGGAAGCAGCTTGCACAGGATAGAGTAACATGGAGAGCTGCATCAAACCAGTCTCTGGACTGAGGACCACAACAACAACAAAAATAAAATAGAATAAATATTTCTCATTTTCCTTTATCAAAAAGTAATGAACTATTAAAACACTGATATGTAAGTTAAAATTTCTGACCTCTAAAACATATCTGTTTGTTTCAGATGTCTTTGTGCAAAGGCTACCGAGCAATACACTCCCCCGCTCCTTGCCTTTCTCTGGCCAAGTCAAAGGCACTCCTCAGAATAATAGTCGGAATATACTGTAATGGACCCCCGTCTTTTCGGCTAGATTTCATGCTTCCTTACAAATGACACGCTACAATACGCCCACTCCATTCGTCAACAATTGTTTTAAAATATCTGTTTTGCAATATTGAACAATAATAAAGAATAATCCGAGATACAACGAAGTCGATTGTTACGGGCTACTTCAATAGTTTTTAACATAAAAGCGGTATGGTTTAAAATTTCAGTGGCATAGTTTACACGTAATCTGGATTGTTATCGTTTTGTTTGTAGAGACAATGGCTTTGAAGGACGTAGGAGCTTACAGTGTATTGTAGACTGAAGGGGTGTTGCCGCATTTTATGATATGGGGTCAGGATATTAATTTTTTCAGGCGGGTCCGTATCGTGTACGTCACGCCTCTGGGTCTGTGGGTTTGTCCAAGTTCGTTTGAACCCGAGTTTGATATCATTTCTGTTCCTTTTAAGGCAGGTGTGTTACTGATTGGGCTAGTGCAGTCTCAACATTTGCTTACAGGATCGGTATATTTTACTTTATCACAGTACAGGTATTATGACACAGGCACTGTTCATAAAAGATCATAAATGAACGGCAATCATTTTAAAAAATGTCGAGACTTCCCAAAAAATATATACTACATTCCGCCAATGATATGCATCCACAGAAATTTTGGAAAAGTCTGCGCCCTTGGATTGCAGTGGGAACGAGATTATCGAGAATGTACCGTTGATTAATGTTAACGTGTCTCCACGTCGAATAATCCACGTCGTTTATTACTCTAGATTTATAGTCGTGCCCAGATATGCTGTCATCCAGGCGAATGGTGCTCGAAGCATCTACCGCACCAAAGGAGAAGGCTTGTGGGGACCGTATTATGTTATGGCGACTCCCATGGAACCTATGCCAGCAGTCAAAGGCTCAATAACATCTGTGGACTATGTGAATGTTATTACGGTCCTCCCTCGTCCCTTCATCTTGCTGTCTTCCCCGAAAATGATGGCATCTTCTAGCTGGATAACTGTCCATGTCACAAGGCCAGAATCGTGCTACAGTGGTTTTAGGAGCATAATAATAAAGGCACCTTCATGTCTTGGGCAGCAAATTCGCCTGATCTGAACCTGATAGGACACTCTTGGACTCTTATCAGGGACCTGCTCCGCGCCCACAAACAAGCTTCCCGTAATTTATGTGAATTGTGTACGTATCTCCCGAAACATAACAACGACTTGTAGAATCCATGGTATGCAGAATCGCTGCTATACTGGTGCTCCAAAGGTCAACTAACATGCTTTTAAGCAGGTAGCGCCACGCGGGATTAGCTGAGCGGTCTAGGGCGCTGCCGTCATGGACTGTGCGGCTGGCCCTGGCGGAGGTTAGAGTCCTCCCTCGGGCATGCGTGTGTGTGTTTGTCCTTAGAATAATTTATGTTAGGTAATGTGTGTAAGCTTAGGGACTGATGACCTTAGCAGTTAAGTCCCATAAGATTTCACACACAATTTTGAAGCAGGCAGTCATGACGTTTAGGCCCATTGATGTATTAGATTAATGCATTAGTTGGTAACGTGTTTCCATAAGTTTAATAAGCACAACAACAATGTTAACAGAGACTTTAGTCATCAATAATATATTCTCATTCAATGTTTACAACAGTCTACCAACGCTAGGGTAACTTTTCGATTTCACGACTGTAGAAATCACGTGGATTTGAGGCGAAGAATTCGTCGAGCCATGTTTAGTGCGCATTTTCATCCGGAATGGGAGCAAGGTCAGGTGGAAAAGGTGGGAGCGCAATGACTTCCCATCCCACTATTTTTTTTATACTACATAACGTTTTTTGTCAAGCTAGCAGACTGTGGGTGCGCGTCATCGTGGAGTAGCCTCACTTCACGCAGTTTTCCTCGTCGTTGTTCTTGGATTCCTTCTACAGTCTCAGTTGTTAATAAATATCAGCAGCGATGGTTACATATCAGGGAAGCAATTTGTAGTATATTACACTAGGGCTGTTCTACCAGATGCATAACATCTTTTGTGGACGCACGCAGGTCTTTGTACGGGAGTTGCTGCATTGTTTGGGCTCAACCATTCCTTTGTTTCCTTATGTTAGCAGGACACCATGTCTCGTCACCAGTAACGATGCAGGGTTGGAAAGGACGGGGTAGTTCACGAGCCAGTTGGTGGTTAACAATCAGAGATGCACATATGGTCATAGGCAGATTTTTGTGATTTTGGCTTAGATCACGTAGTACTCGATTTTTTTAAACCTTCCCCATTGCATGCAAATATAGCGCGATGGTGGAATGAGCACAGTTCATCACATCTGCCAGCTCTCGAGTACAATGATGTGATTGTTGTGGATCAATACATTTAAACGGACTCCATCAAAGGTCTTCCTGAACGTGGACAGTCACTAATGTTAAACCGATCTTCCTGAAAACGAGAAAACCATTTTGTTGCCGTGCTCTGTCCAATAGCATTATCCCCAAACACGGAGCCAATGTTTCTAGCTGCCTCCGCTACTGTCACCCCTTTATTCAAATCAAACAAAAGAGTACGTAGGAAATATTCCGATATCTCCACTTGGCACTCCATTTTCTGCCGTCTGCAATGCTATCTCTTCCCCTTTTTATCTCCCTCAAGACATACACACACACACACACACACACACACTCACACACACACACGCACGCACACACACATACACACACGCTGATTGTTCATTCTGAGAAGAGATACGACATGGCGGCTGAGGAGAATGGGTGTTTCGATAGAGTCGAATGGCGTCGCTTGATGATGAGAGCTTTATCTGATCACCCAGCCTAGTCAACCATACTTAGCAGACGACAGCGTAAACAGCACATCTACATACTTGTAAACAAAAGCAGGCATAACACATGGAGTTAGAGGTCTTAGAAATGTTATGTGCAATTGAATTGGAAATGGAGACATGGTTGACGACATATGGAACTTTGGGTGTGTCAGCGAGTCTTGGACGGGTAGCCTAATGGTAAGGCGACCGCTTGTGATAAGCGGGAAATCCGGGTTCGAGTCCCGTAAATTTTCATTGTCGTCATTCCATTATACAGCTGATGGTTCTCTGTATTCGCAACTGCGAATACATTCCATGCATTGGAAATGGTTTAAATTAGATGATTTTTTTCAATGAAGATATGCACTGCATGCTGTATTAAAAGTAGGGTATGGTAGCTATCGGAGACAAGTCAATATACGTGCTACGCAAAAAAAAAAAAAAAAAAAAAAAAAAAAATCAATTGGCTCTGAGCACTATGTTACTTAAGATCAGAGGTCATAAGTCCCATAGACCTTAGAACTACTTAAACCTAACAAACCTAAGGACATCACACACATCCATGCCCGAGACAGGATTCGAACCTGCGGTCGCGCGGTTCCAGACTGTAACGCTTAAAAACGATCGGTCACAGCGGCCGGCAATACATCACAACCGTCATTATAGGTGGGGGAAACTACCACATCGTTCTACTAAACAGCAGAAATGAAATTACTGTTTGCTGATACTACGTGACACTGTCAAGGTTTATTTTGTAGCTCAATGAAAGTCTCACTCGAGAGTCGCAAGCACAGGCAGTACTAGCAGCCGCGAATGCTCCTCGCCAATACGATGCACCCGGCTAACACCGTCATGGTTTTCTACATTTCCATCTATACTCCGCAACCACCGCGAGGCGCATAGCAGAGCGTAAGTTCCATTGTATCAGTTATTAGCGTTTCTTGCTCTTCCATTCATGTCTGGAGCGCGGGAACAATGATTGTTTGAATGCCTCTGTGCATGCAGTGATTATTTTAACCTTATCCTCATGATTCCTATATGATTCCTATGTGAGCGATACGTAGAGGGTTGTAGTGTATTCCTAGAGTAAACATTTAAAGCCGGTTCTTGAAACAGACTTTGTTGGGATAGTTTAGGCCCGTCTTCAAGAGTCTTCCAGTACTGTTCCTTTGTATCTCTGTGACACACTCCCACGGATTAAACAAACCTGTGACAACTCTTGCTGCCCTTCTTTGTGTACGTTCAATATTCCCTATTAATCCCATCTGGTACGGGTTCCACACACTTGAGTAATATTCTAGAACCAGTAGCACGAGTGATTTGTAAGCAGTCTCCTTTAAAGACTGATTGCACTTCCCCAGTATCTTACCCATATACCGAAGTCTACCACATGCTTCATCTATGACTGAACCCCTGTGATCACTCTATTTCACATCGCTACAAAGTGGAACAATCAGGTATTTACGTGAGTTGCCCAATTCCAACACTGACTCATTGATATTATAGTCACAGGATACTATGTTTTTTTCTTTTTGTGAAGTGCATAGTTTTACTTTTATGAAACTTTAAAGGAAGTTGCCAACCTTTGCACTACATTGAAATGTTATCAATATTTGACTGAATATTTATGCAGCATCTCTCAGACAGTACTTCATTACAGATAACTACATCATCTGAAAAAGTCTGAGGGTACTATTAATACACACCGCAAAAAAAGTTTTGCATCACCTCGGTTCCGAGAGTTCTGCAACCTGTACAGAAATAGGAATAGAGATCAACACAAACATCATTTCGGCCCTTTTTATTGCTCACGAAAACCACACATTGCATGTTGTACCACAATACGGCGAGACCTTCAGAGGTGGTGGTCCAGATTGCTGTACACACCAGTACCTCTAATACCCAGTAGCACTTCCCCCTGCATTGATGCATGCCTGTATTCGTCGTGGCATACTATCCACAAGTTCATCAAGGCACTGTTGGTCCAGTTTGTCCCATTCCTCAACGGTGATTCGCCGCAGATCCATCAGAGTGGTTGGTGGGTCACGTCGTCCATAAACAGCCCTTCTCAATCTATCCCCGGCATGTTCGATAGAGTTCATGTCTGGCGAACATGCTGGCTACTCTAGTCGAGCGATGCCGTTATCCTGAAGGAAGTCATTCACAGGATGTGCACGATGGGGGCGCGAATTGTCGTCCGTGAAGACTAATGCCTCGCCAATATGCTGCCGATATGGTTGCACTATCAGTCGGAGGATGGCATTCACGTATCACACAGCAGTTACGGCGCCTTCCATGACCACCAGCGGCGTACGTCGGCCCCACATAATGCTACCCCAAAACGACAGGGAACCTCCATCTTGCTGCACTCGCTGAACAGTGTGTCTAACGCGTTCAGCCTGACCGGGCTGCCTCCAAACACGTCTCCGACGATTGTGTGTTTGAAGGCACATGCGACACTCATCGGTGAAGAGAACGTGATGCCAATCCTGAGCGATCCATTCGGCATGTTGTTGGGCCCATCTGTACCGCACTGCATGGTGTCGTGTTTGCAAAGAAGGACCTCGCCGTAGATGTCGGGAGTGAAGTTGCGCACAATGCAGCCGATTGCGCACAGTTTGAGTCGTAACACGACTTTCTGTGGCTGCACGAAAAGCATTATTCAACATGGTGGCGTTACAGTCAGGGTTCCACCGAGCCATAATCCGTAGGTAGCGGTCATACACTGCAGTAGTAGCCCTGTGGTGGCCTGAGCGAGGCATGTGATCGGCAGTTCCTGTCTCTCTGCATCTCCTCCATGTCCAAACAACATCGCTTTGGTGCACTGCGAGACGCCTGGACACTTCCCTTGTTGAGAGCCCTTCCTGGCACAAATTAACAATGCGGACGTGATCGAACCGCGGTAATGACCGTCTAGGCATTGTTCAACTGCAGACAACACGAGCTGTGTACCTTCTTCCTGGTGGAATGACTGGAACTGATCGAGTGTCGGACTCTCTCCGTATAATAGGCGCTGCTCACGCATGATTGTTTACATCTTTGGGCGGGTTTAGTGACATGTCTGAACAGTCAAAGGGACTGTATCTCTGATACAATGTCCACAGTCAACGTCTATCTTCAGGAGTTCTGGGAAACGGGGCGATGCAAAAATTTTTTTGGGGTTTGTATTATCCGCAAGGTCGTAAGTAGACAACATTAACAGCAAGATTCCCACCACAATTCCCTGGGGCGCTGGGGCGCACTCGAAGTAACTTCTACATCTGACGATGACTTTCCGTCTAAGATAACATGCTGCATCCTCCCTACCAAAAAGTTCACAATCCAGTGACAAATTTCACTTGGAATTTCATATGATCGTACTTTTGACAATAAATGTAGGTGTGGTACTTAGCCACATTAAGAAATACTACATCTACATGGTTACTTTGATCCAAAGCTTTCAGTATGTCGCGTGAGAAAAGTGAGAGTTAGGTCGATGTTTTCCAAATCGATACTGGTTGGTATTGAGGAAGTCATTCTGTTAAGATATCGCCTTGTGTTTGAGCTCAGAATACATTCTACGATTCTACAACAAATCGATGTCAAGCATATTCGACGGTAGTTTTGTGGATCGCTTCTACTACGCTTCTTGTACAGGGTGCTGACCTGTACCTTTTTCCAAGAACTGGTCACGTTTTTTTGTTCGAGGGATCTATGATAGATTATAGTTAGAAGAGGGTTATCTCAGCCGCAAATTCAGTATAGAATCTGACAGGGATTGCATCAGGGCCTGGAGCTTTCTTCAGTTTTAACAACTTCAGGTGTTTCTCAATATCACTGACACTAATAATTATTTCATTCATCTTTTCAATGGTACGAGGATTAAATTGGAGCAATTCTCCTGGGTTTTCCTTTGTAAAGGAGCATTTGAAAATGGAGTTAAGGATTTCAGCTTTTGCTTTGCCGCCCTCAGTATCAGTTCCTGTCTCGTTCGCTAGGGACTGGACAATAACAGCCTTTACATACAACCAGAATTTCTTTGACTTCTGTGAAAGATCACTTGGCAATATTTTGCTACGGTGGTCACTGAAGGCATCACGCATTGCTCACTTGCCAGCCAAACGCGTTTCATTCTGCATGTATCTATGTACAGCACTTCGCTTTGCTTTACACCTATTACGCAGTAATCTCTGTTTCTTTAGAAGTTTCTTTATAGTGACTGTATACCATGGAGGTTCTCTCCCATTATGAACTGTTCTACATATGCATCCAGTGCATCATCAACTATTCTTTCAAGGTTGAGCCAGAGTTCCTGTACATACTTGTGCCCTGTGCAGAAAGTTTCAAGTTCCTCATTAAGATCTGACTCTACTGATTTTTTATCTAGTTTCTTGGACATATATATCTTTCTGGTTGTTTTAGTTGTCCTTTGTGTACCTTGGTGATAGTCATAGTCGCTGATATCAGTTTCGGTGCGAACGTCTTCAAAGAGGTCAGGACTATTTGTTGCCATTAGATCTACCATATTTCCATCATGAGTGGGGTTCCTAACTATCTGTTCTAGGTAGTTTTCAGAGAAGGCATCTAGTAGTTTCACAGGATATCTGATCACGCCCACCACTAACAAACGGTAATTTTTCCAGTTTTTTGTTCGAGGGGTCTACAATAGATTATAGTTAGAAGGGAGGTTGGACGATTAAAGTCTCCACCGTGATTACAGTATGATCGGGAACTTACATACAAGTGAACTGAGGTATTCTCTAAAGTTTTCGGTTACATCAGGAAATGAGTCTGGTGCGCAATAGAAGCAACCAGTTATGATTTTATGGCCAATCCTGATACTGAATCTTGCACAGCCTCACACGCTGCTTCAATTTGTGGATCTGAGTTTCTTCTCTACTGCGACAAATAGACCACCTCCATATCCCATTTGCCTATCCTCTCTATGCCGAGACATGTTTCAGTAGTGTCTCCTGTTTAGTATTGAGCTCACTGCTCCTAAGTCATTCTACCGACTTCTGTCGAAACAGGTACACCCATCAGCCACTGAGCCATACTCTGCTTGGAGCAAACAATTAATACTCTGTGATTCTTCAGTTTGTCCCGGCGTATTTCTTGCTCGAACAGTCCACGAGTGTACTGCACATAAGAAGACCTCGGCACGTGAGGTCTGTAAATTCTCTCGTCTCGCTGACAAACCATCGCTGGAGGCTCCACGCAAGACGGTCGTCAATCTCACGGACATTGAGCTGACTGGGGATGCAGTTTCTGTTCTGGACTTAATTTTCTCCCACACCTAGGTTTACGCCGGTAGCGGACATTGTCAGTGCAGTTGAACAGGTTACTGCGCGACTACCACCTGAAGCAACTGAAGAAGTACGCCGGGTAACCTGCCGTGTTCTGATGAGAACTAAACCGATCAAGTGGAATATTACCAGCAGGGAGTGGGTAGTCATTCGAGACCTGCGACTGAGCTCTGAGATTGTTGTCTTACCGGCTGACAAATACAATGCTACGGTTGTTCACCGCGTGGGATTGATGTGTGTGAAATCTTATGGGACTTAACTGCTAAGGTCACCAGTCCCTAAGATTACACACTACTTAACCTAAATTATCCTAAGGACAAACACACACACCCATGCCCGAGGGGGGACTCGAACCTCCGCCGGGACCAGCAGCACAGTCCATGACTGCAGCGCCTCGGACCGCTCGGTTAATCCCGCGCGGCTACTGCCATTCATGCGGTTTTCGCCTGCAGTGCCTGTACGTAGTTTGGAGACACAGCTGCATAACAGTAGTAAAATCCTCATAATTCTTCCAGTTCCTGTAACTGATTGTACTGTCTTTTCTACTACCTCATGTTGCAAGAGGAGGAAGCTTCATTTGGCGCTGGTCTTACACGATGTACATGGTTGGCTGAGCTATGACAACATATTTCCGATTTCCACTGAGTGGTCAGAACACAGTCCTGCAGCATTAACTCAGCTCACCCAGTTTCTCCACACATTGCAGAAGGTAGTTTATTAGCAATCTCTGACTACTGCTCATTTCCAACTTAAAATGGGATGATCACGGAGACAAAGCTTCAGGGATGGCAGAGCAGAGACTGAGGAACAGTTACAAGATGCAGAGGGATGACTAAACCACCACTGCAGTTTTACTCTATTGGGTCTTTAGCAGACAGGTTCGAAAAAAGTAACTCGTTTCGAGACATGAGAGGGCCACGCACGTGATTCACTAGTGGCTGTAATCATTAGAAGACATCTCCATAGGATTCAACGCAAGTATGTAGTTGAATGGAAACACTTGATTCTAAATTGCAGACAGCATTTTTACCAGAAAGCGTAACACTATAGATCTAAAAAGGCAGTGATAAATATATGGCTGGTTTCAAAGGACAACTGCCTGGCGTGTGCGGCATGTGGCCGAGTGTATATACACTCCTGGAAATGGAAAAAAGAACACATTGACACCGGTGTGTCAGACCCACCATACTTGCTCCGGACACTGCGAGAGGGCTGTACAAGCAATGATCACACGCACGGCACAGCGGACACACCAGGAACCGCGGTGTTGGCCGTCGAATGGCGCTAGCTGCGCAGCATTTGTGCACCGCCGCCGTCAGTGTCAGCCAGTTTGCCGTGGCATACGGAGCTCCATCGCAGTCTTTAACACTGGTAGCATGCCGCGACAGCGTGGACGTGAACCGTATGTGCAGTTGACGGACTTTGAGCGAGGGCGTCTAGTGGGCATGCGGGAGGCCGGGTGGACGTACCGCCGAATTGCTCAACACGTGGGGCGTGAGGTCTCCACAGTACATCGATGTTGTCGCCAGTGGTCGGCGGAAGGTGCACGTGCCCGTCGACCTAGGACCGGACCGCAGCGACGCACGGATGCACGCCAAGACCGTAGGATCCTACGCAGTGCCGTAGGGGACCGCACCGCCACTTCCCAGCAAATTAGGGACACTGTTGCTCCTGGGGTATCGGCGAGGACCATTCGCAACCGTCTCCATGAAGCTGGGCTACGGTCCCGCACACCGTTAGGCCGTCTTCCGCTCACACCCCAACATCGTGCAGCCCGCCTCCAGTGGTGTCGCGACAGGCGTGAATGGAGGGACGAATGGAGACGTGTCGTCTTCAGCGATGAGAGTCGCTTCTGCCTTGGTGCCAATGATGGTCGTATGCGTGTTTGGCGCCGTGCAAGTGAGCGCCACAATCAGGACTGCATACGACCGAGGCACACAGGGCCAACACCCGGCATCATGGTGTGGGGAGCGATCTCCTACACTGGCCGTACACCACTGGTGATCGTCGAGGGGACACTGAATAGTGCACGGTACATCCAAACCGTCATCGAACCCATCGTTCTACCATTCCTAGACCGGCAAGGGAACTTGCTGTTCCAACAGGACAATGCACGTCCGTATGTATCCCGTGCCACACAACGTGCTCTAGAAGGTGTAAGTCAACTACCCTGGCCAGCAAGATCTCCGGATCTGTCCCCCATTGAGCATGTTTGGGACTGGATGAAGCGTCGTCTCACGCGGTCTGCACGTCCAGTACGAACACTGGTCCAACTGAGGCGCCAGGTGGAAATGGCATGGCAAGCCGTTCCACAGGACTACATCCAGCATCTCTACGATCGTCTCCATGGGAGAATAGCAGCCTGCATTGCTGCGAAAGGTGGATATACACTGTACTAGTGCCGACATTGTGCATGCTCTGTTGCCTGTGTCTATGTGCCTGTGGTTCTGTCAGTGTGATCATGTGATGTATCTGACCCCAGGAATGTGTCAATAAAGTTTCCCCTTCCTGGGACAATGAATTCACGGTGTTCTTATTTCAATTTCCAGGAGTATATATACACTCCTGGAAATTGAAATAAGAACACCGTGAATTCATTGTCCCAGGAAGGGGAAACTTTATTGACACATTCCTGGGGTCAGATACATCACATGATCACACTGACAGAACCACAGGCACATAGACACAGGCAACAGAGCATGCACAATGTCGGCACTAGTACAGTGTATATCCACCTTTCGCAGCAATGCAGGTTGCTATTCTCCCATGGAGACGATCGTAGAGATGCTGGATGTAGTCCTGTGGAACGGCTTGCCATGCCATTTCCACCTGGCGCCTCAGTTGGACCAGCGTTCGTGCTGGACGTGCAGACCGCGTGAGGCGACGCTTCATCCAGTCCCAAACATGCTCAATGGGGGACAGATCCGGAGATCTTGCTGGCCAGGGTAGTTGACTTACACCTTCTAGAGCACGTTGGGTGGCACGGGATACATGCGGACGTGCATTGTCCTGTTGGAACAGCAAGTTCCCTTGCCGGTCTAGGAATGGTAGAACGATGGGTTCGATGACGGTTTGGATGTACCGTGCACTATTCAGTGTCCCCTCGACGATCACCAGTGGTGTACGGCCAGTGTAGGAGATCGCTCCCCACACCATGATGCCGGGTGTTGGCCCTGTGTGCCTCGGTCGTATGCAGTCCTGATTGTGGCGCTCACCTGCACGGCGCCAAACACGCATACGACCATCATTGGCACCAAGGCAGAAGCGACTCTCATCGCTGAAGACGACACGTCTCCATTCGTCCCTCCATTCACGCCTGTCGCGACACCACTGGAGGCGGGCTGCACGATGTTGGGGCGTGAGCGGAAGACGGCCTAACGGTGTGCGGGACCATAGCCCAGCTTCATGGAGACGGTTGCGAATGGTCCTCGCCCATACCCCAGGAGCAACAGTGTCCCTAATTTGCTGGGAAGTGGCGGTGCGGTCCCCTACGGCACTGCGTAGGATCCTACGGTCTTGGCGTGCATCCGTGCGTCGCTGCGGTCCGGTCCCAGGTCGACGGGCACGTGCACCTTCCGCCGACCACTGGCGACAACATCGATGTACTGTGGAGACGTCACGCCCCACGTGTTGAGCAATTCGGCGGTACGTCCACCCGGCCTCCCGCATGCCCACTATACGCCCTCGCTCAAAGTCCGTCAACTGCACATACGGTTCAGTCCACGCTGTCGCGGCATGCTACCAGTGTTAAAGACTGCGATGGAGCTCCGTATGCCACGGCAAACTGGCTGACACTGACGGCGGCGGTGCACAAATGCTGCGCAGCTAGCGCCATTCGACGGCCAACACCGCGGTTCCTGGTGTGTCCGCTGTGCCGTGCGTGTGATCATTGCTTGTACAGCCCTCTTGCAGTGTCCGGAGCAAGTATGGTGGGTCTGACACACCGGTGTCAATGTGTTCTTTTTTCCATTTCCAGGAGTATATATATATATATATATATATAGGGTGAGTCACCTAACATTACCACTGGATATATTTCGTAAACCACATCAAATACTGACGAATCGATTCCACAGACCGAATGTGAGGAGAGGGGCTAGTGTAATTGGTTAATACAAACCATAAAAAAATGCACGGAAGTATGTTTTTTAACACAAACCTACGTTTTTTTTAAATGGAACCCCGTTAGTTTTGTTAGCACATCTGAACATATAAACAAATACGTAATCAGTGCCGTTTGTTGCATTGTAAAATGTTAATTACATCCGGAGATATTGTAACCTAAAGTTGACGCTTGAGTACCACTCCTCCGCTGTTCGATCGTGTGTATCGGAGAGCACCAAATTACGTAGGGATCCAAAGGGAACGGTGATGGACCTTAGGTACAGAAGAGACTGGAACAGCACATTACGTCCACATGCTAACACCTTTTTATTGGTCTTTTTCTCTGACGCACATGTACATTACCATGAGGGGTGAGGTACACGTACACACGTGGTTTCCGTTTTTAATTACGGAGTGGAATAGAGTGTGTTAGACATGTCAGGCCAATAGATGTTCAATGTGGTGGCCACCATTTGCTGTACACAACTGCAATCTCTGGCGTAATGAATGTCGTACACGCCGCAGTACATCTGGTGTAATGTCGCCGCAGGCTGCCACAATACGTTGTTTCATATCCTCTGGGGTTGTAGGCACATCACGGTACACATTCTCCTTTAGCGTACCCCACAGAAAGAAGTCCAGAGGTGTAAGATCAGGAGAACGGGCTGGCCAATTATGCGTCCTCCACGTCCTATGAAACGCCTGTCGAACATCCTGTGAAGGGTCAGCCTAGTGTTAATTGCGGAATGTGCATGTGCACCATCATGCTGATACCACATACGTCGACGCGTTTCCAGTGGGACATTTTCGAGCAACGTTGGCAGATCATTCTGTAGAAACGCGATGTATGTTGCAGCTGTTTGGACCCCTGCAATGAAGTGAGGACCAATGAGGTGGTCGCCAATGATTCCGCACCATACATTTACAGTCCACGGTCGCTGTCGCTCTACCTGTCTGAGCCAGCGAGGATTGTCCACGGACCAGTAATGCATGTTCCATAGATTCACTGCCCCGTGGTTTGTGAAACCCGCTTCATCGGTAAACAGGTAGAACTGCAACGCATTCTCTGTTAATGCCCATTGACAGAATTGCACTCGATGATTAAAGTCATCACCATGTAATTGCTGATGTAGCGACACATGAAACGGGTGAAAGCGATGACGATGCAGTATGCTCATGACACTACTTTGACTCAGTCCACCGGCTCTCGCGATGTCCCGTGTACTCATGTGTGGGTTCATGGCAACAGCAGCTAACACACCAACTGCACCCGTTTCTCCTGTGGCGGGCCTGTTACGGACCCGTTTGCGTGCTACGACCATACCTGTTGCATACAGTTGGCGGTAGATGTTTTGCAATGTGCGGCACGTTGGTTGCTCTCTGTCCGGGTACCGTTCTGCATACACCCTGCAGGCTTCAGCTGCATTTCGTCGACACTCGCCATAGATGAGTATCATCTCCGCCTTTTCAGAGTTCGAATACACCATGGTCACAGTTCCTACAACACTACACTATCACAGACGTCTGGTAACACGGTGTACTACAGTTGGTCTGCATGCGGAGACGAATGCAGAATAACAATAGCAGCAAGCGCTACATGCGGACACTGCGACAGCTAGACCAAACCATAACAGTGCACTACAGCCACTCTCGTAAACACGGTCGTCATCGTAAACATGTCCCTGCAGATGCTGCTCGCCGACCGTGGCCCGTGTTTGTTACAACAAGCAACTGAACGTCGGAGGTTTCAAGCGTCAACTTTAGGTTACAATATCTCCGGATGTAATTAACATTTTACAATGCAACAAACGGCACTGATTACGTATTTGTTTATATGTTCAGATGTGCTAACAAAAGTAACATGGTTCCATTTAAAAAACGTAGGTTTGTGTTAAAAAACATACTTCCGGCATTTTCGTATGGTTTGTATTAAACAATCACACTAGCCCATCTCCTCACGTTCGGTGAGGAGAGGGGCAGTTATACACTTTTGGTTAATGACAGTTACATTATTTCATTGTTTATATATTCCAAATTACTTCCAAGTTATTCTTCAATTGAGAAATATGATTTATTTTTAAATCATGTGTCTAATACCTCCTTAAATTTAAAGAAAGTGAGGGTTTTGACTGATTGTGGCAGTTTATTATATGTATATATATATATATATATGTTAGCCTTGTTATTATTAAAAGTAACCTTCCAATCCATCGTGTCAATCTTTTGAACATTTGAACAATTTATAGCTGCTGCGCCGCCAAGAAACAGAACATTGCTGGTGTGTAACAATCAGCCGCCATTTCGTGGCAACTTCAAATATTACAAAATATTTCATTTAGTTTTTCACAGTTGTAGCCGCAATGCAGTTTAAAGTATTTCATTTATTAACAGCTTGCATCGCAAAGAGTTTATTTTATTACATTGTCAGTATTTACAATATTTTAGATCCAAGTTAGATACAGCCACTTTGGCCTTGACTAGGAATGAAAGAATATGTTCATATGTTTATTTTTTAGCCATTCAGCACATTTACCATGCCACTGGCTTCGTCAAAATACATTTTACATAATCATAAAAGTATAGATGTTAATAATTTTTACATTATGTGTTATACATTATGCATACATATACATAGATCCTTTTTGGTAGTTAGTAATTTTACACACATCATCATTTAACATATACACATAAATACATACACTTCTTACTAATCAGAAGATTTCAGTAATAATCGTCATATAATTTACATTCAAGAATTAATTATGCAGTTATACACATTTCGTTAATGACAGTTACATTATTTCATTGTTTATATATTCCAAATTACTTCCAAGTTATTCTTCAATTGAGAAATATGATTTATTTTTAAATCATGTGTCTAATACCTCCTTAAATTTAAAGAAAGTGAGGGTTTTGACTGATTGTGGCAGTTTATCATATAATTTTGGACTTAGGTGTTTGTGACTGTTGTGTGTCAGTGGCACTCTAGAATACGGTATATCAAGCATGCAGTTGTTTCTAGTGCTGTGCAAAAGTAAATTCATTCTCTGTGTAAACTTCTGTATACTTTCTTTTACATATATCTTATAAAGATTTGGGAGGCTCTTTATGATTAATAGGCTGAAGTGCTCCTTATGGGTTGCTTTTAGACCCAATCCTTGTCTACATCTAATTGATTTTTTTGCCATTTGAATACAAAGTTTGTATCTGTTGAATTACCGTATAACAGAACCCCATATTGTAGCTGTGACTGAAAGAATGCATAGTAGCAAAGCATCAATAAACTTTTACTGATAGAATATCTTAGTTTATTCAGCAGGAATATCACATGTGCAAGTTTACCTGTCAGACAGCTGTCACCCCATGAGAGCCTTTGGTCTATTTTTAGTCCCAGTGGATTGATACTGTGATTCTCTTCTTTCCGTACCTTCAGGTTGAAATAAATTTCCACCGTTTTCTTGTTGTTTGTACATAATTGGTTAGCAATACACCACACCCTATATTTTTCAAAAAGTTCATTATTTTTGTTTACCACCTCTTGTATACTCTCACCTGTGGATATCATGGTCATATCATCAGCATATAAGACATTTTTGCAGGCTATATAGTTTGAGAAGTCATTAACATAGACAACAAAGAGGAGGGCTTCAAGAACGGAGCCCTGTGGAATACCTCTCTTAATTTTCATAAGTTCTGATCTTTCATTGATCACATACACTATCTGTTGCCTGTTATTTAGGAATAATTTAATCAAATTAAGTGGTTTGTCTACAGTACCATAATATTCTAATTTTTAATAACTATCTTAAAATATATATACTGCTTGGGCACTTATTGTGATAAAAGTGAATCACCAACAAAATGTAAATGCAAAGCCAGTATTTTTTTCTCTTTACCTATTCTTATTTTATTGGTTTGTCTACAGAAGTCTGGGTTGAGGGGCATGAAAGGGAAGCAGTGTTTGGGAAGGGAGTGAGACAGGGTAGTAGCCTACCCCCAATGTTAATCAATCTGTATATTGGGCAAGCAGTAAAGGAAACAAAATAAAAATTCCGAGTAGGAATTAAAATCCATGGAGAAGAAATAAAAATTTTGAGGTTCGCCGATGACATTGTAATTCTGTCAGAGACAGCAAAGGACCTGGAAGAGCAGTTGAATGGAATGGAAAACGTCTTGAAAGTAGGATATAAGACGAACATCAACAAAATCAAAACGAGAATAACGGAATGTAGTCGAATTCAGTTGGGTGATGCTGAAGGAATTAGATTAGGAAATGAGACACTTAAAGTAGTAAAGGAGTTTTGCTATTTGGGGAGCAAAATAACTGATGATGGTCGAAGTAGAGAGGATGTAAAAAGTAGACTGGCAATGGCAAAGAAAGCGTTTCTGAAGAAGAGAAATTTGATAACATCGATTATAGATGTAAGTGTCAGGAAGTCGTTTCTGAAAGTATTTGTATGGGGTGTAGCCATGTATGGAAGTGAAACATGGACGATAAATAGTTTGGACAAGAAGAGAATAGAAGATTTCGAAATGTGGTGCTAAAGAAGAATGCTGAAGATTAGATGAGTAGGTACTCAATAGAATTGGGGAGAAGAGGAATTTGTGGCACAACTTGACTAGAAGAAAGGATCGGTTGGTAGGACATCTTCTGGGGCATCGAGGGATCGCCGAGTATTGGAAGACAGCGTGGAGAATAAAAATCGCAGAGGGAGACCAAGAGATGAATACACTAAGCAGATTCAGAAGAATGTAGGTTGCAGTAGGTACTGGGAGACGAAGAAGCTTGCTCTGGATAGAGTAGCATGGAGAGCTGCATCAAACCAGTCTCTGGACTGAAGACCACAACAACAACAACACGGAAGTCTGACCTCTATTATGTGCAAGTTTGCGCGATTTATAGGCAGGCTTGGTGTCGGAATATCAATTAACGGACCCGTAAGCAAGAGTAAAATGAAATACCATCAATATCTCCTTTCTCTTTGGCTCCTGCTGCTATTGTCTTCAAGCATCTCTCTTTCTCTTTCACAGACACTTTCTCTCTCCCACCATCACTGTTTCCTCTCTCTTCCACCGTCGCTGTCCACCTGCTACATTCTTCAAACACAAAAGGCGCAAATATGTTTCCATTCCAAAAATTTTTATGAAGAAGAGTGAATGAGAATTGGGATAGCTTGTTCCCCACTTTTCTATCAGAATCTTTTCAAGGGGAACGTATTTGCCTTTATGTGCCTTAACAGGAGCGTTTTCCGCTGGTTCCCTTCTTTTCCCTGCCAGAGCAGCGTATGCAGCTTCTACAAATCCATTCCTACAGTTTGGGAAAGTTTTGAAAGTCATTTTCATACTTCGACACATTTATATAAAGGGTGGGGCAAATAAAAGTGGCCCGGAGAACAGAGTCCCCGGGTACAAAGAAACACAGCAGAGAAAAGGAGATACAGTACTAACCTGACTATAGCAGATGTTGAAAGTGACCACCGCTCATCTCTTGGTTCTTTTGGGCCCTGGTTGTCAAGCTGCTGGAGGCGGATTGAAGCTGGACTGCTGGAATTACTGCAGTCCCATCCGAATTGCAGTTCTTGCGGACTGTGAGTGTTGTTGGCGATACACCTTAGTTTGAGGGCTCCCGCACAAAGTAATCTCACACTGGCAGTTCAGATGACCTGGATGGCCAGCTAGGTAGAGATGCTTGTGCAGGTCCCCATGATCGATTTGATGTCCGGTCTCTTGCGACATGCGTCGAGTTCATTTGGTAGGACTTCGAAGCTTTTTCTAGTGAGCTGCAAGCCTCTTTTTCTGGTATGCGGGCATGTTTCGGAATGTTTTTTGACTAGTTCGAAACATGTCCTGTCTGACGCCGTTTTCGGCCTATGCGTTGCAATGAACTCTTTGATGAGACTTTGACACCATTAAAATTTCAGGAGACAACTGACCACGCAGTTTCCACGACTTTCTTGTCACTTAACTTTCCACATCGAACACCCGCTGCTCCACTGTGACTATATGTTTTTATATGTTTATTTATTAGCCATTCAGCATGTTTACCATGCAACTGGCTTCATCATGATACGTTTTACATATTTATGAGAATATAGTTGTTACTAATTTTTAAATTATACATTATATATATTAGCAGTTAGTAATTATTACATATACACATAAATACATAAACTTCATACTAATCAGAAGATTTCAGTAATAATCGTTATATAGTTTACATTCAAGAATTAATTTTACAGTTTTACACATTTAGTTAATGATAATTACACTGTTTCATTGTTTATTACATTCAAGAATTAATTATACAGTTTTACACATTTAGTTACTGATAATTACATTATTTCATTGTATATACATTCCTTCCGAATTACTTCCAAGATATTTTTCATTTGAGTAGTATGCTTTACTTTTAAACCATGTATCTAGTGCCTCCTTAAATTTAAAGAGGGTGAGGGTTTTGAATGATTGCGGCAGTTTATTATACAGCTTTTGGCTCGATGCACACGAGCGATTTATTATCGCGCTATCACAGCGTCAGTTTCTCGCGCGTTTCAGCAGTGCATGTGAAACAATGGAGCGGCGCACACTACGGCGGTAGCGATGCGAAGTAGCAGCGAGATCGCTGCTCGCCAGCCACTGTTGCGTCGCAGCGAACTCGCCGACCGCCTCGCAGCAGTCGTTGCGTTGCATGTGAATGGAGCAGCACACACGTGCTCGCAACCACACCAACAGCTGCACTCAGCGTGCCATGGATGCAACCGGTTTGAAGGTCGAATTGTTTATTGTAGAGGCGAAAAAATACCCAGAAATATGAGATACTAATCGGAAAGTGTATCACGATCGAGTTAAGAAGAGAGCCGCTTGGTGTCAAGTATGTGAA
Source organism: Schistocerca cancellata (assembly GCF_023864275.1). Classification (NCBI taxonomy): domain Eukaryota; kingdom Metazoa; phylum Arthropoda; class Insecta; order Orthoptera; family Acrididae; genus Schistocerca; species Schistocerca cancellata. The sequence goes on along the minus strand of NC_064627.1, from coordinate 1,051,733,811 downwards.
GAGTTTTGTGAGAGTTTTGCTGCGAAACCGGATCAAAACAAAAACTATATAGGTAGGTATCATCGTTAAACTATTTTGTGTTTGTGTTCTAGTGGTGGCGCTTTTGCTCGAATGTGGACATTCAAAACTTGAAATAGCGTTAAGTAACAAATGCTTTGTGCTCCCTGGCGAGAGCCCATCATCTCCATGGACAAACCTCCAGTTAATAATGAAAGTTTAAAATAAACTTTGTTACTTCAGCTGTGTTGTATTGCAGCCACAAACTATTAAAAAAATGGCTCTGAGCACTTATGGGACTTAACGTCTGAGGTCATCAGTGCCCTAGAACTTAGAACTACTTAAACCTAACTAACCTAAGGACATCACACACATCCATGCCCGAGGCAGGATTCGAACCTGCGACCGTAGCGGTCACGTGGTTGCAGACTGTAGTACCTAGAACCGCTCGGCCACCACAAACTACATAATTACACATATTTCAATAGTGACATAAGTGAAATCATCTTTCACATTCGACAATACATTGCTTCACTGTTCTCTATGATTGATACCGACCAGATTTAAATACATTTGTCTTGCCATGGTATTTTTCTAGCATCGTTTATGAAGTAATCAGCGAAAACATTTCATCTAGAATTAAGTGACCTTCCTCCTTGGGTTGTTGGAACTTCATTGCCCAGATCACATGGGCCCTGTATACTTAAAAGTGTCTTCAAAGTTAAAGCCATCTCTGGGACGACAGTAGCTGTGAAGGACACAGCAACATTTGATGATGCTAACAGTGAAGTTCAGCTTAACATAGATAGGTCTGTGAAATATTCGCCATTTATTCGTCAGAATACCAAATGCGCACTCCACATATCTACGACCACGACTTAAACGGTAGTTAAGGATGCGTTTCTTGTAGGAGAGGAAAGTTCCGGTGTTCGGTCTCATGACGAAATCAGAGAAAACGCTTCGTCACCCAATAACGTAAAAGGCACAGAAGTTTTTGTAGTTCCTGGTAGAGGTTGTCCTTTTGATAGGCTTGCTTGGCCACTTTCTAGTAGTTTATACTAGAATTTATATGGAATTTCTTATAGTTGTACAACTGAGAACCACTGAAATCTGGTTTAACTATTCTCATGTGCTTGACATATAAGGCACCTAAGCAGTTCGGAGAGTCTGCATGCTTTTCAAATCTCTTGGCATTTTTCAGCCCCTTTCCTCTGTAAATTTTGGTATACACTCTTCACGCAAGACTTCCCACACAGCTTTGCAAACTTTCCTTACTGTTCATACAATGTAAGCTTTCACGGCCGGTATCGTCTTCACTTAAAACTTCCGGGCTGATAGGCCGTGGTCGAAGTATAAAACACTCTCCTGACGTTTCGTCTCCGACTGCGGGAGACATCCTCGGAGGTAAAGCGGCGAGCAGTTCGCCGCTTTACCTCCGAGGATGTCTCCCGCAGTCGGAGACGAAACGTCAGGAGAGTGTTTTATACTTCGACCACGGCCTATCAGCCCGGAACTTTTAAGTGAAGGTTTCCTTACTGTTTTACACAGTATTGTGTGACCGATTCTGTATTGATGATGTAGGTCAATTAGATTGCAGCCACTACCCAGGTATCTGCAAGAGATCAATATCAACTTAATAATAATAATAATAATAATAATAATAATAATAATAATAATACAGTGTCTTTCGTAGCACCCAGTTACACAAAAGTTTGTGTTATGTTACAGGTTCAAAATCCATGAAAAGGTGGAAGCGTATTAAAGATTCCTTCATTAAATGTGAAAGGAAACGCACAAAATCAGTGCAAGGAGCGATTTTGTCTACAAGGTATATATACACCCGTCAACTGTCGTTCCTTGCGAGCACAATAGATCCAGGTCCCACGCAAACTAGTGTCGATGGTGATGGAGTGGCTGATAGAGAAACTGCGGATGAATTGACAGCAGAAACATCATCACCTGCACAGAGTGACCCTTTGAAAAATTTTGGTAATGCACCTGCTTCCAAAAGACGCAGGGTAATTGAAGATTCTTTATTAAAATTCATGAAACTCCTGTACCGTCAGCTTCACCCGAAGCACCGGATGATGACAAATTATTTTTTGAGACACTGGTTCCTGAAGATAAAACGTTGCCTTTCGACGTTAAATTGGAATTCAGATGCGAGGTGATTATTTCAAAAGTTCAGGAACATGAATGAGACTTTCCAACTTAGTGCTCCACAGTGTCCTCAACAAAGGCAATCTATTGATCGTTCTGCACACTGCAACAATCAAGCGAGTGTTTTGTCTCGTGCCGGCCAATGTGGCCGAGCGGTTCTAGGCGCTTCAGTCTGGAACCGCGCGACCGCTACGGTCGCAGGTTCGAATCCTGCCTTGGGCTTGGATGCGTGTGATGTCCTTAGGTTAGATAGGTTTAAGTAGTTCCAAGTTCTAGGGGACTGATGACCTCAGATGTTAAGTCCCATAGTGCTCAGAGCCATTTGAACTACAGGGTGATTGAAAAAGAATACCACAACTTTAGGAATTTAAAACTCTGCAACGACAAAAGGCAGAACTAAGCACTATCTGTCGGCGAATTAAGGGAGCTATAAAGTTTCATTTAGTTGTACATTTGTTCGCTTGAGGCGCTGTTGACTAGGCGTCAGCGTCAGTTGATGCTAAGATGGCGACTGCTCAACAGAAAGCTTTTCGTGTTATTGAGTACGGCAGAAGTGAATCGACGACAGTTGTTCAGCGTGCATTTCGAACGAAGTATGGTGTTAAACCTCCTGATAGGTGGTGTATTAAACGTTGGTATAAACAGTTTACAGAGAATGGGTGTTTGTGCAAAGGGAAAAGTTCTGGACGGCCGAGAACGAGTGATGAAAATGTAGCACGCATCCAGCAAGCATTTGTTCGCAGCCCAGGAAAATCGACTCGCAGAGCTAGCAGAGAGCTGCAAATTCCACAATCAACTGTATGAAGAGTCCTACGAAAAAGGTTAGTTATGAAACCTGAACGTCAACTAGCCGAGGCGATGGATCGGCCGCCAGGCAGCCCGTGACAGAGCACTTCATCACTGGCCTCCAAGAAGCCCTGATCTTACCCCCTGCGATTTTTTCTTATGGGGGTATGTTAAGGATATGGTGTTTCGGGCACCTCTCCCAGCCACCATTGATGATTTGAAACGAGAAATAACAGCAGCTATCCAAACTGTTACGCCTGATATGCTACAGAGAGTGTGGAACGAGTTGGAGTATCGGGTTGATATTGCTCGAGTCTCTGGAGGGGGCCATATTGAACATCTCTGAACTTGTTTTTGAGTGAAAAACACCTTTTTAAATACTCTTTGTAATGATGTATAACAGAAGGTTATATTATGTTTCTTTCATTAAATACACATTTTTAAAGTTGTGGTATTCTTTTTGAATCACCCTGTATTTTGTGTTGTCTCGTGGTTCGCCTGCCCAGACTCACGTACGTGCCAGTTTCCAACACAACTACACCACGGCTAGCCCTTCGTCCTACGGCAGTACATGTGTGACAGCAGAAAGTGACGATTCTGTGGACATTTTTGATATCCATACTCAACAAGTATAGAAAAGAACGGTGTTTCTAAGTGTGTTTGTAATTACTTTTCGAATAAATATTTTGTTTTGAGATGTGTGTTGTTGTTCGACTGCCCTTTACATATTCTTATATTGCACTGAAGTTTCTGCACAGCGTTGTTTAATTACTTTACAAATATTTATGCAAAATATTTCGACTACTCCTAATCTACTGATGTTAGTTATGAGTCTTAACATCGAAATACATTAGTAAAATCCCATATTCAGTAATACGATAACAGAATATCGTTGATATAAGAATACCATTTACAGCTGTAATCCAGTTCACTATATTTTAGCTTTTGACTAAAATAATTAACATGGTGTGAATACTTAAATACTCTGCTTACCTCAAAGTCACAGCCAACATTTCTTGAAGTGAAACGGAAAGCCTCATCGCAGAGTCTATTCTTTTGATGATTGACTGCAGTTTCACTGTTAATTCATCAAACGACTGTACATTAATTAAAGAATTTACTTTCATCTTCTCGTAAATCTGCAGAGTCACGAACGCTCCTTTCAGCAGTCGTGAACTAACGAGCGGGTGAACCCAAAATCTCCTGTTGCGTTGCTTGATGTAATTGTAAACTAAATAAGCAAACACTGCCTGCTTTCTTCTGCGTACGTCCATTCTGGTCGGTTGGCTCCCAATCTAGTGCTGCTGCGGAATAGTGCAATGCGCAGTCAGCGTCGAGTATGGCGCGTCGTAATTCGTCGCGGCCACAAGACTCAAGACAGGAAACAGGTACGTCTTTCCTTCCAGCGTTAAAAACAATTTGGACGTGTAAGCAATATTTCTTACGCACCATTATATGCCGTAAAATGCACCAAACGCTAACTGGCCAGCGACTACATTTTTCACTGCAAACTTTTGAAAATATGCGCAGTGTTGCACTTTGCTTTTAAGTATCACAATAACCACGAGAAATAATGAAAAGAAAACCAGTTCATTGTCAAGCTGAGATTTCTGGCTATAACATACGAAAAAATTATTTCATTTTACCTAATAGTTTTCTCAAAATCGAGTGAGAAAGACTGTATAGCAGAGAACGTACGCAATTCTAAAACAGTGGATTTTATTTTTTACGGGAAAAGTACTGACCTTACGACTTATCTTAGAAGGAAGATTAAGGAAAGGCAAACCTGCGTTTCTAGCATTTGTAGACTTAGAGAAAGCTTTTGACAATGTTGACTGGAATACTCTCTTTCAAATTCTAAAGGTGGCAGGGGTAAAATACAGGGAGCGAAAGGCTATTTACAATTTGTACAGAAACCAGATGGCAGTTATAAGAGTCGAGGGACATGAAAGGGAAGCAGTGGTTGGGAAGGGAGTAAGACAGGGTTGTAGCCTCTCCCCGATGTTATTCAATCTGTATATTGAGCAAGCAGTAAAGGAAATAAAAGAAAAATTCGGAGTAGGTCTTAAAATCCATGGAGAAGAAATAAAAACTTTGAGGTTCGCCGATGACATTGTCATTCTGTCAGAGACAGCAAAGGACTTGGAAGAGCAGTTGAACGGAATGGATGGTGTCTTGAAAGGAGGATATAAGATGAACATCAACAAAAGCAAAACGAAGATAATGGAATGTAGTCGAATTAAGTCGGGTGATGTTGAGGGTATTAGATTAGGAAATGAGACACTTAAAGTAGTAAAGGAGTTTTGCTATTTGGGGAGCAAAATAACTGATGATGGTCGAAGTAGAGAGGATATAAAATGTAGACTGGCAATGGCAAGAAAAGCGTTTCTGAAGAAGAGAAATCTGTTAACATCGAGTATAGATTTAAGTGTCAGGAAGTCATTTCTGAAAGTATTTGTATGGAGTGTAGCCATGTATGGAAGTGAAACATGGACGGTAAATAGTTTGGACAAGAAGAGAATATAAGCTTTCGAAATGTGGTGCTACAGAAGAATGCTGAAGATTAGATGGGTAGATCACATAACTAATGAGGAAGTATTGAATAGGATTGGGGAGAAGAGAAGTTTGTGGCACAATTTGACCAGAAGAAGGGATCGGTTGGTAGGACATGTTCTGAGGCATCAAGGGATCACCAATTTAGTATTGGAGGGCAGCGTGGAGGGTAAAAATCGTAGGGGGAGACCAAGAGATGAATACACTAAGCAGATTCAGAAGGATGTAGGTTGCAGTAGGTACTGGGAGATGAAGAAACTTGCACAGGATAGAGTAGCATGGAGAGCTGCATCAAACCAGTCTCAGGACTGAAGACCACAACAACAACAACGGGAAAAGTAAAAGTTTTATTGAGAAACTAAGTACACATATGGGTGTAGTTTTGCTTCATATACATAAAACAATTTTTTTAACCGAAATTGGATGGCTTGAAATTTCACTCCCCGTTGCGCGATTATCGCTCCGATGCCGCCGTGTGTGCACTGGAGTAGTTTTGACGCCGCGAACTCGCTGCGGGCACGCGCGGCTGTTTCTCGCCCGTGTGCATCGAGCCTTAGACTTAGGTGTTGGTGACTGTTGTGTGTCAGTGACAGCCTAGAATACCGGATATCAATCATTCAGTTCTTTCTAGTGATGTGCAAATGTATATTTATTATCATCCCCTTTGCACTGCTCCACTCCCACTGACACAGCCCGTACTACGCTCTGAACCTGGTGGATCACGTGGCTGCAGTACGCGTGGTGTGCGCGTCACGGTGTTTAGTTGGTTCTATGCATAAATTTGCGTTCAATCGCACCCACTCGTTCGGGTCACTTTTATTTGTCCCACTCAGTACCTCAACACATATAAATAATAAATAACTGAAGTTAACACAAAATCGTTTCTTTCGCTCCTTTTTCTCAATACTTTGCTCAACGATCGCAATTCAGTGAAAACGCCCATCTTTTGACTCGTATCATAAAAGAGTAAAAATGTTATCAGAAATATTTTACTGAATTACGGCTTTCCAGTTTTACATGATCTTTGGTAGTCAGTTTAAGTTCTGTTCAGGCATATTAAGACACTTTTTAGCCTACTTTTGTTACTGCGGTATCACTTTGTGCATGTCTGTATAGGCGTAAAGTGTACATTATACAGAGACACTGCATCACAAAATTTTATTGCTAAAAATGATGACTAAAGGTATAGTACGGTTGCCTCAGAACCCTAGCAATGACCGTAGAACACTTGTCAAGTGTTCACTGCGTCAGTTGTAACTACACTCCTGGAAATGGAAAAAAGAACACATTGACACCGGTGTGTCAGACCCACCATACTTGCTCCGGACACTGCGAGAGGGCTGTACAAGCAATGATCACACGCACGGCACAGCGGACACACCAGGAACCGCGGTGTTGGCCGTCGAATGGCGCTAGCTGCGCAGCATTTGTGCACCGCCGCCGTCAGTGTCAGCCAGTTTGCCGTGGCATACGGAGCTCCATCGCAGTCTTTAACACTGGTAGCATGCCGCGACAGCGTGGACGTGAACCGTATGTGCAGTTGACGGACTTTGAGCGAGGGCGTATAGTGGGCATGCGGGAGGCCGGGTGGACGTACCGCCGAATTGCTCAACACGTGGGGCGTGAGGTCTCCACAGTACATCGATGTTGTCGCCAGTGGTCGGCGGAAGGTGCACGTGCCCGTCGACCTGGGACCGGACCGCAGCGACGCACGGATGCACGCCAAGACCGTAGGATCCTACGCAGTGCCGTAGGGGACCGCTCCGCCACTTCCCAGCAAATTAGGGACACTGTTGCTCCTGGTGTATCGGCGAGGACCATTCGCAACCGTCTCCATGAAGCTGGGCTACGGTCCCGCACACCGTTAGGCCGTCTTCCGCTCACGCCCCAACATCGTGCAGCCCGCCTCCAGTGGTGTGCGACAGGCGTGAATGGAGGGACGAATGGAGACGTGTCGTCTTCAGCCATGAGAGTCGCTTCTGCCTTGGTGCAAATGATGGTCGTATGCGTGTTTGGCGCCGTGCAGGTGAGCGCCACAATCAGGACTGCATACGACCGAGGCACACAGGGCCAACACCCGGCATCATGGTGTGGGGAGCGATCTCCTACACTGGCCGTACACCACTGGTGATCGTCGTGGGGACACTGAATAGTGCACGGTACATCCAAACCGTCATCGAACCCATCGTTCTACCATTCCTAGACCGGCAAGTGAACTTGCTGTTCCAACAGGACAATGCACATCCGCATGTATCCCGTGCCACCCATCGTGCTCTAGAAGGTGTAAGTCAACTACCCTGGCCAGCAAGATCTCCGGATCTGTCCCCCATTGAGCATGTTTGGGACTGGATGAAGCATCGTCTCACGCGGTCTGCACGTCCAGCACGAACGCTGGTCCAACTGAGGCGCCAGGTGGAAATGGCATGGCAAGCCGGTCCACAGGACTACATCCAGCATCTCTACGATCGTCTCCATGGGAGAATAGCAGCCTGCATTGCTGCGAAAGGTGGATATACACTGTACTAGTGCCGACATTGTGCATGCTCTGTTGCCTGTGTCTATGTGCCTGTGGTTCTGTCAGTGTGATCATGTGATGTATCTGACCCCAGGAATGTGTCAATAAAGTTTCCCCTTCCTGGGACAATGAATTCACGGTGTTCTTATTTCAATTTCCAGGAGTGTATGTTTACGCCTCAGACCAGACATTATGTGCATGTTTTACAGCATCAGCGCGACAAATTTGAACCTCTGTGTCATGGTAACGGGTAATGATACGAAAAAAGTTTCGAAGTTCCTTGAAAATATCATCCTAAGAACATATGGTAAAATTTTCGACGAGCTGCCATCAATAGAAATTACAAGTGGCCATCCCCAGAAATGATACTTTTGTTACCCAAAAATCATGGTTTTTCGGGTGTATCTTCATAACCGATATAGATTTTCGAAAATGGGAAAAATGAGGTTTGTACATGAATATCTAAAGAAGGTACATTAAAAATTTGAACCTTTTGCTATTGTTAATTATTTGGATTATTGCGACACACGGCAAGTTAGATAACTTTGAACCTCTGGTTACCGGTAACGGATAATGATATCGAAAAAAGTTTCGACGTTCCCTGAGAATGTCATTTTGACAATAAACAGTAAAATTTTCGACAATCTGCCATTAGTTGAAATTACAGTTTTGCCATCCCCACAATTGGTATTTTTCGCACCCAAAGATCGTGGATTTCTTCTTCAATGGTGTTTTTGTAACCCGCTTATGGTCCACCCTAGACCACACCTAATGCAAAAAAACCAACCGATTTGCTCAATTTGCCTGGGCTGGAGAAAGTGTGTAGTGTTTAAATTTTGACCCTGTACGGAAGGATAGCCACAGTATACTAATTCTTCTGTTTGGTGTAGAAATGGTCGGTAAGTCAAGGGTTATCCAAAACACTTGACCCCTTATCTCTGTGATTAATAGAAACTGAGATATGGTCCCCTGAAAAATCGCATTTTCGTACGTGGCTTTTTGGAATATATTAGTACTATTCACTGTCGTGCACGAATCGACTGTATTTATGAAGATCTGATTAGTGTTTAACAAGGAATTATATTTATTCTATGTTTCATCCAAACAAGAAATTTTGGTATATCTCCAATATTCCCCGAATTGCGTTATGTTTAAATCATGTCAAACGTTCTTTAAAATAACAATAAGATGTTGCAATGTTTGGACATGGGCACCATGCCCCAGGCTCCGTCCTGGTTCTCAGCGACCATCGTAGGATTGTGCTCCTGTTGCTATCGGGGGCTTTCAGCACCACATCGGTGGAGGCATGATGCATGGTGCTCGGGATATACCCGACAGACATAACTATTAAGTATCATGCGGCCAGATATTGTCTGAGAACGGTTAGGTCAGACATAGTCAGAGACCTCTTAGAGGAGGAAATAACAGACCTTGAGAGTGCTCAAAACCTGAAGAGTGAATTCGTGGCGTAGGGAGGGCGACAACTGTGTGAAGAAGGTCCTTAGGGTATATACATTCTTCATCCACATCAGGGAGCGACTTAAGACGAAACATGTTAATCCCAGTCGAGGCGTGGTTCATTTCTTAACCTGCCACGAGTCGCGTCTCACTCATTTGCTGAGTGTAAATCTCAGTCAGGAGGCTGGTTATGGCTGTGGAGAGAGAGGGATCCCCAAACACATACCTCTGTGCTGTGACCGTTGGCCGCAGGAAAGGCTAGTCACTCAGAGATCAGACCTTGTGGACCGATCTCAGTGACTGAGGGCGCGTAGTACTGTAGGTCGAGGGGTGGCTGCGCAGCGGCGGGAGGCTCAGCGCTTTCTGAAGCACTCCTCGATACCATCGATTGTGGTGTTCTGTAAATCTAAACTCCATCCTATATTCCTAATTTTTTATCCTCTTAATACGTAACTGGTTAATTTTAAGTATTTTCGTTTCCTAATTAGTTTTAAGTTTTCAGGTACTTAAAGCTGCAAGATTGTCAGACTTGTTAAAATAAGAAGAAATCAAATACGCTTCATATCCTGTATACGTACAATTTAATATTGTGAAAACACGACCTGCCCTAGCAACTAGGCGGCAGGTCATATATAAATGGCACCAAAGGAAATAAAAAGAAAAATATTGCTCTGTAGTCCATGTTTTATGGTGTAAGTAGGCTGTTTATGTTTTCTTATTGGCAACGTTACGTAGCGCTCTGTATGAAAATCACTGGCTGTGCTGTGTGCAGTCTGTGGCCAGCAGTGGTGGATGTGGGGAGAGAAATGGCGGAGTTTTGATATTTGTAAGAATGGATGTTATGAACTGCTATATATATTATGACTATTAAGGTAAATACAATGTTTGTTCTCTATTAAAATCTTTCATTTGCTAACTATGCCTATCAGTAGTTAGTGCCTTCCGTAGTTTGAATCTTTTATTTAGCTGGCAGTAGTGGCGCTCGCTGTATTGCAGTAGTTCGAGTAATGATTTTTGTGAGGTAAGTGATTTGTGAAAGGTATAGGTTAATGTTAGTCAGGGCCATTCTTTTGTAGGGATTTTTGAAAGTCAGATTGCGTTGCGCTAAAAATATTGTGTGTCAGTTTAAGCACAGTCATATACAATTTTTCAAAGGGGACGTTTCATAATCTTTTATTTAGCTGGCAGTAGTGGCGCTCGCTGTATTGCGGTAGTTCGAGTAACGAAGATTTTTGGTGAGGTAAGTGATTTGTGAAAGGTACAGGTTAATGTCAGTCAGGGCCATCCCTTTGTAGGGATTTCTGAAAGTCAGATTGCGTTGCGCTAAAAAATATTGTGTGTCAGTTTAAGCACAGTCTTGTATAATTGTTCTAAGGGGACGTTTCAATGGCTTCGGCACAACGTTTATCTGTTACTGGCATTTGCATAACCGGTGAATGGTTTTGGAATTCAAGCTCGCCCTGCAATTCCCTGCTTACAGAGTCCTGTTAGTCTTTTGCTGCTGACACGGTTCACGAGTGCGACAGCCACTTCTGCAGCGACTTTTGCAGCTGTCGTCCTCTTATATTTCGTCCGTCTTCTTCAACGACTGGCTGTCACTATCATTCAACACACATTCTCGTCTGTGTTGTGACTTTGCAGATGATCTTCACGCGCTTTCCCTGTATGTGGTACAAATCTTCGATAAGGTGCCTCTTGAAACGCTAAACACCTTAGCTACATTTAATTTTAAGTGTAAATGTATTTTGTAATCTCACATTCGCTATTGTAATTCTTCATTTCTTTTATGAATTCTGGAGTTACATTAACATGCTATGCAAACAGACAACTGCAGATTCGTTGACTTCGACTCCTCTTGTCCCTTTTCGCTATCTTCGTTACTGCTCGAGTAACAACTAATATATTGATAAATGGATGAGATAAAATATGTTGCTACGAAAAGAGCCCTGAAATACTTTTTAGGGGTGCTGTGCTGTGACTTTCTTTGGATCATTAATTTTGAACAAAACAAAATATATTATGTTCTTATTATTCTGGATCTGGCTTTCTATAAAGGGAACATTGTTTCGTTACTGTAACTCGCTATAAAGTTCAACAAATCTTTCTTACTTTACAGTTATTGAAAAGGTTACTGAAAATTATTTACTTATCGATACTGATGTTACAGTACGCAATGTTTGTTCAACATCAAAATTTTGCAGTGGATTTTTGTTAACATTAAAACACCAATAAGTACCACAACTAACACGAGAACATGAGGCTATTATCAGAGAAAAAATGTTTTTACTATAATGTTTGCCAGACCAGAACTACGCACAGCAAGATTTCTTTTATGTCATGAAGATAAATTATCCTTTTGCACTGTTAATAATATAACATCATCCCCAGTCCGAGTCCACCTGTAAAACACAGCATAAAATCTGATGTTCTGCCCTGCAATCCCGAAAGCTGAAAGAATTAATTTTAGTTCACTATTACCTGTCCGCTTCTTTGCGGTATGGTTGGTTTCATTTAATGCAGTTTCAATGCGCCGCGGCAGCGGCTAGTTCGTTCGTAGCGCGGCTCTGCACCACGAATAATATTTAAATAGCTGAAAATGTCTTAAAAGGATGGGATAAAATAGCAGGCGAGCTTATTACAAATCATAATGCACGTTTTCACTAAGTAACTCTATTCGAAACATACAGACAGATTAAATTCTTACACATCTTTACAGAACTTTGACATGGTGACGACGATGGTGGCTCAAGAAGAGGCAGTATCTGAAAATAAAACAGATTTGCCAGATGAAATTGTTTAGAGTAATATTGATGGAGATGGCAAGTTATTCACAGTGGAAAGAAGTTATTTACACTGGAAAGTATCCTTAAAAATGCAGTCATTTAGATGGTTTTCCTTTGTTTATGTTTACGTATGCCATATGGATCTATAACCTCTTCTCCTCTTCTGCCCCGTGTAAACATGTGCTACTGTTCTCGTCGCATCAGGCGGTTGAGGAAAGTAATCAAGGTTACACAAAGAGATAAGCGCCACTTCAAGAGAAAATATGTTATAGAAACAATGGTGAAAGATGAGAAGTACTTATGCATTCCACTGATGGCTGAAAGAGCATGGGCTATGCAATGGAGCTGCGTCAAGAATCAAACACAGAACCAAGGAAAAATTTCACCTTGTTTCTAGATTACGAAATGCTGCAACATACGCACTGCAGCTTCAAAACACTTGTGAGAATACCAGATGCGATGCACATACTAAACTTGAAGCTCAGGCATATGTAGTGTGGATACATGGCAGTTTGCATTTTGAACTGCAACTATGGAAGTCTGCAGTGGAAAATCTTAAGGAAGCACAAATGGTGTATGAAAAGCTGTCTCTTGTACTTCCTGAAGACGACCAACTGTTGTACAAACAAAGGGTCGATGAAATTGCACCAAGTTTGCGTTATTGTGCTTATAACATCGGTGATGAAAGTGCGATTAATGATCTTCTGGAAATGAGAAGTCGTGGTCATGGAGAGTTGCTGGATACATTAGATCTGTTGATTGTACAGACCCATGAACGGAAAGCTGAAACTCTATGTGAAGTTGAATGGAGAGGACGATCTGTGACAGCCAGACCAGAACGGGTGCGTTTATTCTTCATTTCTGAACAGTAATTGGACAAAAGCTTAGTGCGTGCCGAAGACAATGCATCCAGAATTGAACTAATTGGGAAGTTACTTTTGGACTGTAAAGATGCTATAGCAGCAGTAAAGGATGAACTGAAAGCAGACCCGTTCTGGACCTGGAGTACCTCTGTCTTCAGCACAGTACTTACTGTCGTATTTGACACACATTCGCCTTACCGGACTATACAAAGAAATCTACTGATGATTGATGCAGCAAAGGCACCTCTAGCTGAAAAAATAGCGGCCGGATCGGGCGAAGGGAAGAAAAATCGCCCTCAGGATATAACGAGACTTTATGAAATCATTCTTCAGAACTGCACTGAATTGCAGCAGTTGCCAGGCTTTGAAGACGATCCTCAGTATCAGGAAGAGGTGGAAGCAAAAACGAAAGCTTACAAGATCTTCAGGTGCTTCTATATAGCCCAGAGGCTAGTGAGCTTGCGTCGTTGGCATTTTACCAACGCTCTCGACAATATGCTGGTGAGGCTCCTGCTAGTACACTCCTGGAAATTGAAATAAGAACACCGTGAATTCATTGTCCCAGGAAGGGGAAACTTTATTGACACATTCCTGGGGTCAGATACATCACATGATCACACTGACAGAACCACAGGCACATAGACACAGGCAACAGAGCATGCACAATGTCGGCACTAGTACAGTGTATATCCACCTTTCGCAGCAATGCAGGCTGCTATTCTCCCATGGAGACGATCGTAGAGATGCTGGATGTAGTCCTGTGGAACGGCTTGCCATGCCATTTCCACCTGGCGCCTCAGTTGGACCAGCGTTCGTGCTGGACGTGCAGACCGCGTGAGACGACGCTTCATCCAGTCCCAAACATGCTCAATGGGGGACAGATCCGGAGACCTTGCTGGCCAGGGTAGTTGACTTACGCCTTCTAGAGCACGTTGGGTGGCACGGGATACATGCGGACGTGCATTGTCCTGTTGGAACAGCAAGTTCCCTTGCCGGTCTAGGAATGGTAGAACGATGGGTTCGATGACGGTTTGGATGTACCGTGCACTATTCAGTGTCCCCTCGACGATCACCAGTGGTGTACGGCCAGTGTAGGAGATCGCTCCCCACACCATGATGCCGGGTGTTGGCACTGTGTGCCTCGGTCGTATGCAGTCCTGATTGTGGCGCTCACCTGCACGGCGCCAAACACGCATACGATCATCATTGGCACCAAGGCAGAAGCGACTCTCATCGCTGAAGACGACACGTCTCCATTCGTCCCTCCATTCACGCCTGTCGCGACACCACTGGAGGCGGGCTGCACGATGTTGGGGCGTGAGCGGAAGACGGCCTAACGGTGTGCGGGACCGTAGCCCAGCTTCATGGAGACGGTTGCGAATGGTCCTCGCCGATACCCCAGGAGCAACAGTGTCCCTAATTTGCTGGGAAGTGGCGGTGCGGTCCCCTACGGCACTGCGTAGGATCCTACGGTCTTGGCGTGCATCCGTGCGTCGCTGCGGTCCGGTCCCAGTCGACGGGCACGTGCACCTTCCGCCGACCACTGGCGACAACATCGATGTACTGTGGAGACCTCACGCCCCACGTATTGAGCAATTCGGCGGTACGTCCAGCCGGCCTCCCGCATGCCCACTATACGCCCTCGCTCAAAGTCCGTCAACTGCACATACGGTTCACGTCCACGCTGTCGCGGCATGCTACCAGTGTTAAAGACTGCGATGGAGCTCCGTATGCCACGGCAAACTGGCTGACACTGACGGCGGCGGTGCACAAATGCTGCGCAGCTAGCGCCATTCGACGGCCAACACCGCGGTTCCTGGTGTGTCCGCTGTGCCGTGCGTGTGATCATTGCTTGTACAGCCCTCTCGCAGTGTCCGGAGCAAGTATGGTGGGTCTGACACACCGGTGTCAATGTGTTCTTTTTTCCATTTCCAGGAGTGTAGTAATGCCATAGGAGGTGATCTCGCAGATGACTTACAGGCTCTTCTACATGATGTGGGTGGACAGGAGTTCTCTGCTTGTGCCCACAGTGTTCTTGAAGGCGAGGCACAACATGGTGAAGGATCAACTGTGCATATCAAGCCAGATACACGTTCTAAAAAGCCGCTTTATGAACGCCTGGGAGAATATTGTGAAGAACCATCTCTTACATCGCGTAATCCAGATGTGTATAAGCTGCCACCTGAAATGCACCCCATACCATGTAAGCTTCTGTTTTTGGACTTGGCGCTATATTCTGCTGAGTTCCCATCACTGGATGACAAGATTGAAGCTGGCCCAGGAAGGAGAGCACCTTCTTCTGGTTCGACAGGTTTTGTGAAAGGCCTTTGGGGTTGGGGTGGATCTGGGAAGAAATAGTATCTCAAGATTTTGTCAAGCAGGACTTGGTCCTATTGTATTGAGGAAAATGTTGAAATGGAAAATATATGTGGAGGGAATTAAAAAATTGATTTTTACAACTCAGATTAATTAAATCAAAGCTTAATGGCGTCCTCTCAATTTTTACAAAAGAATGCTACACAGGCATACAATATAGCGTCACAGACTCTTCCTCCTCACGTAGTTCCAAACAGACGACAGAGAAATTAATGCTCGGTCACTACTATTTATACTCGGTTTTGTATATTTACATATTTGATTGATATTTAATAAGTATCGTCTGTGGCGGTTTCAGTACTCGCCGACACAGATATTATCTTTAAAAAAATCGATACATAATTCTATACAAGTATAAAATTGACACTTAATGGTTTCTCTTTATTACATAAAGTTCAGACAATCATTGTCCATGCAGAAATAAATTTATAATCATATAGTTCAATTATTTTTTTCTTTTTTACCACTTATAATATGTGTTTTGCCAGAAGACTTTACACCCTGCTGCCATTACTCGTAAGATTTGGTGGAAGTTTCCGGAGAAGAAAATGTTACAGCCGGCCGCAGGGATATTATCGTTACGCAAGCGTCATTTCGTTCAGTGGAATACTTCAACATATTTTATGAGATATCCAAACTTCTCCTCAAACAGTGGAACTGCAGTCCTGCGTCAGTTCCCAGCATTACAGACGCTGTGCTTGTCGTAGACATAGACTGTCAAGGAATGTTTGTATATGCCATATGGAATGAGCAGTTCGTAAAGGGCCTGTGATGCAAACTGCGCTGTGGCGTGGTAGCCGGGCGAACTTGCGCTGGGACCACTAGATGGCAATGGCATCGTTTTCACAGCGGCGGGTGACTTCATCATCGCTCAGCCAGTTATCTCGAAATGTTTGGAAATTTTATACGCAAACCTTATTCGTACTATTACTGAAAATCAGAGCAAAATTACAGCAGTTCCAGAGATATTTGATAGATTACGAAAACAATATAAATGCGTAATGTCAAGTAAATATTTTTTATCTAATAACAAATTAACGATTTTTGGATTTCTTCCCTTACTTGTACGAAACTTTCCTTCTTGCCAAATTTCAAGATTCTAGGAAAACCGCAAGTACCCTATGAGTTTTGCAAGAGAGTTTGCGAGTGTCAAAAGTGGCATGAATTGCATGAAATTGGAAGCTTACATTTTTCAGATCGCCAAGGTACCGTAGATGTTGGTATGTGCCATCAGTTTCATCTCGATATCTCTACCCGTTCCTGAAAGAAGGGGACCTAAGAGTTAGACATACGGAGATGGAAAACGAATTGATCCTATAAAGGGTTTCGTTTTTAGCGACCTATTCACGTACGGAACCCTAAAAAGACGTCAGCTGGGTTTGTCAACGACCTTGCCGAAAGAAATTATCGTGGAATACCAACCGGATGGGCCTCCAACCGGATGGTAGTGTTGATATATCGCGACGTTTCGGAAAGTGTCATACTTCAAATGGTTCAAATGGCTCTGAGCACTATGCGACTTAACTTCTGAGGTCATCAGTCGCCTAGAACTTAGAACTAATTAAACCTAAGTAACCTAAGGACATCACACACATCCATGCCCGAGGCAGGATTCGAGCCTGCGACCGTAGCGGTCGCTCGGCTCCTGACTGTAGCGCCTAGAACCGCACGGCCACTCAGGTCGGCAGTGTTATACTACTACCCATCTTCTGGCGAAGTGTTGAGATTCACAGAGAGCTTGATATATATACGCGCGGTCTCCCCCGCGTCCTGTTGATCTACGTTTCGCTGTAGCTATCTTGGCGGAAGACCTCCCTCACATCTACATCTACATCTATATGGTTACGCTGCAATTCACACTTAAGTACCTGCCAGAGGGATCACCGAACCATTTTCATTCTACTTCTCTACCATTCCACCCTTGAATGGTGCGTGGGAAAAAGGAACGCCTAAATCTTTCCGTTCGAGCTCTGATTTCTCTTATTTTATTATGATGATCATTTCTCCATACGCAGGTGGGTGTCAATAAAAATATTTATGCATTCAGAAGAGAAAGTTGGTGATTGACATTTCGTAAATAGATCTCGCCGCAAAGAAAACCGTCTTTGTTTCAGGACTGCCACCTCAGCTCGCTATCATATCAGTGACACTCTCACCCCTATTGTGCGATAACACGAAACGAGCTGCCCTTCTTAGCACTTTTTCGATGTTCTCCGGCAATCCTACCTGGTAAGCATCCCACACCGCGCAGCAATATTCCAGCAGAGAACGGACAAATGTAATGTAGGCTGTCACTTTAGTGGGTTTGTCGCATCTTCTAAGTGTTATGCCAACAAAGTGCAGTCTTTGTTTCGCCTTCCCAACAATATTATCTATGTGGTCTTTCCAATTTAAGTTGCTCGTAATTGTAATTCCTAGGTATTTAGTTGATTTGACAGCATTTAGATTTGTGCGATTTATCGTATACCCAAAATTTATCAGATTTCTTTTAGTACCCATGACCTCGCACTTTTCTTTGTTTAGTGCTAATTGCCACTTTTCGCACCATACAGAAATTCTCTCTAGGTCATTTTGTAATTGGAACTGATCGTCTGATGATTTTACTAGACAGTAGATTACAGCGTCATCTGAAAACAATCTAAGGAGGCTGCTCAGATTATCACCTAGATCATTTATGTAAATCAGGAACAGCAGAGGGCCTTTGACGCTACCTCGCGGAACGCCAGATATCACTTCCGTTCTACTCGATGATTTACCGTCTATCACACGAACTGTGACCTCCCTGAGAGGAAATCGCGAACCCAGTCACACAACTGAGACGATACTCCATATGCACGGAATTTGATTAATAGTCGCTTGTGAGGAACGGTATCAAAAGCCTTCTGGAAATCTAGGAATATGGAATCGATCTGACATCCCTTGTCGACAGCACTCATTACTTCATCTGAATAAAGAGCTAGCTGTGTTGCACAAGAACGATATTTTCTGAATCCGTGTTGGTTATGTATCAATAAGTCATTTTCTTCAAGGGGATTCATAATATTCGCGTACAGTATATGCTCCAAAAGAACTACTGCAAATTGAGATATGGGTCTGTAATTCCTTTCTTGAATATTGGTGTGACCTGTGCTACTTTCCAGTCTTTAGGAACAGACCTTTCGTCAAGTGAGCGGTTGTATATGATTGCTAAGAAAGCATACTCTCAAAGGAACCTGATTGGTATACCATCTGGACCGGAAGACTTGACTTTCTTAAGTGATTTGAGTTGTTTCGCAAGATATCTACTTTTATGTCACTCATGCTAACAGCTGATCTGGTTTCGAATTCTGGAATACTTACTTCGCCTTCTTTCGTGAAAGAATTACGGAAAACTGTATTTAGTAACTCCGCCTTAGTGGCACCATCATCGGTAACATTTCCTCAGGTGTTGCAGCTCGGATGGTCGGCTGTCTTTGTTGCAGATGTCACGCCACCTTGTGTACCAGACTGGTCAGCACTGTCTGTCTTTGCGCTGGATGGTGACAGCTTGTTGCATGGCCTAGTGAACCATCTGCCTTCTCGACACTTCGTCAGAAGATGGGTAGTATGACACTTCCCGAAAAGTCACGATATATCAATGCTACCACACGGCTGGAGACCCGACACTAGTAGTCAGTGCTTTTTTTCTGAAAAAAAGTTTGAGGGTACTCCGACATTGGATATAAAGCAACGAAAATTACTTATAACTGAAGCATGGGATACCACAGGTCTGCATTTAGCCATGACGTGATCAACATGTCGAACTACAAAAGAAATGGTATCGGACTCTTCAGTTTACTTTACAGCTCAAATGAACAGGCGATAATGAGTAACACCCCAACATACAAAAGAATGTGGTATCCAACACTTCAGTTTATATCACCTCAAATGAAGCATGTGATTCCCATCAACCCCTGAACAACAAAAGAAAATGGTATTGTACACTTCAATTGACCTATAATACACCTCAAATGAAACAGGTGAGTCCAATCAACCCTCCGACATACAAAACAATACAAGGAAATATTACCGAACACATATTTTAACCTATAAAAAACCAATAAAAGACACAATACAACAAAAACCATCCACACATAACATCAACAACAATAGAAACCACACTATAAAAATCTTTTGTAACCTTGTTTGGCTCCCGAAATGGCATAGATGATGGGTGGTATACCGTGCTTCAACTGAGCCAGTTTTTAATACAGCTGAAAATTTATTTAACTATAAAACTACAGTGTAACTTACATTAATAGCATTACAACAGTTTCCAAACTGACTTTAGTTCATTGCTGCTGTAGTCTTCACGCCTTCTTACTTTACTCTTGCTGTCATTAGCAAGATGTCTGCCTTGAACCAGTAGCGTACATAGTCCGTGGCATGGAACAGCATCAGTGGAGGACCAACCAACATCTTAAAAAAATTACTTTGTCGACGAAAATGTTTAGGGGTACGCATCCCCCAGCGTTCCTCCAGAAAAACAGCACTGCTAGTAGTTATACGTCCGGAAAGCCTACAGTCACATACCCGGAAAGTTACTTCAGTCGTGTCAGAATGTCACTAGAACTGTGTATGTTTCTTCTTAATAGGAGTTAATGATACGATAAGAAAGGAGGGAAGATACTGAAAGCAGTGAATTCAGATAAATAAATATTCAATGAAGAATTCAGCTTACCAGAGTTGTGTAACTTCTCCTCCTGTAAACAATCGTCGTTAAAAAGGAATCCGCCAATTCGAACCACGGGATTTTTATACCATACATGTGGCTTGTTCGACAGCCAGTTATTTAAGTTGCATATATTTTTCGTTATGCATTTGTGTTTGTATTCCTTATGGAACGAATTTTTTGGTCTGCGGCTCAGAAGTCTTTAAACCATCCATGTTCACGTCATGTAGGACGGCCTCAAGTGCTTCTCAAGTTGCTTAGTTTTCTAGTCAACGTTTCCAAATCCCACAAACACTTAGACATAGTATAGATGCCCAACAAGCGAACAATTTTCTCCGTTACCCACTTCTTATTTAACTTGTTGACATGCTAACGACTTGACATCTAACCTCAAACCAAACGCAACTACTAGTTTCGCGTCGCCGAAGTTGGAACAAGCCGGAACTGAGTAGTTTTGACAGCGACTTGGGCAACGGTGCACCGTGCATGAGCAGTGGCAAGTAGCGCGGTTTCGAAACTTAGGTTCATAACCTAGTGTCGACGTGTAAGCTAGCCTATAGAGAACCTACATTTGCATCTCACGTAAGGCCTAAAGGAGAGAGATTAGCGATCGTTATAGAAGCATGCATACAAACAGTTCTGCGTCATTTTGTAAAGCAACGGAATAGGCTGACTCTTGATGAAAATAGCAATTCCCGGCCAACTGAGCCGTTCGGTACCACTTAGCGATGTATATGCGATGTAGCGAATCTTAGTGAGCACATCTTGTAACGTTGTTAGTTGATTAAAATTATGAAATTGTGGTACTCTGAACACAGTTATTATGAATTATATTGAAATTGTTGTGAAATATAGCTTTTATTCGAAGATGTACACGATGAAAGTAAGCAAATAGTGAAACACACATTTGTAAGAATCGTGAAGTAAAACCTATTTGTTATTATCGTTCACCTTAATGAAAAGACCCAGGAAACACGTTAGTAATAAAATCCATTCTGTAATTGAAGTCCGGCCGGCGTAGCCGAGCGGTTCTAAGCGCTACAGTCTGGAACCGCGCGACCGCTACGGTCGCAGGTTCGAATCCTGCCCCGGGCATGGTTGTGTGTGATGTCTAGGCAGGTAGTTTTCGTAGCCGGTCAAACGGCAAGTTCAGTGCCCTCAGCTGAATAGGAGAGGCATGATTGGTCAACTTGAACTAAGGCTAGTTGACGTCATAATGCCCTGCTCGAAATTGGAGGGAACGTTCGCTATTGGCGCGAGTGATGTTATGAGACAGTGTGGGGGTATTCTGGAATCAGCACTGAATGCTGATTCGCGGTTTTCGAGGAGAGTAGGGAGTTGAGCAATGTTGGCTTCACTCTTGCATCGCATCACAGAGGGGATTCGGGGTCTGACCGTTGTCGGAGTCGGACAGTCTTGCGGCTTAGTAGCGCTTTTTTTGGCAGAACTTAGAATTCTCGGACAGCCTTTGAGGCCAGGAGTTGAAACGGAGTTGCTGCACACCAGAAGTCGGCGCCTGAATCATCAGTAAGCTGCCTACCGACGACGTGCTACAAATTTCAGGATTGGTAAAGTATTTTGCGGCTCCGTCACTGTAGGATCTATCATTTGTATACTGAAGCCCTCAGCAGCACGCGTACTCGCTTTGCTACAACTCCACCTTGCTTGTTTCTCCATGTGATCCCATTTGAGCTCTCACTACTAATCGCGATACTGCAATATAGTCCGGAGAGTAATATTTGATTGATTAGGACCTTCAGTCATTATCGTCAAGCTATTGCAAGAGAGTAGGAGCCCCTTGTTATCGAGCCAACTCATTTCAGTACACCCAACTCATTTCAGTACACCCTATTCTCTAACCTACTGTTTGTGTCGATAATCATGTGCCTTTATATTCTGATGTATAATAAATCTCATTGTAATATTTAATCCACGTATCCTTTTGTAGATACAGGGTTATTACAAATGATTGAAGCGATTTCACAGCTCTACAATAACTTTATTATTTGAGATATTTTCACAGTGCTTTGCACACACACACAAAAACTAAAAAAGTTTTTTTAGGCATTCACAAATGTTCGATATGTGCCCCTTCAGTGATTCGGCAGACATCAAGCCGACAATCAAGTTCCTCCCACACTCGGCGCAGCATGTTCCCATCAATGAGTTCGAAAGCATCGTTGATGCGAGCTCGCAGTTCTGGCACGTTTCTTGGTAGAGGAGGTTTAAACACTGGATCTTTCACGTAACCCCACAGAAAGAAATCTCATGGGGTTAAGTCGGGAGAGCGTGGAGGCCATGACATGAATTGCTGATCATGATCTCCACCACGACCGATCCATCGGTTTTCCAATCTCCTGTTTAAGAAATGCCGAACCTCATGATGGAAGTGCGGTGGATCACCATCCTGTCGCTCACTGCAGGCCGCCCCGTTGATTTCCCCTTACAGAGGCATCCAGAAGCTTTAAACTGCGCATACCATCGCCGAATGGAGTTAGCAGTTGGTGGATCTTTGTTGAACTTCGTCTTGAAGTGTCGTTACACTGTTATGACTGACTGCATTTCAAGCACGACATACGCTTTCTCGGCTCCTGTCGCCATTTTGTCTCACTGCGCTCTGGAGCGCTCTGACGGCAGAAACCTGAAGTGCGGCTTCAGCCGAACAAAACTTTATGAGTTTTTCTACGTATCTGTTGTGTGTCGTGACCATATGTCAATGAATGGAGCTACAGTGCATTTATGAAATCGCTTCAATCATTTGTAATAGCCCTGTACATGCAGAATCCCATTTCCTTTTGTTTATTATGATAAAGTTATCTTTTTTTATCTGAGTAGGCCAGCCGGGGTGGCCGAGCAGTTCTAGGCGCTACAGTCTGGAACCGCGCGACCGCTACGGTCGCAGGTTCGAATCCTGCCCCGGGCATGGATGTGTGTGATGTTCTTAGGTTAGTTAGGTTTAAGTAGTTCTAAGTTCTAGGGGACTGATGACCTCAGATGTTAAGTCCCATAGTACTCAGAGTCATTTGAACCATTTTTTGTAAGTAAAGAGTTATTTAATTTTGTAAATTATATGTTATTTTACAACTACATTTTCTGTTTTGGCAACGTTAACTATACTCTTTGACCTGCTTGTTATTCCAGAGTGTTTGTAATGATTTATCAATCTAAATTTTGTAACTCATCCCCTAAAACTGTTAAACTTTTAACTGAAATCATGAAAATTAATATTTTAAACAATGCAGACCGCTATGTTCCGATTGTTAGAATCTACACTACTGGTCATTAAAATTGCTACACCAAGAAGAAATGCAGATGATAAACGGGTATTCATTGGACAAATATATTATACTAGAACTTACACGTGATTACATTTTCACGCGATTTGGGTGCATAGATCCTGAGAAATCAGTACCCAGAACAACCACCTCTGGCCGTAATAACGGCCTTGATACGCCTGGGCATTGAGTCAAACACAGCTTGGATGGCGTGTACAGGTACAGCTGCCCGTGCAGCTTCAACACGATACTACAGTTCATCAAGAGTAGTGACTGGCGTATTGTGAAGAGCCAGTTGCTCGGCCACCATTGACCAGACGTTTTCAATTGGTGGGAGATCTGGAGAATGTGCTGGCCAGGGCAGCAGTCGAACATCTTCTATATCCAGAAAGGCCCGTACAGGACCTGCATCATGCGGTCGTGCATTATCCTGCTGAAATGTAACGTCCACTGTTCAAAGTGCCGTCAATGCGAACAAGAGGTGACCGAGACATGTAACCAATGGCACGCCATACCATCACGCCGGGTGATACGCCAGTATGACGATGACGAATACACGCTTCCAATGTGCGTTCACCGCGATGTCGCCAAACACGGATGCGACCATCATGATGCTGTAAACAGAACCTGTATTCATCAGAAAAAATGACCTTTTGCCATTCGTGCACCCAGGTTCGTCGTTGAGTACACCATCGCAGGCGCTCCTGTCTATGATACAGCGTCAAGGGTAACCGCAGCCATGGTCTCCGAGCTGGTAGTCCATGCTGCTGCAAACGTCGTCGAACTGTTCGTGCAGATGGTTGTTGTCTTGCAAACGTCCCCATCTGTTGACTCAGGGATCGAGACGTGGCTGCACGATCCGTTACAGGCATGTAGATAAGATGCCTGTCATCTCGACTGCTAGTGCTACGAGGCCGTTGGGATCCAGCACGGCGATCCGTATTACCCTCCTGAACCCACCGATTCCATATTCTGCTAACAGTCATTGGATCTCGACCAACGCGAGCAGCAATGTCGCGATACGATAAACCTCAATCGATAGGCTAAAATCCGACCTTTATCAAAGTCGGAAACGTGATGGTACGCATTTCTCCTCCTTACACGAGGCATCACAACAACGCTTCACCAGGCAACGCTGGTCAACTGCTGTTTGTGTAAGAGAAATCTGTTGGACTTCCCTCATGTCAGCACGTTGTAGGTGTCGCCACCGGCGCCAGTATTGTGTGAATGCTCTGAAAAGCTAATCATTTGCATATCACAGCATCTTCCTGTCGATTAAATTTCGCATCTGTAGCACGTCATCTTCTTGATGCTGCAATTTTAATGGCCAGTAGTTTATGTTTCCGCTACATCATGGGTCCATTTGCGACAGGAGGGAAAATTACTAGCTGTTCACTGCGCACTCGCTTGCGGAATATGTAGGTAGAGTTATGTAGAATGCAAGACAGTATCCTTCCGAGAATGCAGCATGCAAGACGCTACCGGAAAGCTACTAGCTCGCGCGGCAGAATATTGCTGCTGGAAGGATGTTTTCGTGTGGAGTAGGTTTCGCCATGTGCGCGCCTACTTCCGAGAAGCGGCCACCTGGCGCAAATGCGGCATCCGCTGCTACATAAAAAGGCAGAGCTGCCACGCCGGTGCCGCCAGCCACTCCCCTGCAGACATGAGCAGAAGAGTACCGGCTCTGGTGGCAGTCGTATCGTGCGCCGTGTGGCTGGCGGCCGCTGGCGTGGGTGGGGCGCCGTCGACGTCAGCGTCAGAGGAGTTTCCGGAGGTGCAGACGCCGCTGGGGCGGCTGCGGGGTAGCGTGCTGCGCTCCCTGGACGGCCGAACCATTTACTCTTTCAGGGGTGTGCGCTACGCCCAGCCTCCTGTCGGCGACTTGCGCTTCAAGGTACGCTGCAGTCTGTTCGTGAACTGAAGAGCGAGCCGCGCTTGTGGCAGGGTACGAGGCCTGCCGCGGAAGACCATATACAGGGTGGTCCATTGATCGTGACCGGGCCAAATATCTCACGAAATAAGCGTCAAACGAAAAAACTACAAAGAACGAAACTTGTCTAGCTTGAAGGGGGAAACCAGATGGCGCTATGGTTGGGCCGGTAGTTGGTGCTGCCATAGGTTAAGCGGATATCAACTGTTTTTTTTAAATACGAACCCCCATTTTTTATTACATATTCGTGTAGGACGTAAAGAAATATGAATGTTTTAGTTGGACCACTTTTTTCGCTTTGTGATAGATGGTGCTGTAATAGTCACAGCGCCATCTAGCGAGCTAACCATAGCACCATCTGGTTTCCCCCTTCAAGCGAGACGAGTTTCGTTCTTTGCAGTTTTTTCGTTTGATGCTTATTTCGTGAGATATTTGACCCGGTCACTATCAATGGACCACCCTGTATATAGATCTCGATACGATATCTTGGATCGGTTATGAGTAGGGAAAATATAGATAGCATCAATTTTTGGCAAAATTCCCAACAATTTTTTGCAGACTTCGCGTCTATTTTTGTGAAAATTCGCTCTATTTCCTTTGTAAATGATTAGATGCACAAACGTAAACGGCTGTCACGCTACATGACTGAAAACAAACAAATTACTAGTTCCTTGAGACTGACTGTTAAAAAAAGTGCTGATTGGGAACTTTTTGACTGAAATGTTGGCGTATCCTGAAACTTTAAACACCTCTTTTTTCAGAGATGGCCACTGTTTTCTTCGTTTGATTATATTTAAACTTTCAAAAATGGTTGTTCTGTCAAAGAGACCAGCATTTTCCCGCCAGTTACGTGAATGCGTCTCCGATATAAGGTGTTTCCTGACATTATTTGTTTTTTCCCGCCAAATTTGAAATTTAAAAAATCTGCAGGCTACTAATTTCGACCTTTCGTGGCTATTCGTAGACCTACGACACAGCCGGCCGCTTTGGCCGAGTGGTTCTGGCGCTTCAGTCCGGAACCACGCTGCTGCTACGGTCGCAGGTTCGAATCCTGCCTCGGGCATGGATGTGTGTGATGTCCTTAGGTTAGTTAGGTTTAAGTAGTTCTAAGTCTAGGGGACTGATGATCTCAGATGTTAAGTCTCATAGTGCTGAGAGCCATTTTAACCATTTTTAAACCTACGACACATGCTTGACAACGCTACAGATAGAACTGACAAGGCCCTTAGCGTAATAATAGAACCGAGCGTACAGCAACTTGATCTTAAAGTTAGGGGAAGAATTTCGGCGCCATCGAAAAACGTCACAGATTTTGTTTTTCCAATCGCTGTAGCGCAGAGAGCTGGCTCTGTAGGCTGTTGTCGCAGATAGCCGAGCGTAAACAAACGAGAATTTTGACCGCCACAGGGGAAGGAGTGGTGCGGGTAAACAAACTATTTCGCTGGGCAACAGCCTACAGCGGAACTGACACATTGTCACAGGGATCACCGATCTCTTCTGGTGATGTACGGGTCGTAATCGAAACACGTGTTAGACCAGGTTAGTCTCTTCACTTATTTCAAAATAAGCAAAGAAAACATGCAACGCGCAACATAAAGCATTCGGGGACGCCTACCGCACAACTGTTTGTTGAAGTATGCAGATTATTGTTAACGACGTAGTTCAGGCCCACCCTTTAGCGATATTCGATGCAACTATAGTTCAAAACATCCGCTACCTAATTTGCCACGTTAAAATTGTCAGCATTATACTACCTTTTGAGCTTTAGCTAACAAACAAACATACAAGTGTCTTATAAAATACTAGGTCCGGTTCCATTGTTGTTGTTTTTGTGGTCTTCAGCCCTGAGACTGGTTTGATGCAGCTCTCCATGCTACTCTATGCTGTGCAAGCTGCTTCATCTCCCAGTACGTACTGCAGCCTACATACTCCTGAATCTGCTTAGTGTATTCAACTCTTGGTCTCCCTCTACGATTTTTACCCTCCACACTGCCCTCCAATGCTAAATTTGTGATCCCTTGATGCCTCAGAACATGTCCTACTAACCGATCCCTTCTTCTAGTCAAGTTGTGCCACAAACTCCTCCCCAATTCTATTCAATACCTCCTCATTAGTTATGTGATCTACCCATCTAATCTTCGGCATTCTTCTGTAGGACCACATTTCGAAAGCTTATATTCTCTTCATGTCCAAACTATTTATCATCCATGTTTCACTTCCATAAATGGCTACACTGAATACAAATACTCTCAGAAACGACTTCCTGACACTTAAATCTATACTCGATGTTAACAAATTTCTTTTCTTCAGAAACACTTTCCTTCCCATTCCCAGTCTACATTTTATATCCTCTCTACTTGGACTATCATCAGTTATTTTGCTCCCCAAATATCAAAACTCCTTTACTACTTTAAGTGTCTCATTTCCCAATCTAATTCCCTCAGCATCACCAGACTTAATCCGACTACACTCCATTATCCTCGTTTTGCTTTTATTGATGGTCATCTTATATCCTCCTTTCAATACACTGTCCATTCCGTTCAACTGCTCTTCCAAGTCCTTTGCTGTCTCTGACAGAATTACAATGTCATCGGCGAACCTTAAAGTTTTTATTTCTTCTCCATGGATTTTAATACCTACTACGAATTTTACTTTTGTTTCCTTCACTGCTTGCTCAATATACAGATTGAATAACGTCGGGGAGAGGCTACAACCCTGTCTCACTCCCTTCCCAACAACTGCTTCCCTTTCATGTCCCTCGACTCTTATAACTGCCATCTGGTTTCTGTACAAATTGTAAATAGCTTTTCGCTCCCTGTATTTTACCCCTGCCACCTTCAGAATTAGAAAGAGAGTATTCCAGTCAACATTGTCAAAAGCTTTCTCTAAGTCTACAAATGCCAGAAACGTAGGTTTGCCTTTTCTTAATCTAGCTTCTAAGAAAAGCTGTAGGGTCAGTATTGCTTCACGTGTTCCAATATTTCTACGGAATCCAAACTGATCTTCCCCGAGGTCGGATTCTACCAGTTTTTCCATTCGTATGTACAGAATTTGCGTTAGTATTTTGCAGCCGTGACTTATTAAACTGATAGTTCGGTAATTTTCACATCTGTCAACACCTGCTTTATTTGGGATTGGAATTATTATATTCTTCTTGAAGTCTGAGGGTATTTCGCCTGTCTCATACATTTTGCTCACCAGATGGTAGAGATTTGTCAGGACTGGCTCTGCCAAAGCTGTCAGTAGTTCTAATGGAATGTTGTCTACTCCCGGGGCCTTGTTTCGACTTAGGTCTTTCAGTGCTCTGTCAAACTCCTCACGCAGTATCATATCTCCCATCTCATCTTCATCTACATCCTCTTCCATTTCCATAATATTGCCCTCAAGTCCCTCGCCATTGTATAGACGCTCTATATACTTCTTCCACCTTTCTGCTTTCCCTTCTTAGCTTGGAACTGGGTTTCCATCTGAGCTCTTGATATTCATACAAGTGGTTCTCTTTCCTCCAAAGGTCTCTTTAATTTTCCTGTAGGCATTATTATCTTATATTTTCTCCTTTTATCAATTAAATTCAATATTTCTTCTGTCACCCAAGGATTTCTACTATCCCTCGCCTTTTTTCCTGCTTGATCCTCTGCTGCCTTCACTACTTCATCCCTCAAAGTTACCCATTGTTCTTCCACTGTATTTCTTTCCCCCATTCTTGTCAATTTTCCCTTATGCTCTCCCTGAAACTCTGTACAACCTCTGGTTTAGTCAGTTTATCCAGGTCTCATCTCCTTAAATTCTCACCTTTTTGCAGTTTCTTCAGTTTTAATCTACATTTCATAACCAATAAATTGTGGTCAGAGTCCACATCTGCCCCTGGAAACGTCTTACAATTTAAAACCTGGTTCCTAAATCTCTGTCTTACCATTATATAATCTTTCTGAAACCTGTCAGTATCTCCAGGCTTCTTCCATGTATACAACCTTCTTTTATGATTCTTGAACCAAGTGTTAGCTATGATTAAGTTATGCCCAGTGCAAAATTCTGCCAGGCGGCTTTCTCTTTCATTGCTTAACCCCATTCCATATTCACCTACTACGTTTCCTTCTCTTCCTTTCCTTCTATCGAATTACAGTCACCCATGACTATTAAATTTTCGTCTCCTTTCACTACCTGAATAATTTCTTTTATCTCATCATAAATTTCTTCAATTTCTTCGTCATCTCCAGAGCTAGTTGGCATATAAACTTGTACTATTGTAGTAGGCATGAGCTTCGTGTCTATCTTGGCCACAATAATGCGTTCACTATGCTGCTTGTAGAAGCTTACCCGCACTCCTATTTTTTTTATTCATTATTAGACCTACTCCTGCATTACCCCTATTTGATTTTGTATTTATATGGATTGGGGCTAAGAAATGAAAGAGGAAGCCGCCTGGTAGAATTTTGCACAGAGCACAACTTAATAATAGCTAACACTTGGTTTAAGAATCATGATAGAAGGTTGTATACATGGAAGAACCCTGGAGATACGAAAAGGTATCAGATAGATTATATAATGGTAAGACAGAGATTTAGGAACCAGGTTCTAAATTGTAAGACATTTCCAGGGACAGATGTGGACTCTGACCACAATCTATTGGTTATGATCTGTAGATTAAAACTGAAGAAACTGCAAAAAGGTGGGAATTAAAGGAGATGGGACCTGGATAAACTGAAAGAACCAGAGGTTGTACAGAGTTTCAGGGAGAGCATAAGGGAACAATTGACAGGAATGGGGGAAAGAAATACAGTAGAAGAAGAATGGGTAGCTTTGAGGGATGAAATAGTGAAGGCAGCAGAGGACCAAGTAGGTAAAAAGACGAGGGCTAGTAGATATTCTTGGGTAACAGAAGAATTATTGAATTTAATTGATGAAAGGAGAAAATATAAAAATGCAGTAAATGAAGCAGGCAAAAAGGAATACAAACGTCTCAAAAATGAGATCGACAGGAAGTGCAAAATGGCTAAGCAGGGATGGCTAGAGGACAAATGTAAGGATGTAGAGGCTTATCTCACTAGGGGTAAGATAGATACTGCCTACAGGAAAATTAAAGAGACCTTTGGAGAAAAGAGAACCACTTACATGAATATAAAGAGCTCAGATGGACACCCAGTTCTAAGCAAAGAAGGGAAGGCAGAAAGGTGGAAGGAGTATATAGAGGGTCTATACAAGGGTGATGTACTTGAGGACAATATTATGGAAATGGAAGAGGATGTAGATGAAGATGAAATGGGAGATACGATACTGCGTGAGGAGTTTGACAGAGCACTGAAAGACCTAAGTCGAAACAAGGCCCCCGGAGTAGACAGCATTCCATTGGAACTACTGACGGCCTTGGGAGAGCCAGTCCTGACAAAACTCTACCATCTGGTGAGCAAGATGTATGAAACAGGCGAAATACCCTCAGACTTCAAGAAGAATATAATAATTCCAATCCCAAAGAAAGCAGGTGTTGACAGATGTGAAAATTACCGAACAATCAGTTTAATAAGCCACAGTTGCAAAATACTAACACGAATTCTTTACAGACGAATGGAAAAACTAGTAGAAGCCAACCTCGGGGAAGATCAGTTTGGATTCCGCAGAAATACTGGAACACGTGAGGCAATACTGACCTTACGACTTATCTTAGAAGAAAGATTAAGGAAAGGCAAACCTACGTTTCTAGCATTTGTAGACTTAGAGAAAGCTTTTGACAATGTTGACTGGAATACTCTCTTTCAAATTCTAAAGGTGGCAGGGGTAAAATGCAGGGAGCGAAAAGCTATTTACAATTTGTACAAAAACCAGATGGCAGTTATAAGAGTCGAGGGACATGAAAGGGAAGCAGTTGTTGCGAAGGGAGTAAGACAGGGTTGTAGACTCTCCCCGATGTTATTCAATCTGTATATTGAGCAAGCAGTAAAGGAAACAAAAGAAAAATTCGGAGTAGGTATTAAAATCCATAGAGAAGAAATAAAAACTTTGAGGTTCGCCGATGACATTGTAATTCTGTCAGAGACAGCAAATGACTTGGAAGAGCAGTTGAATGGAATGGACAGTGTCTTGAAAGGAGGATATAAGATGAACATCAACAAAAGCAAAACGAGGATAGTGGAATGTAGTAGAATTAAGTCGGGTGATGCTGAGGGAATTAGATTAGGAAATGAGACACTTAAAGTAGTAAAGGAGTTTTGCTATTTGGGGAGCAAAATAACTGATGATGGTCGAAGTAGAGATGATATAAAATGTAGACTGGCAATGGCAAGGAAAGCGTTTCTGAAGAAGAGAAATTTGTTAACATCGAGTATAGATTTAAGTGTCAGGAAGTCATTTCTGAAAGTATTTGTATGGAGTGTAGCCATGTATGGAAGTGAAACATGGACGGTAAATAGTTTGGACAAGAAGAGAATACAAGCTTTCGAAATGTGGTGCTACAGAAGAATGCTGAAGATTAGATGGGTAGATCACATAACTAATGAGGAAGTATTGTATAGGATTGGGGAGAAGAGAAGTTTGTGGCACAACTTGACCAGAAGAAGGGATCGGTTGGTAGAACATGTTCTGAGGCATCAAGGGATCACCAATTTAGTAATTGAGGGCAGCGTGGAAGGTAAAAATCGTAGGGGAAGACCAAGAGATGAATACACTAAGCAGATTCAGAAGGATGTAGGTTGCTGTAGGTACTGGGAGATGAAGAAGCTTGCACAGGATAGAGTAGCATGGAGAGCTGCATCAAACCAGTCTCAGGACTGAAGACCACAACAACATTTATAACCCTGTATTCACCTGACCAGAAGTCTTGTTCCTCCTGCCACCGAACTTCGCTAATTCCCACTATATCTAACTTTAACTAACTAGTTTTAACGGTTGCATTATGCGACGTGTATCTTCAACAGGCCTTTCAACGGTCCACAACTGGCATGGCTCCAGATCATTGAACACATTGATACATCGTAGCCTACGTACATTTTATTTTGGAAGTAGGTTACGCACATTATCTTTTCAAATTGGGATTCATCAGATGATATGTACAATGCCAGTAACTGCCTACATTTTCGATACCGTATGCAGGAAATAAAGCTATTTGTAATTATCTCTTACAAATACAGTAGCTGATTTGGATACAATTCGCCATGAAACAGCATCCATTGTGTTATTTTGCGTTTTTGCATTTTGAGACAGAATCGGCATCTATTTCGCATTTATCGCAAATGAATTTTTCCGGTCATTGGTTATGAGACATCTTGATTATTACGACCCCATTGTTGTCACACGCCACAGGCCTTCGGATATAAAATCCAATAACTCGAGAACGAAAAAAGAAATTCGTCTGCTTTCAGTTTTAAATAAAATTTGGGTATCGTATCTATATTTCACACACTGCATTGTACGAGCTAAAATCAACCATAAGCAAAATTTACGTAATGCGTTTTTACACCTGAGTTTGATGCAGCACAGAACTATGGCGAACGACGACGATAAATAAATTCAGTTCTTTATCGAGTAAAGATATCAGACTGTAAGATGCGCAAAAATCAAATTTGTTCACGTAATAGTTTTCGAAAAATCGGATGATAAGTTTTTCATTTAGGCTGTAACGCTGTCTCTCAGGAAAGGCACAGCGAAAGGACTAACAAACAGCTTGCCATCTAGCGGTGCCGTCCACCATGTAATGAAATACGGAGAAATGTCAGTGTGTGTTTCTTGCGTTACTTTTGTTAATGATTAATTTCTGTATTCGGTTAGACGGTCAGTAACACAGCCGCTTGAGTTTCTGGTGCTAATAAGGCGAGTACACCGTTCGTTTATTACATATTTTTACGAGCTTCAAACAGGAGCTACTTATTTTTGGTTGCCTGCGTAGTTACTAGTATACCTTTGTAATTCCTTGCGTGTTCGAGTGCTTACTAGGAACAACCTTTTATTTCAATAACAGTGTAGCGTAGAGTACCGCTGTTGCTACCGACCCTTGTATCGACTCTCTTATCGTACTGGCTTTTGTTTGTTTTGTTTAGACCAGCTCAGTGTCGGTTAGACCGTCAGTGACAGAGCCGTGTGAGTTCCTGCTGCTAATAAGGCATTTCGTTTATTACATATTTTTACGAGTTTCAAACAGGAGCGACTTCAGAAATGGATAGGCGCTGTGATTGCTGTGTACAGATGCGAGCTGAGTTTTTGACCCTTCGCTCATAGCTCCAGGCAGTATTGGCTTCCGGTCACACAGCCTGAGGCTGTTGCCAAGGGGCATCACTGTGGGGGGTCGGATGCGGAGACGCGAAGGACGTTGAGCACGACTCAAGTGTCCCCCAACAGGTCCACTGCTGTGGCCGCCCCGGGTACTGCCTGCACTGAGGTTGACCCCTCACCCGTGGTCGAGTGGGAGATCATTCCAAAGTCCGGCAGGCAGTGAAAGACTTTCGAGGGGCCGATTGTAGGGCCTCCCCGGTTCGTTTGACAAAAAGGTTTCATGCGTTATCTGTGGCTGACGAAGTCTCTGAGCCGGATGCAGTCGTCCATCATCCTGTTCCAGAGGAAGCTTCTCGGCCCTCAAGGTCTGTGCATTCAGAGAGGGTGAGTTTGCTGGTGGTTGGGAGCTCCATTGTTAGGGGCGTAATGGGGCCCCTTAGGAACATGGCTGCCAAGGAGGGGAAGGAATCCAGTATGCACTCCGTGTGTATACTGGGGGGGGGGGGGGGGGGGGGAGTCATTCCGGATGTGGAAAGGGTGCTTCTGGATGCCATGAAGAGTAGAGGGTACAGCCAGCTGCAGGTGATGGCCCATATTGGTACCAATGATGTGTGTCGCTTTGGATTGGAGGAGATTCTCTCTGGATGCGGAAATGGTAAAGACCGCCAGTCTTGCTTGCGAGATTAAGGCGGAGCTCAGCATCTGCAGCATCGTCTACAGAACCGACTGTCTTTCGGTTCAAAAAATGGCTCTGAGCACTATGGGACTTAACTTCTGAGGTCATCAGTCGCCTAGAACTTAGAACTACTTAAACCTAACTAACCTAAGGACATCACACACATCCATGTGCGAGGCAGGATTAGAACCTACGACCGTAGCGGTCACGCGGTTCCAGTCTGTAGCGGCTGGAACCGATCGGCCACTCCGGCCGGCTTCTGGAGTATTGCTGTGCGGTGTGGGATCCGTATCAGGTGGGACTGACGGACGATATTGAAAAAGTTCTAAGAAGGGCGGCTCGTTTTGTATTATCGCGAAATAGGGGAGATAGTGTCACAGACATGATGCGTGAATTGGAGAGGCAATCATTAAAACAAAGGCGTTTTTCGCTGCGACGGGATCTTCTCATGAAATTTCAATTACCAGTTTTCTCCTCAGATTGCGAAAACATTCTGTTGGCACCCACCTACATAGGGAGAAATGATCATCACGATAAAATAAGAGAAATCAGGACGCGCCGTTCGAGAGTGGAATGGAAGAGAGACAGCTTGAAGGTGGTTCATTGAACCCTCTGCCAGGCACTTAATTGTGAATAGCAATCACGTAGCTGTAGATGTAGACGTGCATTGCAGCCATAGTGGCTCATCGAATACATGTGACTAATGCATCACCCGACTAATGCATTACCCGCAGTTGCAACTCAGATTGTATTTTCCAACTGAAAATGTATCACACTTGTTGCACCATAGCCATCAAGTGGTAGGATTTATATACCTTTATTTAGTGTTTAGTTTTGTCACAATTTCTCTGTTGTAACACCGCAAAGTTATGTTCCACAACTGACTTTATTATTAACAGATAATTCATATCAATTGTAAATTTGGGTTTTCTTTTTTGTATGGAAGAAAACTCAGCATTACATATTTTGCTACGTTATATTTTCCATTGCTTTTTGTTATAACTTTTTTGTTTTTGTACAATATACATGCTATTGTTATTCTTACACGTTTAATGTTTTCAGTTCATAACATTTTATTTTTTGTTTTTGAATTCAATTGAAATATACTTTTTATTTCGTAGTTTTTGTTATAACTGATATGATCGTAATAAAAATGAAAGAAAAAAACTCTCAAACAATAAAATACCTGTTCTAGTTTTACTAGGCGTGGAAATGGTCATGGCCGGCCGGGGTGGCCGAGCGGTTCTAGGCGCTACAGTCTGGAACCGCGCGACCGCTACGGTCGCAGGTTCGGACCCTGCCTCGGGCATGGATGTTCTAGGGGACTGATGACCTTAG
The DNA here is from genome assembly GCF_023864275.1 of Schistocerca cancellata. Lineage (NCBI taxonomy): Eukaryota > Metazoa > Arthropoda > Insecta > Orthoptera > Acrididae > Schistocerca > Schistocerca cancellata. The sequence continues at coordinate 1,051,698,212 of NC_064627.1, read as the reverse complement.
AAGTTAAGTCCCATAGTGCTCAGAGCCATTCGAACCACTTTTTTTTAAATGGTCATGTCAACACAGCATACTTACTCATTTTTATCACATTCTAAGGACATCACAGATTGCCTTGAATGGGAACTACAAACAAATTTTCCACATTTTTTACAAATTACTTTCATTTTTTGTCCAGATTTCTTGGACACCAAGAAATCGTTTGTCCGTAGTTGGTGTATTCTCGATTCAGAGGTGCACTGTCTGATTTTGACTTGTAGTCATATCAAAGGGCAATACACCCCCTTTTGCTCCCGATTGAAGGCACCTCTATCGAGTAATCTTCTGTCAACGTATGCACGCACAAGCTGTCATTCTAACTGCGGCAGAAGCTGCCGCCTCTTCTGGTTTGAAGACAGGCTTTGTGGTGATGATACAACCATATAACCATAGCAGTGATGCCATAAACGTCAGTCATATTGTAGAATAGTGCAAGAGGCCGATATTCGATTAATCCATGGTGACAACAGGCGCCTGTGTTTACTGTGATGGTCTATTACTTCTGGCTTCTTTGCATCATCAATTACAGTTCTTGATGAGTGAAGGGAGGAGACATGTATAACTGCTAATGGTTTCTTTGGTACATATGATACTATTGATGGGGATTCAGACAACCCAAAAACAGATGAATTTACTCGTCTTGAACGATGTGGTTGAACCTTCACAGGAATTTAAATTTTGGTTTCACTTAGAGTTCTAACATAGATGACTTTCACTGCCAGCAATTCCATCACTAATTGTGTGCTACAACTTCTGAGGTCATCAGTCCCCTAGAACTTAGAACTACTTAAACCTAACTAACCGAAGGACATCACACATGTCCATGCCCGAGGCAGGATTTGAACCTGCGACCGTAGCGGTCGCGCGGTTCCAGACTGTAGAGCCTAGAGCGGTCTTTTGGTGCAGAGCCGAGTGGAGGTTCTGAATCAGAGACTCAGGCGGTTCTGTGACTGTGTAGGCTGCAGAATCCTTGACTTGCATCATCGGGTGGTGGGTTTCCGGGTTCCGCTTAATAGGTCAGGAGTCCATTACACACAGGAAGCGGGTACACAGTTAGCGAGGGCTGTGTGCAAGAGACTGGGCGGTTTTTTAAGTTGGAGGGTCTCAGGAAACCGCAGAAAGGGCGTCCGTCCAAAACGGACAGGTAAAACACAGTATGGTAGTTGAAGAGACGATCGGTATTGTAGTTGTAAATTGTCGTTGCTGTGTTGGGAAAGAACCAGAGCTCCAAGCTCTAATAGAAAGCACTGAAGCTCAAATAGTTATAGGCATGGAAAGCTGGATAAAGCCGGAAATAACTTCAGCCGAAGGTTTTTCAGACGACCTAACAGTGTTCAGAAAGGATAGATTAAATACAGTTGGTGGAGTATTTATTGCTGTCAGAAGTAATTTACCTTGTACTGAAGTTGAATTAGTTCCTGCTAAATAGTATGGGTAGAGGCTATACTTGACAATCGGACTAAACTATTAATTGTATCGTTTTACCGACCCCGCGACTCAGAAGATGTAGTTGTTGAACAGTTCAAAGAAAACTTTACTCTCATTTCAAATAAGTACCACACCCATACAATTATAGCCAGTGGCGACTTCAATCTACCCTCGATATGCTGGAAAAATTACGCTTTTAAAGCCGGCAACAGGCATAAAACGTCATCCGAATTTGTACTGAATGCTTTCACAGAAAGCTTAAATGGTTGCGAAAGCATACTTGACATCTTATCAGCAAATAATCCTGGACAAATAGGGAGTATCGTGACGAATACAGGGATTAGCGACCATAAGGCAGTTGCTGCTAGACTGAATACCGTAACACCCACAACCATTAAAAAACGCAAAGTACGTCTATTTAAAAAGAGCTGATAAAAATGCTCTTAACTCCATTTTAAGAGACAGTCTCCACTCCTTCCGATCTGATCACGTAAGCGTAAAAGATATGTGGAATGATTTCAAAGAGATAGTATCGAGGACAATTGAGAGATACATGCCACATAAATTAATAATTGATGGTACTGATCCCCCATTGTACACAAAACCGGTCAGATCGCTGTTGCAGAAGCAACGAAATGAGCATGCCAAATTTAAAACAACGCAAAATCCCCAAGATTGGCAAAGTTTTGCAGAAGTTGGAAATATAGCGCGTGCTTCAATGCGAGATGCTTTTAATAATTTCCACAATGAAACTCTATCTCGGAATCTGGCAGAAGACCCAAAGAGATTTTTGTCATACATAAAGCACACCAGTGGGAAGACGCAATCAATACCTTCACAGCGCGATAACAACGGTGAATGCACTGATAACAGTGCTACTAAAGCAGAGTTATTAAACATAGTTTTCCAAAACTCTTTCACCAAAGAAGACGAAGTAAATATTCCTGAATTCCAATCAAGAACAACTGCCAAGATGAGAAACGAAGTAGATATCCTCGGTGTGGCAAAGCAGCTTAAATCACTTAATAAAGGCAAGGCCTCCGGTCCAGATTGTATACCAGTCAGGTTCCTTTCAGAGTATGGTGATACAATAGCCCCATACTTGGCAATTATATACATCCGCTCGCTCACAGAAAGACTGGAAAATTGCTCAAGTCACATCAGTACCCAAAAAGGGAAGTAGGAGTAATCCGCTGAATTACAGGCCCATATCACTAACGTCGATTTGCGGTAGGGTTTGGAAACATATAGGACTACTGTATTCGAACATTAGGAACTACTTCCAAGAAAACGATTTATTGACATGTAGTCAGCACAGATTTAGAAAATATCGTTCTTGCGAATCACAACTAGCTCTTTATACTCATGAAGTAATGAGTGCTATCGACCGGGGATGTCAAATCGATTTCAAATTTTTATATTTCCAGAAAGCTTTCGACACCGTTCTTCACAAACGTCTTCTAACCAAACTGCGTGCCTATGGAATATGACCTCAGTTGTGCGGCTGGATTCGTCATTTCCAGTCAGAAATGTCACAGTTCGTAGTAATAGACGGAAAGTCGTCGAGTAAAACAGAAGTAATATCCGGCGTTCCACAAGGAAGTGTATAGGCCACTTATTGTTCCTATATTAACGACATAGGAGACAATGTGAGTAGCCTCTTAGATTGTTTGCAGATGACGCTGTCATTTACCGTCTTGCAAAGTCATCAGATGCCCAAAACGAATTGCAAAATGATTTAGATAAGATATCTTTATTCACCCTGAATAAAGAAAAGTGCGAAGTTATTCACATGAGTACTAAAAGAAATCAGCTAAATTTCTATTACGCGATAAGTCACACAAATCTGAGGGCTGTAAATTCAACTAAATACTTAGGAATTACAATTACAAATAACCTAAATTGGAACAATCAGATAGATAATATTGTGGGTAGAGCAAACCAAAGACTGCGATTCATTGGCAGAACACTGAGAAGGTGCAACAGGTCTACAAAAGAGACTGCTTACACCACGCTTGTCCGCCTATTCTGGAGTATTGCTGTGCGCTGTGGGATCCGCATCAGGTGGGACTGACGGATGACATTGAAAAAGTACAAAGAAGGGCAGCTCGTTTTGTATTATCGCGAAATAGGGGAGATAGTGTCACAGACATGATACGTGAATTGGAGAGGCAGTCATTAAAACAAAGGCATTTTTCGTTGCGATGGGATCTTATCATGAAATTTCAGTCACCAGTTTTCTCCTCCGATTGCGAAAACATTTTGTTGGCACCCACCTACATAGGGAGAAATGATCATTACGATAAAATAAGAGAAATCAGGGCTCGCACGGAAAAATTTAAGTGCTCGTTTTTCCCGCGTGCCGTTCGAGAGTGGAACGGTAGAGAGACAGCATGAAGACGGTTCATTGAACCCTCTGCCAGGCACTTTATTGTGAATAGCAGAGTAATCACGTAGATGTAGATGTAGAATGTACCAGCTACAAGGATGATTTTACTACTGTTTTCTTTCGGCTGCTGTATTAATGTACAAAAATGCTCCAAAATTACCATAACTCATTAGTCTTGACATGACAAATTAAGAAAATCAAACATGGAAAGTCTATGATGGCATAACAACGATATGAAATAGGGCTGGACACACACCACATAGAGAAGGCATTGAATGACACACAAGCACATTTAAAGTAGACTGTTAGGTTATAAGCTATCAAACAGAGTCCTTCTTCAGGTGAAGAAAAACACACAGAAATTCAGACACACACAACTCATATGTACATGGCCAATGACATCTCCAGGCATTAACACTTTTTTTAAACACTCATTTCATTACTAACCACTATAGTCACAGGTAGTTACAGAGTAATAATCTCAAAGTTTTGATACCTGCATCCTCCCATCTTGGTCTCAATGATTGTTGGTATTTCAATAAAATGCAAAACAAAATGAAAAACTTGTGATTTGAAAATAATTACAAAAAATGTTGAGAAAGTTATGAAATTATAAGTTAGCAAAATTTCCCTGTTTTCACCAAGCTTCCTGGTGCAACATAGCCAAGGAATCAGGGACTATATTGTTGTTGAGTTCTTCAGTCAGAAGACTGATTTGATGCAGCTCTCCATGCTACTCTATTCTGTGTAAGCCTCTTTATCTCCAAATGACTACTGCAACATACATCCACATGAAATTGCATTATGTTCTCATTCTTTGGTCTTCCTCTACAATTTTAACACCTCCTCCTGCCCCCTTTCCTTCTGTTATCAAATTGACAATTTCTTCATGTCTCAGGATATGTCCTGCCATCCAATTGCTTCTTTTAGTCAAGTTGAGTCACAAATTTATGTTCACCCCAATTCAGATCAGTACCACCTCATTAGTTACATGACCTCTCCAGCTAATCTTCAACATTCTTCTGTAGCACCACATTTCTAAAGCTTCTGTTCACTACTTGTCTGAATGACTTATCATCCATGTCTTGTACAAGGCTACAGATACCTTCAGAAAAGACTTTTTAACACTTAGATTTACATGAGATGTTAACAAATTTGCCTGTTTCAGAAATGCTTTTCATGCTATAGCCGGTCTGCATTTTCTGTTCTTTCTACTTTGGTTACATTCAGTCATATTGCTGCATAAATAGCAAATCTCGTCTACTACTTTTAGTTATAATAGAAGGAAACATTCCACGTAGGAAAAATATACCTAAAAACAAAGATGATGTGACTTACCAAATGAAAGTGCTGGCAGGTCGACACACAAACGAACACAAACATACACACAAAATTCAAGCTTTCGCAACAAACTGTTGCCTCATCAGGAAAGAGGGAAGGAGAGGGAAAGACGAAAGGATGTGGGTTTTAAGGGAGAGGGTAGGGAGTCATTCCAGTCCCGGGAGCGGAAAGACTTACCTTAGGGGGAAAAAAGGACGGGTATACACTCGCACACACACACATATCCATCCACACATATGCAGACACAAGCAGACATATTTAAAGACAAAGAGTTTGGGCAGAGATGTCAGTCGAGGCAGAAGTGCAGAGGCAAAGATGTTGTTGAATGACAGGTGAGGTATGAGTGGCGGCAACTTGAAATTAGCAGAGATTGAGGCCTGGTGGATAATGGGAAGAGAGGATATATTGAAGAGCAAGTTCCCATCTCCGGAGTTCGGATAGGTTGGTGTTAGTAGGAAGTATCCAGATAACCCGGACGGTGTAACACTGTGCCAAGGTGTGCTGGTCGTGCACCAAGGCATGTTTAGCCACAGGGTGATCCTCATTACCAACAAACACTGTCTGCCTGTGTCCATTCATGCGAATGGACAGTTTGTTGCTGGTCATTCCCACATAGAATGCATCACAGTGTAGGCAGGTCAGTTGGTAGATCACGTGGGTGCTTTCACACGTGGCTCTGCCTTTGATTGTGTACACCTTCCGGGTCACAGGACTGGAGTAGGTGGTGGTGGGAGGGTGCATGGGACAAGTTTTACACCGGGGGCGGTTACAAGGGTAGGAGCCAGAGGGTAGGGAAGGTGGTTTGGGGATTTCATAGAGATGAACTAAGAGGTTACGAAGGTTAGGTGGACGGCGGAAAGACACTCTTGGTGGAGTGGGGAGGATTTCATGAAGGATGGATCTCATTTCGTCTTTCCCTCTCCTTCCCTCTTTCCTGATGAGGCAACAGTTTGTTGCGAAAGCTTGAATTTTGTGTGTATGTTTGTGTTCGTTTGTGTGTCTGTCGACCTGCCAGCACTTTCATTTGGTAAGTCACATCATCTTTGTTTTTAGCTACTACTTTTAGTGTATCATTTCCTACTTCCCTCAGTATTGCCTTTTTTAAATTCCATTACCATCATTTTTCTTTTGTTGGTGTTCATTTTATGCCCTCCTCTCATGTCTATTCAATTCAACTGTTCTTACAAATCCTTTGCTGTCTCTTGGAGAGTTACTATGTCATCAGTTAACCTTGAAATTTTTAATTTTTTTTCACTGAACTTTAATTCCTTCTCCAAATTTCTTCTTCTACTGCCTGCTCAATGTGCAGATTGATAGTCTACAAATATGTTTCACTCCCTTCTCAACCACAGCTTACATTTGGTGTCCTTTGATTCTTACAACTGCAGTCTGGTTTCTGTACAACTTGTAAATAAGCTTTATGTTCCTTTATTTTATCCCAATTACCTTCATAATTTCAAAGAGTATATTCCAGTCAACTTTGGCAAAAGCATTCTCTAAATGTACAAATGCTTTGAATGTATGTGTGCCTTACTTTAACTTACCTCTTAAAATAAATTATAGTGTCAGTACTGCCTTATAAGCTCCCACATATCTCCGAAACCCATGCTGATATGCTGTGAAGCTGGCTTTTGTCAGTTTTTCGATTCTTCTAAAAATAACTCTTGTCAGTATTTTGGAACATATTACAGCCAGTTAAAGATTAGATTAGATTAGATTTACTTTCATTTCAATTGATCCGTAGTGAGGAGGTCCTCCAGGATGTGGAACATGTCAGAAAAACAACAATACATGACAAATATTTACAACTAAAACAAATAAGCTAATGTACCATTCCACAGGTCCCAAGTGGAATGATCGTCATTTTTTAATGAACACTAAGAGTCATTTTACAAATACTATTGCACTGAATTTAAAATAAAAAAGTTTTTTATTTATTTATAAGGTAAGAAACATGTAATACAACTACTGTAATACTTATTTACAATGAACACATTACTGCACTGAAATGGTGCAGAAGTTAGATTATACTTACACACTTACACACACACAAGCACACACACACACACACACACAAATTTTCAGTGAACACATTACTGCACTGAAATTGTGCAGAAGTTATGTTGTACTTATATACAAATCAGTTGGTTTTACTAAGAAATTCATCAATGGAGTAGAAGGAGTTGGCCACCAATAAATCCTTTAGGCTTCTCTTAAACTGAATTTCATTGGTTGTTAAGCTTTTTATGGCTGCTGGCAAGTTATTGAAAATGTGTGTTCCTGAATAATGCACACCTTTTTGTACAAGACTAAGTGACTTTAAATCCTTGTGGAGATTATTCTTATTTCTAGTATTGATTCCATGAATTGAGCTGTTGGTTTGAAAAAGTGATATATTTTTAATGACAAATTTCATTAAGGAATAAATATACTGGGAAGCTGTAGTTAGTATCCCTAATTCCCTAAACAGGCTTCTGCAGGATGTTCTTGAGTTCACACCACATATAATTCTTACTGCACGTTTTTGTGCCCAGAAAACTTTAGCTTGGCTTGATGAATTACCCCAGAAAATAATCCCATATGACATTATGGAATGAAAGTAAGCATAGTATGCCAGCTTTTTCATTTTTATATCCCCTATGTCTGACAAAATTCGCATTGCAAACAGAGATTTGTTAAGACGCTTCAGCAGTTCTGTGGTGTGCTCCTCCCAGTTGAATTTATTATCAAGCTGTAATCCCAAGAATTTAACACCGTCCACTTCTTCTATCTTCTTGTCATCATATGTTAGACATATACTCTTGGGACACCCCTTACAAGTTCTGAACTGCATGTAGTGTGTTTTTTCAAAGTTTAGTGACAAAGAATTGGCTAGGAACCAGTGATTAATGTCCACAAATATTTTATTGGCTGATCTTTCTAAGACTACTTGATTTGCTATTTATTGCGATGTTTGTATCGTCAGCAAACAAAACAAACTTGGCATCTGGTAATGTTACTGATGAAAGGTCATTGATATACACAAGAAAAAGTAAGGGCCCCAAAATGGAACCTTGTGGGACCCCACATGTAATTAGTTCCCAGTTGGATGATGCCTGATAGCTTGATACATGTCTCTTTCCTAATAACACCCTTTGTTTCCTGCCAGAGATATAAGATTTGAACCATTTTGCAGCATTTCCTGTTACACTATAATATTCTAGTTTACTTAAAAGGATATTGTGATTTACACAGTCAAATGCCTTTGACAGATCACAAAATATACCAGTTGCCTGCAATTTTTTGTCTAATGAATTAAGTACATTTTCACTGTAAGTGTAGATAGCCTTCTCAATATCAGAACATTTTAGAAATCCAAACTGTGACTTTGACAGTATGTTATTTGAGATAAGATGGTTATAAAGACGACTGTACATTACTTTTTCGAAAATTTTTGAGAATGCTGGCAACAGTGAAATTGGACGGAAATTTGATGCTATTTCTTTATCTCCCTTCTTAAACAGTGGCTTAACTTCAGCATATTTCAGCCATTCAGGAAATATTCCACTGATAAACGACTGGTTACACAGATAGCTTAATATGTTACTTAGCTCAGAATCACATTCTTTAATTAACTTTGTTGATATTTCATCATACCCACTAGATGTTTTTGATTTTAAAGATTTTATGATGGACATTATTTCTGTTGGGGTAGTGAGGGTCAAATTCATATTATGGAAGTTACTTGAAATGTCTGGTCTAAGGTAATCCATAGCAGCATCTACCGAACCTGACAACCCCATCTTTTCAGTAACAGTTATAAAATGTTTGTTAAAAAGTTCTGCAACACTATACACATCTGTCACCAATGCATCATTTACTCTTAATACTATTTGTTCCTCTTCATGTCTGGTTCTACCGGTCTCCTCCTTCACTATATCCCATATTGTCTTTATTTTGTTATCTGATATGACTATCTTTTCCTTGTAATATATTTGCTTTGACATCCGTATTACAGTCTTTAATATTTTGCAGTATTTCTTATAATGTGCTATAGCATCAACATTGGAAATGTTTCGGATTGACAGATACAGTTTTCTTTTTGTTTTACAAGATACCCCTATTCCTCGAGTAATCCATGGCTTCTTTGTAGACTTTGCTCTAACCTTGGTAAGTTTTGGGGGAAAGCAGTGTTCGAATAAGGTAATCACTTCATTAGCAAAAATGTTATATTTTTTATTCATGCCATGAGCACTGTAAACATCAGTCCAGTGAATGTCTCTGAGGAGTGTCCTAAAATAATCAATTTTTGGCTTACTGATTACCCTCTTGAGCTCAGATTTAACAGATTTTATATCCTGTTCAGTATTAACATTTAACAGAAGGAACTGCATGTCATGGTCTGAGAGGCCATTGACTATTGGTTTTGTAATATAATTTTGTTCATTTGACTTTTCTATAAAGATATTATCAATGGCTGTTTGTGAGCAAGTGGCTATCCTAGTGGGGAACTTTACTGTGGGAATTAAGTTGAATGATAGTGTTACTAACTCAAATAAGTTCTTATTGGGAGAGTCTTTAAGGAAATCTACATTGAAATCACCAGCAACCACTATTTCTTTGTTTTTGGTTCTTAAATGGGCCAGTACAGCTTCAAGGTGGTTTACAAACAGATTAAAGTTACCTGCAGGTGCTCGATATACACTTAATATTATGAAAGATTTTTTGTTTTATTATGTCTCCACACTCTCCAACAAATATGTGGTGTGTAGGAAGCCTGCCTACTCAGTTCACCAGAGAAACATTCAAACAAATCGTATTAATGAGTTTTATTACCAAATGAAACCAAATGAAATTTACAATAATTAACTTTTGCAATTACACTGATGTGTCGCAAGCAAAGGGTGACATACAAAATAATGAATATTCTTCAGTAACAGACAAAGCCCATGTCTGAGATAAATAGAGAGTACAAGCGATGTAACTAGAGTTGATGCTACTATTGAACTGGCTGTTACCAGTTGGTTGCAGTGCTTATGTCCTCTTTACATAGGGGCTGCTGCTGTCGTGTTGTTGTCCTGGAGAAAGGTCCAGTCAGCATGTGATTGGCTGACTTCTCCTCATAGCCTTCCCTTCTCTATCATACCCAACTGGCGTGCCAGCTCTTGACTTTATGCTGTAACATTCTTCCCATAGAGATCATATAGACAGTGCACTGAGGCATTTGAGCAATCATTCTTCCCACACTCCATACCAAAAGAAACGTGAAGTAACACTTATATGTAGTACAGTACTTACTTCACAGTAATTTTCAGAGTGTAGATATAGATGTAAATATATCTAAAAACAAAGATGATGAGACTTACCAAACAAAAGCACTGGCAGGTCGATAGATACACAAACAAACACAAGCATACACACAAAATTCTAGCTTTCACAACCAACGGCTTCCTTTCGTCTTTCCCTCTCCTTCCCTCTTTCCTGACGAGGCAACCGTTGGTTGCAAAAGCTAGAATTTTGTGTGTATGTTTGTGTTTCTTTGTGTGTCTATCGACCTGCCAGCACTTTTGTTTGGTAAGTCTCATCATCTTTGTTTTTAGATATATTTTTCCCACTTGGAATGTTTCCCTCTACTATATAGATATAGATGTAAATATAGACAAAGTTTAAAAAAAAACCTATGTAAATAAAATATGGATATGACACAAATTATCACATATTATTATGAACTTGCAGCCACCAGTACCATTAAATCCGTGGGATGGCATAACAGATGCCACAAAGGATGGTGCAAGATGTCCTGAAGCAGAAAACACTAACCAGACCTCTGAAGACTGCTTGTTTCTCAATGTGTACACAACTAAAGTAAGTAAAAATACTTCTATGATAGACACTTGCTATCTGTTTTAGGAAATATATGGCACCAAAGTGTTAATGGAAAATTCTCTTTGCAACATGTTTCATTAATTTAGATACATACTTTCAAATCATAGTTCCATCAGCATGAATCCTTTTCCATTATAGTATATATCTGCATAAATGTTGTTCTGCATACTAAACTAATGCCAGCTACCAATGCATAAATTGTGAAGTTAGATAATACAATAAAACATAGACATCAGAGATAAAGATCTTGTACAATTAGAACTTGCAGTTATTTCATACTTTGAAAGAATAAGCCAGCTCCTTTCTCCATTATGGAGGAACCATTACCTGCAATTCCAAAAGCTATGGAGTGTGTATTTTTTACTTCATATGTGTCAATTGGAAATAGTGCACATTTCACATCCTGAACGTATGTATGCCTCAGGAATTCTGCCCCGTAGTTTAAAAGTTAAAGGAAAGAAGTAAAATACATTAAGATATACATAACATTTACTGGAAAAGTAGACAAACCCTTATGAATGTACATTTGAGTCTCCTGAATCCTCAATGTCCATGGATACACTTATCTTTTTGATATCATTGTTTTATCCAGAGGTGCAGGTCCACATCTTCTCTTGATGTCTGAAGCTGCTGTAAAGACATGATGCCAATGAATTAAAAAAAATGTAATGTTTATTAACTGAACAAAGGCTTATGAGTGACACAGGCATTTGTTAAAATTATAGGGTGGCAGAAATGTTCACATCATAAAATACCTGTAATGAAAATATGGATGTGACACAATTCACACATTGTATATCAAATTCCCCCAAGTTCTGTCTGGTCACACAGCCCGTCTTTGGTTGAAGTAGCTTCTTTTGCTGTGGTGGCTAGTAATGTCACTGTTACAGCATCAGTTGATCAACATATCTTGATAATGACATGTCTCTAAATCCGATTTATATTTTACATTATGTTAAGTTAAGCAGCAGAGCAATTTTGTGCCTATTTCAGAACATCATAATAAAAATGTAAGTCCCTCAGAGTGTCAGTACTATATGCAAGCAAATTTCACTCATGATACATTGACTGAAAAAGATTTATATGAAGATAGGAGGACAAAAATTTACAATAATATTACCAAAATAAAAACTTAATGAAATGCTGTTATTATGAATGTTAGGCAATACAACTTAATCTAGAAGTAAAAATCTGGAACTATATTTTGTTGAGGGAACGCATTTGGAAAGTAACTGATGTTTCAGTTTATTAATATTGATTCCAACAATACATTTTTATGACAAACTATCAGTTTTAATCCAGGTATTTTGATCTATTTTGAATGAGTTTGTTCAGTTATTTCTGGAGACTGTTTATAAAAAGTTTAGAAAACCTATTATCTCATAACAGGTTTCTCTGACTTTCAATAAATGTTCACAATCCTTGGAACAATTTCTAAAAGAGGGACCCAGATTGAAAACATGAGTCACATGATAACAAATGGATAGCAACTGATATGAAAAGAGACAGGTAATTTTGCAGTTTTATGTTGCAGCCAAAAGTGTGTGTCACGTTACCTCAGAACCAGATTTTAAAATGAGAATATTGACATGGAAAGAGCAAAGAGCTTTCAGTCAGAAGCAATTGATCACACATTGATTCAATGCTTGCAGTTGATCTTTAACTGTTAAAGGACAGTGAATTCAACAGGACTGCATCATAAGGACCATGAACAAAGAATGTGCTGAAAACCTCAGCTGAAGAGAATCTACAAAAATATGAAGTCACATTTGCATATACTACACAATGTTCTAGTAGGATACCTCAGCTCTACCAAGCCTTGAAAACGTGAGATTGTTGATTACTAATTTTAATGATTTTTTTTTACAGAGTAAATAATCTCTTAATAACTATCATATTAATACAGTTAATTGTATCCAAGATAAAATGAAATGTGGATTCCACAGTGCTAATGGTAAATGAAGGAATTTTTCATAACATTATGACTTGATTGGGATGATTCAGTAGTAAATAATGCAAGTTCAAAGGAATGAAGTAGATTAATTTATACACATTTCTATAATTCCAGTTGCCAGACCATACCCGAAACCCAAAGAGACCAGTGATGGTCTTTCTACACCCTGGTGCCTTCTATCTCTTTAGAGGAACAAGCGACCTGTTTGGTCCTCAGTATCTATTGGATGAGGACATAGTTCTTGTGACTCTCAACTACAGACTTGGAGCTTTAGGTATGTTGCCCAAAAGTCACTATATTTATCTTTAACAAAGTATAAAAATACTAGTAAATACGCTATGGTTCACAGGCAGACACAAAAATTCATCAAATGTCATTGATTGTTTCACAGAAGAAGAAATCTGTAGCATTCCAACATTACTAGCTTTACATTCAGCATACTATTCATAGCATTAAAATCAAAAAATAAATGTCACTCTTGATTGTTCACCATTTGCTATACCAGTACACAATTCCTCTCTCATCCATTTTTCTAGTGAAAAAGAGAATTGTACACTATTATTTTGCATGGCAATAAATAAGAACTGCAACACTGAATTGACCAGACATTATTATCCACTACATAATGATTGACCCATGACTTTAAAGTCATTTTCCGGTTACCTTGCCAGAGCTGTAGAAATGTCTACTTTTATTTGGTGTGTGAATAGTATACCTTAGTTGAAAAGCAGTCAACATATGCTGTAACAATACAAGAGAAGGAAAGTTGCTATTCACCATATAGCAGAACGTGCACTGGTGCTGCTGCTGCTTGCAGTGTAGTTTCATCTCTCTCAGACTGGAGATGTGTGTGTAACTTGCGCTTGCATGTGTGTGTGTGTGTGTGTGTGTGTGTGTGTGTGTGTGTGTGTGTGTGTGTGTGTGTGTGTGTTTGTATATGTATGTCTACTCCTGACAAAGGCCTTAATGACCAAAAGCTATGATTGTGTGAATCTTTTTATTGTGCCTATCGCAGCTCAGCATCTCCGCTATATGGTGAGTAGCAACTTTCCTTCTCTTGTATTGCAACATATGCTGTAATATTTAAGAGAAAATGGGATTTTGGAGCATTTTTTGTGAAAGTCAGTTTTGAGGTTTTATAGAAGCCAGACAGCAATTTGAAGAAGAATTTCCTTTTTGAAGTTTAAAGATCCAACCTTTCTCTATTTGCAAGTGGATGTTTCTTATTTTCTGATTACAGTAGTCATTTCATTGGTATAATGACAAATGCAAGACAGTGACACTGAGCATACCATTGTTGTAGTTATTGTGGCGAAGAAAGTATGGGTGTAAAGCTTGAGCTTTTCTTGGTTACATCATATGTCATTGCTAAAGAAAACTCCCCATGTTTGTCAGTTAAGAGTTTTTAAAGCAATTGCATTAGAAGCTGCAATGGCAACTTGTAATCACCCCCCCCCCCCTTCTTCCTTATTCCATCAATTGTCCACATTAAAAAATTCCCAGTCCAAGTAATTAATAAGCAAAGTCTTTTATGAAGATTTGAGAGGAGCGAAGATTACAATAAACTTTCAAGTTGACTTAGCTTGTCATGCTGAGATGGCTCCAGTTCTTCTTGTCTAGGGGTCTGATTCTTGAAGCTGAAAATCTAACATCAGATCCTCATGGTTGGTTTGAACTAAATAAATTGGAATATTGTTGTTGCAGAATTTTTTTTTTTTTTTAATATATTTTCCACTGATTTTCTCACGTTTTAGTATATCATACAATATTTTGATTATGCCCATTAACAAAGCCGAAATAACATTGTTTGCACCTATTATACAAAAATGTCCTATCACACTTCACACTATCACACTTAACCATCATGCATTTTGCTTAATATTCATTTGTTATACTATCTCTTTTACACAGTGACTACAACAGTGTAATAGGGATACACTCTCTTTGTCCTAAAATTGTTCCAAGGATGTGGCCAGCAGAACATATTACTACCTAAGTAATTCCGTCATACATAGTTGTTTAATAGTTTCATTATTAAAAAAGTTTTCCTTTTCTGCACACTGATCATCCTATGACAGATAAAGATACAGAATACCTTATTTGCCTTCCTTAAGTTAATATGCTTATTTATATTTACAGCTTGTAATTATACAAAATATTCCAATCATAAGGTGTAAAATGAAATGAAAACATCATTGATTATAGAAATATGCACTAACAATAATCAATTATAGGGTTCCTAAGCACTGGAGACTCAGTTCTTCCTGGAAACAATGGATTTAAGGATCAGGTGATGGCTCTCAGGTGGGTCCAGCAGAATATTGCTTCTTTTGGAGGTGACCCAGATAATGTAGCACTCAGTGGCTATAGTGCTGGCTCCACCAGTGTATATTTGCACATGCTGTCTCCAATGTCTAAAGGTGTGTACCAACTGTCATAATACGCATTTTGTGAGCTTGTGGCTTGTTAAGTACAGATAGTGAAATTAATTAAATGTTTTAGTAAATAGAGCATAAGTACGGCTAAACAGAAATGTGAAGCTGGAAACGAAAGTTGAATTTTAGCTGTTAAAAAATACAGGAAATTCGTGTAGTAGCAATAATAATATGCCAGAGGTGCTTTTTATATTTTATTTACCTGTACCAGTTTTGAACAATGGCTTTCTCAAGTGCTAAATAAAACATAAGAAAATCAGTTGTGGCAGACTGTTATCTTGGTGGTATGCATTTTACTCTACAGCTCCCTTTAGTACCAAGGAAGTTATTCTCTCGTGTCTAAAGACATGTCCTATCATCCTGTTCCTTCTTGTTGTCAGTTTTGACATATGAGTCATTCTTTGCCGATTATGTGGAGAACTGCTGCACAAGAAATATTATGAAATAGTCATGGATGTTGAAGTATAAGTGGCATTCAAAAAGAAAAAAATCTGGAGCCTGGAATATGCAAACCGGTGACAGGAGGGTAATATCATAGTGCGTGTAACAAGGTGTGGTTCTGACCAGAGTGTGGAAGTTCACAGCCCGTCACTTGAGGGCATGTGTGCATGTCATGTGACTACACAGAGCTAGAAGAAGCATGCATCAATCATCCAACACTGCCAGTCACATTGCAAACAGTGATATGGAGGCCTCAAAATAAGAGCAGAGAGGTGTTGTTCGTTTTATAACAGTGGAAGGAGTAGGAGGAACGGACATTCATCGATGAAGGTCACAAGTGTATGGCAAACACTGCATGTCCCTTGCAAGGGTCAAGGCATGGCACAAGCACTTCAGGGAAGGACAGGTGTCATTAACCAATTATGCATGGTCGTGCCACTCCAGCAGAAATCAAATGGGAGGTTCTCGACCATACTCCATACAGTCCGAATCTCTCTCTCTGTGATTACGCCATTTTTGGTCCCCCTAAAAGGCTCTGAGTGGCAAACAATTCACATCGGATGACTAAGTCCAGCTGTACATGTGGAACTGGTTCACATTGCAGCCCCAGGAATTTTATGAGACAGCCATTCACCACCTTGTGTCACAGTGGGATAAGTGACTCAACAGCCAGGGTCAATACTTTTAATATATAGGTACTGCTTTCTGTAATTATATCTCCAGATCGTTTCTTTTTGAATGGCCCTTATAGTTCCTGAATTCACACTCTACAGCAATCAAAGAAATGTAGTACCATGATTCCTGTATATCAGTAGACACTTGTATGTAATTAATGTAACAGTAAATGCAAAATACAGTATTTTTACACTATTGGGCACAGCCTTTAGGTTTTGTGTGCCCAAACTACCATAAACAAATACTGATTTCAATACAAGTAGCACAACTAATTTAGAGCTTCGTGATGTGTAAAATAGCTCACTCATCTGATTCATATGAAATACTTTGAAAAAAGCCCAAGGCATAGAAGAAGCTCAGGAAGGAATTTATTAAGAATGTTTCGGGAACTGACTCTGGGTGAGTGGGCTGCATTTACCAACCTGTGTCTTTGCATATCAATTTTCATTTAACCTTTAGTGTTGTGCTGATGAATATCTTCTCTTACACGAAATTCTGTTATATTCATTTGCCCATTTCTGTGTCATTATCATGTCTCCTACACCATCTGTGTCACAGTGTACTCCTGCTCCATCTTTCTGACCAATTCAGAAAAGTGTTCCTTTCTCTCTTTCCCTGGCTAAAACCATTCACACATCCTGTTTCTTAAGCACTGTCTAAACCACAGAATTCAACCCAATGGTCTAAGCATGAAAGTTCCTTTCTCTAGACCCCCACCCCTCCTAACACAATGACCTTCACCTCTTCAGTTTTTGCCAGTCCCTGGCCCTCACAAAGCTGGTACTGAAAAAACACATCTCTATGCATACAATCCCAGAACCGTCTCTCCTGCCTCCTCAAGATACTGCTACTGAGCAATCCGTGCTACAGACATCACATCTCTGAAATTCAATCCCTTGCTCTCTAACACCTGAAGGAGAATTACAGACACCACTTCCCTAAGTTATTCAACTTCCTGACATCCTATTGCTACCCCAGGGCTCCACTATCCAACCCCTGTCCTATCGACAGTGTTCATCCTCATCAACACTTCATAGCACCCAGACTGAGTCTAGCTGATCTTTTCAACTTGCCATATCCCCCAAAGCTCTCTACCAATCCTACACCAAATCCAGAGCCAAAATATTCCCATAACATTGTTGTCAAACTTTCCACAAAAACCCTTAGTTTCATAGAAGTTTCAGTCCTATCCAAAGGCCTCACCTTTAACACTGTAGTGAAATTTAACCATATTGGACTTGTCAAAGACCTACTCTCCTTCTACCAATCCTTATAATGGAAACACTTTTTTGCTACCAATTCCTCCAACCAAAGCCAAACTAATCCCAACACTGAGCCCTGTGACACCCAGTTCATACCACCACCAAACCATGGTCCTCCTCCCTCCCACCTAAATGCCTCCTTGTCACCTTAAAGGAATTTCTTACCTCCAACTTGGCCTCACCATCCTTCCCCAGGTCCCTTCCTAGAACATCAACCTTTCATCAGAAGAAAGGACAACCATACACAGCCTCAAAACAAATGGTGACCTAATCATCCTATCTGCAGACACAGGTTCTACCACTGTTGTTAGGAATTACAGTGACTACCTGTTGGAAGACCTCTGCCACTTATCCAACTCCTCTACCTATAAACTTTGTCAGAGTGATCCCATCTGAGAAGTCCAACATAAACTCCAATCCCTGCTTAAAGTCTTAGGCCCTTCCCAGAACCTTTTCCCTGAATCAGTTGCCTTCCTCACCCCTTTGACACCTCACACACCCACATTCTATGTGCTCCACAAAATTCGCAAACCCAACAATCCTGGATAACCCATTGTAGCTGGATATTGTGCCCCCACTGAAAGAATTTTGGCCCTCATTGATCAACACCCACTGGATGGAAAAATACATAAAATAGGGGAAAGACAACCACTTACCTACAGAGAGCTGGTGCGTGGCACACACAAACACGTAATAAAAAACAATTAACATTAGCTTTTGAGTGAGACTCATTGCTGCTGTGAGCTTGGTTGTTTGGGTGTCTGTGAGCATGTGAATGTATGAACTCCTACTAAATAAATAGAAACAAATACTAGAAAATGAGCAAGAGCTCAGAAGGTAATGTTAATTGTTTTCTGTTACATGTTTCTGTGTGTCATGCACTAATGCTCTCTGGGTAAGTGGCTGCCTTTCTCTTACTTTACATAAAAAATAAGCAGAAACATGAATAAAGTTGAGCTTTAGTTTGTAGTCACTTTAATTATATTCTAATTATGGCTACTACAACAAACTGTAGATCATTCATGCCCTTACACTTATTTACTATGCATTTCTGCAAATAATAATTCTGCATTGAGAAATAAGTCATGTGTTCAGAAAGGAATTTTCACTCTGCAGCAGAGTGTGCAGTAATATGAAACTTTGTGGCACTTTAAAATTGTATGTCAGACTGCAACTTCAACTTGGGACTTTTGCTGTTTCTGGGCAAGTGCTCTACCAACTGAGCTCCCCGATCATGACTCATGACACATCCTCACAGCTTTATGTCCAACAGTACTCATCCCCTACCTTCCAAATTTCACAGAAGTTTTCCTGCAAAACTTTCAAGCCTAGCACTTGTGGAAGAAAGTATATTGCAGACACATGGCTTAACCACAGCCAGGAAGTTTCATATCAGTGTACATTTCACTGCAGAGTGAATATTTCATTGTGTAAACATCCCTCAGGCTGTTGATAAGCCATGTCTCCACAATATCCTTTCTTCAAGGAGTTCTATTCCTGTAGTTTTCACAGGAGAGTTTCTGTGAAGTTTGGAAGTTAGGAGATGAAATACTTTGAGAAGTGAAGCCATTAGGATGGGTTGTGAGTCATGCCAGGATAGCTCAGCTGGTAGAGCACTTGCCCACAAATGGCAAAGATCTCAAGTTTGAATCCTGGTCTGACACACAGGTTTAATCTGTCAGGAAGTTCCAAATCATTGTATCCTACTGACAACAAATTGTCTCAGGTTCTTCACAGTTTTAATCACCTGTCAAATTAATACAAAAATGTTATTTTAAATTCAAAATGTGGTAAAAATATGAGAAGAGGAGCACATTTGCAACAAGAGATAATATTTCAAAATTCAGCCTCTGTCTCCTTTTACTAGTTTTGATAATTTGCAAGGAAGTACTCCTTTTCTAGATAATCTCTTGATTCAAATATTATTTTAAAATACTGAAACAGTATTTATTTACATAATTATGACCAAAGTCATTATTTTGTAGGCTTATTTCATAAAGGAATTGCAATGAGTGCAGGCTTTCAATCAAGTGCTGTAAAGGAACCATTGCAGCAAGCAAAGAAGCAAGCTAGAATTCTAAACTGCCCTGACACAACATCAGAGAAGATTGTTGAATGTTTGAAAGGAAAGGATGCCCTAGAAATTGCAGAAACACAGCCACAGTTTTTTGTAAGTATTTTGTTGTTACTAAGAATATAAAAGAGCTAAAGCAAAAGCTGGTAATGGAACTTTCTTGAAGGAATACAGATAATTCAGGGGCTAAAGGTATAACACCAAATAGGGAAAGCACAGAATTGGGAGGGGAAGATAAAATGTAGGATGAGGGGAAACTATGGAGAAGAGGGTGTGAGGGCAGGACGAGTGAAGTTATAACCAAGGAGCAGGCGTGGAGTTGTGTGTGGGGTACCGACTAGCAAACATTGAGGTCAGGAGGGTTATAAGAACAATTGATGTGTAGCGAGGACAACTCCTTGTACGTAAGAAATCCATGACATGTTGAAGCACTGAGTCACTCTACAAGGTGCGCTCGTATGGTAGGACGCCACCTGTGAGAGGTAGGAACTGAGTGGTTTGAATCTCAGTCAACATTGTTTTAACTTTACACATAAAATTAACACTTGTACCTTCTTAGGTGTGGGGGAGATATGGGAAGAATTGGAGAGTGATAAAAAAAGATAGGGAAAGGGGTATGGGGTAGCTCAGAGAGAACTCAGCTCAATAGATCAAGATGGATTTGAGTCACACATAATGTGTATGGAAGAAAAAAATACTGTCTACAACACTATTATTTGAAGAACTTTAAAGCACTAAAACTCAGCAGCTTGAATATTGTGAATAACGGTAATTTTTGATGAAATAACATCACCAGAAACTGTGTAATGTTAATACTCATTTCCAATCTTGCTAGACTAGTCTAAAGCATTTTCAGTGGCATCATTAAAAATATTCATACTGTGTGAGATTCACTAAACATATGTCAGCAGAGGGTCTTGCCAACAGACTGCTTCTCAGGCATGAAAGTAACTTCAGAAGTGCCACAAGGGTTAATACAGTGCCATGTTTTTAACCTACGTAAATTGTTTCTAACCTACATAATTATCTTTCAGTAAATTTAAAGAGGGGGCTAAAAACTGCAATCTTTGCTGATAAAGGGCAGAAGGGATAGATAGCATTCCTTCATAATTTCTAAACTCATTGAGGAAGTGGCAACAAAATGCTATTCATGTTGGTGTGCAGAATGTCTGAAACTGGTGATATATCATCAGACTTTCAGAAAAACATCATCCACATGGTTCCAAAGATTGCAAGAAATGGTAAGTGTGAAAATTATCACACAATTGGCTTAACAGCTCATGCAGTGAAGTTGCCAGTTAGAATATGCTAGATGATCAGTTTGGCTTTAGAAAAGGGAAAGATGCCAGAGAGGTAGTTCTGACATTACAGTTGATAATGGAAGCTAGACTGAGGTAAAATCAAGTCATGTTCATTGGATTTGTTGATCTGGAAAAAGCTTTCAATAATATAAAAGGGTGCAAGTTGCTCTAAATTATGAAAAAAATAGAAGTAAGCTATTGAGAAATGAGGGGGGGGGGGGGGGGGGGAATTTTACTGTATGAACAAGAAGCAAGAGTGAGCAATAAAAATGGCAGACCAAGTACAAAATGCTCAGATTAAAAAGGGTATAAGACAGGGATGTAGTCTTTTGCCCCTACTGTTCAATCTATACATGGAAGGAGCAATGACAGAAATATTTAGTTATTTATTCTTTGCCCATGGACTCCAGCTGAAAATCCAGCTGAGAGTATTGGGTGTGTCATACAATAGGCTATTAACATCAAACTTTATTTCATTATACATAAATGAAACAAATAATTAAACAGAAATAATCCATAAGCATACAAAGGTATTACATGTTTCACATTATATATACACACAAATCCAAACACCATACAGAAATGATAATTTTTAAAGGTACATTTCAGTAATGATATAACATATTTAAACACCATCTTAGTATTCACTCAAACTGTATATACATTTCTCTGTGAGATATAGTTTCAAATTATTTTTAAGACATTTTAGGTCTGTTTCTTTTTTAATGATTTTGGGGAGTTTATTAAAAAACCTTTTGCCTGCTTCTTCAGGGGCAGTCATAGACAGTTTTAGATTTCTGTTTATCATGTAGTAATTTTCATTTCCTCTTGTACCGTGTTTGTGTACATTTTTATTTAGGAGGTGTTTATCGCTTGACCTTACCACCATTGTGCTTTGGTATATGTACAGTGAATATAGTGTCATAATATTATAGTGTACAAAAGCTTTCCTACAGGTCTGTCTTGGTGGTATTTTTGCAATGCATCTCACTGCTCTTTTCTGAATTGTGAATATTCTTTTTAAGTAGCCAGCTTGTGCACTTCCACATATATGAACTGAATAAGACAAATGTGGGAAGACAAGTCCATAATACATTGATCTGAGGACTTTATCATCCACAGTCTTAGCTGTTTTATGCATGATGAAGATCTGTTTGTTTATGTTTTTACACAGTGCATCTATATGCGCCCCCATGCCAAATGTTTGTCTATTATAGTTCCTAGAAAATTTGTGCTGGTTAGTTCTTTAATAGTCTTTCCATTTATATTAACATTTATATTATAATTTTCACTATGCTTGGTCTGAAATACTACATTCATTGTTTTAGACTGATTCATAAACAGGTTGTTTTGTGTTAAATATTTATTTGCATTTTCGATATTCAGGAGTGCTTCCTTCTCAAGCTCCTCCTTCGTGTCAGCTGTGCAAATGATTGTTGTGTCATCAGCATACATTATAAGTTTCTGATTTATATAGCTAGGGAAGTCATTTACATAGAGTATAAATAGTGTTGGCCCAAGCACAGACCCTTGCAGCACACCGTGTTTAACTGTTTGCAATTCTGATCTGTAGTTTGTTATATTTCCCCCACTAGTATGTCTGATTTCCATGCATTGTTTCCTATTTGTAATGTATGATTTAAGTATGTCATAGCATTTTCCTTTAATTTCATACCAATATAATTTCATCATTAATTTTGAGTGGTTCACACAATCAAATGCCTTAGATAGGTCCATAAAAATCCCACATGTCTTTTGTTGCCTGTCAAGTAAATTAAGAATGTGCTCAATTATATCTGTTTTTGTTGACTTCCCTTCTCTGAAACCATGTTGTGATGAATGTAGTATACTGTAATTTGTTATAAAACTTACAATTCTATTCTTTATTATCATTTCATAGATTTTAGCAAATGTTGAGATCAGTGATATTGGCCTGTAATTTCCTAATTCATCCCTGTTCCCTTCCTTAAATATTGGCTTTACTTTACTTACTTTCAGTGAATCTGGAAATATACCTTCTTCTATCGCAGCATTCAGCATGTGTGTCAATGCTTTTAATATACATTCTCCGCATTCCTTTATGAGATGTGATGTGACACCATCCAAGCCAGATGAATGTTTAATTTTAAGTTGTTTTATTAGGTTTGACACTTCTGTATCTGTTGTAGGTATGAAAACCATAGTATGACTTGTTTAACAATTTACTTACCGCATTTTTTTATTTTGTCTTATTAATTCATTTGCTACAGTAATATTAAAAGTATTGGCTCTTTCTAGAGGGTTTGTATTGCTTTTCCCACTCATCAGTGGGCAGATGTCCTCTGCCCGATTGGTTACTTTTCCTTCCTCTTCATTAATGAAAGACCATAAACTTTTTGAGTAGTTATTTCCCTTATCTATAGACATCCTGATGAATGATGCTTTAGTTTCTCTGATAAAACTACAGTACTCTTTCTTTTTCATTTTATGCAGTGTGTTGTAGGCCTCAGTATTTTTTTGTTTGGAGAGGTCATAATACACTCTCAGATTATTTCTGGCATGGATTACTTCTCCAGTCACCCAGCTTTTCTTTTTTTGTTGCTTTTTGACAAGCCTTTTACTAACAGGACATGTAACATCATAATAATAACTGAATAAAGAAAAAAACTGGTTCCATTTGATGTTTGCATCTTTAGCTGCATATATTGTTTCCAAGTTTTCTGCCTCTAACATCTTTTTTAGCAGATTTATGTTATGTGGGTAGTTCTGTCTTCTCATCTCCCATATCTTCTGCACTGAATCACTAGTCTTTATATTTATGTCTATCACGATTGCAAAATGGTCTGCTAATGTGAAGTTTATTACCTGTGTGTCACAATAGCATGTAGGAATATTTGTTATTACATGATCGATTATAGTTTCACTATGCTTTGTTACTCTCGATGTTTACACACGAGTTTTCCATCAGATCGTGTCTCCTGGGATACTAACAATGTAGAAATGCACTCGAGGCATCCTTTTGATTGTTTCCTTTAGGATTCTCGTTGCACGCCAAGTTTCATTACAGTAAATGTCATTTATGCCTCCTATTATGATGCAGCTGTTACCGGTCGTCAATATGTTGTCAGTGTTTTTCAGAATTTCACGTAGTGGTGCGCCTGGTTTGATGATGCCTGTTACATTAAGGTCTGGGTGATTTCTTCTCATAATTTCTGTAACTCCTCTCCCAGGACTATTTGCAAAAATGTATGTTTGTCGCTTGTATCCTTGCTTATGCATAACATGGTTGTTTACTTTTCTTTCTTTACGAATATTTAACTTGTGTTTTTCTCTGTTTAATCCACTTGCATCTTTTTGTGTGGATAGTTTGTTCATATACGCATAGACGCACTATTAACACTTTCTTTTCTTGTGTTTAATTCACTTGTGTCTTTTTGAGTGACCAGTTCGTTCATATTTATAGTTACAGTCGTACTGTTTACACTTTGTACATTTGGTTGTGCAGACCTATGAATTTTATGGCTATCATTTATGAGATCTTGTTGCCTTGACGATTCAGATAGTTCCCATACGGTTAGTACCACATTTTCCATTGTTTTTATATATTTTGTTATAATGTCAGGTTCTTTTTGAAGTTCATCATGCACACTGTCTTCTATTCCCGCGTAGAACTTTTCACTCGCAATCTCGCAGCCATCACACTCTATGTCACAATTACACTGTATTTGTAAATCTTCCTGAGAAAAGCAGTGTGAATGGCACCATTTCTGTTTAAACACACATATTCTAATTCCATTTAGCACTGTTTCGTCACATACAGTACACTTGATTGAAATTAAGTCCTCAAAAACTGCAGAGTGGTTTAAAGTTACGTGTTCACTTGCCGCCATCTTGGTTATATGTGTTCTGAGGCTTTCCCATGTATATGCTGTTTGAAGGGTTCTCGTGTGTCCAGCCAGATATGATAGTCAAATGTCTATGATGTTTTGGCAAATAATCATTCCACCATCATCAGGTGATGGTGATGCAATGATCTGTCCACTCTCTGTTGCTAGTATTTATCTCTTGTGGGTCAATGTGCTATACTGTGTTCCGACAGCGCGCAGCATGTTCGGTTTTGGGGGAAGCAAAGGCTGCGGTAGATGGTAGGATGGGGGCCACAGTATCTCTTTGGTAGCCATGGCGGAATGATCTCATGTCTGCTTGCACCATTACTCCTTGATAGATCTTATTTTTGGGTCCCAGGCCTTACTGAGTAGGTAACCAGTGTCCCTGTTGACAACATTGTCTGTTATGTGAATTTCCATGGCCTCTTTGAAAATGCAGTCCCAATAGTTATTTGTGGAGCCAATACATTTGCCTTGTAATAATTTGCTGCATGTTCAGTGATTATGCAACCTTCTGCTAGGGCAGATTGGCTTGGTTGGCATAGGCGCGTATATCGATGGTGTTCTTTGCATTGATCTTCCACCATGCAAAATGTTTGGCCAATATAGGATTTGCCACAGCCACATGGAATTTTGTATACATCCACTGTTTCAAGCAAGGTGCACATCTTAGCTGGTAGTTGGAAGACTGTGTTGATCTTGTGTTGCCTCATTACTCTTGCTATTTTGGATGATACACTGCCTGCAAAAGGTAGTAATGGCAGGCATTTTTTCTCTTTTTTTCCATTTGTTCTTCATCTTGGTCCCTACTGTGCTTCTGTTATTGGAAGCCCCTTTGGATTTGATGGTTGCCTTATCCATTCTTGTGGAGCACAGTCTTCAGGTGTTTGAGTTTCATTGATAGGTTTTGTTCATCTGAGATCATATCTGCTCTGTGTACCAAGGTGTTAAGAACCCCATTTAGCTAAGCTGGATGGTGGCTACTGGAAGCATGTACGTACAGGTCAGTGTGTGAAGACTTGCAGTACGTCTCACCTGCACTGCAACAGGATATCAAGAAACAGTAGTTGTCCATCTTTCTCGATTTACATAGTGAACTGTATGTTGTTATAGATGGAATTTAGATCTTGTAGAAATATTTGTAGTTGGTCCTTTCCATGTAGCCAGATTACAAATGCATCGTCCACATATTGGAAGAAACATACAGGTTTCATTTCAGCAATTTCCAAGGCTACTTTTCTGAAACTCTCTATGAATAGGTTGGCTACCACTGGAGAGTGAGGGCTCCCCATGGCCACTCCATCAGTCTGCTTGTAGTACTGGCCATTGAAGACAAAGTGGGTCGATGTTAACACATGCCTGAAAATTTGTGTCAGTTCTTCCCTGAATTTCTCACTGTTTAAGTTGATTGAATCTGCCAGAGGGACTCACGTAAATAGTGACACTACATAAAAGCTGAAAATGATGTTGAATTCTTGTAAAGTTAGCTCCTTTAGGTGGCCAATGTAGTCCATCGAATTCCGGATGTGGTGTTCACATTTTCCCACAAAAGATCATAGCAGGCCTGCCAGATGCTGTGCCAGAGAGTATGTCACAGCTCCTATGTTGCTGACTACCAGTTACATCCCATCTTTGTGTGTCTTTGGAAGGCCAAATATCCTCTGTGCTACCGCCAAGTGTTGGTGAAGTCTCATGATGTCCTTATCCTTGAGTGCGCCATTTTTCATCAAGTTGGAGATGCTTTGTTGTATCTTCTTAGTAGGGTCTGTTTTAAGCCTCCAATATACTGAGTCATCTACCAATTGCAGCATCTTCTGTTCATAGTTGTGTCTCTCAAGAATGATGGTAGTGCCTCCTTGTTGGCTGGGAGAACGTCTACCCCTATATTTTCCCTAAGGTTATGTAGTGCTGTTCTTTCCACTCTGGAGCATGTTGCTTCTGGCTGGTGTTGCTCTTGAAGGAAGCTGGCACATTTCCCTCCTGATTTCTTCAGCCTTGTCATCTGGTAGCCCTCAGAATGCCTGCCCTACTGAAGATATTTCAGTGAATGGGAGAGTTTGCAGGTGTTGGCGCAAAGTTGGGCCCCAGTCTTTGTTTCTTCTTGTGGTTTGCCAGGTAGCCATGCAAACTTAGTGATCTGCTTCTCCATGGATATCGAGTGTGTCCAGTCTGCTTGGGCCCAGGTGACACCACCCACCCAATCCCAGGTATATTCTTGAACCACAAAGGATTATCATAGGTGAAGGTGCAGCAGGTCCTTGGTGTTCTTGTTGAGCTGCTGTCAGGTGTAGCAATTCTGTTCCCTGATCAGGGCCAGGCTGGCTCTACACTTGATACGATTCATTGCAGGGGTGCATATGTGATGCACAACTTTGGCGAAAGTAGGTATGGTGTGTTTGTCCCTTCACCTTAACAAGAAGGTGAGAGAACATAGCAGACATCCTTTCTGGTTTTTAAGCTTATCCAGTTTCTTCACCAGATGGTACATATGATCCCCATAGAGGTTGGTAATAAATGCTCTGAGGCTTTCGCATTGTACATGCTGTTTGAAGGGTTCTCTGGTGTCCAGCTGGATATGATCATTGAATGTCCATGATATTTTGGCAAATAACCGTTATTCCATCATCAGATGGTGTTACTGCAATGATCTGTCCACTCTCTGCAGCTAGTATTTATCTCTCACAGGTCTAGGTGTGATTCCGTATGCTGATGGTGTGTGGCTTGTTCAGTGGTGGGGGAAGCGGAGGCTGCAGTAGGTGGCTGCAATATCCATTCTGCCCTAGCAGAACATTGCATAAACACTGGACACACAGTGAATTATGACAAGACAAAAATACTGGCCCTACAAATAACTGCAGGGTCTGCATCTTCATAGAGGCCATAGGAATTTGCATAACAGACAACCTCATCAACTCAGTGAGCTCTAGAAAGGATCAACAGTCAACAGTGCAAATGGACATGAGATCATTCTGCCACAGCACACGGAATAGTACCTTGACCTGCGAGAGATAAATACTAGTGGCAGAGAGCAGACACATCATTGCATCAGCACCACATGATGATGGCAGAAAGGTTATTTGCTGAAATATCAGGGCATTCAATGACTGTATCCAGCTGGACACCAGTGAACCCATCAAACAACAAAATAAAGATTCATGATTTGGATAAAAATTTAAGGTGAAAGGACATCAATGCTAAGATTTGCTGAAGACATTGCTGTCCTGAGTGAAAGTAAAGAAGAATTACAGAATATACTGAACGGAACCCATGAACCATGGACATCCCCCCCCTCCCCCCCCCCCCCCCGATCCCCCTCCATATGAACCATGGACCTTGCCGTTGGTGGGGAGGCTTGCGTGCCTCAGCGATACAGATAGCCATACCGTAGGTGCAACCACAACGGAGATGTATCTGTTGAGAGGCCAGACAAATGTGTGGTTCCTGAAGAGGGGCAACAGCCTTTTCAGTAGTTGCAGGGGCAACAGTCTGGATGATTGACTGATCTGGCCTTGTAACACTAACCAAAACGGTCTTGCTGTGCTGGTACTGCAAACGGCTGAAAGCAAGGGGAAACTATGGCCATAATTTTTCCCCAGGGCATCCAGCTTTACTGTATGGTTAAATGATGATGGCATCCTCTTGGGTAAAATATTCCGGAGGTAAAATAGTCCCCCATTCGGATCTCCGGGCAAGGACTACTCAAGAGGATGTTGTTATCAGGAGAAATAAAACTGGCGTTCTACGGATCGGAATGTGGAATGTCAGATCCCTTAATTGGGCAGGTAGGTTAGAAAATTTAAAAAGGGAAATGGATAGGTTAAAGTTAGATATAGTGGGAATTAGTGAAGTTCGGTGGCAGGAGGAACAAGACTTCTGGTCAGGTGACTACAGGGTTATAAACACAAAATCAAATAGGGGTAATGCAGGAGTAGGTTTAATAATGAATAGGAAAATAGGAATGCGGGTAAGCTACTACAAACAGCGTAGTGAACGCATTATTGTGGCCAAGATAGATATGAAGCCCACGCCTAACACAGTAGTACAAGTTTATATGCCTATTAGCTCTGCAGATGGCAAATAAATTGAAGAAATGTATGATGAAATAAAAGAAATTATTCAGATAGTGAAGGGAGACGAAAATTTAATAGTCACGGGTGACTGGAATTCGTAAGTAGGAAAAGGGAGAGAAGGAAATGTAGTAGGTGAATATGGATTGGGGGTAAGAAACAAAAGAGGAAGCTGCCTGGTAGAATTTTGCACAGAGCACAACTTAATAATAGCTAACACTTCATTCAAGAATCATAAAAGAAGATTGTATACATGGAAGAAGCCTGGAGATACTGACAGGTTTCAGATAGATTATATAATGGTAAGACAGAGATTTATGAACCAGGTTTTAAATTGTAAGACATTTCCAGGGGCAGATGTGGACTCTGACCACAATCTATTGGTTATGAACAGTAGATTAAAATTGAAGAAACTGCAAAAAGTTGGGAATTTAAGGAGATGGGACCTGGATAAACTGACTAAACCAAAGGTTGTACCGAGTTTCAGGGAGAGCATAAGGGAAAAATTGATAAGAATGGGGGAAAGAAATACAGTAGAAGAAGAATGGGTAGCTTTGAGGGATGAAGTAGTGAAGGCAGCAGAGGATCAAGACGAGGGCTAGTAGAAATCCTTGGGTAACCGAAGAAATATTGAATTTAATAGATGAAAGGAGAAAATATAAAAATGCAGTAAATGAAGCAGGCAAAAAGGAATACAAACATCTCAAAAATGAGATCGACAGGAAGTGCAAAATTGCTAAGCAGGCATGGCTAGAGGACAAATGTAAGGATGTAGAGGCTTATCTCACTAGGGGTAAGATAGACACTGCCTACAGGGAAATTAAAGAGACCTTTGGAGGAAAGAGAGCCACTTGTATGAATATCAAGAGCTCAGATGGAAACCCAGTTCTAACCAAAGAAGGGAAAGCAGAAAGGTGGAAGGAGGATATAGAGGGTCTATACAAGGGCGATGTACTTGAGGACAATATTATGGAAATGGAAGAGGATGTAGATGAAGATGAAATGGGAGATATGATACTGCGTGAAGAGTTTTACAGAGCACTGAAAGACCTGAGTCAAAACAAAGCTCCGGGAGTAGACAACATTCCATTAGAACTACTGACAGCAGTGGGAGAGCCAGTCCTGACAAAACTCTACCATCTGGTGAGCAAGATGCATGAGACAGGCGAAATACCCTCAGACTTCAAGAAGAATATAATAATTCCAATCCCAAAGAAAGCAGGTGTGGACAGATGTGAAAATTACTGAACTATCAGTTTAATAAGTCATGGCTGCCAACTACTAATGTGAATTCTTTGCAGATGAATGGAAAAACTAGTAGAAGCCGACCTCGGGGAAGATCAGTTTGGATTCCGTAGAAATATTGGAACACATGAGGCAACACTGACCCTACGACTTATCTTAGAAGATAGATTAAGGAAAGGCAAACCCACATTTCTAGCATTTGTAGACTTAGAGAAAGCTTTTGACAATGTTGACTGGAATACTTTCTTTCAAATTCTGAAGGTGTCAGGGGTAAAATACAGGGAGCGAAAAGCTATTTACAATTTGTACAGAAACCAGATGGCAGTTATAAGAGTTGAGGGACATCAAAGGGAAGCAGTGGTTGGGAAGGGAGTGAGACAGGGTTGTAGCCTCTCCCCGATGTTATTCAATCTCTATATTGAGCAAGCAGTGAAGGAAACAAAAGAAAAATTCAGAGTAGGTATTAAAATCCATGGAGAAGAAATAAAAACTTTGAGGTTCGCCGATGACATTGTAATTCTGCCAGAGACAGCAAAGGACTTGGAAGAGCAGTTGAACGGAATGGATAGTGTCTTGAAAGGAGGATATAAGATGAACATCAACAAAAGCAAAACGAGGATAATGGAATGTAGTCGAATTAATTCGGGTGATGCTGAGGAAATTAGATTAGGAAATGAGACACTTAAAGTAGTAAAGGAGTTTTGCTATTTGGGGAGCAAAATAACTGATGATGGTCTAAGTAGAGAGGTAATAAAATGTAGACTGGCAATGGCAAGGAAAGCGTTTCTGAAGAAGAGAAATTTGTTAACATCGAGTATAGATTTAAATGTCAGGAAGTCGTTTCTGAAAGTATTTGTATGGAGTGTAGCCATGTATGGAAGTGAAACATGGATGATAAATAGTTTGGACAAGAAGAGAATAGAAGCTTTCGAAATGTGGTGCTACAGAAGAATGCTGAAGATTAGATGTGCAGATCACATAACTAATGATGAAGTATTGAATAGAATTGGGGATAAGAGGAGTTTGTGGCACAGCTTGACAAAAAGATGGGACCGGTTAGTAGGACATGTTCTGAGGCATCAAGGGATCACAAATTTAGCATTGGAGGGCAGTGTGGAGGGTAAAAATCGTAGAGGGAAACCAAGAGATGAATACACTAAGCAGATTCAGAAGGATGTAGGTTGCAGTACGTACAGGGAGATGAAGAAGCTTGCACAGGATAGAGTAGCGTGGAGAGCTGCATCAAACCAGTCTCAGGACTGAAGACCACAACAACAACAACTGAATGGAACAAACAGCCTAATGAGTACAGAATATGGATTGAGAGTAGATTGAGAAATGTCGAAAGTAGTGAGAAGTATCAGAAATGAGAACAATGAGAAACTTGACACCACAGCTGATGATCATGAGGTGGGTGAAGTTAAGGAACCCTGTTACCTAGGCAGTAAAATAATCCATGATGGATGGAGCAAGTAGGATATGAGAAAGCAGAAAAGCATGGCCAAAAAGGGCAGAGGAAGAGGAGGAGGTTAATGTTTAACGTCCCATTGAAAACGTAGTGCTCTGTCTCCAGGAATTAGGAAAGGATGGGGAGGGAAATCGGCCATACTCTTTCAAAGGTACCATCTGCCATTTGCCTGAAGCACTTTAGGGAAATCATGGAAAACCTAAATCAGGATGATCGGATGAGGGTGTGAACTGCCATCCTCCCTAATGCAAATCCAGTGTGATAACTACTGCGCCACCTTGCTTGGTGCAAAGAGAGCATTCCTGGCCAAGAAAAGTCTGCTAGTATCAAACATAGGCCTTCATTTGAGGAAGAAATTTTTGAGAATGTTCATTTGGAGTACAGCATCATATGGATTGTATGGTAGTGAAACATGGATTGTGGGAAAACTGGAATGGAAGAGATATGAAGCATTTGAGATGTGGGGCTACAGATGAGTGTTGAAAATTATGTGGATTGATTAGGTATAGAATGAAGAGGTTCTCCACAGAACTGGTGAGGAAAGGAATATATGGAAAACACTGACAATAAGGAGGGACAGGATGATGGCACATGTGTAAGACATTGGGGAATAACTTCCATGTTACTATAGGGAGCTGTAGAGGGTAAACACTGCAGAGGAAGAAAGAGATTAGAATACATCCAGCAAATAACTGAACACATAGGTTGCAAGTGCTAGTCTGAGATGAAAAGGTTGGTACACGAGAGGAATTCATGGTGCATCAAACTAATTAGAGGACTAATGACTCAAAAAAAGTCCTCATTAGTCAATCTTCCTATAAATTATCTGAATATCTAGATTCAGGGATTGAAAACAACAGCTAGTTACTAATAGCAGATTAAAAGCAGATGTGTAGTAGAATTCAGGAGGCAGCAGACATCTTCAAAGTAGCAGATATCTTATTAATTTACTCAATTGTATTTGGATATAAGTGGGAACAGCATTAAGCAGTGTTTATACTTAGCATACCTATTTTCACTATTGACCTAGTAGAATATCAAGTATCTACAATGTCCTTATGTTATGTTAATATATTCCTTAACTTGTTCCACATCCACGAAGATTCTCCTTCTTGATGGAATCTACAGAACTTGATGAATGAATGAGTGAAAAACTGAATGTCTGTTCAGATGAAACTCATGTGTAGTAGGGCTTCCAGTATACTGACTGCAGCAGACAAGTGATGATAAGCACATATGACTGTGATGTGTGTACATAAGTAGGCAAGACATGACCCATCATCACCATGAATGTTATCTTTTGATACATGTAAAGACATCCCTGTTGATGTGAGTTGTTTTTGTAAGACAGCACACAAGCACTCTTTGAATAACAGGTATATTGTGCCGACAGTGGCAGTAAGTTTCTTGTTAACTTCCTTACATCACTTATACTATGCTCTTATTTGCATATTCAGTATGTAGTTATCACGTAGGGTTGCTTGGAGATAACACACACTAAGTATCAAACACACATTTATTAATCACTGATACATAACAAACAAACATGGCAGTGGATCAAGTTGTGTGCCAAAAGTGCAGACTAGAAAAAGCAGTTCAAAGAACAAAAGTCATGAAGGTAGGGCTCTCTGTGCCAGAGACACCACAAGTACTTTTCAAGTTATGAGTTTTCTTCCTGGAGCATACCGGTTTTTGTGACTGAGCGCACTTCTTGTACCTTTTAATTACAATATGATAAAACTCATACAGAAACTTAGAATAGGGATGAATGTAGAATATCAAATTCATGATCTGTGTGTAGAATAATACCACTTTATTGAAGATGACGTACACAAGACATCCACATAAGAACAGAGCGCAGCACTTACTAAACACTCAGAGAGAGAGAGAGAGAGAGAGAGAGAGTCCATAAAGTCACTCTTGTTGGTCAGTAATGTTGTTGTTATGGTCAGTAGACACCACACATATCAGCCATGCACCTTGCACAGTATCAATGTTTTAATTGTGCCACTAATGATGACCTCAAAGCTTGGCAGTAGTTTTGCAAAACTGTAAATGACTATTAATATTACACAGTTTCAGTTGCTATTATTGTATCACAAATGACCTACATTCAATGTGGTGTAGATTAAGTTTTGCACATTCTATGGATCATATTTGCAACACATCAGTAGTTTTCATAACAAGATACTGTTCTTCTGTAAAAACATGACTACTTGCTCACCTCTACATAACTGCATTCCTTTTCCTTTTTTAAATTTTGATCTATGACAATACCTCACAAGTGTAAACCATTCAAATATAAACTGTCTGTTAAGAAAATCATCTATGGAGTAAAAGCAGAAATGATTTCTTACAGAACTTTAATTAATGAAGGTGGTCAAATATTTTTATGGCTGCATACTTCCCTCCTTTGTACAGTTGTCAGGTTAAGTTGTGGATAGTGGAGAACATGTTTGTTAATAGAGTTATATTTATTTCAGCTGCTATTAATTTCAATTTGTGCCTGATTTTTCACAACAAACTTAATAAGGCAGTTATGGGATTCTGGATACGGATAGTAATACACGTAATAAACAGTTCCCAAGTTTTCTATATATGCATATATTTTACCATAAAGCCTAAATGCTGTGACTTACCAAGTGAGAAAGCGCTGGTAGATAGACACAAAAAAAAAAAAAAACCAACACACACACACACACAAATTTCAAGCTTTCGCAACTCATGGTTGCTTCATCAGGAAAGAGGGAAGGAGAGGGAAAGATGAAAGGATGTGGGTTTTAAGGGAGAGGGTAAGGAGTCATTCCAATCCCGGGAGCAGAAAGACTTACCTTAGGGGGAAAAAGGGACAGGTATACACTCGCATACACACACATATCCA
Organism: Schistocerca cancellata; assembly: GCF_023864275.1. NCBI lineage: Eukaryota > Metazoa > Arthropoda > Insecta > Orthoptera > Acrididae > Schistocerca > Schistocerca cancellata. The sequence goes on along the minus strand of NC_064627.1, from coordinate 1,051,663,484 downwards.
TCCATACATGTACAGACACAAGCAGACATATGTAAAGGCAAAGAGTTTGGGCAGAGATGTCAGTCGAGGCGGAAGTACAGAGCCAAAGATGATGTTGAGTGACAAGTGATGTACAAGGGGTGGCAACTTGAAATTAGCAGAGGTTGAGGCCTGATGGGCAATGGGAAGAGAGGATATATTGAAGGGCAAGTTCCCATCTCTGGAGTTGTTATAGGTTGGTGCCAGTGGGAAGTATCCAGATAACCCATATAGTGTAACACTGTGCCAAGATGTGCTGGCTGTGCACCAAGGCATGTTTAGCCACAGCGTGATCCTCATTACCAACAAACACTGTCTGCCTGTGTCCATGCTGGTCATTCCCACATAGAAGGCTTCACAGTGTAGGCAGGTCAGTTGGTAAATCAAGTGGGTGCTTTCACACGTGGCTCTGCCTTTCATTGTGTACACCTTCTGGGTTACAGGACTGGAGTAGGTGGTGGTTGGAGGGAGCATGGGACAGGTTTTACAACGGGGGCAGTTACAAGGGTAGGAGCCAGAGGGTAGGGAAGGTGTTTTGGGGATTTCATAGGGATGAACCTAAAGCTTATGAAGGTTAGGTGGATGGCAGAAAGATGCTCTTGGTGGAGTGGTGAGGATTTCATGAAGGATGGATCTCATTTCAGGGCAGGATTTGAGAAAGTTGTATCCCTGCTGGAGAGCCTCATTCAGAGTCTGATTGAGCCGGAAAGTAACCTGTCACGAGTGGGGCACTTTTGGGGTTCTTCTGTGGGAGGTTCTGGGTTTGAGGGATGAGGAAGTAGCTCTGGTTATTTGCTTCTGTACCAGGTTGGGAGGGTAGTTGTAGGATGCGAAAGCTGTTTTCAGGTTGTTGGCGTAATGGTTCAGGGATTCGGGACTGGAGCAGATTCGTTTGCCACGAAGACCTAGGGAAGCTGTAGGGAAGGGACCGTTTTATAAAGACTGATACACATGAACACTGCATGAAGTACAAAGGCAGACTGAATTAAACATGGTGTCTTGTCAGGGCAGTTAATGTTCCAAAGATTGTAATTTGTGTGGTCAATGTGACCTATTGACGCCACACAGCCCCCCCCCCCTCCCTCCCCCGCAGTACGGAGTATGACCTATGAGCCATGAGTGAGGGTCATGTGGGTGTCAGCGTTGGCGTGGAGTGGTGTGAGGCAGCAGGCGCACAACTGGAAGCTCAAGCTCCATTGGGTCAGCGTGCGAAGGTGCGGCGGGCGGCCGCCACTCCAACTCATAATCTGAAAACCAGCGGGGGGTGAATGATGAGTTGGCCAACTCGGGAGTAGCAGTATGGGAGAGGAGGCAGTGTGTGAGCATGCCTTCCCCGAATGCATACTGAGCCGTCCGAAGAAATGAAAGCTCGTACACATAACGGTTCGCACTCTTGTGAAAGGGACAAGCTGTGCACTATCTTGAAGTTGAGTTCCTCGGTGAGGGTCGGGTCTGTGTTGTCGGTGAGCAGTACAAGCACATGATGTTCTAACACCATAATCAACACGACGTCGACGCGGTCAGGTGAAGGACGGGGTGTCTGCGTCTCTAGTACCTGAAATGTCTTCAAAACCTGTGAATGGGGATGATGATGACATGCCTGAGGAACCCGCAAACTGCGATGGTGACTCGTTCGATGGAGAAAACCCAACTGTAGGTTGAACAGACTCGTTAGCGGGTGTGTTAAAAGAACATGTGCTCGGGCAGTCTGACTGGGATAGCAGAGGGGTGTTGGAGTCTAGATGGTAGGCTTGAGCCTGTGTAGAGAAATGGTTTGCAGGAAATCTTTTATCATAATGTCGAACGTTGTCTCACCACTCCGGAGTACTTCGAAGGGGCTGAGGTAAGGGGTTGGTAAGGGTTGTCTGACAGAGACGTCACTGAGCATGACGTGTGAGCAAGTACTGAGTGTGATCAGCATGTAAGTGTCAGGTAGGGAATGGCTGACAGGTGAGTGTAGCCAGGTGTTTCTAAAGTGTGCATGCATCCTTCCAATAAAGTCTGGGAAGGAGGGGGAATGCCTGGGATCTTGGGGGAGAATTAGTTCCCCAGGTTAAACCGGGTTATCGCCGAAAACGAATTCAGAAATTGTCCCATGTAAATCTGGTTTAAATGTAGAACATAGGCCCAGCAACACTGAAGGAAGTGCCTCAGACCAGAGACAGGTGTGGCACCTGAGTGCAGTTTTAAGGGTGCGGTGCCATCGTTCCACCAACCCCTTGCTTTACGGGTGGTAGGCTGTCGTGTGGATCTTTTTAATACCGCAAAGATTACAGAGGATCATAAAGAGTGCAGATTCGAACTGTCAACCATGGTCAGTTGTGATAGTGGATGGGCAGCCGAACCAAGTGATCCAAGAAGAAACGAATCTGTTGGCCACGGTTTCTGCTGTGATGTTGGGTAAGGGGACGGCTTCCACACATCGAGACATTCGGTCTATTGTGGACAGGATATACCTGTTGCCCTCTGACAGAGGCAGTGGACTGATAAGGTTGAAATGTACATGACGGAAATGTCTCTTAGGGATGTCAAACTTGCCGAGTGGTGGAGAGGTGTGACGTCCTATTTTGTTTCGTTAACAGGAAATGCAGCTGGTGCCCATGTTTGGCAGTCCCATTTCACATCTTTCCACACAAAACGCTCGGTGACAAGGCAAGTGGTGACTCAGATGCCGGGGTGGGCGAGATTATGCAAGTCATCGAAAACCTGTCGGCACAGCGTAGGCGGGAGCAAAGGCTGCAGAATGCCGGTAGAAGAGTCGCACCACACTTTGTCCGAAATGCCAAGGAACTCAGCCTTGGTAAACATGAGCAAGGACTGTGGGTCCATTAGCAGACCCTGAGTGTCCTTGTCCAAATCCTGTAGAACGGCAAGGTCAGATAAATCGACGATACTTGAAACGACATTGATCCGCGAGAGAAAATCAGCAGGGATGTTCTCCATGTCTTTGATGTAGCATATGTCTGTAGTACCAGGTCAAAGTGATGGAAGCATTGGGGGAGGGGGGAGGAGGAGGGGGGGAGGATCCTCTGGTGGGTTGCAAAAGGCATCCACCAACGGTTTGTTATCAGTAAGAATGAAGATGTCAGTGTGGAAATGTTTGATGGGCTCATACACCACCAGAAGCTCTCTATCAAAAGCGGAATATTTCTTCGGTGCTGTAGACAGTTTTTTGGAGAAGAAATGAAGTGGTGCAACTGTGTTGCCTTTCCTCTGTAGTAATACTGCCCCGACCTCGATGTCGCTGGCGTCCGTAGTGATGAACAAATCAGCAGACAGATCAGGGTGGGAGAGTATGACTGCATGAGCTAAAGCTGTTTTAAAAGCCCTGAAAGCCTCTAGCATGGGTTCAGTCCAACGGATAGGTTTAACGCCTGAAGTTTGTTTGCCGGAGAGCGAGTCCATCAGCGGGGCCTGCACGGCGGTGGCAGAAGGTAAATGACAGCAGTAGTAATTTATAGTACCTAGGAAACGTCTGAGTTCTTTGTACATAGCTGGGGGTGGCAATGATGTGATAGCCTGCACGCGGTATTTGGGAGGTTGTATTCTGTCTGTAGAGACAGTGTAACCTAGAAATGTCACGGAAGACTGACGGAATTGGAATTTTTCTTTGCTGACCCCGACACCTTTGAATGCCAAAGTATGGAATGAATGACTTTCACGATCTTCAGTCGATTTTCTGAAAATGAGTATGTCATCCAGGTATGTGAAGCAGAACTCGAATCGTCGTAAGATTGAGTCAATGAAACGTTGCCACGTTTGTGCCGCATTCTTTAAACCAAATGGCATGAAGTTGTACTGGAACAAACCGAGCAGCGTGATGATGGCAGTCTTTGGAATGTCTTCCGGCGCTATGGGAATCTGGTGATAAGTACGTTTGCAGTCAATCACACTGAAGATTGTGGCGCCCGATAACATATGAGTGCAATCATTTATATTTGGCATGGGGTAATTGTCCATGACAGTGCAAGCATTTAAACATCTGTAATCACCATGCATTCAAAAAGAACCGTCGTGTTTGGTGATGAGGTGAATTGGTGAAGACCAATTGCTGCCCAATGGCTGTAGGATGCCTGCCTCCAGAAGTTCGTTAATTTGCTGCTGGGTCACACACAACGTAATGGGGTTGAGCCATCTAACCTTGTGTCTAATAGGAGGGCTGGCAGCGGTAATTATCTTGTGTGTTGTTCCATCAGTGACAGAAGAGACTGAGAACTGCACACGAGGCTGAGTAACGTTCTGACGTGGAGTTTTGGGACAAGTGGGGCACAATGAGACGTAGCCATTAGTGCGAGTGGGAAAAGGCAGCATGAAAGTCACATGTCGATTTCCTGAGTGCAGTGTGCGCTTGTTTGTAGAGGTTGGCTATGTGTGCAGCATGGGGCAGAGTGGGACGCACAGTGACTGTCTGTTGTTAACTTTGCCTCGGGCAACTGGCTCGGGCGAGAGAGGCGCTGGCATCGCGTAAGGGACAGCAATGGCTGCCGAGTTGCTTGGCTGGTGCACGGGAGAGGGGGAATGTTTATCAACAAGCTGGGCGGCTGCCTGCATAGTGGGCATGGTCGTGCTGTGCGAGCGACTGTTATTAGAGACACTGTTTGAAACATGAGGCACTGCGCGTAGTGGGCGCTTGGGTGGTGCGGAGGTCACTGAACATGAATCGCCACACGCAGTGAATGTTTTTGAACTAACCTGATGAGTGTTCAAACTGATGCTTGGTGATGAAGTTCGATCCAGTGAAGGAACTGCAGATTGCAGTTTCAACAGCAAGGTGCGGGCCACAGTGAAGTTGTTGTAAGTGCGAGCAATGCGTTGTTTCAGCTCATTGTTCTCCCAGTGGAGGTGCACCACTGAGTCATAGTCGGAAAGTAGGTTAGTGACACAGGTCACAATCTTGCCTGTGAGGGTGGAACATTCGCAAACTAAATCCCATGTTGCAGCAGAAACGGAACAAGGAGAATGGGTGCCAGAGCACGGTATCTGAGTGTTAGACAGGTGGTGTAACACTGAACACTGGACTACGTTCGGGGAGAGCTTGTAATGGGACAAAAAATCCATACCAAGAATTGGTTCATCAATGTCGGCAATGTAGAAGGTCCGTGGAAAATGCAGAGAAGGGTATAGGTGCACCATCACTTTCACAGAACTGACAGTTTGTAACATTTATGCATTGACAACTTGTAGGAGAGACTTTGTCAGTGAAAAGTCGGTAGGAGCCAATGATTGAGATATGATAGACACGTCAGCACCAGTGTCACAATCCTAAGAAATTTTGGTCTTATGTCAAAGCGGTAGGTGGATCAAAACAAAATGTCCAGATACTCTGTGACCAAAATGGTACTGAAACAGTGGATGACAGACTAAAGGCCAAAATACTAAATGTCTTTTTCCAACGCTGTTTCACAGAGGGCACTGTAGTTCCTTCTCTAGATTGTTGCGCAGATGATAAAATGGTAGATATCAAAATAGACGACAGCACCAGTGTCACAATCCTAAGAAATTTTGGTCTTATGTCAAAGCGGTAGGTGGATCAAAACAAAATGTCCAGATACTCTGTGACCAAAATGGTACTGAAACAGTGGATGATAGACTAAAGGCCAAAATACTAAATGTCTTTTTCCAACGCTGTTTCACAGAGGACACTGTAGTTCCTTCTCTAGATTGTTGCGCAGATGACAAAATGGTAGATATCAAAATAGACGACAGAGGGATAGAGAAACAATTAAAATCGCTCAAAAGAGGAAAGGCTGCTGGACCTGATGGGATACCAGTTTGATTTTACACAAAGTACGCGAAGGAACTTGCCCCCCTTCTTGTAGTGGTGCACTGTAGGTCTCTATGAAAGCGTAGCATTCCAAAGGATTGGAAAAGGGCACAGGTCATCCCCGTTTTCAAGAAGGGACGTTGAACAGATGTGCAGAACTATAGACCTATATCTCTAACGTCGATCAGTTGTAGAATTTTGGAACATGTATTATGTTCGAGTATAATGACTTTTCTGGAGACTAGAAATCTACTCTGTAGGAATCAACATGGGTTTCAAAAAAGACAATCGTGTGAAACCCAGCTTGTGCTATTCATCCACAAGACTCAGAGGGCCATAGACATGGGTTCTGTAATATTAGTAATTTTCGCCTCACAAACATTAATATACGCTCAATAGTAAACGCCTGATGGCCTAAAGTTATCGAACAATTGTAAAGTAAAAGAAATGAACCATCGCATAGCAGTGATAGAATCTATTATTCTGTATCTTTGCCGTTCTTGCGCGGTGCCAGTAAATCTCTATGTACATGTATCGATTAATGGTGTAAAAAAGAACTCTGTTGTTTCAAGACAAATGAGGCTTTTGGCGCCTCACCTTTTACTGTTTGTATTTCATGAGAGGCGGACGCGGACTTGCTGCGTTCCGCAACTGTATTTTATATTCTATGTGAAAGTATTGAGTGAATATGCTAATTGTTATTTTTTCCAAACAGAAAACATGTAGTTTCTTGTAACTGATATCGAACAGACAGCGTCAAGAGGACATTTTTACTGTTATGTATAAAGTATCTAACCACAATGGTCATCTATTGTAATTTAATATGAAAAGGTACGTAGCATTAAAAAACGTGTGTTAAAGATAAGTGTGCTTATTTTCGTAAATTAACCTTGATGATTCCATCTCCTTATTTACCTGTATGTTAATTATTTTTGTGTTACTTCATCACCAGAAATACGATCACGCTGATGGGCCGAATGCAGCATGAGGCAGAAGGAACATTATCGTTTTCCTATTATTTCTGAACCAACTCCTTTTTTTTTAATTGTGTAGTGTTGCATTTCTTTTAAAGTCTATAAATCTTCTGGTCCCTTAGTGTTGATCCGGGTATGACTACATCGCGACTATAAAAATGCACAAAAATGATAATGTTTCTTCCAAACGATTTCAAATATATATACATCAATATGCTGCTCTTATTCAGGTATTTAATGCTCAACGTATGTTATGATAATAGTGTAATCAATCCCTGATTCTGTTGCCAAGTGGCTCACCAAAATATTCACTTTTTCGACATTAAAAAAAAAGTAACAGTTCTTTTTATTTTCGTTCCCCAAGAGCAACGCTACACTTGGCGCCCGAACAGGGACTCGATCAAAAAATCATTTCATTTATGTGTTTAAAAATTTTTCAGTGCTTGTTCTAATAATTGTTTAATTTTTTCATGTGGATGCAATTCAACCGAGAAAGAGAAGTGGGAAACCTTTTAATTAATTCAGAAGAACGATTGATGAAATTACCAAAAAACGCGAGTATTCATCTGTATCACCATCAAGACAGCCATAGTAAGTGAAATTTTTATACGCAGTAGCCAAGCTTTCGTAGTGACGTAGCATCTTTCGAGTTGATCAGAACGTAAACCTGTCTTTCCTTGCCTTGAAACAGCTTTACTTCAATTTGTCCATAGTCCATTCTTATGTAGTTAAATTCAGTGAAAGTGTACCATTGTTGTCAGTGCATAAAAAAAATTACGATATGGCGGATAACAACGCTCAAAACTGGTAAAACGTGTGATATTTCATTTGTTTGTAAATAGTAGGAACCATCTTGTCTTCTTGGCGTAAATGAACGTCAGTTGTTGCCCAGAGTTTAAATTTCATCTTAGGTCCCAGTAAGCCATAGCACTACGTCACAGACAAACGCCTGACGGCAGTGACAAACAATATCTGTAGCATTTTGACGTTTGACAAATAATTCATGAACATGGCTGACGGTAAACAGCGGACACAAACAAAACCAGACGACAGCGGTGATGCGAATGGACCTCACTATCCATTACGATCACGCGCGATAGGTACACGAGCGGAGGCAGAAACAGCCTCGACCGAAGTTTTAGAAGCTGGTCCTAGTGTGCAAACTATTCCCGCTTTTGAAAAAAATGACTTGGCTGCAATGATCGAAGCAATAATGGAACGCAAGTTCGAAAGTCAAAGACAGAGAGAGGCGCAAAGACAGGAACGTGAAAAGCAGGAAAAATTAGATGAAAAGGCCCGCGAAGAAAAAGAGAAGGCCGAAAGACGGCATAATAAAAATCAGGTCCTTACAAATCTGTGCAACTCAGTAAAAGCAGACATAAATTCAGTAAAAACAGAAATAGATTCGGTAAAAACAGAAATAAATTCGGTAAAAACAGAAATAAATTCGGTAAAAACAGACATAAATTCAGTAAAAACAGATCTGCAAACGGAGATAAATGAACTAAATACACGGTTAAATTCGGTAAAGGCCGAACTAAAGGCAGACATAACAGCTGATTTAAATACCCTGTTGGGTAATGTCCAAAGCCAAATCAGTAGTCAGATCACGACCATGAGGCTAGAAATTGACACACAAGTAGAGTCAAAAATAGAGGATATTTCAAAACGGTTAGATGAAAAAATCGAAGCAGCCAAGGGAGAAATAAATTCAAATGTGATGGAATATCAAAAACAAGCTGCGACCTTAAAAGAAGATTATACTGCAATCTCTGATGAGGTCAAAGGAGTTAAAACCGCAGTAGACACGATCGAGAATGTTGTTGATGATCTTTCTAAACAGATTGAGACTCTTAATGTAGAGGATCAAATAAAGAATACTGTTAAGGCACATGCTGAAGCATTGTCCGACCACTACCAAGAGTGGATTAAAAACAAAGACGGATTAATAGAAAACAAGGTCAAGAACGAACTCAGGGAAACTGTCAAAAACGTGACATTTGAAATATTGGCGGCCCCTGGAAAAACAGGAGACACGGTGATGTCAGAATTAGGCCAGATAAGACGAACGTTAGCTCAAGATTTACCTGAATGGCGTCAACAGATAGTTGATGAAGTTCGTACACTAAAATGTCAAGTTGCAAATTCCCCACCTCCCGTGTCAGGAGACTGGAATAATTCACCACGAAGTAATGAACAACAGCAGGTACATTACCGTTCACCATTTGATAACGCTCAAACTCATAGTTCTGTAGAAGCACAAGTTAACCAGAGTACCAGCCCACCCACTTTCGTCAGTTTGATGCAGGAGGAAAGCGTGATCAAACATCGTATTTTTCCGACCTTTCACCCACACAAAAGAGAAATTCATCCTATAGTGTTCCTCCGAAATTTTTCAGGAATTTTCCCGAATAGCTGGAGTGACCGCCAGCGAATTCAATTCGTTAGTGGATTTATCGTAGGCGATGCTGCCTTATGGGGAACCGAAATGGTCGACTCTGGTAAGAGTTACAAAGAGTTTGAACAGATGTTTTTAGCTAAATTCTGGAGTTCTGGTGTGCAGCAGCGCCTGAGAAAAGAGGTTTACAACGCCGAAGTGTTTAACAGCAAGCGCGGTAGTTTGAGAAGGTATTTTGAAAAGTATTTAGCGAAAATCAAGTTCTGGGATTCGCCGATCACCGCCAAAGACGTTATTATGATTCTAAAAACTAAGCTACCTATTGCGATTAGAGAAAAGTTAGTAAACGTGTCTGAGGACGATACGGACACTTTCCTATCTGTGTTAGACTCGTTAGATCTGATTTACGAGGACGCTAGAGTTGATGTTGGCAACGCTCACTTCAGTGCAGGCGGCCAGCACAATACAGAATATGCAGGCAACAATGGTGGCCGAGCGAAAGCGTGTCACAGCGACAGCCAGTACCAACCCCACAACGGTTTCAAAAATAAAAACACTACGTACTCCAACAGCAAATACAAAAATAAGTACAATAACGGCCAGAGATACAATCCAATATATAATTCGTCACCACCTCAGTACGAAAATGCACATTATAACACACAGCCCCAGCAATATGGAAACACGCAACCGATCAACGGTAATTATCAAAACGATCAGTCTTACGATTCAAATCGTCAGTGGAAAAGAAATAAATGGCATAATCAAGGCGGAGACCAACGTACACCTTTCAGTAACGGTTACAATCAACACAAGCCACAGCAAAATACCTTTCAGCCACAAAATATACACTTCACGCAACAAGCGAATGGACCTTCGGGAAGTCTGAAGCCTAAACGCCCGCATAATACGCAAATTTATTATGCGCAAGCGAATACGCCAGGACAACAAGATCCATTTCCAACCGAGTTCGTACCACAAAACCAACACCAGTTCCAGACGGAAGAAACTTTAAGAAATATAAATCAGCAGGAAAGTAAGCGTCGAGCGGAAAATTAAAAGCAGCACCTTTGAGCCTCCTAGAGGATGCTGCAGGTTTGAATGGGGGCACCCTGTCCCTTAGTCCACACGAAATTAAAGCAATTAGGTATGACAAAGAGACAAACTTACGGGATGATCTAGTAGCAGACACTGAGACGAAAGACAATGATGACGTATGGGACGAACAAGTTCAAGCTTCCATAAGAGTATCAATTGCCAACATACCAGTAACAGCCATTGTAGATACAGGAGCTAATATAAATGTCTTATCTTTATGTTTATTTAAGCAAATATCCTCTGTATGCAAAGTTTTATCATTTCCAATTCAAGGTTGCACCGTATCGGGAGCAATTGGTCCACTAACACAACGTGTAAATCTTCAGACTCAGCTTCAAATCCAGATAGAGTCTATTTCAGTAACGTGCATTTTTCTTATTATTAAAAACCTATCAGTTCCATGTATCATGGGTATGGAATTCTTGAGGCAGACGAAAGCTAAAATTGACATCGAGTGTGGAATCTGTACTCTAGTAGCGAGCCAGCAACAAGTAACTGTAAATTTGTTAAGAAGTAAGGTGAAGACAAACTTTGGGGTGCTTCGAATAGCTGTACGGCCATGGACTAAAAGACAACAGTACAGTCAGACAGAAGACGTGACAGATCCTGAAAGTGTTAATGACGATGAGTATAAAGACCTAATTCCCGGTCAGAATGAATTATACGGTAAAGCTAGTGAGTCCACTGAATTATCCAAACAACAGAAGAATGAGCTTTACAATTTGTTAACAGATTACGTTCAAGTATTTTCTAAGAAACCTGGACTAATAAAAGGCTTTGAATATCGAATGGATGTCCTGCCCCATTCAACCTACTGTAGAACAAGCTATTCCATTCCATATGCGAGACGAGAAGCTGTCAAGTGCGAGATCAGGAAAATGTTACGCTGGAATGTGATAGAAGTATCTCATTCACCTTATTCGAGTCCTTTATTGTCTGTACTAAAATCAGATGGTAGCGTAAGGCTAGTCCTAGATGCAAGATTAATCAATAAAATTATAGTACCCATAAGAACGAGACCAGAGGCTCTTGAAGAGCATCTGCAGAAATTTCACGGAGTTAAGTATTTGAGCACCCTTGATTTGAAAAGCAGTTACTGGCAAGTAAAACTTGCGCAGGAGTCTAGGAAGTACACTGCGTTTATATTTGCAGGTAGATCTTACCATTTCAAAGTTGTACCGTTTGGACTAAATGTGAGTTCCGGAATTTTTATTTCTGCCCTTGACTATGTACTGGGTCCTGAACTTTTAGACGAGGTAACAGTCTATGTGGATGACGTTCTTGTAGCATCGAGAAATTGGGAAGATCATGTGGCCCTTCTGCAGAAGATATTTCAACGATTCAGAGAGTATGGTGTTACAGCAAATCTTAAGAAATCCAAGTTTGGAAAAAGTGAAATTAAATTTTTAGGACACATCATCACCCCTGAAGGAATTAAACCCGACCCGGAAAAATTGTCTGCTATAAAAAACTTTCCAACCCCTGTTACAAAAAGGCAACTGAGAGGATTTATCGGTCTTACGTCATTTTTCAGACGTTTTGTTCCCAATCAGGTACTGAACAATACCGCTCTTCACAACCTTTTAAAAAAGAATTCACATTGGAATTGGACGCCGGAATGCCAAGACGGATTTAAGAAAATTAAAGACAGTCTGGTTAACAGTAACATTCTCCATCATCCTCAGATGGATAAGGAATTTTGTATTACTGCAGACGCTTCCTTTGTGGGTATCGGCGCTTGTCTTTTTCAGATTCAATTAGTAAATGGACACGAGCAAATCCAAGTGATTAGCTTTGCGAGTCGAGTGTTATCAGAGTGTGAGAAGTCTTATTCGGTTACGGAGTTGGAGGCACTTGCCGTAATATGGGCTTTTAGGCGATTTAACTATTATATCTATGGAAGAAAAATTAAAGTCTATTCAGACCATCAAGCCTTATCATTCCTCCTTACATGCAAGTTGCAACACCCTCGTCTTACTCGATGGTGCTTATTCCTGCAGGAATATGACTTTGACATTGTATATATTAAAGGTAAAGATAATGTTATAGCAGACGCACTTTCTCGCTCACCGGAGGGCTTACCAGAAACCAGCGAACTGGTGGAACAAATGTCTAATTATAAAGTTTTGTTAATGAAAGATCCAATTCACAGAAAGTATTTTCTTCAGTTATGTAGGCAGATTCAGATTCTTCAAAATACAGATCCAAAGTGGAAAAAGGTTATACAAATTCTTCACGAAAATCCAGCCCACAAGTTGTCCAAGTTTTATAAAGTTCATAACCAAGTGCTATTTCATAAGACGTCTGAGTCCTCTGAGAGGTGGTGTGTTTGCATCCCTCGAAATTTCATTGAACATCTTCTGTGGTACACTCACATTTCATGGGGTCACTACGGACCAGAAAAATGTAAAAGGAAAATCTCGACTTACTGTTATGTTCCGAATCTACACCAGAGAATCCATAAATTATTGAGAAACTGTGTCATCTGTCAAAAGGCAAAATCCTTAAACGTTTCCACTTCAATCCCACTAAATCCAATAATTGCTGAAAGGCCAAACCAGCTTCTTAGTATTGATTTGGCAGGTCCACTACCCACCGGTAGGGGAGGCGCTAAATACTTAGTAGCAATCCTGGATAATTTTTCTAAGCACATAAGACTGTACGCAGTAAAATCTTCTTGTGCAAATCCAATAATTCGTCGCATGGAAAATGACTATTTCCCACGATTCGGGGTTCCAGAATCAATCTTGTCTGATAATGCTTCAAATTTCACATCACGCCCGTGGCGTGCATTTCTTGCTCGCCATGGAATCAAACAAATTTTGATATCCCTGTTTCGACCGCAATCGAATCCGACAGAAAGAATCTTCAAAGAATTTAACAGATTTATAAGGACGTACATTCCGAATAAGCAATCTAAGTGGGTAGACTTCGTAACACCTTTCGAACAGATTGTAAACCACCTTCCTCATCTGTCGACCGGATTCACGCCACATGAGTTAATGTCAAGATCAAAAGAAAGGAATGAATGGATAGACCCCCTTCCAAAGTTACAAGACAACGAATTGGACCTAGACGCAAAAATCAGGCAAGCTCTCATATCATTGACAACGTATGCTAACCTCCGAAAAAAGGCATTTGATAAGAAGGTAAACAGAGTTATAGATTTCAAAGAAGGAGAAAAGGTATTAGTCAGGACTCACTTTAAACCATCCCTGTTGTTAAAGAAGAATCGTAAGTGGCAACATATTTATGAAGGTCCCTTTGTGATAATGAGGAAACCACACATTGGTAGCTATTTGTTATCTGACCCTGCCACGAATAAAATCAAAGGATTGTTCCACCATCATGATTTAAGAAAATTTTATAACGCCAGGAATTAAGTTAATTTAAGCTGTATGAAAATTCTAAGGTATTGGAGATCAGGATTAACCAATGAGTAACAAGAATTGAACTGAACTGAACTGACTACGGACGTTAACCGGTGCTAAAAGGAAACCTTATGTATCAAAACAACGTGTCTGGAAAATAAAATACAGAATAAGTTGTAGACAAGTATTAACATGAATAATCTTTATGTAAACAGGAGGACATGTCCTAGAGGCGATTTTCAATTTTAGTTATAAGTTAGTACGTAAGAAAAATGATGTACTCGAGAGGTATTAATTAGCCCCGAGGTACCACAATGAGGAAAGAGGAAGGAGCGAATTATGCACTTCTCTCGCTAAATAGTAATTTGAGAATGAGCAGGAAGGAGCGAATAATGCACTTCTCTCGCTAAATAGTAATATGAAAATGATGATTCTATGTGCTTAGTATTAGTAAGTGAAATTTAATCGAGGACAAGTTAATGACCTGTTTTAAAAGGAAATACTTAAACGTCCAGACAAAAGAGGAAAGTTGTGAGAAAAGATTCGATTCCATGAGGTTATTCCCTATTTTCAAATGTGACGTAAATAAGGCACCACCTGTTAGCGCAAAACAGTCGGTAGATTTAACTTGTAACTTCCAGCACAGTGCTGTGCCAGCGATGAAATAACATCTCTTTGAAGTAAACAGATACCTAGGATTAAGCATGAACAGATTGATAACGCAGTGCAATTGTTCTAAAAAAGGCCTGACGTTAACCTTAAGTAAAAGCGTGATGGAATAAAAAGGAAGTTTATTATATAACGCAAAGTAAGATGAGTCCAGACTATAAACAAGCTGAGTAAAAGAACATATGAGTAGCATGGTTTATTATGCCAACTTCACGGTACTATTGAGCATTAGCGATACTGCAAATTCACAAGCTAGTAGCAAATAGAATAAGGATCTCGCCCAAGCTTCACAGGTCGCGACAGCAGCAAACAACAACACTCTAGTGAGAGGCTTATATATACAAATGATAATTAATACCCAAGTGCGTAATGCATAAACTTGACTTAGTCTAAGAAATGAGCAAAGAGTAGTAAGCAAGCTGCAGTAAGATACATATTAGATATACATGCTTGAAGTGATAGATTTTATTTTAAGTGCGCACTGCAATATTTATTGTTTTCTCTGTGATTATGTGATTATTGAATCCCTTTCCTAAGTGCAAATCCTTTAAGATCCTTGATCCTATCCACTCCTCAGGATCAACTTGTAAAGATGCACGTGTGCTTAGGAAGTGAGGCACTACATATAAAAATGAGTAGGTTCGCGACGCGCATATTGCTTTTGTAATGCGCAATGTAAATTAAATTTTCGACCTGGTTGAGGAGTAATTTAAATTCTATCGACGATCTGTGAGTAGGCCCGCTTTGCCCACTTTTCTTTTACGACTGTTTGTATTTCTACACGAAATCCCGAGGCGGAATTGCTATTTTCAAATCTGTCCTCGAACTTTCTTTAAAGACAAGCACATACGAGAGAAACTTTGACATAAATGAAGCTCCCCTCACAAGTCACTAAATAAAACGAGCAATTTAAAAAAAATGTATTGGGCCTACAAAATGAATAAGCAAGCGTGATAAAGATTACTATGAATGAAATTAATTTGTAAAGGAGATTGGAATGGATTTGGTCAAAGAAAAAGGACTTATAATAGCCTACCTGTGACCGTAGGCATAAATAAAAAAAAAAGACTAATTAAGAAACAATTGTTCTGATTCAAAGTGGTCAATTAGATTAATTCTCGATTTAAATGAACTCTTGTAAATATTAGTATGTAAATCAACTTGTAAACACCGTGTGATGTTATGAAGCGAGAATTTCTTTTAATACACCGTTCACGCAGACGCTCACCACAGTGCAAGTGAAGTTTTTAAAGTTCGACGATTTTCAGTGGCAGTATTCCACTGCACCATATGTGTAAAAAAATTCATTGATGTGTGCAGTGTGTAATAATCAGTGTCATTCCACACGTGCAGTTGCAGCGGTAGCTACCACTTACCTGTGAATCCGTAACTGGGTAGTGGACAGGAAGTGATATGAGGCAGTTTCGGTGGCAGAAGCTCCCTCCAGCAATCTAAAAAGCACAAAGCCACGATCCGGCGAACAAAGGCGACGCACGGCACCTCAAGCGCGAAATCAACGCTCTGCAAGAAAGCTCCGGTCACGTGCGCGCGCACAGACTGAATTTCAAGATTGCTCGCAACAGTGGAGGCGGACAGCCACCACGTGACGAAATAATGTAAACGTTCAACTGCCAACACAGTTGCTGTGCGCTACATTCTGTAGCAAAAACATTCACACCCAGTACTGAAAGCATTTTGTGTGTATCATAAACCTTCTGAGACACTCTAAGATAGAGAAGTTAGCGTAATTAGTATAATGACTGATTGTACACAGAGACAAGTCACAAGGTCACCTCTGAACACTGTTGAAATGTAAACTTTAACGAAAGGTCACGATACGAATGAAAATAAGCACACGAAAATACGTCAAAGGATCCGATCCTTCCTAAATCCCATCCCATATGTATATAAAATTAGTTTTGTAAGCTATTCTAATATAAGACATTTTATCTGTTTCATATGTGAAATAATTCGGAGAGCCACACTCGAGCCCTGCAAGTGAAAGACATGGACTTCCTTGTCGAAGCCATCACCAGTGGCCGCTCTACAATCCAAGTCTATCATAAATAGTGTATGAGCGACGAAAATAAATGTATAATTAAGTGCGACAACGGACAAGGCAGTCAATCGACAAGACGATGACAATAAAATGAATACAGTCAAAACAGAAAGTTGTGTACCAGTTGTGATAGTCAAATTACTTTTGCAACGTTGAAAAATGAAGTGTGACTCTATTTCCTTATAAAGTTTGTAAATATGTGTACTTATAGCCTTAATTTTAAGAATTATCAAGAAAGACTGAATCCATGCAAACACTGATAGAAACACAGAACAAATTCACAATGATCCATCGTCAGTAATTACAAATTGAAGCGTTAATTCTTTTATTATGAAATGAATGTAAAATGAAATTTTTAATAACCTGTATGTTACACCCGAAAATTACAAATATTCCAATGGGCATGAGGATGAAAGTAATACCTTCGGTATTCCTTCCCTCCTCATGGGAGGCAGTGTAATATTAGTAATTTTCGCCTCACAAACATTAATATACGCTCAATAGTAAACGCCTGATGGCCTAAAGTTATCGAACAATTGTAAAGTAAAAGAAATGAACCATCGCATAGCAGTGATAGAATCTATTATTCTGTATCTTTGCCGTTCTTGCGCGGTGCCAGTAAATCTCTATGTACATGTATCGATTAATGGTGTAAAAAAGAACTCTGTTGTTTCAAGACAAATGAGGCTTTTGGCGCCTCACCTTTTACTGTTTGTATTTCATGAGAGGCGGACGCGGACTTGCTGCGTTCCGCAACTGTATTTTATATTCTATGTGAAAGTATTGAGTGAATATGCTAATTGTTATTTTTTCCAAACAGAAAACATGTAGTTTCTTGTAACTGATATCGAACAGACAGCGTCAAGAGGACATTTTTACTGTTATGTATAAAGTATCTAACCACAATGGTCATCTATTGTAATTTAATATGAAAAGGTACGTAGCATTAAAAAACGTGTGTTAAAGATAAGTGTGCTTATTTTCGTAAATTAACCTTGATGATTCCATCTCCTTATTTACCTGTATGTTAATTATTTTTGTGTTACTTCATCACCAGAAATACGATCACGCTGATGGGCCGAATGCAGCATGAGGCAGAAGGAACATTATCGTTTTCCTATTATTTCTGAACCAACTCCTTTTTTTTAATTGTGTAGTGTTGCATTTCTTTTAAAGTCTATAAATCTTCTGGTCCCTTAGTGTTGATCCGGGTATGACTACATCGCGACTATAAAAATGCACAAAAATGATAATGTTTCTTCCAAACGATTTCAAATATATATACATCAATATGCTGCTCTTATTCAGGTATTTAATGCTCAACGTATGTTATGATAATAGTGTAATCAATCCCTGATTCTGTTGCCAAGTGGCTCACCAAAATATTCACTTTTTCGACATTAAAAAAAAAGTAACAGTTCTTTTTATTTTCGTTCCCCAAGAGCAACGCTACAGTTCCCAGGTAGATGCCGTGTTTCTTGACTTCCGCAAGGCGTTCGATACAGCTCCCCACAGTCACTTAATGGATAAAGTAAGAGCATATGGACTGTCAGACCAATTTTGTGATTGGATTGAAGAGTTCCTAGATAACAGAATGCAGCATGTCATTCCCAATGGAGAGAAGTCTTCCGAAGTAAGAGTGATTTCAGGTGTGCCGCAGGGGAGTGTCGTAGGACCATTGCTATTCACAATATACATAAATGACCTTGTGGATGACATCAGAAGTTCACTGAGGCTTTTTGCGGATGATGCTGTGGTATATTGAGAGGTTGTAACAATGGAAGATTGTACTGAAATGCAGGAGGATCTGCAGCGAATTGATGCATGGTGCAGGGAATGGCAATTGAATCTCAATGTAGACAAGTGTAATGTGCTGCGAATACATAGAAAGAAAGATCCCTTATCATTTAGCTACAATATAGCAGGTCAGCAACTGGAAGCAGTTAATTCCATAAATTATCTGGGAGTATGCATTAGGAGTGATTTAAAATGGAATGATCATATAAAGTTGATCGTCGGTAAAGCAGATGCCAGACTGAGATTCATTGGTAGAATCCTAAGGAAATGCAATCCAAAAACAAAGGAAGTAGGTTACAGTACACTTGTTCGCCCACTGCTTGAATACTGCTCAGCAGTGTGTGATCTGTACCAGATAGAGTTGATAGAAGAGATAGAGGAGATCCAACAGAGAGCATTGTGCTTCGTTACAGGATCATTTAGTAATCGCGAAAGCGTTACGGAGATGATAGATAAACTCCAGTGGAAGACTCTGCAGGAGAGACGCTCAGTAGCTCGGTACAGGCTTTTGTTGAAGTTTTGAGAAAATACCTTCACCGAGGAGTCAAGCAGTATATTGCTCCCTCCTATGTATATCTCATGAACAGACCATGAGGATAAAATCAGAGAGATTAGAGCCCACACAGAGGCATATCAACAATCCTTCTTTCCACAAACAGTACAAGACTGGAATAGAAGGGAGAACTGAAAGAGGCACTCAAGGTACCCTCCGCCACACACCATCAGGTGGCTTGCGGAGTATGGATGTAGATGTAGATGTAGACAAACTGCAATGAAATGTCTGTCACGTATAAACGACTGCTCGGCAGAGGAGTCGATTGGACAGAGTGCAATGTTAGGGGACGCCTGTGAAGTTCTCCACAGAACTCGGCATCACTTAGTTCTTGCAGTCAGCGTTTGGGTGTTGGCAAGGTAACCTGCACTTCTTGGCCTCAGCCCCAAAAATCTTGTGGTACCAACAGTATGGATGAGCCGGATGTGGTGGTGCTGGTGACTGTGATAGTGGGGGAGGCTTGTCATCTGTTCTGGGACATAAACCGGAACATATGGAGCGTCGGTGATTCTTGAGTGCTTGGAAAGAGGAGAGAGCGAACGAGTACTACCTGGTGGCGTAGAAGGCTTAGGAGCGGAACGGCCCCCGCGCCTGCCTGCAGACAGCTGGTAAATAGGAGGTGTAGTGCCACACAGCGATGGTGGATGAGCTGGGTGTTTCTGGTGCAGGAGCGCATACAGCTGATCTGCGATGCATAGACGAGAACCAATAGACTCAAAAGAGTGTGGCAGTAGGTGTATCTGTAGACCATACTGCCCACAGGGTGACGTCTGGCATCGTGTGTTCACTCACAAGTAACCTGAGGCGGCGCCGAAGTTGTGACAGAGTGCAGTCCCCCAGGTGCTCCTCGTACAGAATCTTGATTATCAATTCCTGTGGTGAGCAGGCAAGTTGGTCCAATATCATTTTCTTGGTGAACTCGTACTTTGGTGGCGGTGGAGGTGAAAGTAGGAGATCACAAACTAAATCCGAGTGGTTGTGAAGGTGTGTGACCAAACATAGGAACTTGGAGTTGTCATCAGTCACTTGATGCAGCTTGAGGAGGTGCTCTACCAGTGTGAACCATGAAACTGGATTGTCCTTTTATATGGGAGGTAGCTTGGGTAGGCAGCCTGGAGGTGGAGACAAAGGTGGCTTTGGCGAGTCTTGGAAGGCCTGCGGTCCCGCTGCACAAGAATTCATCCTGGCATCCGGCATCACCAGAGCGGAAATGATACTAGCACACATGTTCGGAACAATGGCTGGTTGTAATGTCTCTGAAGATGCCCGAAAACATGACGCGACAGGCACTGTCGGTACCGTGTAAGCGAACGGGTAAGCAGTGCATAATGAGGGCCCATAAACTGGACCGTAAATTGCAGGAACAGCGCTGACATTGTCCAACTCAGAAATGACATGGAAGGCCAGCATGGCAGATGCAGATGGTACTTCGGAAGGAGCGAGTGATTGTATGGTCAGAATTGAGCCCCCCCCCCCCCCCCCCCCCCCGTGGGTGAGGGGTTGGCCTGAAGCTTAAAGTGGCAACAATGAGAGTTTTCTGCACACACTGGCCACACACCCTTTGTGGTAGGACCATAAAACACTGGTGAAACCTGTTGGCGGTCACACTGTCATAGTACAACATTGCTGGGTGAAGAGGCTATGTTGAGTGCACTTGTACCCACATGGTCGCGAAACTGGGCTGCTGATCCGGCGATTTGTTATGGTGAACCGGATGCATAAAAATGTCTGTTACTGATTTGTGAGGAAGGCAAGGCTGGCATAGCTTGGTAATAGTTGACTGCATGTGCGTTTTGCACAAATGGTGGCATTGCACACAGCACTTCTGTAACCAACATCATGGTGCATGGGGGATCAAAGAATGTGTGCGAATTTCGGACCCGTTTGAACTTTGTACGAGTGGTTGAGTGTCACACTATTTAGTAGATCATCCACTTCACTTTTCACTTGTTGTTGTGCATAATCCAGCGAAACAAAACCGGAGTCCATTGTTTGAGGTAACTGCGTAACACTTGGCTGTTGTGGCGTTGCTAAAGTAGAGGTTATCCTCGTCGAAGATCGTAGATCATTGTCTGTTAGCTGTGAAATAACCAACAGCAGAGGGTTGTGTTGGCCTGGTTGTAAGAGCTGGGCCTCCAAATCTTCGTAAAGAATGTTTGGTGATGTAGCCATGGCGTCATATGTGAAACCTGTTGATTCTATATGACTGGCACGGAAGTCGCGGAAGATGGAGAACTTTTTGTCTGGGGTCACCAATATGGGTACTGGATATGGATCATAATATACATAATAAACGGTTCCTAAGTTTTCTATATACACATATATTTTACCATAAAGACTGATACACATGAACACTGCATGAAGTACAAAGGTAGACTGAATTAAACATGGCGGCTCGTCAGAGCAGTTAATGTTCCAAAGATTGTAATCTGTGTGGTCGATGTGACCTATCAATGCCACATAGTAAATATGTTGTGATACTATTGTTATTATTGTTTTTATAGCAGATTATGACTTTGAAAATTAAGCACTTACCACAAACACTTACAATATTCACTGCTTAATAGTCATAAGGCCTTAAATATTACTCTAAAGAGCACATTATTGTATTTTTTGGCACCTTTACAGGAATTTGGTTGGGATCCTATGATTATTTTTGGTGTTGTTATTGAGCAAGATTTTGGAGATGGAGCTGAGAGATTCATAACCGCAGATCCAACAGAGCAGCTACTTTCAGGGAACTTTGCTCAAGTTCCATTGATAGCTGGAACAACCAAAGATGAATTCACTTGGAAAGGTCTGGGTAAGTACTCTGTTTTCTATATTAACTAATACTTTTTAAAATAGCCAGCAAATTGAAATATCAGTATGAGGAGCAAAGAGTCACAATCTACATTTTTCATAGGAAGTCAAAATATACTTACATTGGTCAATAAGTAAGATGAGATATCATTTAAAAATAAAAACCACACAGTCAGCAATAGCTATTTTAGTAATTGTACACACAGTTCTATATATTAAAACAATTTTTGTTCATAATTTTCTCCATTTATGAGAAACATAATCTAATATGAGACTTAAAAATGTGTTCTTTTGGCATAGGGAGGCAACCTCTACAGAAAATAGGGAAGTTGCAACACCATCACCAAACTTGCCCTGTCAAGGGGCTGTACATTCTTATAGAAAACATTGTAATATGCAGTGCAAGTTTCATACCTAGCCTCAGATAAAGAACAGATATCATGACCGATGAACAAGCAACGAAATCTATGTGAAAAATGAATAAAAGGAGTGATAGAAATACTAATTTTGCAACATACAATATTCAAAGTTTAGGAACAAAAGAACATGATCGCAATAAGTTTCTTAAAGAGCACAAAGTGAATACTAACAGTTTAAAATGGATGGATTAACAATTATATAAAAATGGATAGATTTCTATTCACCACATAGAGTGACAGATCTGTCTAACAGTCTTTTTATTGTGCCTATCTGCCACACAACATCACCTGTATGTAGTGAGCAGCAATCTATCCATTTCAAATTGTTGTATTCCATCCCAGATTTTAAAAAGTGAATAATGTAATAACAACAGAGGCATACAAAAGAGTAAATCATATTAAAGATTCGGAACACTAAGGTAACATTCTTCATGTATTCACCCAAACCATACCATTATATTTCCAGCTGTTCTAGTGTGATTTAGCACTCCAAATCATTGTTTCCAGTCATCCACCATCCAGTGGCATTATCATTTACAGCTCCTCAAGCATCACTTAGCACTGACTACAGAAATGTGTGGTTTATGAGGAGCTACTCAATCATTGTACCTCATTCTTTTTTATGCCCTGTGCACAGTCATTGTGCTAGCTGGACTGCTGGTAGCTTAATTGCATTCACTAATTTCATCTGATTTTTTTTACAACCAGCCTCTACAATGTTCAGTAGTTCCTGTTCATCAGTACATGAGATCAGGTCTTAGTTTTGCTGTGGTTGTTCCTTTGTCATTTTCACTTCATAGTATCATCATGAACAGCTGATTTGGCCAGCTTTAGTAGGGTTGAAATGTCCCTGATGAATCTATTACTCAGGTGACATCTAATGGCCAGTCCACGGTAAAAGGTCACTGAGCTTTTCTGACTGAACCATTCTGCTGTTACTGCTTCTCTACTGACAACACAATATGCCCTGTCTCCTTTTATACTGGTGAGCCCACCTCTCATGGTATAAACTGATCAGTTCTGCATTTCATAAGGATGCACAAATACTTTTGATCAGATAGCATATATGCCAAAAGCGAAGCGTAGGTTATCTTACATGGTAGGCTCATGTTTAAAATGTGGTCTATTTATGAAAACCAAGTAAAGTAGCAAAGGTAAAGGAAGGAGAAAGTCTTCAAAGTGTGTTTGTTATCAGAGGAAAGCATCTGTCATCGAGAAGATTACCTCAATGTCTAGCTCACAAGCCAACTAAAGAGAATACTGACAGAGAATGGAACAAGTGCTAGTCTTGGGCAGAAAACAGAAAAGTTAGGACAAACATGTAAGGATTTTAACAGATACTGCCAGTTGTTGAGAGGTGTGGGAACTCACAACAGTATAGCTAAAAATGAAAAAATACGGTATTAGCAGTGACCCGGCAAAAATAGCAGTGGCTACTGAGCACGCAAAACTGGGTTTTTGTGGCTGTTCCATGGGACCACGACCAGCCCTTGGTTTAACTCTGTAGTTAAGTGAAGTGAGTTAACAGAAAGGTTTCTGTCAGACAGAAGGAAGAGATGATTTTTTGTTGTGATTATAATGCAAATTTCTGGAAGGAATCTGACAGGAAAAGTGATATATAGGTGGTGTTAGCCACTTATAATTTAGTATCAGTCATAAATTTTCCTACCCAGTGTTGCTCAAGACAAAGTACCCTGACAGATAATGTATTCATACAATCAGCAAAAGTTCAAGAGATACAAGCCTACTGTATGGTAAACGGATTGTCAGATCACAACAAAGAGTTAGTCACATTACATAACTTAGCTTCACGTAAAATTCAAAAACACTCTAAGAAAACAGTGAGACTGATTAATGTAAAAACTACTGAAGATTTTAAAGAATGCTTAAAAATACTGACTGTGGTGTTTTTTGCAAATAGTCTAAGGCTACCTCTAAATTCATCACATTTCTTGATGAGGTTGTATCCACTTCTGAAAGCAGTTTTGCTCTAAAGATAATTGAATGTAATAATGAGAACTGATTGAAGAAACCTGACAGATATCAGAGTCTATTCCTAATGGGAGAAGGACTTGTAAAAAAATATCCAGAACAAGCAACAATTGAGAAATAGTTTCATGTTATAAACAGTATTGTAACATAATAATAAAAGTAATAAAAAATCCAGGAATATGCATGTCTTGCCTGAAAGTGATGATCAGACAGCAAAATCAAACTGGTGTGGCATGTTATTAAAAGAAAGACAGGAAAAGAAGCCAGAGAGGACAATATCATTTCTGCTACAGAGAACAGGAGCATTGAAAAGACAGTTCTGATATGTTGTTGTTGTTGTTATGGTCTTCAGTCCTGAGACTGGTTTGATGCAGCTCTCCATGCATACAGTAAAGCTGCATGCCCTCGGGAAAAATTATGGCCGTAGTTTCCCCTTGCTTTCAGCCGTTCGCAGTACCAGCACAGCAAGGCCGTTTTGGTTATTGTTACAAGGCCAGATCAGTCAATCATCCAGACTGTTGCCCTTGCAACTACTGAAAAGGCTGCTGCCCCTCTTCAGGAACCACATGTTTGTCTGGCCTCTCAACAGATACCCCTCCGTTGTGGTTGTACCTACGGTACAGCTATCTGTATCGCTGAGGCACGCAAGCCTCCCCACCAACGGCAAGGTCCATGGTCCATGGGGGGAGTTCTGATATAGCGTGTACTTTTAATAATTACTTTTAAGAAAAAGGTGAGAGAGTTGGTGCAAACACTTCAGAAGAGGAAGCAAAATAGTACAGCAAAGAAGCAAAACAAGGGCGTTTAGTGAAAAAAGGGCTAATAACTCAAGGGAGATTATCATGATTCTAAAATGCAAAAGTTCATATGGGACATATAATATCTCCAATAAGATAAGAAAAAGTTGTGTCTTTATAATATGTAATGTCCTTAGTCATTTAAGTAATGTGTCATTAATTCAGTCCATTTTCTCAGATGGATTAATATATGTTATTGTTAGGCTTCCGTATAAGAAGGGTGTTTTCACAGATGTCAGTAGCTAATGCTCTGTGTTCTTACATCATTTTCTAAAATTTTTGACAAGATTATGTACTCCAGGAAAGTCACTCACCTGTGTACTAATGGGATGCTCAGTGAATTAGTTTGGATTTCAAAAGGATGATTCTACTCACTCAGCTTCTTACACACTTAATGAGCACATAATAAAATCTTTCAGTGATAACAGTTGGTATCTTCTGTGACTTACCAAAGGCATATGATTGTACCTGTTATAATACTGTATTAGAGAAGTCAAGTTTTTATGGAATATGTAGTTCAGCACATGCCTGTGTTACTGGTTTAATTCTTATTTAAGAAACAGAATACAGAAAGTTACTCTAGCCTCTCCTAGTAATACCAAAAGAGACACCACATCATCTACACTGAGAGAAATTATAATTGGGGTGTCTCAGGGTTCAATTATCCACCCGCTACTATTCTTGCTTTATGTTAATTTGTGGGTTGTGAGAGAGTGATGCATGCTGCTGATGAATGGATGTACCCAAAAAGCCAAAGAACAATGAAACTTCTCTTTAGTCAATATAAGTTTCTTGGGGTGTATGTTCTGCCTTCATATATACTGGCCATTGCCAATGACATTGAACTGGTCTGTCCTAACAGTGTATCACTGACAGCAGGGAAATGTTTCTATGCGAATGTAGCCCAAAGTGGATGCCAATGCATCAACAGTTTGGATGTGATGTGCGAGACTGACATAAAACCCAAAGTGTACTGAGTGCTCAACAAATGGAACTGATTGAGGTATTGCATAGTGGTGAGCATTAAGACTGTATAATTGTGAACTGTGAACTTCTAATGGTTTCAGCTGACTGGAGAATGGTCGGGCGGCAACCTATGAAGCCATCTGGTAGAAGAATACTGGGAAAGTGTGGTGATGGCCCATTACTTGCAGAGGCAAAATAGTGCAGCAATAGCAGCACTGCATACAGTGAGTACAGTGCCACATGGTACCATGGCAGCTCCTGGAGAGATGATCTCCCACAGTTGTGTTGCTGTGATACTTGAAGGGCGGCAACACATGCTACATCACTGTGTATCTGGTGGCTGGGCTCTAGGTGCAACTACAGTACAGTATCCCTCTTTCCTAGTGAGGAGATGGCAGAGCCATTTCTCTGCGTGGTCAGTGGCAGTGACAGAGGGGACAACCAAGGATATCCCTTCCCTTCTTCCTCAAGGGAGTGGTGGCCAAGCCATTATGGAGCAGTAGTGCCTCCTGAAAGGAGGTTGCAACCCAGAGTGGCATGGCAGAGCCAGGCATGGATGCCATTGGTGGCAGAGATGTTACCTGGACTGGGAACTGAAGACTGGTGGTACTGAGGCGGCTGTGAAAAAGGGGAGTTTCACTCAGATAATTGGGGAAGAGTGAACATGGAAAGAAGAGACATGGAGGGTTAGCATCAAAGAATGATAAAGGGCCACCAAAGGCAGAGCGGCCTGGTATAGTGAGGCCTTGTGACAGAATTTCCAAGTTCAGGGAACAGGAGTTCCAGGGCAGCCCAGTTAGTGTCCTATGGAGGGTGTCCTTGTTAGGAAAGGGAGGCATTCTGCATTGCATGAAGGGTCCATGAAATTGCAAGAGACAACCATGACTGGAGACATATGGGTGCAGCAACTAGGCCTGGACAGAGCTGGACGGAGTACTGTAGAAGGTGTCATGTGCACTTAAAGTCACCAGTTAGAGAAGAAAGCAATTGCATGAGCTGAGCATGACTTTCACTCAGAAAGAAAAGGCCTGGGAGAGGATGGAGGGCACTGGAGGATGTGGCTGAGTGTTGACCAGGTAGAAAGGAAGAGATGACTGAGGTTGATCTGTCAGTGGGGGCAAGGGAACAAACAGTGAACAGCAGAGTTGGAAAAAAGCAGAGAGGCACCACCATTGGATGGAGAGGGAGAATTCAAGTAGCTGACGGGTGTCAAAGGCACAAGAAGTAATGGAGGGAATCTGTCAGAGATGGGCATTGGGCAGGACAGTGGCATGAGGGTCCTGGGGCTGGTGGTACTGTGGCCAGGAGCTGGGAGTGTGGGAGCCAGAGGGTGTGTTGGAACCTGATGAGGCTTTGGAGTCTGAGGAGGTGTTGGAGGCAGAGGATGTGTCAGAGCCTAAGGAGAAACTGGAACCCAAGATGGCATTGGAGCCCAATGAGGCATTGGAGCATAATGACACATTCTAAGATGAGGCAAACAGCAGAGGAGCCCAGAGAAGAGAACAGTTGGGAGGGACCATCAGGAGTCCTGAAGGGTTGGTGAATATGCCCTGGAAGAAGGAGGGTGTGCAAAAGGACAAAATCTGTTGTGGCAGCATAATGAGCAGTAAGCTGGTCCTGCAGTTGAGTATACGGCAGGATGTAAAGGTCTACCCTACAGTTAAGGTACTGCAGGGCGTGATAAGCAGGGGTACCACAATAGGCTAAGAGACAAACATGTTTATGAGTGTGATCATGGAATTCAGAGGCTCTGAGAAAATATTCCAGTTGTGTGGGGAAAGCATGCTGCAATTCTCAGGCATTGTCAGACTACTGAGGAGGTGAGGCTGCATTGTCCACGCTTGGGCTGGGATAGTGGTTGAGTGGAGAAGCTGTTGCCAGAGAAGCCTGGAGAGCCATACTCAAATCTGGAGCTGCATCAAGACATTTGAGATCAATGCACCATACCAGAGGGAGGCAGAGGTGTCAAGAGCTCACAAACATGGCAACTGGAGAGAGACACTGCACTGATTGAGTGTAAAACTAAACTTCTAATTGTTGTTGTTTATAGGTCCCCTTCAAAGCATTTCTGCTCAAGCTAGAGAGGGTTGTTGATTTGCTTTATAGGAAGTACCAGAAATTAATTATATGTGGTGACTTCAAAATAAATTTTGTATATAAAGGTGCAAGAAAAAGGATGTTGGTATATCTCCTAAATTCATATGATCCAATGCAGATTGTGTTTTTTCCAACTAGGGTGCAGGGGAACAGTAGCACAGCCACAGATAATATTTTTATTCATTCTTCATTACAAGATAGGCATTCTGTTTGTAAAAGTGTGAATGATGCTTCAGACCATGGTACACAAATTTTAATACTAAAAGGTTTTTGTACTCATACAAATGCCATATGTAATTACAAACTATGTAGATCGATAGACACACAAACAAACACAAACATACACACAAAATTCAAGCTTTCACAACAAACAGTTGCTTCATCAGGAAAGAGGGAAGTAGAGGGAAAGACGAAAGGATGTGGGTTTTAAGGGAGAGGGTAAGGAGTCATTCCAATCCTGGGAGCGGAAAGACTTACCTTAGGGGGAAAAAAAGATAGGTATACACTCGCACACACACACATATCTATTCGCACATACACAGACACAAGCAGACATTTGTAAAGGCAAAGAGTTTGGGCAGAGATGTCAGTGGAGGTGGAAGTAAAGAGACAAAGATTATTGTTGAAAGACAGGTGAGGTATGAGTGGTGGCAACTTGAAATTAGCGGAGGTTGAGGCCTGGCGGATAATGAGAAGAGAGGATATACTGAAGGGCAAGTTCCCACTAACACCAACCTGTCAGAACTCCGGAGATGGGAACTTGCCCTTCAGTATATCCTCTCTTCTCGTTATCCACCAGGCCTCAACCTCCGCTAATTTCAAGTTGCCACCACTCATACCTCACCTGTCTTTCAACAATAATCTTTGCCTCTTTACTTCCACCTTGACTGACATCTCTGCCCAAACTCTTTGCCTTTACAAATGTCTGCTTGTGTCTGTGTATGTGTGGATGGATATGTGTGTGTGTGTGAGTGTATACCTGTCTTTTTTTCCCCCTAAGGTAAGTCTTTCCGCTCCTGGGATTGGAATGACTCCTTACTCTCTCCCTTAAAACCCACATCCTTTCATCTTTCCCTCTCCTTCCCTCTTTCCTGATGAAGCAACTGTTTGTTGCGAAAGCTTGAATTTTGTGTGTATGTTTGTGTTTGTTTGTGTGTCTATTGACCTGCCAGCGCTTTTGTTTGGTAAGTCTCATCATCTTTGTTTTTAGATATATTTTTCCCACGTGGAATGTTTCCCTCTATTATACACAAACTATGTAGGATAGTTAATCCAACAGCAGTAGAGAGTTTTTTAAACTTCGTCAAGGAACAAGAGTGGCAGGATGTTTATAGTGCCGATAATATAGATGATAAATACAATGCTTTCCTTAATACATTTCCCATGCTCTTTGAGAGTTGGTTTCCATTAGAATGTTCTAAATGGGGTAATAGCAGTAAAAGGCAGCCCTGGTAGCTGACTTGATATCATGTAGAACAAATCAGGAATTATATCAAAATGTTAGAAGTAGTCACAATTGAGGTACAGTAGCCCATTGCAAATAGTAGTATAAGGTTCTTAAAAATGTTATTAGGAAGGCAAAGAGTATGTGGTATGCAAATAGAACAGCTAATTCATGAGACAAAACTAAAACCATATGGTCAGTTGTGAAGGAAGTGTCTGGTCTACAGGACTAGGTCAATGATATAAAGTCATTTTGTAGTAAAAATATTTCTATTACTGATAATTCAGGTATATGTACAGTATTTAACAATCATTTTCTGAGCATTGCTGGCAAATTAAATAAAAATTTAGTTTCTACAGGGAATCATATAACTCTCTTGGCAAATGCTTTCCGAGATTGATGTCCGGAATATTGAGATTGAGTCAATAATTAAATCACTGAAGACTAAGGACTCTCATGGATATGAGAGAGTGCCTAGCAGAATATTAAAGTACTGTGCTGCACATTTTAGCCCTGTATTTAGGCATATTTGTAAGTTTTCCTTTAGGAATGGTCAGTTTCATGAACAATTAAAGTACTCAGTAGTAAAGTCATTTTATAAAAAGGGAGAAAGAGATAATGTAGACAATTTTAGACCTATTTCTATGCCATCAGTGTTTGCTAAAGTTATTGATAAGGCTGTGTATGTAAGAATAATTGATCGTTTTATATCACATAGTTTGTTGTCAAATGTATAGTTCGGCCTTAGAAGTTGTTTAACAACTGAAAATGCTGTATTCTCTTTTCTCTGTGAGGTACTGGATTGGTTAGACAAAGGGTTTCAAACACTAGGCATATTTTTTTAAGTTAACTAAGGCATTTGATTGTGTTGATCACAAAATATTGCTCCAGAAATTGGACCATTACAGAATATGGGGAGTAGCTTACAATTGGTCCACCTCTTACTCTAGCAACAGACAGCAAAAGGTCATTATTCACAGTGTTGAGAAAGGCTGTGATGTGGGGTCTGAGTGGGGTACAGTCAAGTGGGAGGTGTCCCAGGGATCAGTGTTGGGGCCACTCCGGTTCCTTATTTACATAAATAAGGGCAATGAGAGGTGTAAGTTCACGAACGTCTTGTTGACCCCTGTTCACGAGTCTAAGTATTTTGACATTGGCCTCTCAATATATATATATTCCTTACTGTCATTTCTTGTTAACAATATTAGCTTATTCCCAAGAATAAGCAGCTTTCACTGTGTTAATACTCGGCAGAAATCAAACCTGCATTTGGATTGGACTTCCTTAACTCTTGTGCAGAAAGGTGTGCAGTATACTGCTACATCCATTTTCAATAAGCTACCACTAGAATTCAAAAATCTTAGCAGTAATCCACGCACTTTCAAATTGAAACAGAAGAGTTTCCTGATGGCTCACTCCTTCCATTCTGTTGAGGAGCTTCTTGAAACATTAAGCTGATTCTTGCTGTGTTGTTGATTGTATTTACTTAAACTTATGATTTGACTTTTTTTGGGTTCATAAACATTTTATTTTTATCTGTTATTACTTTTATGTTGTAATTTCATGTACTGACACTTTCCATGACCTTGGAGATTTTGGTCCTATGGAACTCGATGTATAAAAAAAAATCATAAAAATAAAAAAGGTTACTGGGGAGAGGGGTGGGAGGAAAGGACATATTCCCAAAACCAGTGATCCTCGTTGCCAATTTTAGCATCCTGAGTTGGTGAAGCAAGTTACCAACAAATGTGGATGTGTCATGGCAGCCAAACAATGGAACTTTCATTAGTCTTCTGAACAAATACAGTAATTTTTCTTAGAATATATCTGCCATCATCTGTTTGTGCTGGCTGTTCTCTCTAACATTACACTGGTCTGTCCTAATAGAGTATCACTGGCGTAGCTGGGAAAAGACTTGGCAATGAAGTAGTCTGAGGGTGACGCACTTGCGATGGCTTCACGGTTTGGATGCAGTATGAGAGGCAGTAGGCTCCAACAGATGTACCAGTTGTGTGGCCGGTGTAGAACACTAAATGTACTGCCAGCTCAACAAATGGAACTCTGATTGAGTGACCATGTAGTGGTCAGTGTTAGGCCCAGAGAACCATCTGAAACCATGAACTCCTGATGTCAACTGACTGGAGAACCTCTGCAACCGGGCAGCATTCTATATGGCTGTCTGACAGTAAGCATGGTGATGGCACATGATTTGCAGAGGCGAGATAGTGCCAGCAATAGCAATGCTGTGTATGGTGAGTTCAGTGACACCTGGCATGGTGGCAGCTGCTAGAGACATGCTCTCTCATGGCTGTGTTACAGATCTAATGGCACATCACTGTTTGGCTGGTGGCTGTGCTGTAGGTACAGCTGAGGATGCAGCATTAATGATCTGCCACTTTATTTGAATTAGGAGGCAGAATCAGTTCTATTTGCAGAATTTACAATAATTATTGTGAAGCCAAACAAATAAACAACAACAGATGAAATAGTAAATGAGTAAATGATGTTTTTGTTAAAGTTTTGCATAAATCAGCTATCCTAAAACATTGAAAAAACATAGCTCATCCAGTTTTGTACTGTCAAAAATATCCCACCTCCTTTTGACCTAGTATACTGCCACAAAAGTAATGAACAGGGTTCATAGCTGTGCATGTTGAGGAAAAGTTTATGTGGAGAAGCCATATCGTAGATGTGCTAAAATATTTAGGTTTGTCTCTATAGCCAAATGGTTAGTGTCACTGCCTTCAATTTAGAAGAACTAAGTTTCGATTCCCACTACCTCAGATTTTTTTTCTGAGGTCGGAAGGTATGGTATGGGGTCCAGTCAGTCAAGGTTAGTGTCGCTGCCTTCTGTGTGGAAGAACCAGGATTCAGTTCTTGGTACTTCCTCAGATTTTGTCTGAGGTAGGGAGGACTGGTTCCGAGTTCACTCAACCATTGGGAGACAGGATGAGGAGCTGCTTGAATAAAGAAGCAGCGGCATCATCAGGATACATCTACTGATGATAACACCTTTAAGGACGGGCAACATGCTGATCACATGTGCCGCGATGTACGCCTTGTAGGTAGCAATCTACCAGTCAAAACAGAGCCAAGGCCTAATGTGTGAGTGGTGTGTGGTGCTTACAATATTTTTTTTTGATAATTTACATCTTTTGCAATATAGAAGTCAGTACTTTAATATATTTTGCATATTTTCATTCATTGTTATTTTATGGGACAGTATTCTGTAGTAAATCTTCACTGAGGCAAATGGTATTCGTTGCATGAAAAAAAAGTAACTAGAATTGTGTGTGAGGTTCACACATGTACAGCTTACGGGCATCTGGAATATTAACTACAAGTTCACAGTACATTCATTCACTTATGAAAATTGTTATTAACCATCCCTGTGAGACTAAGAGACACATATATGTTCAAAGAAACAACAGTGGAAGGAAACATGATTTGCTTTACTCTCTAATCAAACTAATTGGGGCACAGAAAGTGGTGAGACAAAGTTGAGACAATAAGCAGCTAGCGGGCACAGACAAGATTGATATTGTTAGCACATTTGCCTGCTTTATTTCCTTGTTGATTGTCCTCGGTGTCAACGTACTGTGTTGCTATACTGGCTGAAAAATGGGGGGGGGGGGGGGGGGGTGGAAGTTCAACACTGACTAATTTAAATTATGTAGCCAACAGGTGCACATTTGCATTTCACAGTTCTTTACTTTCACTGTTCACAACCCCCCCCCCCCCCCAATAATACACAGTTATATAGCCAGTCCACTATTGGTTAACTTTGATAAGCCTCATTAATAGGTTGTAAAGCAAATATCAACATCCTGCTATGATAGTTTACTGCTGAATGTCTATGAGCAGTGAAAACATAACCACACAGTTCACAGTTCTTGCAGAATACTGTGGTACATATTAAACAGACACTGTCATTGTTTTAACACACAGTCTATTTGTCTTACACTTATTCCACTGTTAAGTTGATGCATTGTTGTTGACCTTACCAGCACGGGTTTCTCGTCTGAAAATCAGCCGTGGACTGACTGCCTCAAGACCAAAAATCAGGCCTTTATGTATCATCACAATAATAGGCACTGGAACCATACATTGTTTGATGTTTAAGTTTCAGAACTTACAACTGAAACATACTTCATTCAATTACCTGAATATACAGAAAAATTCCGTCTTTTAAACAGTTTTTTCTAGTACAATGGTTAAGCCATATTATTTGTTTAAATCATGAGATTAACAAATATAGTTATGCAAACAATACTTTTGACAAAACTGGTAATTACTTTAGAATGGAGCCAAATAAATACTTAAAGAATGCCAGTGTTTCATCTTACAAATGTTTATAATTAGTACAGAATTTAAATTTGTTTATAAGTCAACAATAGAATTTAAGTTATGAAACAAATACTGATTTCATACTATAATAAAAGATATTAACTAGGAATAGTCAAAATAAATTAGGAAATCAATTACATGCATAAAACTAAGCACGAAATTAGATCTGGTGGTATATTCTTTAAGACTGAGGGCCAAGTTATCTCTTTTATGAAAACGCAGATTATTCTCATGTATCTTAATTTCAATTAGCCAAAACTGAAGAAAATGAATTTAAGGTGACAGTTGGCAAAACAAGAGGGGAAGAAAAAAGATCCTAGCTTGCTTCGTCACATTACCCCCTCACTGGATTGACCAGAGAGGTATTGCAGAGAGCTAACTGGGCAATTCAGTGACCACAAGTGTGGCCAGAAATTGTGTTTAACAATTTACACACAAAAAAATATTACATACGAATCTTATCAAAACTACAATATATACAATTTTTAAATTCCTACCTATATGAACTGGCCATATGAAATTTCCCATGCAAAATATTTACATACAGTGTATTGTACAATTGCACAAAATTATCCACAAGTTATACTTTTACTAAAAATTAAGCATCTTTGTCATGAGTGACGTCCTTTTTGGATAAACAAGGATTACATTTTAAGATACAATCACTTTATACAAGTCCTGTATTGCTGAAAAACAATAATTCCCATGGGCGGCAAAAAGTTAAATTCCACCGCGCATTGCAGTTCACTTTTTAGACAGAAAATTTCACTTGCTCAATGTTTAGTATTTTTCACAAGCACTTTTACTCTTTAAATGAGGTTTAGCACACTTTCTCACCAAGTTGTCCTCACCTTCAACAGGTCATAGTGGCAATTAGTAAGGAAATTCACTGCTATCAGTTCCCTTGGAGATGGTTCTCCTCCACCACTGTACGTGAAAAAATTAGACAAAATACTCTACTTTAGTACACTTACTTTTACTTCTAACTAAGTATAAGGAAAAACGTTTAACACTAATGGCAAACTACAAAACATTACTCTAAGTCATAACTGTCTGAAACTGGTTAAACTTGAAAGATATGAGTCTCTTTCCCATTTGCAAAATAGCAAAAACTCAAGATGTGCACTAGCTTAGATTTACTAATCATTACATTATGAAAAAAGAAGAGCATCACCATCACTTAATGTAATTACTATTTAACTCAAAATCAAGGGGATGGAAGTTGTACCAAATCATTGCCCCACTTCTCTACTCAACTCTGAGCACAACTCTTGTTCAACCAGAAAATTAAATCCTCACAAAATCACAAAATGTTACCAAATAGTTGACCTATCAGAAGACTTGCATCAGTTTTGCACCACAGTTATCAGTTAATAAGCAAAATTACTTTTCTTCATTCCAGTATTACCACTTTAAGCCCATAATTCCTCAGAACACAAATAGAAGTTCTGAGATAACCTATAGATCCAACAATGCAGCATTACATGACTTGAACTTCACTAAAATATTGTCCTTTCTGTTAAGCTCTCATTCCCAGCTGCAGTGTCATGAATTGCACAATATACACAGTACCCAATGTTGCCTAGTTCACAACTAGATCATCAAGATAGTTACACCACATTTGTTTTGTATACCGTTAGCTTTTTTATTAATCATGTCTGTCAGCATCATTATTTTACTTACATTTCTTAGCTCATTAGCTAGTAGAGTGCATTCTCAAAAAATATGCCTACTGCAGAGACAGGCTCCCTAACCATTAAGATCCTAACGTTGTTCATTATTTTATTATTTCCTTATTGCTTCATTAACTAATAAATAAACACCTGCTCTGCTTATACAATGCAAAATTGATTCTACTGAAAAACACTCCACAGTAACAGATCATTATGCTAAGGCAAACTTGATTCTCATTACTGATCAGACAAAATTATCACTTAGAAAAACTATTATTTCACTGCATTCTATAAAATTGCTTGAGATTGTAGCCTGAAGGGCAATATACATACAAATCTTGCTTATTCTTTCCACATACATTATTCCAGGCAACTATGTTTAAAGTTGTAATTTTCTTAATGTTAAGCAAGACTGTACCATGACACACTTCTATAGGTAGATAGTTATCTCAATATATTGACTGCACTGAACAGAAACACTTCTATCATACTACAATTAATGTTGATAACTTGGTATCCAAATGGTTTTTTATTGCTTATTGCCTCTGCAGCTGCACCAAATTATACTAACTTCACACATGATGATGATGATAAATTACGGCAGAGGGAGCTAAACAGCTAGATCATTAGTGCCCTTGCATTAATGTTATACCGAAGAAGATTTTCACAATCTATGGAAGGAGATAATAAACTGGAAAACTACGTTTGATCCCACCACAGAAAACAAAGCAACCCCAAAAAGGTGAGGTTCAGCAAAGCCCATAATAAAACCCCAATGACACACAGCAGGAAAACTAAATAAAATCAAGGAGAAAATACCTGTAAAGATGCCGTTGAAAAGGGGAAAAATAACTGTGGCTGTAGACGACTTACAAATAATACATGACCCAGCAACTTTGGGACACATTAAGATCTCACACTAAGTATTTAGGGAAGAATTCCGGACACCACACAAAATATTAAGGCACAAACAACAGTTAAAATAGTTGGAAGATTGTGTGGGAGACCCAGTTTCACTCTCAGGTCATCATATAAAACACACTCAGTTAAAAGATGTCATACTGACAGCTGTGTCCTACATCTCTGACATACCGGGGGCTCCCCCTGATGTAAGAGGAATCCATGTCCAATGGACAATGTCCCACTCTCAGCCGAGTAAGGGCTACTTCGTCACACCGTTGCAAGCAGAAGGAGGTGATCCATGGTCACAGTAAAGTCTTGATGGAACATAGTTTATTGTCCCTCACTTCCAACCACTGGGACTCCCACCAACATATGGTCTTCCTGGTCACAAATGAAGTAACAGCCCGCAGGGGGACTGAACAGTGGGCAGGAGGAGGAAGGGAGCAAGCTTCCTTAGCAGCAGCATCAGTGGGTTTGTCTCCCTGGATGCCTATGTGCCCTGGAACCCAGTTAAAAATGACTTCCTTGTTTTGCCTTCACGAGAGAAGGAGAGCATCCTGCACTTGTTGCACTATCCGATCTGCTGGGTACATCTGTCCAACAGCGAGAAGGACTCTTTGAGAATCGGAGCAGATGATAAATTTTTTGTCACGACACCATCTCATCTGCTCCAATGCCCTCAGGATATCAAACAGTTCCACGTAATAAATTGAAAACTGCTCTGGGAGCTCTATCCAGAGGAAATGTTGGGGAACACAATGGAATAACCGAAAACATCTCCCTGCTTAGAACCATCTGTGTAGACAGTAATAAAATCTGGGTGGCTACATAAAATTTCATTGAATTTAATTTTAAAAACATGGTCTGGGGTACAATGCTTCTTGTAAGTAGTCAGTTCTAAAAGCAACCTGGGCCTTGGTAGTAGCCAGGGGGAGACTCTACTCCACCCCTGACTTTGGACCTGAATGCCCCCCACCAGTAATAACTCAAGGCTCTCCCTTGCACGGATCCAAATGGCTGTGTTGCTTGTGGCTGATGATCAACCAGCCATTTCAGTGGCTGCTGAACACTGTAACTGGATGCTGGTGATGTAGGAATGGACAGTGCCCTATATGCTTGGCGTACCAGGAGG
The DNA here is from genome assembly GCF_023864275.1 of Schistocerca cancellata. Taxonomy (NCBI): domain Eukaryota; kingdom Metazoa; phylum Arthropoda; class Insecta; order Orthoptera; family Acrididae; genus Schistocerca; species Schistocerca cancellata. The sequence goes on along the minus strand of NC_064627.1, from coordinate 1,051,626,211 downwards.
AGAAGACATCGAATAGACAGCGAAGGCTCACCAGCCTCCACACACAAACTAACAACAGTGCTCATGTGATAGGGCCCTGTTGACAGCCTAATACCCTTGTAGTGAACTGCATCCAGCATTTTAAGGTATGAAGCTTTGCTGACCCATAAATTTGGCATCCGTATTGAAGCCAGGGTTGCACAAAGGCCTCATAAAGTTGCAGCTCCCCAAGACCTATGACTGACACATTTAAGGATGTTTAAGGCCTTGAGACATTTCAGGTGTGATAACCATGTTAACTTCTCGTCAAAGATAAGACCTAGATAATTCGCCTTTTCCTTAAACGTGAGAACGGTGTTCCCCATTTCTAAAATGGGGAAATTAAACAGACAGCAGAAACGATTAAAATCAACACAAACTGTTTTCTCTAATGAGAATTTAAAACCTGTAATGCAAGACCATTCCCCCAACCACCTGATCATCAGTTGCAATTGCAGAATAGCCGTGGCGAGGCTGGAGGATGCACAGAAGATGGAGAAGTCGTCCACAAACAAGGAACATAGTACTGGACGTCACACTGTGGTTGTAATACTATTGATTGCGATGATGATGATGATGTTTGGTTTGTGGGGCGCTCAACTGCGTGGTTATCAGCGCCCGTACAATTATCCAATCTTTGCTCGGTCCAATTTTGCCACTTTCCTTGATGATGATGAAATGATGAGGACAACACAAACACCCAGTCATCTCGAGGCAGGTGAAAATCCCTGACCCCGCCGGGAATCGAACACGGGACCCCGTGCTCGGGAAGCGAGAACGCTACCGCGAGACCACGAGCGGCGGACTATTGATTGCGATGTCAAAAGCTGTGACACTTAAAACACTCCCTCGAGGGACACCATTCTCTTGCTTAAAACGGCCAGACAGGACATTCCCAACCCTATATCTAAAATATCTGTCCAAGAGAAATGACTGTATGAAGGTCATAGATGTCCACCGAATCCACTCTGATGGAGCTGCAGCAAAATATTATGCTTCCAGGTAATGTTGTAGGCCTTTTCTAAATCTAATAAAACACTGATAAGGTGTTGCTTACAAAGGAAAACTTGTTGAATTGCAGCTTAGAGCAGGGTCAGGTTATTGAGAGTGGAGTGATACCTTCTAACCCACACTGGGAGTGATTGAGTAGGGACCTGGTTTCTAGAACCCATACTAAGCACTGATTGACCATATGCTCCAATGTCTTTCCTGCTAATACTATGATAACTTCCACAGTCTGTCTGATCCTTTCCTCGTGTTATAATTGTGATTACAATAGATTCCTTCCACAAGTTGGGAAAGTCACCAGTTATCCAAATTTTATTGAAGAACTGGAAGAGGACTTCCTTCGACTGTCAGTCCAAGTGTTGCAACGTGCTGTAGGTTATCAGGTCATTTCCAGGAGTTGTATCACAAGCAACTGGCAATGCAGAATCCAGCTCCCACAGAGAGAAAGGCTGGTTGTATTCTTCCATGTTGATGGAATGGAAATCAAGATCAGCCTTCTCCAGTGCCTCCCGATTTTGATGGAAAGTGGGATCCTGGCTGGAATCAGCCGTAATGGATTTATATGATTCAGCCATTGTCTGAGCTATATCCCTTGTCGATGTTACAAGAGACCCTTGTATTCATACAGCTGCTATTGGCAGTCGATAGTTGTGCCTTGAGATCCTCCTAATGGCTTCCCATACTTTACTGGACCTATTGACGAAGTCCAGGAACTCTTGCCAAAACCTCTGCTTGTTGTTGTTGTCATTGTTGTGGTCTTCAGTCCTGAGACTGGTTTGATGACTCTCTCCATGCTACTCTATCCTGTGCAAGCTTCTTCATCTCCCAGTACATACTGCAACCTACATCCTTCTGAATCTGCTTAGTGTATTCATCTCTTGGTCTCCCTCTACGATTTTTACCCTCTACGCTACCCTCCAATGCTAAATTTGTGATCCCTTGATGCCTCAGAACATGTCCTACTAACTTGTCCCTTCTTTTTGTCAAGCTGTGCCACAAACTCCTCTTATCCCCAATTCTATTCAATACTTCATCATTAGTTATGTGATCTACCCATCTAATCTTCAGCATTCTTCTGTAGCACCACATTTCAAAAGCTTCTATTCTCTTCTTGTCCAAAGTATTTATCGTCCATGTTTCACTTCCATACGTGGCTACACTCCATACAAATACTTTCAGGACCGACTTCCTGACACTTAAATCTATACTTGATGTTAACAAATTTCTCTTCTTCAGAAATGCTTTCCTTGCCATTGCCAGTCTACATTTTATATCTTCTCTACTTCGACCATCATCAGTTATTTTGGTCCCCAAATAGCAAAACTCCTTTACTACTTTAAGTGTTTCATTTCCTAATCTAATTCCCTCAGCATCACCTGACTTAATTTGACTACATTCCATTATCCTCGTTTTGCTTTTGTTGATGTTCATCTTATATCCTCCTTTCAAGACACTGTCCATTCCGTTCAACTGCTCTTCCAAGTCCTTTGGTGTCTCTGATAGAATTACAATGTCATCGGCAAACCTCAAAGTTTTTATTTCTTCTCCATGGATTTTAATACCTACTCCAGATTTTTCTTTTGTTTCCTTTAGTGCGTGCCCAATATACAGATTGAATAACATCCGGGAGAGGCTACAACCCTGTCTCACTCCCTTCCCAACCACTGCTTCCCTTTCATGCCCCTCGACTCTTATAACTGCCATCTGTTTTCTGTACAAATTGTAAATAGCCTTTCGCTCCCCGTATTTTACCCCTGCCACCTTTAGAATTTGAAAGAGAGTATTCCAGTCAACATTGTCAAAAGCTTTCTCTAAGTCTACAAATGCTAGAAACGTAGGTTTGCCTTTCCTTAATCTTTCTTCTAAGATCAGTCGTTAAGTCAGTATTGCCTCATGTGTTCCAATATTTCTACGGAATCCAAACTGATCTTCCCCGAGGTCGGCTCCTACCAGTTTTTCCATTCATCTGTAAAGAATTCATGTTAGTATTTTGCAGCTGTGACTTATTAAACTGATAGTTCAGTAATTTTCACATCTGTCCACACCTGCTTTCTTTGGGATTGGAATTATTATATTCTTCTTGAAGTCTGAGGTTATTTCGCCTGTCTCATGCATCTTGCTCACCAGATGGTAGAGTTTTGTCAGGACTGGCTCTCCCACTGCTGTCAGTAGTTCTAATGGAATGTTGTCTACTCCCGGAGCTTTGTTTTGACTCAGGTCTTTCAGTGCTCTGTCAAACTCTTCACGCAGTATCATATCTCCCATTTCATCTTCATCTACATCCTCTTCCATTTCCATAATATTGTCCTCAAGTACATCGCCCTTGTATAGACCCTCTATATACTCCTTCCACCTTTCTGCTTTCCCTTCTTTGGTTAGAACTGGGTTTCCATCTGAGCTCTTGATATTCATACAAGTGGTTCTCTTTCCTCCAAAGGTCTCTTTAATTTTCCTGTAGGCAGTGTCTATCTTACCCCTAGTGAGATAAGCCTCTACATCCTTACATTTGTCCTCTGCCTGCTTAGCCATTTTGCACTTCCTGTCGATCTCATTTTTGAGATGTTTGTATTTCATTTTGCCTGCTTCATTTACTGCATTTTTATATTTTCTCCTTTCATCAATTAAATTCAATATTTCTTCTGTTACCCAAGGATTTCTACTAACCCTCATCTTTTTACCTACTTGATCCTCTGCTGCCTTCACTACTTCATCCCTCAGAGCTACCTATTCTTCTTCTTCTGTAGTTCTTTCCCCCATTCCTGTCAATTGTTCCCTTATGCTCTCCCTGAAACTCTGTACAACCTCTAGTTTAGTCAGTTTATCCAGGTCCCATCTCCTTAAATTCCCACCTTTTTGTAGTTTCTTCAGTTTTAATCCACAGTTCATAACCAATAGATTGTGATCAGAGTCCACATCTGCCCCTGTAAATGTCTTACAATTTGAAACCTGGTTCCTAAATCTCTGTCTTACCATTATATAATCTATCTGAAACCTGTGAGTATCTCCAGGCTTCTTCCATGTATACAATCTTCTTTTATGATTCTTGAACGAACTGTTAGCTATTATTAAGTTGTGCTCTGTGGAAAATTCTACCAGGTGGCTTCCTCTTTTGTTCCCAATCCATATTCACCTACTACGTTTCCTTCTCTCCCCTTTCCTACTTATGAATTCCAGTCACCCGTGACTATTAAATTTTCGTCTCCCTTCACTATCTGAATAATTTCTTTTATTTCATCATACATTTCTCCAATTTCTTCGTCATCTGCAGAGCTAATAGGCATATAAACTTGTACTACTGTGGTAGGCTTGGGCTTCATATCTATCTTGGCCACAATAATGCATTCACTATGCTGTTTGTAGTAGCTTACCCGCATTCCTATTTTCCTATTCATTATTAAACCTACTCCGGCATTACCCCTATTTGATTCACCTGATCAAAACTCTTGTTCCTCCTGCCACCGAACTTCACTAATTCCCACTATATCTAACTTTAACCAATCCTTTTCCCTTTTTAAATTTTCTAACCTACCTGCCCGATTAAGGGATCTGACATTCCATGCTCTGATCGGTAGAACGCCAGTTTTCTTTTTCCTGATAATGACGTCCTCTTGAGTAGTCCCCGCCCAGAGATCCAAATGGGGGACTATTTTACCTCTGGAATATTTTACCCAAGAGGACGCCATCATCATTTAACCATACAGTAAAGCTGGATGCCCTGGGGAAAAATTTCGGCTGTAGTTTCCCCTTGCTTTCAGCCGTTCGCAGAACCAGCACAGCAAGGCCGTTTTGGTTAGTATTACAAGGCCAGATCAGTCAATCATCCAGACTGTTGCCCCTGTAACTACTGAAAAGGCTGCTGCCCCTCTTCAGGAACCACACGTTTGTCTGGCCTCTCAACAGATACCCCTCCATTGTGGTTGCACCTACAGTACGGCCATCTGTATCGCTGAGGCATGCAACCCTTCCCACCAACAGCGTACTCTCTCAAATGATTCTCCTAGCCTTTGCATGCACCATTGCTGCCCCCCCCCCCCCCCCCTGTGCCTGATTGCAAAACGATAATCATCATTCCACCAGGGGACAGGTTGCTTCCTAGGTGTTTCCATAGACTTTGGGACAGCTGCATCAGTGGTATGGTGAATCACAGCTGTAATGCGATCCACACAGTCCTGGAGTTCGTCACATTGCTCAAAAAGAGCTAACTGCCTGTAAAGCATCCAGTTAGCCTTTTTGAACAACCGTCTTTGTGGCTTTCTTTCAGGATCTGCTCCGTCAGGCAGATCGATCCAGGTAGGGAAATGGTCACTACCTTGAATGTCATCATCCACTGCCCACTGAGCAGTCCCCCCAAGAGCAGGCGAGCAAAAGGAGAGGTCTATGGTGGTAGACAAACCTGTAGTGGTGCTAAAATGTGTAGCTTGACTCATTTTCAAAAGTATGAGATCTGTTGTGTGTAGTAGATCGTCAAGTTCCCGACCCTTTGAGAAAGTGGTGTGAGAACCCCATAGTGCACTGTGTGCATTGAAGTCCCCCAAAAGGAGGAAGGGGCAGGGGAGTTCATCAAGAAGATGAGTGAGGACCCACACTGTCAAGAGGCTAATGAGGTGGTAGGTATAAAGAGCACACAGTGAAGTCAACATGGGCCACTATCTGAACAGCAACCACGTGTAGTGTTGTTGTTAAAGGAATAGGTGAAGAGTGAAAAATGTCCTTTACTAACACTGCAACCCATCCTTTTGCCCTATCACCAGTAAGGTCGTTTTTTCTGCAAAGGTGATAGCCTCCAACTACAGATGTGTCAGTCTCTTTAAAATGAGTCTCTTGAAGGCAGAGGCAAAAGAGTCTGTCCTATACAAGGAGTCTCAGTTCCTCCAGATGAGTCCTGTATCCATTGATATTCTATTTGAGTATGTGGACATGTCATCAATGTGGTCTTGATTTACCCCCGTCTTTGCACTGAGGTGGTGAGATGCTCGTAGAACAAGGTGGAGTGGTGGGGCTGATTGGGTCTGGTGATGAGGCATCAAACTCCATGATGTCCTCGTCAGCAGTCAGACATGTCAGAATGACATCTGATGGCGCACGGGTCAGGTTTCAACCCAAATGGTGAGTTCCTTTCCCCGCTCCCTTTCCCAGCAAGGATGATGGGGAAGGGGGGCGGTGAGAGCCACCTTTCTTTGAAGAAAGTTGGCCTTTAGAGGCACTCTGCTTCTGGGGTGCCTTTGAGCTGCACGCTGTGGAAGCATTACTGGTTTTTGCCATTGTAGCTGCCTGGATCACTATGTCTTTCACTCGGCTTTGGCACTTGCAGGTGCAAGTACAGGTACTAGTGGTAGATAATGGTACGCTGGACATTGTATGAGTCAAAGTGTTGACCTTAATGACAGGTTTCTGTATCAAGGAAGCATAAGAAGGGGCAAAGACAGGGGGGTTTCATTGCCTGATAGTCCTTTTTGGCTTCTGCATAGGTGATCCACTTGGTCACTTTGATTTTCTAAATTTTACATTCCTCTGCAATAACAGGGTAGGCTTGGCTCTAGACTGGGTGGTCCCAGAGCAGTTAATGCAGACTGCTGGAAACAGACAGTCAGTCCCAGGTTCATGGGCTGCCTTTACACACTTCCCACAAGTTGCTTCACCTCTGCTACTTAGCATTGTATGGCCAAAACGCTGGCATTTGAAGCATCACATAGGGTTAGGTGCATAGGACCGAACCCTAAGTCAGAGGTAACCTGCCATGATGTTTTCAGGTAGCGTTGGAGAAGTGAATGTCACAATAAAAGTGACAGTCTTCTTAGTCTCTCCATTGGTCTTGTGTGTCCCTTGTTCCACATCCGCCGGCCGTGCGGTTAAAGGCGCTTCAGTCTGGAACCGCGTGACCACTATGGTCGCCGGTTCGAATCCTGCCTCAGGCATGGATGTGTGTGATGTCCTTAGGTTAGTTAGGTTTAATTAGTTCTAAGTTCTAGGTGACTGATGACCTCAGAAGTTAAGTGGCATAGTGCTCAGAGCCATTTGAACCATTTTTGTTCCACATCTATGATCTGCTGTGGTGCCCATTCTTGTTTCAGTTCAGCAACGTCTATGTCCATAATATCATGGCTGGTTACCACACCTTTGCTGGAGTTAAGGAGCTATGCAGCTCAACAATGATCTCATAATAAGTTCCACCTGCTTTGCCCAGTTAGTCTTGACAAGCAAGGAACCATTTCACATCCGCGTAATAGACTTTAGGGTACCCGCCAGCCCTTCTAAGCCTTTATGGATATAGAATGGGGACACTTTTTCAAATGTCCCCTCCTTCCTCTTGATCACTACAAAGATGTTGTGATTCATGACTCATTGAGACACATTACTGATAACATGTTGATTACCAGGAGGACTAGCCTCCCTCATTCTTTTTGATGAATGGGTTTGAGAACTTCCAGGTGGTACACCCTTCCCACTGGGAGGAGAAGAAGAAGATTTTGAGGGTTCCATCTTGGTCCCAAGAGTAGCCGGGGAAATAAGGGTGCATTCAGACAGATCCCCACATGCCTGAGTAAGCCTTATACAACTGAGGTGTGGCAGGTTCCCCAGAGGTTGTCCGCTAACGACTGTTCCGCCTCAACAGCCATGTGTCTCATCAGTGTGTAGCACCCTTTGAGAGTGAGAGTTTTTTTATAGAAGTTTATTCCATCCTGACAATCCAGGTGGTCAAGCCAAGATCCCCATTCCCTGAGACACACAATGTTCCATCACTGTGCCGCATAGTGATCGCTGAAGCATGCCCAGAGCTTATGGTGTCAGGGGACTGGTGGCACTTACCAGCCCCCAGCTCAGGAACTCCAGGGTCACTAAGCCCATCCTCAGCAAACAAATGCTGAGCCCTTGAGGGCTTCACACATAAGCTGATTCCTCAGATGTTATAGTTTTCAGATAATCTGCACCTTCTACTTCACCTATGCTGACAACTTTCATTTTCTGTTTATCTTACCTCATTGTTTGACATAAATTCTTTAACCATGGTACCAATTTATTTTCTTCCATCCTCTTATGATTCCATTACTTATCACTAGCAACATAATATATATGTAGATAATACTGGAGAAAACTTTTTTAAAATATTCCTATACTGAAATATCCTACTGTACAAAATCACATGAAAGTCAAAGGTAGAATGTTTATGATTCACTTATAAACTACAGATAGGAGAGGAGAAGAGTTTGACTGCCTCAAGAAACATGAAAAATGAGACAGACAGCTGGGGTAAGCATTATCACCACATAATGAATCCAACACTATGTTGAACCCCTTAATTGCTCATAGGTCTTACTTCTGGTTCAATGCACATTATAGTAAGCTCCTCCCCTCCTTTTATGGGATAAATATTGTTACCCATACCATCATGCAACATCTCACTACAATTAGGATCTATACTCGTCTTACTGCTATGATTTATATTAACATTACCTGTGATTACAGCACATTTATATACAACTGGTTCTTCATCACTACCTGCTCTAGTGTGAGCCAAAACTGGAGTTTTATCTGGTTTAAATGGTTTGATCCAGAATTAAAATCATCTCCTCTACTTCTGTTACTTCTTACCTACCATTTCCGTGCCCATTCTGACTACTCTCCACCCAACCACTCCTTGAATTTCTACTGTAATTAGTCCTGTTCATCATATTTACCTGAAATTCTCTCCCCACTTGATTATTATCATCAAAATTCCTCTTATGTTCTTCCACTGAGGGCTTCACCCTCCCCACTTTATCAACATAATTCCAGAAATCACTAATATTACCCCTAGGGGCAGGTACAAGCAATTCTCTAACTTCCTGAGGCAACTTACTTTCTAAACCCATATTTATTGATTCACTATCTAGCTTTTTGTCCAAATATTTCAGTTTGTTTATCCAAAGCTGACAGAAACTTTTCACAGTACCCTTCCTAGAGTCAAATCTCTCTCCTCCCCAAAATTCACTCAAAATTCTCTGCTTCTTCTCTTTGGACCAATATTGATCTAAAAATGCTTTCTCAAAGCTTTGCCACGAAGTACAGCTATCAGCTACCTTAGCTGCCCATCCATAAGCATCCCCATTCAAAAAACCTCTCACAAATGACATTTTCTCTTTGTCATTCCATGTTTCAGGCAAATCATTAAATTCCCTAATGAAATCCAGTGGATGCATTTCCCATATTGTTCAAAATTATTAAATTTCTTACAACTGATAAATGAGAGTCTGTTTGGGACACTACATACTCCATGCTTTAGATTTTGTATCTCTTCTATCTTTTTCTCCATTTCAGCCAATTATAAATCTACATTTTTATTTACTTTTACCAGTTTTTCCCCTACCACTACTGCACACTTGGTTTCTACCTCTGTCTCTACATTATTTTTAATCTGATCGATTTGGTTCTGCAGTTTAACCCTTTTTTCAGTACAAAATTTCCTGGCAGTTTTGACTTCATCTTTACACTGTTTTTCAGAAGCCTCTGCCTTCCTACTACAGTCATCATAAAGCTTCTTTCTCTCTTCTACACATTTACTACTCATTCGTGTTAATTTCTCTTTAGTATTATGTACTACCTTATTTATCTTTTTATCACAGTCTTTAACTGCTGCCTCAACCTTCTTATTTAATTCTGTAAGATTAGAGTTGACTACCTTAATTTCTTTTTTAATTTCTTTCTTTAGTTCATCCTTTAAGCTAGTCATGTCTTCTTTTGTACACATACTACTCATAATTTGCCTTAACATTGCTTCCAATTTTCTGTCTGCCACAATCTGTTGGCCTCGCTGACTTTTGTTACTAGATTACCCCACCCTTAATGTTAATGGTTTCATTCGCTTCAGTACTGTTTTCATCCATTTCGTTCACATCATCATAAAACGTAGACGACACTATTGTCATCTCACTTACAATAGGACTTTCTTCTCATCATTCAAAGTTACATTCATGTCTGATTTATAACCACTATCATCTACAGAACCAGTCCCCTGTTGCCCATGCTCTCCCATCATGCTGTCTTTTTAGTTAAGGCCAGTCATGATCTATCACTTAATATAAAATGGCTTTTGCTATGAAATTACCTTATTCTTATTCACTTGTCTCCTACTGCTGCTGCTGCTTTGGTTGTCATCTCGATTTGCCATCTGCATGGCTCCTGCAAGTTGTAATTTTCCCAGTGAAGCATGTTGTATCTCCCAGTTGGCTGCATCCAACAGCTGCTCCTGTACTCAATGGCTGCTTCCATAGAACCCACTCACTGATTGGCTCCTGTCATACTGTGGCCATGAAACCCAAGTGCTGTTTGGCTGTTGCACTTCCTCACTGCACTGTAAACCACTCTTGAGTTCCCTGTTCACAGTTTGCGAGTCCTAGTTTATTGTGTCCACATAAAATAGTCCTCACCCGCAAGGGCACTATATATGACATTCACCTGTTTTATTTCCTCGTTGATTGCCCTTAGTGTCAACATACTGCATTGCTATAGTGGCTGAAAAATGGAGGGTGGAAGTTCAACACTGACTACTTTAAATGATGTAGCCAATAGGTGCACATTTGCATTTCACAGTTCTTTACTTTCAGTGTTCGCAACCCCCCCCCCCCTCCCCCACTCCCCCAATAATACACGGTTATATGGCCAGTCCACTATTGGTTAACTTTGATAAGCCTCATTAATAGATTCCAAGCAAACATCAACATACTGCTACGATAGTTTACTGTTAAATATCTATGGGCAATAAAAACCTAACCACACAGTTCACAATTCTTGCAGAATACTATGATACATATTGAACAGACACTGTCATTGTTTTAACACGCAGCCTATTTGTCTTACACTTATTCCACTGTTAAGTTGATGCATTGTTGTTGATCTAACCAGCACAGGTTTCTCGTCTGAAAATCAGCCGTGGACTGACTGCCTCAAGACCAAAAATCAGGCCTTTATGTATCATCACAAGAATAGGCACTGAAACCATACATTGTTTGATGTTTAAGTTACAAAACTTACAACTGAAACATACTTCATTCAATTACCTGAATATAAAGAAAAATTCTGTCTTTTTAACAGTTTCTTCTAGTACAAGGGTTAAGCTATATTATTTGTTTAAATCATGAAATTAACAGATATAATTATGCAAACAATACTTTTGACAAAATTGGTAATTACTTTGGAATTAATTAAGGGATGACTTTGCTAACATGAATCGAACAGAGACAAATAAATACTTAAAGAATGCCAGTATTTTGTCTTCCAAATGTTTATAATTAGTACAGAATTTATATTTGTTTAAGTTATGAAACAAATATTGATTTCACACTATAACAAAAGATATTAACAAGGAATAGTCAAAATAAATTAGGAAATCAATTACATGCATAAAACTAAGTGCAAAATTAGATCTGGTGGTATATTCTTTAAGACTGAGGGCCAAGCCTTCTCTTTTGCAAAAATATAGATTATTCTCATGTAAGTTAATGATAATTAGCCATAATGAAAAAAATGAATTTAAGGAGGCAGATGGCAAAACAAGAGGGGAAGAAAAAAGATCTCAGCTTGCTTCATCACGTTGTTTCTAAGCTTTCAGACATTGTCTTCCCTCAGAGCTAACTAAAAACATACATACACACAGGCAGCTAAATTGTTCTCAATAGCTATGCTGTAATGATGCTGGAGCCAACAGCATCTATGCTTTGTAAATTGTGTGACATGTATATAAAACTTGAGCCACATGGAGCTGTTGCTTCAGGGCATTCCTTTTTATTTTAAAACTTTGGTAAAAGGAGAAATAGAAATTAATCCCTATTTATTTTTGGTTTTGCTGATATATTGACTATTTAATTATGCTAATTCCATGTTTCAGAAATTACCTACAATAATCTACAGAAAATATGTCTGAAAATTATGAAACAGTATTTCCAATTGCATTTGTTTATGAGCGGGGTACGCCACACTCACTCGAAGTCAGTAGAGAGCTGAGAAAGTTTTATCTTCAAGATAAACCAATAACAAATGATTCTGAGATTGCACTTGGACAAGTAAGTAAGGCACAAATAGATATGACGTGACTCACATAAAAAAGTAATATAGCGTATTGAGTGTGATGCTTTATAATCAGCTGTTTTTGTAACTCACGCTGTTTAATAATGCCTTACACTGTGTATGTTTTTGTGAATCTTCCATCAACTATGTGCAATAATAATACTTAAGAACAGCAGTAACACTTATATGTTTAGAATCTGATATGCTAGAACAAACTTCAGAACATGTTTCTTGGCACAAAAAATGACAAAGACTCATCTCAACCAATACCTAGAAATGCATGACAGTGTTGATATTTAACAAGACCAAATGCATCCTTTGCTAGAAGATCCACATATTCCTTTTGTCAGAGGAAGTTCACTGAAGTTCCATAGCACTCCAGCTCAGCAAGCTTCTACATGATGTTCATGAAATTAATGTTGTTATCCCTCTGCATGTCTGGTGTGTAGAGAGCTGGTAATATATTTAATAAATCAACTATGATCAAGACCATTTTCAGTCCAATCATCCTCATAAACTTGAAAAGTTGAATGGTGATCATTTCCTCTGAGGTAAATTTCAATGCGTAGAGGAAGTATCTACATCGACATCTAAATCTATACTCTGCAAACAATTGTGAGGTGCATGGCAGAGGATACATCCCACTGTCCTGTTCCATTCATGTATGATCGTTTGAATGCCTCTGTGCATGCAGTAATTATTCTAATCTTATCCTGACGATCCCTGTTTGAGCGATATATTGGGGGTTGTAGTATACCCCTAGGGTAATCAATCTTTTAAAGCTGGTTCTTGAAACTTTGTTAATAGACTTTCTCAGGATAGTTTATGTCTGTCCTCAAGAGTCTGCCATTTCAGGTCCTTCAGTATCTCTGTGACACTCTCCCATGGATTAAAGAAACCTGTGACAATTCATTCTGCCCTTCACTGTAAATGTTCAATATCTGCTGTTATTCCTATCTGGTAAGGGTCCCAACATGTGAACAATATTCTAGGATGGATCACACAAGTGATTTGTAAATAATCTTCTTTGTAGACTGATTGCACTTCCTCGGTATTCTATCAATAAACCAAAATCTACCACCAGCTTTACCCATGACTAAATCTATGTGATCATTCCATTTCACATCCCTGCAAAGTGCTATACCCAGGTACTTGTATGAGTTGGTTGATTCCAGCAGTGTCTCACTGGTATTATAGTCATATGATACTACATTTTTTCATCTTCTGAAGTGCAAAATTTTAGATTTCTGAACATTTAGAGCAATTTGCCAATCTCTGCACTATGTTGAAATCTTATCAATACCTGACTAGTTACTTCAACATCTGACAATGATTCTCTATCCAAGATAACATGCTGTGTCCTCCCTCCTGAAACATCCCCAATACAGTCACAAATTTCATTCAATATCCCATATTATCGTACTTTTGACAGTAAGTATAGGTGCAGTACTGAGTCAAATGCTATTCAGAAATAAAGAAGCACTGCATCTATCTGGTTACCTTGATCCAAAGCTTTTAATATGTCAAATGAGAATAGTGCAAGTTGGGTTTCAAATGAGCAGTGTTTTAGAAAACCATGATCATTGTGTTTGAAGATCAAGGTAGAAGAAGGCACTACCTACATATGATTGATCAATTATTTTTCATCCATTAGTGAATATTTTAAAGGCATGTGGCTAGGCATCCTGAATTTGTTGTTAACACTTGACTTTCTAGTTTTGGGGAGCAAATGGATGTTGCTTGAATGGGTTATTTGGAAAAAGACTGTCACAGATATAGCTTTCTGCCAGTAAGGACTTCATCAAAATTAGATCACAAACACACACATACAAACTCATACAAACACAACTCACTCACACACGACTGCAGTCTCAGGCAACTGAGGCCACTGGCCGAAAGCTATATTTGTGACAGTCATTTTGTTGTGGCTGTCGCGACTCAGCATCTCCACTTTCCTTTTCACAATATTATTACATTCTGTTCTGGATTTTCCATTGTCTGATTTACTTGGAAAAAGCAATTCAGATGTTTTGCTTAGCCCAGTAAAACTATAATTGTTTTGAAGAAGCTCCTGTAATTTTTAATTAATTGTCATTTTGCTACTGATACTTAGTGCTACCTATCTCCTCATCTTCTGCTTTCTGTTGTCTCCCTAGCTCCTCTTTGTCCCACATATATAACAATGTATGTCTTTCCTCTGTACACACTGATCATTCCACGCACTCACTCATAAATAAACATCATCATTGTGGTCATGGGGACTGAGTTTAGATGTGTGTTTTCGATAAAGAGCAAAATAAACAGAGTGGTAGCTTTAAAGTTGGTGACATTTTCTGTGCTGTAACATTTGTTTGTAAGCCATGCACCAACCAGCCAACCAGCTGCCTGTGAGGGCTCACCTATCCTCATTTTTGTCTGTTATTTTAATTTGAAAATTTCGATCATCATTAAATTTTACTTCTATTATTTTCTTTTATTTACAACAGAAATTTTTAATTTATATTGTGGTCTATTTTCTTTTTTGTTTCCCTTTTACAGGCATATTCTGATGCACTTATAATATTCCCTACGGACCGTGCTGCCAAGATAGTAGCTCAGCTGAGTTCAGCACCTGTGTACTATTACCACTTCACGTATGCAGGCAGGTACAGCTGGTTGTACTCACCAGGAACTCAAACTCCATATGGTAAATACCTTGTTTCAATAAAATATAGCTGTAATGTACATATTATTTTTGGGTAGTCTTTGCAGCAAATTTTGATCCAAAGGTAATTCAGCTAATAATTAAAGACTTTACAAGTCATTGAAATTTCTTTTACAGTTCTAAAATGAAACATAATATTATTCTCATGTGGTATATACCAAGCTTCAAACAGCTCTGCTTGGAAAACACATATGGCAATAAATAAATGCTCTAATGTCAGTACACATTCTTCTCAAATTATACTGGGAAATTTATATTTGGAAATTCTTACTCTCATTAAGGAACAGTACAACTCACACATTCATTTACTCATTCTTCATACCCTGCACAGTCCAGCATTCAGAGGAAACTTCAGGTTCTGTAAAAAATCTTTTTATTTATTCATAATGTTCCCATTTTATCACATTCAAGAAGCTTTATAATCAACACATTTTGATGACTCTAATAAAATAAATAATATACTACTTAATGATATGAATATAATAGAGGGAAACATTCCACATGGGAAAAATATGTCTAAAAAGAAAGATGATGAGACTTACCAAACAAAAGCGCTGGCAGGTCGATAGACACACAAACAAACACAAACATACACACAAAATTCTAGCTTTCGCAACCAACGGTTGCCTCGTCAGGAAAGAGGGAAGGAGAGGGAAAGACAAAAGGATTTGGGTTTTAAGGGAGAGGGTAAGGAGTCATTCCAATCCCAGGAGCGGAAAGACTTACCTTAGGGGGAAAAAAGGACAGGTATACACTCGCACACACACACATATCCATCCGCATATACACAGACACAAGCAGACATTTGTTGGTTGCGAAACCTAGAATTTTGTGTGTATGTTTGTGTTTGTTTGTGTGTCTATCGACCTGCCAGCGCTTTTGTTTGGTAAGTCTCATCATCTTTCTTTTTAGACATAATATACTACTTAATTTTATATATTTACATTCATGTACAAAATCTAAGCACACAAAATTTGTAACATTACATGTAGTTTGGAAGCTTTCTAATCAACACATCGTGATGAGTCTAGTAAAATAAACAATATACTACTTAATCAAACAATGGAAACTCCAGACAGGAATGTCAACAATATAGGAAAAGACAAATTTCTATTTACTGTTAAGAAGGCATGTCAAGTTGCAGACATGCACAATTAAAAGACATTTACATAAAGGTTTTGGCCACAACATTCATCAGTAAAGAGAGACACACATCATTCACTCACACAAGCAGGCACTCATCACACACACGCAGCTGCCGACTCCAGCCACTTGGATCGGAATAAGTGGCATTCTAGTCTGAATCACCAGAGATGGTGGTCATGTATGCATGAGATGTGCTTGCTTATGTGAATAAATGTGTGTTCTCTTTTTCTGATGAAGGCTATGGCCAAAAGCTAATGTGTAAGTGTATTTTATTTGCGCCCGTCTGCAACTTAACATTTATTTGTGCCTGACGCAACTTAATGTGTCACCTTATGGGTAAGCAGCAATCTACTTCTTCCTTACATTGTTGATACTCAAACCTGGAGTATCCATTGTTTAACATCCTGGTAATAATAAATTTCTGTGTAGGGTGATGCGAATAGTGAAGATTTACTAAGAGAGATTAATAAAGCTGTGTATGAACTTATTTTATTAATTAAACTAACTGGCTTTCTTTATGACAGCTGACTTTTCACATGCAACAAAAACAATGCAAAGAATACTACCACCACAAAGAAGACAAAGATAAACAGTTGCGCTCACATAAATAGACTCTATGCACTAGTGGTCAGGATATGAGCATAAACAAGAACTGTAAACACATACAAATGCAATTATGCAGAACCTTTTTAACATATGGAGATTATGAAGGAGAACCTGCAGCCATGAGCAGTCTTCCAGATATTCATTAATGCTGTAGAAGCTATTATTATGCTGGCAAATGCTGTAGAAGCTATTATTATGCTGGCAAATGCTGTAGAAGCTGTTATTACATTGCCAAAAATTATGATCTGGAAATTGTTCACTTTGAGTTTTTTAGTCAGAGAGTAGCTGATTTCTAGAATGCTAGCCAACTTGATTATTGTTTTTGGCAGTTTGTTTGCATTATTTTAATGAAGTCAGTTTCTAATGACAGACACATCAAACACATACATGAAAAAAACCTTTTACAGTTGGTTATGGATGTCTCATTGCTCTGATGTATTTAACATTGTACAAGTAACAACATAACTGTGTGTGTGTGTGTGTGTGTGTGTGTGTGTGTGTGAGTGAGTACTCAATCCAAGAAAATGTTTAATCAAAAGTCAGTTAAATTTGCTACAGTTTTGTGTGTTTCTTCATACCACACATGAATCAGCTGCAGGTGAATGACAGTCTAAATCAAACGATGTAAAGTCCATGTTGGAATATCAACAGTTATGAAAAGGATATATTGCTACTCACTGTACAGATGAAGCATTGTTTACAGACAGGCACAATGAAAAGACAGTTACACAGAGAGCTTTCAGCTACAAACTTCTTCAACAAAGAAAGTAAATCACACTACATGACACAAGCAGGCACACCTCACACACACATGACCACTATCTACAGCTGCTCTTGCCAGACTACAATTGATGTGTTGAATGAAAGTAGCAGTTAGGGATTGGGAGGCAAGGGGGAGTGATATCAGAGTACAATGGGTGGGCAGAGAGAAGAGTACTGTCTAGTGGAGTGTGCAGGGACTAGAAGACTTCAGGGCAAGGCTGCCAAGGGCAGCGTTGGGTGGCTGTAGAGGAAGGAGGGAGGTGGGTGAAAATGAGCAGTGGAAAAGGAGAGGAGCAGTGAGCAGAAAGACTTCTGGGTGCTTTGGCAGGAAGCAAGCACAATGAGGGTGAGGGAATGTGAATAGGGAAGATGTTATAGGACAGAGGGAGTGGCAACTGTTGGATGGAGGGTGTGGCAACTATGTGTTTTCAGGATCAGAGAATGTGTTTTGCAGTTCAGTGAAGGTGGTGGTGGAGAGAAGGATCCAGATGGTCTAGGATTGTGCCATAGGGTGGTCCACTTTGCTCTTGGCCACAGTTTGGCAGTGGTCATTCCTCCTGGTACATAGCTGGTTGTTAGTCATACCAATACAAAAATGTGTGCAATGATTGCAGCCCAGCCGGTATATGACATGGTTGCTTTCACAGGTGGCCTAGCTGCTGATGTAGCCTGTAGCAGGACTGGAAAAGAAGTGCTGGGTGGTTGGATTGAGCAGGTCTTACACCTAAGTCTACCACAGGGATCCCTGTGGCAAGGAGCTGGGATTGGGAGCAGCATAGGAATGGACTAGGATGATGTGAAGGTTGTGTGGGTGATGGAACACCACTTTTGGGGGGAAACACCTCAGGTACAATGTCCCTCATTTTAGGGCATGA
Organism: Schistocerca cancellata; assembly: GCF_023864275.1. Taxonomy (NCBI): domain Eukaryota; kingdom Metazoa; phylum Arthropoda; class Insecta; order Orthoptera; family Acrididae; genus Schistocerca; species Schistocerca cancellata. Next base: position 1,051,608,052 of record NC_064627.1, on the reverse strand, counting down.
TGATAGGTAATCAAAGCCCTGATGAAGGATTTAGTTCAGTTGTTCCATTCCTAGCTGTAGCAGGTGATGAAAGAGGATGCTCCTTTGTAGCTGGTTCTTGGGGGTTGTGGGAGGATTAGGGGTGTGTAGGAATGTGGCATGGGAACTCTTTTTGTGAACTAGGTCTGGGGGACAGGGCCTGTCTGTGAAGGCCTTGTTGAGACTTCAGCATATTGGGCAATGAGGTCTTGCCACTCCAGGGACACCATTCCCAGGTGGCTGGCAATATGGGAGAGATATTTTAGTGTGGAAGAAATGGCAACTGTCAAAATACAGGTACTGTTAGTGGTGTGTGGCTTTAATGTGGACAGAGGTGCGGTCAGAGCCTTCAGAGAAGAGGAGGACAATATCCAGGAAGGTGGCACACCAAGTTGAGGAAGACCAGGTGAAGCGTATGGGAGAGAATGTGTTGAGGTTGTGAAGGAATGAGGAAAGGTTGACTCGGCCCTGAGCCCAGATCATGAAGATATCATCAGTGAACCTGAACCAGACCAGGGCTTTGCGGTTTTGGGAATCTAGAAAGGCTTCCGCTAGGTGGCCTGTAAAAAGGTTGTCATAGAAGGGTGGCATTCAAGTGCCCATTGCTACACTGTTCCCTTCAAATAGTCCCATGTTAAGATGGTTATTGTGCCCCCACTGAAAGAGTTTCATGAAATAGTTGTATGTTAGGATTAAGTTATAAGGCATATGAGGAATGAGGTAGCGTGTTTCGAGTCTGAAGGACGTTGTGAGAGGTTGTGTTCAAAATCAGCAAGACTATGGGTGTGAGGGATTTTTATGTATAGGGAAGTGGCATCAGCACTGACAAATAGGAATCCAGGAAGTGAAGAGACAGAGATGGTGGAAAGTTGGTGAAGGAAGTGGTTGGTATTTTTGACATTGGAGACTAGATTTTGGACAATTGGTTGGAGGTGCTGGTCAATGAGGGCTGAAATTCTTTCAGTTGGGGCACAATAACCATCTAATATGGGACATCAAGGATAGCTGGGTTTGTGGATTTTGGGGAATATTTAGAAGGCAGGTGTGTGGGATGTCAAGGGGGTATGGAGGGAAATGAATTCAGGCGAGAGGTTCTGCGAAGGGGCAAAGGCTTTAAGCAGGTATTGGATGTTATGTTGGACTAGACAACAGGCAAAGGCCTTCTGCTAAGGAGTCACTGACTAGCTGCCAATTGTCTGACTCCTCCACTTACAGTGATATCATCCCATTAGTCCAGCATAACCTCCAATACCTATTGAACACTACCTTTCCCAATATCCTTCAGACTCCAAACCCTCTACCTCATTCCTCATACACTTTACTAACTTAATTGTCACCCATAACTACTTCTTCTTTGAAGGGAAGGTATACAAACAAATCCACAGTGTAGCCATGGGCACTTGGATGATACTGTCCTATGACAATCTGTTTATGGGCCATCTGAAGGAAGCTCTCCTGGATTCCCAAAACCCTAAAGCTCATTGATGATATCTTCATGATTTAGGCTCATGGCTGAGACAACCTTTACTCATTCCTTCACAACTTCAAACCTTCTGTCCCAGCTGCTGGTCTTCCTCAACCTGGTGTGGTGTGTGATTTAGGCTCATGGCTGAGACAACCTTTACTCATTCCTTCACAACTTCAAACCTTCTGTCCCAGCTGCTGGTCTTCCTCAACCTGGTGTGCCACCTCCCTGGACGTTAACCTCCTCTTCTTTGAAGGCTCTGACCATGCCTCTGTCGACATTAAACCCAGAAACCACCAACAGTACCTGTATTTTGACAGTTGCCATTCCTTCCACACCAAAAAATCTCTCCCATACTACCTGGCCACCTGTGAATGGTGTATCTGCAGTGACAAGAACTCATTACTCAATATGCTGAAGGTCTCACCAAGGCCTTCACAGACAGGCACTGTCCCGCAGACCTAGTCTGCAAATAGAGTTCTCGTGCCATATTCACACACACCCCTAATCCTCTCATCAACCCCAAGAACCACCCAACACCAACCCAGACTGGAACAACTGAACTAAATACTTTGTCAAGGCATTGATTATCTGTCATCATTCCCTGAAATGAAGGACATCTTACCCAAGATCTTTCCCTAGAAAAATGGTGTTCCATCACCCACACTGCCTCCACTACATCCTAGTCCATCCCTATGCCACTTCCAATCCCAACCTATTGCTACAGGGATCATATCCTTGTGGTAGATCTAGGTGCAAAACCTACCCAATCCACCCACCCAGCACATCCTATCCCAGTCCTGTAACAAGCTTATACTGCCCCATCAGAGGCTGGGCCACCTGTGAAAGTGACCATGTCATGTAGCACCCAAGCTGCAATCATCTCTCAGCTGTTTATGTTGGGTTAGCTACCAGTCAAATGTCCACCATGAAGAATGGGCATGCCAAAATGTGGCCAAGAGCAAATTGGACCACACTGTGGCATAGCAAGCAGTCGAACATAAAATGTTTGGTTTTAATGGCTGCTTCACAACCCTAGGCCATCTGGATCCTCTTCTCCCCCATAAGCTTTTCTGAACTGTGCAAATGGGTGTTATCCTTACAACACATTCTCTGCTTCCGATATTATCGCAGTCTCAATCTAAGATAACCTGCTGTCCCACATCCTCTACTGAACAGTTTCTGCCCCCTCTGTGCTACACTATCCTCCCAATTCATGTCCCATATCCTCCTTGTGCTTACTCTCTGGCAACACCCAATTTCTCTTTTCTCCTCTCTGCTCCTCTTCTTTACCACTCCTTAAGGCCTTTGTCAGCAGTAGACACACATACACATGGGCACACACACACTCACGCAAGCACAACCTGCAGCGTGCTTTCAAAATTGTAAACTTTCATATGTATACTGTTTTCAATGACTTTTGATTTAATGGAATCTATGGTATTGATATGGGTCTATAATTGTTCGGCATTTATGTTTCATCTTTGTTATAAAATGGGAGTGTAACTGTCATTTTCACATATTTGGGGAACACACCTTCATCAAGAATACAGTTTGCAAGATATGTTAGGGGCATCATGATTGAAAAAGCTATGTATTTAATAACACTGTTAACAAGCCTATAGTAAGCCTTTGTTTTTGAGTTTTTAAGTTTTTAAATTTATTTATAGATCTGAAGATGTTATTTGATGTGATTTTTCACCAGAACTTTTTGGTTGCTTATGCAGAGATATAGAAGCTGAACAGTTAATAGAATTATTTGTAGTAAATGAAGAATGGGACCAGGTAGAGTTTATAAAGTATTCATTAGTTTATAAAGTATTCATTAAAGGCATTGCAATCTATTGGGACTGTGGTTTTCCCTTTGCCCATATTGATCTCACTTTTTATAATATTCCAGGCTGCTTGACAACAGTTTTTTGAGTCTGTGATATATATTAGTCATTTATTTTACACTTAACTGATTTTACTTCATATTTGTACGGCTTCTTAAGGGTAATATGGTGTTGCCTGGCTTCCTCCCTTTGACCACTATTATTTTTGTGCATAAGAAGCTGTATCTTTATTTGCTCAAGTTTTGGAGTGTACCACTTGTTAGAGTGCTGAAGTTTCTGTTGTTTCTGGGGGGCACTTTTTGTGACAAGCAGGTAGTACCTATGTATTGCATTTTTAATTCTAGATAAAAACATAGAGAAACCCTCCTCAACAAGATTTTTTTTATTTTATGCAGTATATTCTACCAATGTATTACCTTCAGTTCATGTATCAATTGCTCAGTATTGCTCTCAATTAATATTCTATATGTGACTAACTGTTTAGTGCTCTCAGGTTTCATACTGCCTATTCTGATGCATATCCCATCATGGTTAGATAACTGCAACTTAATCACACCATATTCTAGTTGACACCTATATACATTACTAATTATGTTGTCAAAGCATGCATCTAACCTAATAGGATTTTCATTTATACAGTAGCAGTTTAGTGATTTTAGTCAGTTAATCAGGCCGTTTACATGTCTTCTACTTTCTCTTACATCTATGTTGAAGTCTTATGCAATAAAAATTTTGTGGTTTTTGTGTTTAGTGAACTGTTTGATTAATGCATTCAGTTTATCTATTAGAACTTCCTCATCAGAAGCTGGAATTCAGTATGCAGATGCAATGATAATTTTTTGCGTTTTGCAATATTATAGCTGCTGCCTCAAATGCACCTTCAATGTAGTGCTTGCCTAAGTTTATTACTGAATGCTGCAAATTTAAATTTTCTTATATGTAAATTGCCCCACTACCATGTGCAATATTAGTTCTACAATAATTTAGGGTAAAATGTAGCCATATGGTCTATTTCTTAGTTTTGCAGCCAGTGCTCATTAATACATAGTATGCTGCAGTTAATTTTATCCGACCAGTACTGTAATTTATTAAGCTTACTTGTCAGGGATTGTGCATTAACATGTAACAATATCAAATCATTTTTGGTATGGGGAGAATACTTATTGCTTCTTCTACTGCATTTTCTTTACTGCTCACTGCAAATTGTTGTGACCAGCTCCAACAAGTGTTAGGCTTGGTCACTGCTGGAAGCTTTCATGTACTGACTCTTTAAACTGAAGCCTATATATTGTTTTATTTGCACACCTAAATCTGTTTTATTCTTTACTTCTTATTTTATTTTTATTTTTTTACTGGCTCAAGTAGTGTTTTGCTTAGAAGTGATTTTCCTAAGCCATTTAGGTGTTGACCATGCCCTGTGTGGCAAGCTGTGTTGCAGTGACAAGTTTACTGTGGGACACAGTTGTGGTGTAGCTACAGACCAACATATTTTTAATGTCAGTCACTGTTACAGCTTTAACAATGTAGGAAAAGATGGATTGCTATTTACCATAAAGAAGATACGTCAAGTTGCAGACAGGCACAATTGAAAGACACTCACATATAGCCTTTGGCCACAACCTTCATCAGTAAAGACTCTCTCTCTTTCTCTCTCTCTCAAGCAAGCGTACTTCATGCACACATGACCACCAGCTCCAGCATCTTGGGCTGGAATGTCAATGATTGTTACCTTTTTGAAATGATTACATGTTGAACCATAGAGCTTGTTTGCTCTTTTTTAGCATCATTTCTTTTATTATACACAGACATGGTAAATGTACTCTTTCTGTATTTCTCTTTCATCCTATGCAGTGTCATTGTGGATTAGTATCCCACTCCTTGTGAGACAAACTGCACATTAAAATTGTTTGTTCAATTCAGTTTCCACAGTCTGTATTCTCTTTCGGCTTCTTCAGGAATTCATCATTTTATTTGTTTGATCATCCTCTTTGTGGGATATAAACTGAATCACACCTCAACTTCTTCCTCTCAAGTCATCAAACATTTTATTATCCTTCTACTAACAAACTCAGCCAGAGTGTAAGTATTTAATTACTTATGGATGAACAATTTCACTTGATTTTACCCAGAGCAAATGCAGCCTATGGTCCAATCTGAGATTTATTTTCATGATTATTGTGTGCTTCATTTCACTTAAGCCCAAGCTTACTTCTTCATATTTCTTTATTTATACCATAAGAGTGACCCACTCATTGAAGTTATTTCATGTCCCATCCTGATAGTCCATTCAGTCTGCTTTTGATTCTGTTGGCTGGAATGGCATCACGGTGTAAGCTGTTGTTCACTGATGGCAATACATTTATTCTGGAAATACCATCCCTATCTTCTTTGTGATTTATTACTAGTGCAATTTCTGTCTCACTTGTTTCTGAGAACAGTCTTTCTTTCTTTCTTTCTTTCTTTTTGCCCCCCCCCCCCCTTTAAACACCACACACTTGAATCTCAGTCTAACATGCTAATTGTGATGTAATGTTACATATAAGAGACCTCTCTCTATGTGTCACCAACTAAAAAGGCACGCACATTTCTGTACATTAAAAGATGAGTTATAAATGTTTTTATGTTTGTTGGAAAGAAAAGATATGTATATTTTATTAAGATGCAGTTTCTAACTCATGCTTTGTTTGTTTTTCTCTCATAGGCATTTCTCACCATGATGATCTCATTTATTTATTCTACATCTCAGCAAGATTCCCAGAATTCATTAAAACTGATCCTGAATACACAACAGTGAAAAGAATGACAAAAATGTGGACAAATTTCATCAAAATTGGGTAAGTTTATCCATTCAAAGATATAAATTTTAGTAAGTACCTTTCCTGATGAAAAGCACATCAGTTAGGTAATTAGTTTCTCCATGAGCCTGTTTTATGTATAATATTATAGTTTCATATTATATACTCAATATTTTACAAAGTCAATATTTTTCTTGTCAGTGTGAAGCATCACAGTGTTTTGTATCTGCATATCACACTTCTGTCTGCATCCCACTTAGACTGAGTAATGGGCAATGTCAAGTCCTTTCTTACCTTGTATTGTATCTGTAATAGTTACTTCTATTTGTGAGCTGCATATGATTTTTCAAAACAAGCCTGATAAGTGAATAAGTACCATACACTGTGAGGCAATATTCAATATTCTCAGCCCTATATAAGAGAATCGTGAATAGATGACATATATCACCATTACTACATGTTTCTTAATGTTAGGGATTATTAAATTCTTCCTTGATGTAAATTTTCACAGAAACATCTGGCATAACACATATTGAGTGAAAGTGGGCAAAATAAGTTAACTTATAGTTTGCTTGTCCCATAACTAAGATGTCACCAGGTCTTGTACTGACTGTCAGTATGACAGTTACATGCACAATGTGCACACTCTTTGCAGCCTGATGTAAGGGACAAGATTGAGCAGATGTGGGTGTTGGACTCATGGAAAACTAGCACTCCCAATTGCAGTCACAGTGGGAAACAGCGTGTTAATTACAGAGGCTACTGTGAAATATTATCAACTGTAACAGCAGATAGATGGCGTGCAGGTCAGTAAACCTCTTGCCATTTCAATGCTGGACTGCTACAATGGCCAGTGCCCATACCATCCAAAACTACCTCCTCAGTATGAGACACAGTAGTTGCCACCTGACACATGTATGTCTGCTCAGTATATGTCAAAGGTCACATACATTGGTGTGGCCACAGAACACTAGACTAGCATGCTCAAAGAATTGAAATAGGTCATCTGATACACACTGACACACGCCAGTGACTGGGTATGAATTTGCTGAAAGCTTCATGTGGCAGTACATCTTGGTCACCAACAGGTCAATGTTCAGGAAGAGTGTTATTGTACTCTCATGTGAAAGATGCATACTTAGCATGGAATGGGGCCCCTGATATGCCACAATGAACATTCAGGAACAAACTGTCTGATGATGTACATCTGTTTCTTTGATTGTAGTACTTCACAGTTGATCGCTAACTTCGGTAAACAATGCACTAACACATGTTTCCAAATTAAGCTAGAATGGTTTGTGGGTGCTACTTTGCCCCCCGCCTCCCCCCACCCTCCTCCATACCCTTCCACGTACTGCCTGACATAGGGATATCGGTTTGTGATATGTGTGGACTCAGACCCAGTTCCAATCAAATTCATTCAGTTTTTGATGATGACTGGATGGCCATGCATCAGGTTGACAACCCTAATTCTCTCATTGTACTGCGAAATCCATGCCATGATGTACTTGTACTTCTGTCTTAATCAGGACAAACCCAAGTGATGTATGCTACTACATAGGTGTCTATAATTCAATTGCTTGTGATTGGGTATTTGTAATGTGAGAGAGTTTGATAATTGCTCTGCAGTGTAGTATCAATTTAGTGTTCTTATGAATGAGAAAGGAATACAAGAACAGGAATGGATAAAACCTAGATCTGGCACATAATCTGTTCCCCTCCAATGGCCTTAAGAGGCCACTGTCTCTGTTCATAGTTAAACCTGACTTTCTTACAAGTGTGTGTACAATCTTGACATAGTTTATATCCTGTTTCAGAAAATATTGTTTTGTTTATTTGGATGATTTGAAAATGAGTTCAGGTAACCCAAAACTAGTCATCAATTAAATAAAAAATTAATCTTGCAGCTTTGACTATTTCTGTATAAAATTTAGTAAAATATCATCCAGTACCATGTTGAAAAATCAATAATGTAACTATATAAAAAAACAACAGGAGATGTCACATTCAGTTCTTAAAAAATAGAGAAATTTCTGAAGAACGTGTTAAAACAGAGAAATAAAATGGTGGAGAACTCAAGACAAAAAACAGGACAAGTGTGAATAGAACTTGCACTCTGAGAGTTCTGTGCAAATTTAATTATGCATGTAGATAGTGTATCTATTGGTTCTGAAGAGTGTGTTTGTGAGTATGAAAATATGTGACATAAATGACAATATCTTTTGATTGCATTCATTTAGAAGCTTAAATATTTTTACACCACCAAGGGACCATAAACCCTAGTATTTCACATAAATTTCAACTTGACAGTATTTTATTTATTTATCCGTTTATAGGCAATATAAATTGTGTGAATGTTTTCAACACATAAATACATAAAATACAGACACAGAGACATATAAATATAGAAAATTACATACATAAATAGATACTTACATTACTTGCCTTACTGAGTTACCCATTTGGACATTGTATTTCACTGTTTTATTGAACATGTAAAATGCCTCTTATTTGTAGTAATTAATCATTAGCACAATTGTCAATAGAATTTACACATCATTTTTACGTAAGCCTTTACGTTATAAAAACACTCTTTCAACAGATAATTTTTTGGGGTATTCCTGAAGGCATGTATTTCACTTTTATCTTTGATCTCTTGCGGTAGTTTATTGTATTGTTTAATTCCATTATGTAGCACACTATTTTGGGTTTTTGTTTTTTCTATTGAGAGGTGGGTGTAGACTGGATATGGTACCATGTTCATGTAGAGACCTGTTCATTGGGTACTAATCACTGTCTTTTTTAATGTGGATTACTGTTTGCAATATATACTCACATGGAACAGTCAGGATCCCCATAGATTTAAACAACTCAGTGCAATGAGTTCTCTTGGTACTATTTGTCATAATTTGTACAGCCCTTTCTTGTAGCTTAAAGATTGTTTTTCTGTTCTGATCATTTGTTCCCAAGAACAGTATCCCACAACTCATTACAGAATGAACATACACAAAATATGTTGTTCTGATGCATGAGCTACTACACACAGAATTTACTATTCTAAGAGCAAATCATGATGAAGCTATTCATTTCCAAAGGGCAGTAAAACGCTCAGTCCCATTTATGTTGTGCGTCAACATGCATCTCCAGAAATTTTGTTTATGTTACGTATTCTATGAGTTAATCTTCCGCTTTTAACAAGCTATTTTTGGGTTTTCTGCTTATGTGAAAACTAAAACTGTTGTTGCTTTTTTAAATATATAAAGTTAATTTGTTGTTGTCTACCCATCTGCATACATGTATGAATGTATCTTTAGCTTTGTTCTCTAGTATATTTGGTGATGCTTCACTGATCAGTATGTTGCTGTCATCAGCATGCAATACTGTTTCACTGTGTTTGACACTCTGAGAAAAATCATTGCTATATACCAAGAAGAGTGTTAGGTCAAGCATACTTCCTTGGGAGACTCCAATATTACTGAATTCTGGGTCAGAAAGGTGTTTTATGATATGAATGGAGTATGTTTGTCAGACCTCTACCCATTGCTCTCTGTTTTTTAGGTATGAGTGAACCCACTTATTTGCTACCCCTCTTATACCTAGAGCTTTCAGTTTATTTAACACAATTGTGTTGCCTACTGTATTAAAGGCTGTGCTGAAGTCAAAGAAGATACATGTTATATGATTTCCTTTGTATAGTGCTTCCTGAACAACATTTGTAAAATGAGCTTTAGCTGTTTGTGTGCTTTTACCAGGCCTGAACCCAAACTGTTCTGTACACAAAAGATTGTGCTTTTTAGGTATCCCAAGAGTTCAATTTTCATTATGGGTTCCCTTACTTTTGAAAATGATGACAGTAAAGAGGTGGGCCTATAATTTTTATGTAGGGGCATGATCTTTGCATACTTTAGAGCCTTTGGGAAGCAACCTGCGGTGAATGATTCATTTATGATGTAGAGTGAAGGGTCTTTTATACTGTCTATGCAGTCCTTCAGAAACCACACAGGCATTTCATCTGTACCTATTGAGGTTTTAGTTTTTAGGTTCTGAAGAACAAAGCTTCTTTCTTCTGAAGTGGTGGCTTGAAGCAGAATTGTGTTTGGGACATAGTTCAGTGTTTGTATAGGCTGTATTTTGTCAAATTTGTTGTGTAGCTTGGTAACTGGGTTCCTGAAATTCTGATTGTGAAGTGTGCAGTTTTTTCGAGATCATGTATTTTGCCGTAATTGTATGTTTACCTGTTTTGTCTCTTTTATATTTGTCTTCTGTTTGGTGACATACCAGGCAGCTTTTATATTGTTTTTTGCCTTTTATATAATTTTAACATTTTAGACGTTTTTGTTGTAACTAAAACTTTTCGATATATGATATGCAGCATCATTTCGGTTGTTTTGTATGCTGCTGAAGTGTTTCAGTGTTGCAGAGGATTTCCTTATCCGTTTGGTCACCCATTTACCTTTTTTGTGTTTTAGTGGCTCACAGTACTTACAGGAACACTTCTTCAAACCTAAATTTCGATAGAAACATTGAAAACTTCCTATCTGTACTATTTCCATGTATACTTCTTCTCATGTTTCATTGTTCATTTGCATGGTAAATTCAACCTTTGTGCTTGCTATGTTTAATTTTAAGAAGTGAGTGGAATGATCTGAAAGGCCCAGATTACCTACAACAACACAATTTTCTTTCTCCAAGTCAGTTAGTATATGGACAATGATTGATACTGAATGCTCAGTTACCCTTGCGGCTGTGTTAATCAATGGTGATATTCTATAGCTGTACATGATGTCCTAAAATGTGTTGCAGAACCCATCTGGCTTTAATGTGTTGATGTTTAAATCTCCATAAATCAGAATTTTGCCATTAGGGTGATTAACTATGTCTTATACTTGGATTAGTTTTGCTGTTAATGTATCTATGTCACCACTGGGAGAATGGTAAATATGTAGTGCAGTAAGTCTTTGTAACAAACATGGCTTTCTCATCTCTGTAGCTGATACTTCTATATGTTTTTCTTCACGTAATGAAATAATGTCATTGCTAACTTTACACAGAATCCCTTCCTTTACATTCATATGTGATCCACCACCTCTTATAGAGGTTCTACTATAATGGCATGCTAGATTACAAGATCTGTTCAAAAAATTCCAGAACTTTGACCCACAAAATTTTTCTATGCTTACCTTTTCTTATTGTGCATGGTCTCCTTTGAAATAATCTCCTCCACAATTGATGTACCACTCTCAATGCTGTTTCTACTTCTGGAAGCAGTCTTGGTATGCCTCTTGCTGGATTGCATGACGCACAATTTGTAGATTTTCTTTTATCTCATGTATCATTGCAAATCTTCATCCTTTCTACATCTACATCTACATCCATACTTCGCAAGCCACCTGACGGTGTGTGGCGGAGGGTTTTCAACTTTGGAAATAAAAAAAGTCCGCAAGGGCCAGATCTGTAGAGTAAAGATGATGAGACAGACAATGACATCATTTTTTGTGCAATAGTCATGCACCAACAGTGACAATGAGTTGTCTCTCCACATTTCAGGCCATTTCCTTCCCACATTTTCTCGCAGGCATTGCAGCACATCCCGATATTACCATTGATAACAATTTGTCCCTGTGGCATGAATTTTTGTTGAACTAATCCTTCAAAATCAAAGAAAACTATCAACATGGCTTTACATTTTTCCTGGCCTGAAGAGCTCTTTTTGGTCTTGGAGAACCTTTCCAAACCCATTGTGAAGGTCGAATCTTGGTCTCAACATCATAATGGTAGACCCTTGTCTTGTCACCAGTTATGATTGTCTCAAGGCACATCTCATTCTCATTTGCACAATGCAAAAGCTCTTTACAGATTGCAATGTGAAGTTCCTTCTGGTCTTGACTCATGAGCCATGGGACAAACTTGGCAGCAACATGCTGCATTCCAAGATGCAGTTTTAGGATTTCATGAAATGGTCCAACTAAAATGTTACCTTCTTCTGCAATCTCTCAAATGGTCAGTCTTCATTTGACACATACAATTTTGTTGACATTCCTGAAATGAGCATCATCGGTAGATGTCGAAGAGTGTCTTGAACAAGGGTCACCTTTAAGTTCCATCTGGCCATTTTTAAATCATGTGAGTCATTTGTAACACTGAGCATGGATTAAGCACTCACTATAGGCTTTCTACATCATTTAGTGTGTCTCTGTAATTGAATTTCTTGCAAAATTTAACGGAGACATGCTGCTCCTTTAACTCTGCCATCTCAAAATTTGCAAACTGTATCACACACCCCCCCATGAACCATGGTGGGGAGGCTTGCGTGCCTCAGCGATACAGATGGCCATACCGTAGGTGCAACCACAACGGAGGGGCATCTGTTGAGAGGCCAGACAAACATGTGGTTCCTGAAGAGGGGCAGCAGCCTTTTCAGTAGTTGCAGGGGCAACAGTCTGGATGATTGACTGATCTGGCCTTGTAACATTAACCAAAACGGCATTGCTGTGCTGGTACTGCGAACGGCTGAAAGCAAGGGGAAACTACAGCCGTAATTTTTCCCGAGGACATGCAGCTCTACTGTATGATTAAATGATGATGGCGTCCTCTTGGGTAAAATATTCCGGAGGTAAAATAGTCCCCCATTCGGATCTCCGGGCGGGGACTACTCAGGAGGACGTCGTTATCAGGAGAAAGAAAACTGGCGTTCTACGGATCGGAGCGTGGAATGTCAGATCCCTTAATCGGGCAGGTAGGTTAGAAAATTTAAAAAGGGAAATGGATAGGTTAAAGTTAGATATAGTGGGAATTAGTGAAGTTCGGTGGCAGGAGGAACAAGACTTTTGGTCAGGTGATTACAGGGTTATAAATACAAAATCAAATAGGGGTAATGCAGGAGTAGGTTTAATAATGAATAAAAAAAATAGGAGTGCGGGTTAGCTACTACAAACAGCATAGTGAACGCATTATTGTGGCCAAGATAGACACAAAGCCCATGCCTACTACAGTAGTACAAGTTTATATGCCAACTACCTCTGCAGATGATGAAGAAATAGATGAAATGTATGACGAGATAAAAGAAATTATTCAGGTAGTGAAAGGAGACGAAAATTTAATAGTCATGGGTGACTGGAATTCGTCAGTAGGAAAAGGGAGAGAAGGAAACATAGTAGGTGAATATGGATTGGGGGGAAGGAATGAAAGAGGAAGCCGCCTTGTAGAATTTTGCACAGAGCATAACTTAATCATAGCCAACACTTGGTTCAAGAATCATAAAAGAAGGTTGTATACCTGGAAGAATCCTGGAGATACTAGTAGGTATCAGATAGATTATATAATGGTCAGACAGAGATTTAGGAACCAGGTTTTAAATTGTAAGACATTTCCTGGGGCAGATGTGGATTCTGACCACAATCTATTAGTTATGAACTGCAGATTGAAACTGAAGAAACTGCAGAAAGGTGGGAATTTAAGGAGATGGGACCTGGATAAACTGAAAGAACCAGAGGTTGTAGAGAGTTTCAGGGAGAGCATAAGGGAACAATTGACAGGAATGGGGGAAAGAAATACAGTAGAAGAAGAATGGGTAGCTCTGAGAGATGAAGTAGTGAAGGCAGCAGAGGATCAAGTAGGTAAAAAGACGAGGGCTAATAGAAATCCTTGGGTAACAGAAGAAATATTGAATTTAATTGATGAAAGGAGAAAATACAAAAGTGCAGTAAATGAAGCAGACAAAAAGGAATACAGACGTCTCAAAAATGAGATTGACAGGAAGTGCAAAATGGCTAAGCAGGGATGGCTAGAGGACAAATGTAAGGATGTAGAGGCTTGTCTTACTAGGGGTAAGATAGATACTGCCTACAGGAAAATTAAAGAGACATTTGGAGAGAAGAGAACCACTTGTATGAATATCAAGAGCTCAGATGGAAACCCAGTTCTAAGCAAAGAAGGGAAGGCAGAAAGGTGGAAGGAGTATATAGAGGGTTTATACAAGGGCGATGTACTTGAGGACAATATTATGGAAATGGAAGAGGATGTAGATGAAGACGAAATGGGAGATAAGATACTGCGTGAAGAGTTTGACAGAGCACTGAAAGACCTGAGTCGAAACAAGGCCCCGGGAGTAGACAACATTCCATTAGAACTACTGATGGCCTCGGGAGAGCCAGTCATGACAAAACTCTACCATCTGGTGAGCACGATGTATGAGACAGGCGAAATACCCTCAGACTTCAAGAAGAATATAATAATTCCAATCCCAAAGAAAGCAGGTGTTGACAGATGTGAAAATTACTGAACTATCAGTTTAATAAGTCACAGTTGCAAAATACTAACGCGAATTCTTTACAGACGAATGGAAAAACTGGTAGAAGCCGACCTCGGGGAAGATCAGTTTGGATTCCGTAGAAATGTTGGAACACGTGAGGCAATACTGACCTTACGACTTATCTTAGAAGAAAGACTAAGAAAAGGCAAACCTACGTTTCTAGCATTTGTAGACTTAGAGAAAGCTTTTGACAATGTTAACTGGAATACTCTCTTTCAAATTCTGAAGGTGGCAGGGGTAAAATACAGGGAGCGAAAGGCTATTTACAGTTTGTACAGAAACCAGATGGCAGTTATAAGAGTCGAGGGGCATGAAAGGGAAGCAGTGGTTGGGAAAGGAGTAAGACAGGGTTGTAGCCTCTCCCCGATGTTATTCAATCTGTATATTGAGCAAGCAGTAAAGGAAACAAAAGAAAAATTCGGAGTAGGTATTAAAATTCATGGAGAAGAAGTAAAAACTTTGAGGTTCGCTGATGACATTGTAATTCTGTCAGAGACAGCAAAGGACTTGGAAGAGCAGTTGAATGGAATGGACAGTGTCTTGAAGGGAGGATATAAGATGGACATCAACAAAAGCAAAACGAGGATAATGGAATGTAGTCGAATTAAGTCGGGTGATGCTGAGGGAATTAGATTAGGAAATGAGACACTTAAAGTTGTAAAGGAGTTTTGCTATTTGGGGAGTAGAATAACGGATGATGGTCGAAGTAGAGAGGATATAAAATGTAGACTGGCAATGGCAAGGAAAGCGTTTCTCAAGAAGAGGAATTTGTTAACATCGAGTATAGATTTAAGTGTCAGGAAGTCGTTTCTGAAAGTATTTGTATGGAGTGTAGCCATGTATGGAAGTGAAACATGGACGATAACTAGTTTGGACAAGAAGAGAATAGAAGCTTTCGAAATGTGGTGCTACAGAAGAATGCTGAAGATAAGGTGGGTAGATCACGTAACTAATGAGGAGGTATTGAATAGGATTGGGGAGAAGAGAAGTTTGTGGCACAACTTGACTAGAAGAAGGGATCGGTTGGTAGGACATGTTTTGAGGCATCAAGGGATCACAAATTTAGCATTGGAGGGCAGTGTGGAGGGTAAAAATCGTAGAGGGAGACAAAGAGATGAATACACTAAGCAGATTCAGAAGGATGTAGGTTGCAGTAGATACTGGGAGATGAAGAAGCTTGCACAGGATAGAGTAGCATGGAGAGCTGCATCAAACCAGTCTCAGGACTGAAGACCACAACAACAACAACATCACACATCATTGTACTCAACATAGTACTGAACAATAACTAACAGACATACAACAATGAAACTTCTGGTAATTACACATTAAACACAGGTGTGTCCAGGAATGTCAGCCGCATTTCGCTCCAACGCATTGGCGCAAAATTACAAATGTTCCAGAATTTTTTGAACAGACTTATTATATGTGCTTAGAGCTACTTTTGTAATTTATGATCCCCTGCACCAATCTTCTGTTATGCAAACAAGTGAACTATCAATAGTCTGCAGTTCCACTTGTAGCTGTTGCACTTTATTTCTTATGGACTGGATATTCTGTTGGAGAACTGAGAAACACTGAGTACTTCTTGCCTTGGAGGCTTCTTGTTTCCTTTGTTTTTATCTAAGAAATCATTTGGGTGATGAAGAGCTATAGTTTTCTTGTATTCACCTCACTATCCAATGTTCTTCCTGCTGAATCCTCATAATTTTTTGCATGATTTGCTGCCGCTGATGGTTCTTTCACTTCTACTTTTTTTAGGTGTTTTTGTTGTTCCTGTTTGGTCTTCTGATGGTGTTGTGTCTATCAATTTGGTTTTGAAGTTATATTGGTGTTCTATTATTTCCTTAGTTGTCATGTTTGGCCAATATTCTTTACCCAAGCCTTCCAGGTGTATTCAGTGTTGTGTGTGGAATCTACATCCTATATTACTCATGTCAACACATTTAACATTTTTAAAATGTCTGAAGATTTTAGCAAATTGATTATTGGCCCTTTGTATCTCTGTATTAACAGACAACTGTCTCACAAGATCATGGCAGTGTGGAATATTCACAATTATGACATTTGTAATTGTGAGAGTTTCCAGACACTGTTTAAGATCATGTGTAGCACTTGCCATTTTGGTTTTGTATATGTTGTTAGAACGTCTCAGAAGTAAGACAAAGTCTCTATGGTGTAGATTTTTTACCTCTGTAGATGCAATCATCTTTTTACTTTCACAAATTGGAGCTCCTAGTTTCCCTATATCTCACACATTTATATTAGTTTTTTCTATTACTTTATTTGCAAGACCACAACCATGGTTGTATGAAAGCATAAATAGTTTACTATTGGAGTTTACAGTCTGGAAGTAATTTCATGTTGTTTCACTGAACACTACATCACAACTTTGGGTTGGCAGATTTGCATTGTCCATATTTATGCTTGGTTTCTACTCATTCCTCAGGAAAACAGGTCTTAACAGACAGACAGATGGAGAAGAAAGTTGTCCTAAAGGGTTCTGTTTTTACTGATTGAAGTACAGAACCCTAAAAATGCATCCATTGTAAAAGAAACAATGAATGAAAGGTGAGGTGATACATTAAAAAAATACATTGTTATATGTGAGATAGGCAATTTCAAATGTAGGGGTCTATCAGCCAGTGGGCCAAGGAGCATTTTGTGTATGGGAGGAGGGGGAAGGGACAATCGAAATGGGTATCATATCTTATGAAGACTTACTCCGTATAACTAGAATTGTTAAACAACATTGTGGTTCAGATTATATGTATTCCTGATAACTGCTGGATGAACAGTTAAAACTATTAATACTAAATGAGGTCCAAAGAACCAACTGAATCTCTGACAGGTTCTATATAGTTTTTGGAAGTGAATTATCACTCCATGAATAGAGTACTCTGTGGAGTTTAGAAGAGAGCACACACCACATGCAAGTACAGAAAAGACAATGATAGTGACCCACAGAACTAGTGCCCTAGTAACTAAGTATATTTGCAGCACTCCATTTCCCTGTCAACACACTACTCATTTTTACAACCCCCTCCCCTCCTTAATATGTTGAGTAAATTGAGTACAATAGTTGTAAAGCATCAGAACTTAATTTAGTAACAATTTTTTATATTTAAATATAAAAAAGAACTGCAGAGCAATAAATAATTAACAAAATATTAGAGTTATATTAAGTCAAGAAACAATAATAAAATGTTTACTGGCCCTTGGCCACTATGTGGAGCTACAGTAATAAATTTCTCATCAATTTTACTTCAGCATTTGTGATCCACCAATAACAATTTGGGCACAAAATTTCAGATATAAATTTCATTAGGAGTGCACTAAATACAGCCTACCTCCAAAGTTCGCTTGGAGAGATTATTTTTTCTATATCGTGCCATGTTATGCATGTTTAAGAGTGAAGTCTGGGTCTAAGCCAGGGGATTTGGGTATGAGAGACCAACTCACTAACCACTTCTCCACCAGCACCAGCTGGAGGGTGTGGGTACATTATGTTGCCATAGGTTGAGGCCAGGATAATAACAGGGGCAGAGAATGTGTTGTAAGGATAACTCGCATCTGTGCAGTTCAGAAAAGCTGCTGATGGAGGAAAGGATCCAGATGGCTCAGGTAGTGAAGCAACCATTGAAATCAAATGTGTTATGTCCAGCTACATGCTGTGCCACAGGGTACTGTGTTTTGCTCTTGGCCACAGTTTGCCGGTGGCCATTCATCCTTGTGGACAGCTGGTTGGTAGTCACACTAATATAAAAAGCTGTACAGTGATTGCAGCAGAGCTGGTAAATGACATGGCTGCTTTCACATGTAGCCCAGCCTTTGATGGTGTAGAATAAACCTGTGACAGGACTGGAATAGGAAGTGCTGAGTGGGTAGATTGGGCAGGTTTTCCATCTGGGTCTTCCACAGGGATATCATCCTTGTGACATGGGGTTGAGATTGGGAGTGGCATAGGAATGGACTAGGGTATTGTGGAGGTTGAGTGGGAAACACAACACCACTTTAGGAGGGGTTGGAAGTATCTT
The DNA here is from genome assembly GCF_023864275.1 of Schistocerca cancellata. Classification (NCBI taxonomy): domain Eukaryota; kingdom Metazoa; phylum Arthropoda; class Insecta; order Orthoptera; family Acrididae; genus Schistocerca; species Schistocerca cancellata. The sequence continues at coordinate 1,051,589,591 of NC_064627.1, read as the reverse complement.
GGGTAGGGTGTCTCTCATTTCAGGGCGCAATTACCTGTCATTGTGCCCTGAAATGAGGGGACATCCTACCCAAGAGATCAGGGCAGCCTGTTCTAGAACATGGTCATTTTCAGTCAAATCACAGCAAACTGAAAAGAGGCAAGTTGTTCCCCACACAAAATATTTTACCTTATTTCAGAAGGAATTCTCTCAAGAAGCTAGGTTAGATCTGAAGGACTGCAACTATTTGTATGGGAGAGCTTGCAGGAAGAGAAATTACACAGAGTAAACACTATCACTACCAGCCAGTGTGAGATAATTACCTCCAAAATGGTAGAGATATTAAGCACTAACAATCACCTTTTGTTTCAGCTGAGTAAGGGGAGAATTTAAGTGAAACTCTCTTTCCTAGTTAATAATGCTACATGGTAATGTAATCCAGATAATTTCTCTTAGAAACCAGTCCCAATAGTTGGAAGCAGAAACCAAAACCATAATTCTGAAATAGCATATTTGCCTGTTCATAGTAGATGTATATAACATTTATATTCAGTAGAACAGTTTTAAACAGTCACAATGGTCTGATTGAACTAGCAGGCGCCCAATGGACACCTCCCTCGTGCAAACCTAAATCATCCAAGGATAGCATTGTTTACACTGATTTTCGTGGTAGTTGACTCTATCTGGCAAGTTTACCTTCCCGAATGCTCTCTTACATTCTTCATGATGTCTGAGGTTTACCTGTTATAGATTTGATTTATGAATTAAAAGCTTGTTGTACTGCATTTCCTGCCCTGAGAATGTGTAGGAAGCTGCTGGCTGAAATAAATATTGTTTTCAGTTATTTTGCCCATCCACTTTCTTGTGAACAGTTTCTGGGCCAAAAAAATCATAAGATCCATGTTAAAGACTAGTACAATGAAAAATACTCCCTGCCTTGCACTTTACAGTGGTTGTCAGAATTTAGATGGAAGATAAAACTGAATAGGACTCAGAAGGACCTTGAACTCATCTGCTCAGGATATTCATTGGCATCATAACTAGTTTAGATTTTTCCATTGGTGTTTACTAACAGTGAAAATAACTTAAATTTCATAAATGAAATCAAACAATGGAAAATCCAGGATGGAATAATACCAATATTATGAAAAGTATTATGATCGCCGGCCGCGGTGGTCTAGCGGTTCTAGGCGCTCAGTCCGGAACCGCGCGACTGCTACGGTCGCAGGTTCGAATCCTGCCTCGGGCATGGATGTGTGTGATGTCCTTAGGTTAGTTAGGTTTAAGTAGTTCTAAGTTCTAGGGGACTGATGACCAGAGATGTTAAGTCCCATAGTGCTCAGAGCCATTTGAACCATTTATAGATTATGCTCACTATATAGCAGAGATTCTGAGACACAGATAGGCACAACAAAAAGACTGTCAAACAAATAAGCTTTCCACCAAAAAGACCTTCATTGGAATTAGACAACAAACACACACACACACACACACACACACACACACACACAACCAAATGCAACTTGCACACACATGGCAACTGTCTCCGGCAAGAATTTTTGTGAAGAGTTGTGTGTGTGTGTGTGTGTGTGTGTGTGTGTGTGTGTGTGTGTGTGTGTGTGTGAATTCTGTTGAAGGCCTTTTTGGCCGAAAGCTTACTTGTTTGGCAGTCTTTTTGTGGGGCCTATCTGCAACTCAGAATCTCTGCTGTATGGTGAGCAGTAATCTATCCTTTTCACAATATTGTCTCAAGTTTAATAAGTGGTTAGATTCTAGCAGTGGTGATGGAAAAGTATGTGATTGAATTTATAGCCAATCTTAACACCAAATGTTATAGGAACCCAACTCCAGAGAAGACTGACCTCATAAATGTAGAGTGGAAAACACTTAACCTCTCAAAGCCAGCATGCCTTGACATTGGCTCGGAGCTGCAGATGAGACAAGGCCTGTACTACCAGGAGCGCATGCGGCTGTGGGATAGGCTCTTCCCTCTGCCCATCAGCACATCTGGGGCCAACAGAAGGAGATCCAGGCCTGTCAGGAATCACCATAGCCGCCATGCTCACCATCATTAGTCATGTGGTCCATTACTGTAAGTGCCATACTGAAGAGCAACACTACAAGTGTATATGTTTGTATGATATAATGTGTAGTAACATATCATTGACCACAATGACAATTCTGTCACTAAAGAAAACCAAAATTATGTATCAAACAAATTTTATCAGTTTACCTTATTTGTGTACAATGTTTTCAATAAAAGAATGATAACACTTGAGCCAATAATAACTTGTTTATGAACATAAAGCAAACCCATATTGCTTTGCAAATTTTGGTACAAGCTATGTGCAATAAATACAAAAATATATCAAAATGTTAATATAATCAGCACATTGGCTGTTTCCACTACTTAACAATAAAATTAGCTATAATATCAGCAGGAATGTACAGGTATTAATGCACAGGTATTAATGGCTGCTGATTGTTGAATCACACATCAGAGTGTGATGGATAGAGAATGTAAAAGTATGTAGTTGTAACTTTTGTTCCACCATTTAAAGCTGGTTGGTCTTTTCGTTTATACTTTTACTACTTTCAATGTTTTAAAAGAATGGAACAATGAAAGTCATTGTTCTGCACAATACGTAATAAACATCAGGTGCGAACATTTGAAATAGTGAGGTTAACTGTTGATTTGTTGAGCAAACTGATACAACAGAAACCTTCAGAAAATGTAATTTTGCCCAATTTAAGTAACCTTATCAAAAATAATTAAAAAATTACATTGTGGTCTTCAGTCTTCAGTCCACTTCTGTACATGGCTACACCCCCTTACAAATATTTTCAGAAAAGACTTCCTGACCCTTAAATATATACTTGATGGTAACAAATTTCTCTTCTGAAATGCTTTCCTTGCTGTCGGCAGTCTAGATTTTATATCCAGTCTACTTTGACCATAATCAATTATTTTGCTGCTCAAATAGCAAAACTCAGCCATTAGTTTAAGTGTCTCATTTCCTAATCTAATTCCCTCAACATCACCTGGTTTAATTCGACTACGTTCTCTTATCCTTGTTTTCCTTTTGTTGATGTTCATCTTATATCTCCCATTCAAGATCCTATCCATTCTATTCAACTGCTCTCCCAAGTCATTTGCTGCCCCTAAGAGAACTAAAAAGTCATCGGCAAACCTCAAAGTTTTTATTTCTTCTCCCAGGATTTTAATTCCTACTCCAAATTTTTCTTTTGTTTCCTTTACTGCTTGCTCAATTTACAGATTGAATATCAGGGATAAGCTACAACCCTGTCTCACTTCCTTTTCAACCATTGCCTCCCTTTCATGCCCCTTGACTCTTATAACTGCCAACTGGTTTCTGTAGAAGTTGTAAACACCCTTTGACTCCCTGTATTTTGCTCCTGCTATCCTCAGAATTCAAAAGAGAGTGTTTCAGTCAATACTGCCAAAAGCCTTTTCCAAGTCTTCGAATGCTGTAAATGTAGGTTTGCCTTTCCTTAACCTGTCTTCTAAGATAAGTTGTAAGGTCAGTATTTCCTCACGTGTTCCTACATTTCTCCAGAATCCAAACTGATCTTTCCTGAGGTTCGCTTCTACCAGGTTTTCCATTCTTCTGTATATAATTCATGTTAGTATTTTGCAACTATGACTTATTAAACTAATAGTTCAGAAATATTCACACCTGTCAGCACTTGCTTTCTTTGGAATTGTAATTATTATATTCTTTTTGATGTGTGAGGTATTTAGGCTGTTCCATATGTTGTTCTCACTAGATGGAAGAGTTTTGTCATGGCTGGCTCTCCCAAGGCTATCAGCAGTTCCAACAGAATGTCATCTACTCCCAGGACCTTATTATGGCTTAGGTATCTCAGTGCTCTGTCAAATTCTTGTTACAGTATCTTACCTCCTCTCTCATCTTCATCTACATCATCTTCCATTTCTATAATTTTACCCTCAAGTAAATCTCCCTTGTATGGACACTCTATGTACTCCTTCCACCTTTCAGCTTTCCCTTCTTTACTAAGGACTGGTTTTTCATCTGGGCTCTTGATATTCATACAGCTGCTTCTTTTTTCTCCAAAGTCTCTTTAATTTTCCTGTAGACTACATCTCTCTTTCCCCTAGTGATATAAGCTTGTAAATCCTTACATTTGTTCTCTAGCCATTCCCCCTTTGCCATTTTGCACTTGCTGTCAGTTTCATTTTTTAGACATTTCTATTCCCTTTCACCTGCTTCATTGTCTGCCTGCTTAGCTGAGTGGTACCATGTTAGCCTACAATGCAGTGAACCTGGGTTGGAGATTTTTTCTGCTGTGGACTGGATGTTGTGTTGTTCTCATCATCATTTCATCTTCACTGGCACGCAAGTAGCCCAATGTGGCATAACCTGAAATAAGACTTGCAACCCGGCAGCCTAACTTCCCCAGATGGGGCCTCATGGCCATCAATGCCTCATGATCATTTCATTTCATTGCCTGCTTGATTTATTGTATTTTTATATTTTCTCCTTTCATCAGTTAAATTTAGTGTCTCTTGTGTTATCCAATGATTTATACTAGGCCTGGTCCCTTTACCTATTTGAACTTCTGCTGCATTCACTATTTCATCTCTCAAAGCTATCTGTTCTTTTTCTATTGCATTCTTTTCTCATGTTTATGTCAATTGTTCCCTAATGCTCCCTTTGAAACTCTTAACATCATCTGGTTCCTTCAATTTATCCAGGTCTCATCTGTTTAATTTCCTACCTTTTTGTAATTTCTTCAGTTCATAACCAATAAATTGTGGCCAGAGTTCACATCTGCCCCTGGATATGTCTTACTATTTAAAAGCTGGTTCCAGAATCTCATCCTTTTGATTATATAATCAATCTGAAACCTTTTGGTGTCTCCAGGTCTCTTCCATATATAAAACAGTCTTTCAAGATTCTTAAACCAAGTTGTAGCGATGATTGACTTATGCTTGGTGCAAAATTCTACTAGGTAGTTTCATCTTTCACTCTTTTCCCCTAGCTCATATTCACCTATTATTTTTCCTTCTCTTCCTTGTCCTACTATCGAATTCCAATCCCCATTAACTATTACATTTTCTTCTCCTTTAGCCATCTGAATAATTTATTTTATATCATCATAGCTTTCTTCAATCTCTTTATCATCTGTGGAGCTAGTTGTGTGACAGTTCACCTTCTTTATTTTGTTGTTTGTTGTCCTCGGTGTCGACATACTGCATTGTGATACTGCCTGAAAAATGGGATGTGGAAGTACTACACTGACTACTTTAAATAATGTAGCCAACAGGTTCACAGTTGCATTTCACAGTAGTTTACTTTCACTGTTCATAATCCCCCAATAATACACAGTTATATGGCCAGTGCACTACTGTTTAACTTTCGATAAGTCTCATTAACTGGTTTCAGGTGAACATGCACATACTACTACAATAGTTTACTGTTGAACATCTATGAGCAGTTAAAGCCTAACCACAGAGTTCACATTTCTTAAAGAATAATAAGGAACGTATGGAGCAGACACTGTAATTGTTTTAACACAGAGCCTAATTGTGTAACACTTATTTCACAGTTAAGTTGAAGCATTATTGTTGTTCTAACCATCACCGGTTTCTTGTCTGAAATCTGGCCATGGATTAGCTGTCTCGGGACCAAAAATTGGGCCCTTGTATATCCTCAGAATAATAGGTACTGAAACTTCACATTGTTTGGTGTTTACTTTACTGAAATTACCATTAAAGCTTAACTCATTAAATTAACTGAATACATCAAAAAATTCCGTCTTCTTAACAGTTTCTTCTGCTATGAGAGTTAATCCAAATTATTTGTTTAAATCATGAAATTAACATATATAGTTATGCAAATAATACTTTTGACGGAACTGTTAATTACTTTGGAATTAATTAAGGGCTGGCTTTTCTAACATGTTTTCGAATAAAGCCAAATAGATATATATACATAAACAATATATACATAAACAATAGAAGTTAAGTTATGAAACAATTACTGATGTCACCCTGTAACAAAAGATACTAACTAGGGATAGTCAAAATAAATTAGAAAATCAATTACATACATAAAACTAAGCACAAAATTAGATTATTATTATTATTATTATTATTATTATTATTATTATTATTTATTGAGCATCCATTTTATCATATACAATGATATAGGAGTTGTTATATTCTTTAAAAATGAGGGCCAACCTTTCTCTTTTATGAAAATGCAGGTTATATTAACGTATGTTAATGGTAATTAGTTAAAAGTGAATAAAACGAATTTAAGGAGGCAGATGGCAAAACAAGAGGGGAAGAAAAATACCCCAGCTTGCTTTCTCACATCACCCCCTAACTGGGCGAGTCAATGACCACAAGTGACCCCATACAGTGGGTTAAAAATCTACACACAAAAAATATTACATAAGAAACATTATAAAAACTACAGTGCATACATTTTTTTTCAAAATTATATGAATTGGCCAAATGAAAATCCCCATACAAAATATTTACATACAATGTATTGTACATTTGCACAAAATATCCACAATTGGGCATCTTCATCATAAGTGATGTCCTTTTTGGGTAACAAAGATTACATTTTAAAATACATATCACAGTATAAAAGTCCTCTCTTGCTTAACAAAAAATTAATCCTCATGGGTAGCAAAAAAGTTAAATGAAACTGCACATTGCAGTTCATTTTTAGACAAAAAATTTCACTTGCTCAATGTTTAGTAGTTTTCACAAACACTTTCATTTTTTCTCTGAGCTTTTACACATTTTCTCATCACGTTGTCCACACCTTCAACAGTTCCAAGTGGCAGTTAGCAAGAAAATGCACTGCTGTCAGTTCCCTTGGAGGTGGTTCTCCTCTGCCAAAGTACATGGAAAAAATCAGATAAAATACCCTACTTTAGTACACTTACCTTTACTTGTACGCCTAAAAAAAAGTTTCACACTAAAAATGATAGTCATTATTTAGCACTAAAATTGACTATAGTACAAAAGGTGGTGACTATAAAAATTTAAAATCAAGTACACATTACACTACAAAACCCTGCTCTACGTCATAACTGTCTGAAGCTTGTCAAACTTGAAAGACTTTTGTTTCTTTCTCATTTGCAAAATAGCAAAAACTCAAGATGTGCAGTAGCATAGGTTTACTAATCATTATGTTATGAAAAAAGAAAGAGCACGGCAAATCACTAAGGTTTACATGGCCCTTTTGGAACCCATTTACCCCACAAATATTTAACTATACTTCACTGCTATTCACAAGCTGATGACAGTAATGTGTGCACATGTTCGTCTCATAGTTCAGGCTTCTCTCACTAGAGCTGCACATGAAAACAAAATACCCCCTCTACCATTAATTTCAAACAATATCATCATCAAATTTCAACATTCCAGCTGCGGTACCAGGGGGGAGAAATTATTGTGCATTACTTTCTGATCCTCTGTTGTAGAAAAAATCAGTAGGGTATAAAAGGGTGTATATCAAATGTGTAAAAGCAACATTTACAAAGAAGAAATGGAAGAAATTCCTTGATTGTATTCTAAGGAAACAAACCAAATGATGCAGCAAGCCTACGCTGATAAGTGCTTAAGCTGTACTCAATGTTACAAATCGTTCACATTGTTTAAAAATGGGCAGATGGAAGTTAATGATGTACCTCATTCAAGACACCCTTTGACGTCTGCTCATGATGGCCATGTCAGGAATGTCAACAAAATTGTGTGTACCAATCAAAGATTGACTCTCTGAGAGATTGTAGAAAAATGTAACATTTCAGTTGGATTATGCCAGGAAATCCTGACACAGCATCTTGGAATGTATTGTGTTGTAGGCAAGCTCATCCAAAACTTATGAGTCAAGACCAGAAAGACCTTCTCTTCACAATCTGTGAAGAGCTTTTGGATTGTGCAAATGAGAACAAGGTGTTCCTTAAGAGAATCACAACTTGTGATGAGACTTGGGTCTTTGGTTATGATATTGAGACCAAGGTTTAATCTTCACAAAGGGTTGGGAAAGGTTCTCCAAGACCAAACAAGCTCATCAGGTCAGGTCAAATGTCAAAGCCATGCTGATAGTTTTCTTTGGCTTTGCAGGATTAGTTCATCACAAATTCATTCCACACAGACAAACTGTTAATTGATGGTACTATTGGGATTTGTTGCTATGCCTGGGAGAAAATGTGAGAAGGAAAGTGGTGAGAAAATTCATGGCTCTTGCATCACAATACCACATCCGCACATTAACCCCTATTGGTTTGTGAGTATTGCACTAAAAACAAAATCACTGTGCTGCCTCATCCTCCATACTCTCCAGACCTGACCCCTGTGGACATTTTTTTATTTCCAAATTCGAAAACCCATTGAAAGGACGAATACTTGCAATGACAGATGAGATAAAAGAAAATTTGCAGATGTCACTTTGTGTGATCCAGCAATGTGCAGGAGAGTATTTCGACGGTGACCATGCACAAGTAAAAAGTATGTGTTGAAAACTTTTGTGGACAAAGTTCCAGAATTTGTTGAACAGACCTTGTAAATATACTTATATGAATATGGTGTGTGCTCTTTTGGACATGTCCAATAGAACAGACACCATTGATGACCTGCAGCCGTCTAAAACGAAATTAGAATTATATATTAATACCTTCAGCTGCTGTTGGGCATTGGTATGTTGACATGTCCAAAAGAACAGACACCATATCCATATAAGTATATATTTCTGGCAACACCGGCCATGACCTCCCTCTTCTGTGCAGATGCACATATATTACCTGAACTCTTACGGGAGTTGGTAAGGATGTTTTCCACGAGTAATGAGTATGTTGGGTAGGGACACTATGAATGTAGTGTGTGGACATATAAGGTGATAATGTGGGTCTTGCGGGAGGCATGCATGAGATAGTCCCTGCAGTCACACTACCCTCTGTGCCCTCGGTGGCTCAGATTGATAGAGCATCTACCATGTAAGCAAAAGATCCCGGGTTCGAGTCCCGGTCGGGGCACACATTTTCACCTGTCCTTGTTGATATATATCAACGCCTGTCAGCAGCTGTAGGTATTAATATATAATTCTAATTTCGACCTTGTAAATAGTTGACTGAGGAAATCTCCCTGCATTTAAATCATATCTACACAAGCTTTACTGCATGAATGTTATTGTCAGTTTATTTGACATTATATCTGCATATTTCTTGTAAGGGCACAATTCTGTTTGTAAATTGCTGGTGTAGCCTACCATTATTGATCCTAAGGACTTTGTCACAGTTATTTACCTTTAATCAGTTTTATTTATGTTTAATTCACAAACTTACCACACTTAGAATTTAGAATGTAGGTTCACTTGCACAACCTATTTCACTTCAACTAGCATAGCTGCATGGCATAAGTTTAATGGTGTGTGACCTATCCCTGTGACAGATAATAGGCAAGAATTAGCCAAGGTCATACATTTGCCTAACTCCTGCAAGCAGGTAGGCAGCCCTCTTGTTGTCTCAGGTACTCAGGTCGAGTGAAACAAGCATTCCCCTATTTTGTGTTGAAATGAGGTAGCTCTCGGGAAAAAGCAGGTAAGTCGAGAAGGAAAAGGAGGGACACTACAGCTAGACGACCCAGTTGCCAAGCATTCCTCACAACATGGTGTGCTTGGCTTCTGTGGCTGCTTCACAGGCTGCACAGTTTGGGTACTTCCAATCGACATTGTCTTTTCTGAATTGTGCAGGTGGGGACTCTCCCTGCAATATATTTATTCTACATGCCTGTAACCTCTGTGCCTGTAACCTTAATTGGTCCTTGTCTTAAGACTGCCTCCATCTCATTCCCTGCTCCTAGTCAGCCTCGCATGATCCTTCTATCACTTCAGCTCACGTGCATAGTTCTTTCCCTTATTCTACTACTCTTCTCTCCCTTTCCCTTCCACTACAGCTCTCTTGATGGTACATCCGGCAGACACCTAACCAAGTCTCACCATATTCTTCTGTGCTCCCACAGGCAGCAATACAGGCACATAAATGAGATTGAAAATGTCACTGAGGTTTCAGAAAATGCCCTTCTTCAGAGCTGACTGACTACAACTCTCTCTCTCTCTCTCCCTCCCTCTCTCTCTCTCTCCCCTCTCCCACTCCCCCCCCTATCTCTCTCATACACAGATTCCAATGGCCAGGGAAGTGGGTGGTGGTGGGAGGGGGGGGGGGGGGGGGGGGGATTGGACATAGGAGCTTAGTAAGGGCCAAAAGCGAGTCAAAGGTGGGGCAATCTCATGCACTGTCATTTACGCTGTGGAAACAACTGTCACTAATAGTAACTGGTGGGCACCTTGAATTCACATGCACAGTGGTCTGACTGGCTAACTGCAATTATAATTAACTCAGAAACAGTGCAGCATATAACTTTTTTTTTGTTTTTGTTTTTTTGTTAGCATTTATTTCTCAACACAACCTCCTACCATGCAACAACTTTTCAGTGTGTTTCTAACCACTCTACACACACACACACATACGTATATATGTACGTATGATGTTGTATGGTCACAGGGCACTCAGAGCACTGAACTTCATATGAGGTAAAGCATTATATCAAATGGTGTGGATGAAAAGTAGTGCTCAATGACAGCAAGACCATAGCCATTGGGTATGTTAGTATATAGGGGTGTGATGTCAACATTCCCAAGAAAGGACCAGGTGGTAGTAAGGTGGAGATATTGCAGACGCATGGTAAGATGTGGCTACATCTACATCTACATCTACATCTACATCTACATTTATACTCCGCAAGCCACCCAACAGTGTGTGGCGGAGGGCACTTTACGTGTTCACTGTCATTATCTCCCTTTCCTGTTCCAGTCGCGTATGATTCGCGGGAAGAACGACTGTCTGAAAGCCTCCGTCCGCACTCTAATCTCTCTAATTTTACATTCGTGATCTCCTCGGGAGGTATAAGTAGGGGGAAGCAATATATTCGATACCTCATCCAGAAACGCACCCTCTCGAAACCTGGCGAGCAAGCTATACCGCGATGCAGAGCACCTCTCTTGCAGAGTCTGCCACTTGAGTTTGTTAAACATCTCTGTAACGCTATCATGGTTACCAAATAACCCTGTGACAAAACGCGCCGCTCTCCTTTGGATCTTCTCTATCTCCTCCGTCAACCCGATCTGGTACAGATCCCACACTGATGAGCAATACTCAAGTATAGGTCGAACGAGTGTTTTGTAAGCCACCTCCTTTGTTGATGGACTGCATTTTCTAAGGACTCTCCCAATGAATCTCAACCTGGTACCCGCCTTACCAACAATTAATTTTATATGATCATTCCACTTCAAATCGTTCCGCACGCATACTCCCAGATATTTTACAGAAGTAACAGCTACCAGTGTTTGTTCCGCTATCATATAATCATACAATAAAGGATCCTTCTTTCTATGTATTCGCAATACATTACATTTGTCTATGTTAAGGGTCAGTTGCCACTCCCTGCACCAAGTGCCTATCCGCTGCAGATCTTCCTGCATTTCGCTACAATTTTCTAATGCTGCAACTTCTCTGTATACTACAGCATCATCCGCGAAAAGCCGCATGGAACTTCCGACACTATCTACTAGGTCATTTATATATATTGTGAAAAGCAATGGTCCCATAACACTCCCCTGTGGCACGTAATGTCTGTAGACGTCTCTCCATTGATAACAACATGCTGTGTTCTGTTTGCTAAAAACTCTTCAATCCAGCCACACAGCTGGTCTGATATTCCGTAGGCTCTTACTTTGTTTATCAGGTGACAGTGCAGAACTGTATCGAACGCCTTCTGGAAGTCAAGAAAAATAGCATCTACCTGGGAGCCTGTATCTAATATTTTCTGGGTCTCATGAACAAATAAAGCGAGTTGGGTTTCACACGATCGCTGTTTCCGGAATCCATGTTGATTCCTACATAGTAGATTCTGAGTTTCCAAAAACGACATGATACTCGAGCAAAACACATGTTCTAAAATTCTACAACAGATCGACGTCAGAGATATAGGTCTATAGTTTTGCGCATCTGCTCGACGACCCTTCTTGAAGACTGGGACTACCTGTGCTCTTTTTCCAATCATTTGGAACCTTCTGTTCCTCTAGAGACTTGCGGTACACGGCTGTTAGAAGGGGGGCAAGTTCTTTCGCGTACTCTGTGTAGTCTGTCAGTATAACAAGTTAAGCTATAAGTGTTGGTCAGCTATAGCTGAGATTCGTTATGCAGGAGCACAGTGGCTACCTACAATTGAATCTCCAGGATGGTTACAGTAACGAATTTTTGAAAGCATATATAAGTTAGGTTCATGAAAAGGGGAGTCAGGGTATAGGGGTGATGTTCTAGGATATATCTGTGGTTTCAAATTGGGATTGGAAGTTATAATGGAGTTCTGGAATGGACAGGATCACTACAGCCAGTTTTGGATGTGGGAGAGTCAGATGATTTGTGGATTCTTTCAGTTAGGTAATCACTGCAGTTCACCAGAGCAATGACTGAGCCTTAGTCATTTGAGGGGAAGTCTGTTCTAAGAATGTGGTTAACTACTCTTTCTTCTGGCGATACGTTGGTGTTCTAGGGACAAGACCTAGAAATGTAAGGTGAGGCCAGATTGGAGATACGGAATTCCTGAAAGGTAACCAAGGAGCTGGATGGGAGTTGGAGATGTTCATAATTAGACAAAGGTACGAACTGGGAGAGGCACAGTTCAGTGTTAGCTTTTAGTTACTTTTTGTTACAGATGTCGGTGACAAGTATTTATTTTACTATAGGAACCACATGAAGGAGACTAGATTTTTGACCAATCCAATATGACTTAATTCTGGTGTAGAGCTGAAGGTGTGGCTTTTGGAAAGGATTACTATTTCTGTGAAACTGAGATTCTCAATGGACTGGCTGACAACAGTGCTCCGGGTCAAGATGGCATGAGTTATGATGCAACTATTGAAATTGATTATGTTGTGCTTGAGTTTGAAAGTATGATCAGAACTTCTCTTACGTAAACAACTCTGAGTCTAACTGAAAATAACAGAGGAACACACAGTGACGTACGTAATTCAAATGTGAAAATGTGTCAGATATAGTACATATGGGATTGTTTTGTGGAAAAATGTGTTTTTTAGTACATGAATATTGCCTTAGTCATTGGAATATGACACAAAAAGATTAATAATTGTCCATTGTAATCTTAATTTCTCATATAATAATACTGAACATGCCATGATAATAACATGATATATGAATCAAATCTCATAAAAGTATGTGTGAATTCCAGATGGAGCAAAATAGAGGAAAAAAAATAAAGAAAATCTCAGTTATAAAACCTCCACTTACTGAGATGAGCAATAAATTTTATTAAGTGATAATATTTACACATGTCTTGATGTATATAGGTTTTATGTATATGACTGTCTATATACACTAATGATATTCGAGGCAATAAATATAAATTCATATAAATCTTGAGATTCACATTGATTTGAAAGATGCAAATAAAACTTTGCATCTAAATTTAAAGCACATGAGAACATTAAACAATTATTACAAGTAACTTTTTTCCATTACAACTGAATTAAAATGCTTCTGATCTATCAAAGAAATGGTGACTCTCAGTTTCATATCACAGCATCACAAAGACCAGCTACATTAAAATTACTAGAAATTACATTACATATGTGTCACTACATCTTTTGTTTCACTTATATTTATTTCTTCATGTGGCTTGTTATTATCACCAGATGCTGCAGACTCTTTTGCCCAGTGCTGCCTTTCGGATGATCCCAAAACACCAAAAATTAAAGCAGCTGTAACATAAACTGCAGCAGCAATGAAGAAAACAATTCTCCACTCTTCAGCAGTCTGAAAAAAAAGAACTCAAATCACTAATTGTTGACTTGTATTGTAAAGCAATCAGCATGCCTCTAAGTGGCAATAAATTTCTGGAAAAAAATCTGTCAGTTTGTAAAGTTAGTGTATTCTTGATAGATGAGCTTTCAATGTCTTTTGAGAATATGTTTGAGAGTATAGAGTAGGGTAGATCTAGTCGCTGAAACTGTTCCTTCCTTTAAGTGCGACACTATAATATGTTTATACAAGAGAATGTGTGACCACAAGAATGTACCTAGCATCTGATCTGGAGGGAATCTCAGGGGATGGGGAGAGTCAGTAGCCATTACAAATACTGGTTTTCAAACTTATGTATTTTTCTGGAAAGGGGGGGGGGGCTTGCAGGGGATTGGCACTGCAGCCTTCTATTCCCCTCACTGAGTACTCTGTAGTCTGATCATGAATTCATCTCGATTCACAAGTCATTTTCATATCACAGCAGCTATCAGTTTTCCTTGGGTAGCCCATTTTACAAGCACAACATATTGTGCAGGGAGCTAGTTGAAGAAGAAACATTAGTGCTCTATCACAATACATATGTTTTTATGGAGGAAAGAATGAAAGAAAGAAAATTATATACAGTCTGGTTACTTTCAAAATAGTTGCCTCTTTCTTGTAAACATTTAATTTTGTGAATGACAGGTTTCTATTGCATATTTCAGGAATGTAAATACTACGATAGCATATAGCCAAAGTCTTACAGTTTTTTAAAGATGGGAGTATAACTAGTATTAATACAAAACTATAAAATACTACCTAACAACATTTTTGGTGTATATATTTTCATACTTCCTGTCACTTTGAATGCTCAGTGAAGCTTCTGCAACTTTTATTGTTAAATGACTGAACAAAGGTAGTATTACTAAAACTTACCTTGTTCCGCACAATAAAGCCTGCTACAACTGGTGCAATCATTCCAGATAAATTTGCCACAGTGGAAGAAATTCCAGATAATATGCTGCTATGTAATGGTGACAGATCCATAAACAATGAGCTGGAGAAGTAAAAGCCTAAGTCAGCTTAAAGCACAACAAAAATACAGTGCAAACAAAGTATGTGTAACACAGAACAGACTTCATCACCTGGAATAGAATAATAAATATAAATAAACATTATTCTGGTTCATTTATATAACACCTCCAACCAATTGCCCAATGTCCTTTCAGACCCACTTCCCCATTCCTCATACATCTTACTAACTGTATTCTAACCCACAACTATTTGTCCTTTGAAGGGAAGGTATACAAATACATCTGCAGCACAGCCATGGGCACCTGCACTGCACCCTCATATGCCAACTTGTTGATGGACCATCTAGAGGGGACCTTTCTAGCCTCCCCAAACGCCAAATGTAGTCTGGCCAAGGTTTATTGATGATATTTTCATGATCTGGAATGAAGGCCAAGACACCCTACCTTCATTCCTTCATAATCACAACACCTTTTTTTGCAATTTGCTTCACCCGATCTTCCTCAACCCAGCATCCCAACTCCCTAAATGTTGACCTCATTCTCTCTGATGGCTCCATCTGCACCTCTGTCCACATTAAACTCCGCAAATGCCTGCATTTCAACTACTTTCATCCCTTTCACATAAAAATATCCCTCCCATACAGCCTGGCCACCTGGGCACAGCATATCTGCAGTGACAAGAACTCCCTTGCCCAGTATGCTGAGGGTCTCACCAAGGCCTTCACAGACAGGCAGTATCCCCCAGACCTAGTGCACAAACAGAACTTCTGTGCCATTTCCCCTCACACCCCCAATTCTTCCACCACTGCCAAGAACCAGCTACAGAGGAGCGGGCCTTCATCACCCGATACCACCCCAGACTGGAACAATTGAACATCATCCTTCACCAGCACTTTGATTACCTATCATCATGCCCTCCACAACATACTAGTCCTTCCCTAAGCCACTCCCAATCCCAACACCTTGCCACAAGGATCATATCCCTGTAGAAAATCCAGGTTCAAGATCTACTGATCTGCCCAATCCATCCACCTAGCATTTCCTATTCCAGTCCTTTCACAGGTTTATCCCACCCCATAAGGGGCTGGGTCACCTGTGAAAGCAGCCATGTCATTACCAACTCTACATGCAATTATTGCACAGCTTTTTATATTGGTATGATTACCAACCAGCTGACCCCCCATGCTGAATGGCCACTGCCAAACTGTGAGCAACAGCAAAGTAGACCATCCTGTGGTACAACATGCATCTGAACATAACATGCTCGATTTCAATGGCTGCTTTGCTATCTGAGCCATCTGGATCCTCCCCTCCACTGCCAGTTTTCTGAACTGTGCAGATGGGTGTTATCCTTGCAAAACATTCTCTATTCTCCTAAGTATCCCGGCCTCAACCTACAGTAACATACCACCCACACATTCCATCCAACAGTTTTTGCTCTGTCTGTCCTATAATCTCCTCCCCCTTTTAGCATCTCACCCTCTTTGTTTGCTGCCCTCTGCAATATACCACCCATCTTTCCCCACTCCTTTTTTGCTCCATTTTCTCCACATCTCCATGCCTAACAACTTCCTGACACAGTGCCTGTTGGTGTTCTAGCCCCTGTACACTCCACCAGGCAGTGCTCCTCTCTGCCCCACTCTTACACTGCTATCCCTTCCCATACCCCTTCAGATTGCTGCTTCCATACCATGTGATAGTTGCGTTATGGGCCAAACTGTTAGTGTTGGTGGTATTGTGTGTGTGAGGTGTTCTTGCTTGTGTGAATGAATGCTGTGTGTTTCTCTTTTTCTGATGAAGACTGTTGCCGAAAGCTTTGTGTAAGTTTCTTTTAATTGTGCCTGTCTGCAACTTAATGTTTCATCTTTATGGTAAGTAGCAATCTTTCTTTTCCTACATTGTTTACAAAAATATCTTAGATAAAAAGAAAGAGATTTTAATACTTATATAAGAAAGTAAATGAACAAGTAGAATATCTGAAGATGTGTTAAGATTATCAGAACATCACTTGGAAATACAGACATCAGTATTATTAATAAGTCTACATCTACATTTACATCTACATTTATACTCCGCAAGCCACCCAACGGTGTGTGGCGGAGGGCACTTTACGTGGCACTGTCATTATCTCCCTTTCCTGTTCCAGTCGCGTATGATTCGCGGGAAGAACGACTGTCTGAAAGCCTCCGTGCGCGCTCTAATCTCTCTAATTTTACATTCGTGATCTCCTCGGGAGGTATAAGTAGGGGGAAGCAATATATTCGATACCTCATCCAGAAACGCACCCTCTCGAAACCTGGCGAGCAAGCTACACCGCGATGCAGAGCGCCTCTCTTGCAGAGTCTGCCACTTGAGTTTGTTAAATATCTCCGTGACGCTATCACGATTACCAAATAACCCTGTGACGAAACGCGCCGCTCTTCTTTGGATCTTCTCTATCTCCTCCGTCAACCCGATCTGGTACGGATCCCACACTGATGAGCAATACTCAAGTATAGGTCGAACGAGTGTTTTGTAAGCCACCTCCTTTGTTGATGGACTGCATTTTCTAAGGACTCTCCCAATGAATCTCAACCTGGTACCCGCCTTACCAACAATTAATTTTATATGATCATTCCACTTCAAATCGTTCCGCACGCATACTCCCAGATATTTTACAGAAGTAACTGCTACCAGTGTTTGTTCCGCTATCATATAATCATACAATAAAGGATCCTTCTTTCTATGTATTCGCAATACATTACATTTGTCTATGTTAAGGGTCAGTTGCCACTCCCTGCACTAAGTGCCTATCCGCTGCAGATCTTCCTGCATTTCGCTACAATTTTCTAATGCTGCAACTTCTCTGTATACTACAGCATCATCCGCGAAAAGCCGCATGGAACTTCCGACACTATCTACTAGGTCATTTATATATATTGTGAAAAGCAATGGTCCCATAACACTCCCCTGTGGCACGTAATGTCTGTAGACGTCTCTCCGTTGATAACAACATGCTGTGTTCTGTTTGCTAAAAACTCTTCAATCCAGCCACACAGCTGGTCTGATATTCCGTAGGCTCTTACTTTGTTTATCAGGTGACAGTGCAGAACTGTATCGAACGCCTTCTGGAAGTCAAGAAAAATAGCATCTACCTGGGAGCCTGTATCTAATATTTTCTGGGTCTCATGAACAAATAAAGCGAGTTGGGTTTCACACGATCGCTGTTTCCGGAATCCATGTTGATTCCTACATAGTAGATTCTGAGTTTCCAAAAACGACATGATACTCGAGCAAAACACATGTTCTAAAATTCTACAACAGATCGACGTCAGAGATATAGGTCTATAGTTTTGCGCATCTGCTCGACGACCCTTCTTGAAGACTGGGACTACCTGTGCTCTTTTTCCAATCATTTGGAACCTTCTGTTCCTCTAGAGACTTGCGGTACACGGCTGTTAGAAGGGGGGCAAGTTCTTTCGCGTACTCTGTGTAGAATCGAATTGGTATCCCGTCAGGTCCAGTGGACTTTCCTCTGTTGAGTGATTCCAGTTGCTTTTCTATTCCTTGGACACTTATTTCGATGTCAGCCATTTTTTTGTTTGTGCGAGGATTTAGAGAAGGAACTGCAGTGCGGTCTTCCTCTGTGAAACAGCTTTGGAAAAAGGTGTTTAGTATTTGTTGTTACACATATAAAAACTATTATCTTAAAAGAAAAACAATGTGTTAATATAAATATAAAGCTGCTAATAAGAGATTAAAGGCAACTATTGATATGAGTGAGGAAACAGTACTGTTTCAAAAGTAGAAGTTTTCTTGTTAATTATGTTGTATCTAACTTTAGTAGGGACAAATGTTTTATAGCAGTTTAACAATATTTTCTTATTAATTAAGTTTGTAGCAGCTGATAACTTTATTAATTTATATTTTTCTCTCATGCATCTTCCCAGAAGATTCACATTAAAGATCTGAAGTATATAATATAATAAATGTGTAAATAAATTAAAAAATTGAATATAGTTGACAAACTGAAACATCAGGAGCAAAACTGAAGATTAGTAGTATATCTAAAAGGAAGAAGAAGAATGCTTGGTTACAAGCTGTGAGGATAAGAGGCTGTTGCATTATGAGTAGGAGGAACATTGATTAAAAAGTCCACTATGCTGTACCTACTGCAATTGCCTATTATGTCACCAGACAAGGGAAAAGGGTTAGTAAAAATGCAAAAATAATACAGAAGATACAAAGACAACACATACTCTAGTTTGGGAGAGGCCTAAATAAAAGGTACAGTGTCACAAGTATTTACACATCCTTGATTGTATATTAGGGAACATATCTAATTAATTAATTTATAACAATAACAGATGTTCCTGGTAGGAGCAATATGTAAAATAAGGGAAAGGCAATAACTTACCTATATAATTAATTAACATAATGATATATATATTATTGTGTACATTGTGATTCGACAGTCATGTTCCATAGGACAAAGTCTACATTGGTGATTCAGTAGTCTTGGCCCATAAGACAAAGTTGTAATTATTTGAGAAAGTGAAAATATGAAGAGATGAGTGCATGCTACATATGTGCTTTAATCATACAAACAAAATGTTGCATCATTGGTCAATGAAGGCATGAACAGTAAAAATGCAACCAGCACCCCTGGGCCAGTTGTTCACATGTACCTCTAACACACAGGGAGTTCAAACTGACTGTCATCCTGCAGATGCCACATCTGAACACAGTGACAGACACTACTGGACACTGACCATAATATCGCTGTTGGTATTTCTGTACAGGCTCTAGTGATATTTTCCTGCAGGTCAATTAATGTTCTTGTTATTTTGGTGTAGAATGTAGACTTGACATGCCTCCCAAAGGAAAAAGTCCAGTGGTGCCCATTCCATTGGACCCCACCTGCCAGTCCAGTAGCTAGGAGACACCCCTTCCAGAAGTTGGTTAGTGTTTCATTCGAAGTGTGGTGGTGCGCCGTCCTGCTGGAAGAAAAACCTACATCTCTGTTTGAGAGGCCGATAGGTAGTTCAGATAGGGTAGCAATGTTTCCTCAAGATGATATCTGTAGTGTGCATCACTCAGCATTCCATTAAAATATATGGAACCAATGAGGGCATCCCCATATATGCACACCACTCATTGAACCTAGGGTTAGCCTGATGTATGCCTCTTCAGCGAGATGGGGAGTGTTGTTTGCCTGATGGATGGCATTGTGTCTATTCATTCTCCTGTTTCTAATTAACCCATCGCTTTCAAGGTTAGGGAACTGATGACCTCAGATGTTAAGCACCATAGTGCTTAGAGCCATTTGAGCCTTCCAGGTTAAAAAAAAAAGTTTGATAAGAAAAAGTATAAATTCAAATTCTTAGACACTTTCGTGTCAGAATAACCTGATATATAAAGGTATAATGGTATTTGGTGGAAAATGGAGTTATAGATTGTCTGTAAACTGGTTATTACATGAAGATCCAGATATATATGTATACTCATCTTAATTTAATGTTGAAACAGTGCCTCAGCTCCTCAACCAGTTTTTCTGCAAGGGGATGATTGCCAGAGAGGCCCAGATTTCTATCATGTTTATGTGAAGACGCCTAGTTGCCGAAAATAATCCTTAACAGTGTAAGTTCCATTATTAATCATTAACAGTCAGGAAAATAAAGGTGTTAACCAGAAATTAACCTCCTTCTTTCTATCTCCTAAAAATATTTGTTCTTTCCAAAATTGATGGCTAACACACACGATACAAACTTCTGTTCACAAGATAAAGTTACATTTTACTTTAATGGATGCTATTTTTAGCATTCCAAATCAGTTCAGGCTTCTACCAGTACCAAGCACAGATACTCACCTTCTTCAATTAACTCACAACTTTTCATGCCATCAGAACAAAGGTGATACATTACAAAGAGTTTAACACTTGATGGAAATATTGATCTATGATAACATTTACGTAAATGACAATATCTTTATCATACATATATTTTGTAAAATAGAAAAGATCAGGTAAAATTTTTGAGTACTGAGAGGCTCTAATCACACATCTGTGTCACCATCTACCCCTGTTCAGAAGTCTCAAAGGAAAAGCTTCGTTTCATGTTCAAACAGAAACAGGTTTCATCACTGAAGAAAATGTAAGTTTCAATGTTCTGCTGGTGTGTGCATCTTTCTTCAAACCATCCAAAGAATTGCACCCATCTGTCAGCATCATCACCATGAAGTTATTTCACAAAGTGGATTCGACCAGGATGGTAATGGTTAGATGACAGCATTCTGGATATGGATGCCTGGCTGATGCAATGCCATGTTCCTTGTTGACATTAGGTAGTACAGCTGCTGATTGTGTAACCCTAATTGCTGTGTGTGGTCATTCAGAATGTCTTTTGTCATGTAAATGCCTGTAGACTTGAACCATTTCATCAAACAGCCAATCATTCTGTGATTAAGATAATGTTGGTTCTCCTGTTACTGCTTCCCACTGACTCATGCCTGCTGCATGGATGACAACCGTTTCAGTCTGCTCCTGACGTAAGTAAATTGCTGTATTAGTCACTACAATGTAGAACAGCACCACTACACAGTTGTAATAATTGATGTCCCTTTAATATCCTCTATCAGAGTGCATTAATCAACTGCTCACAACCAGCCACATTGTACTATGCACTGCACTAACTAATTACTTTTGGCAGTGTGGTTGTGGTGGGTCGTTCCTCTGGTGGTAGTTTTTGATGTCTCTACTAATACCAAATTTGTCCTATGAGACATTACTTTTGAATCACTCTGTATATTTTATTATATTAATATGTTTATTACATAATACATATAATTAATTAATTTGTTTTGTACATAGATTCTTGTATGTACCTACCACAGAGCTGTATAGCATAATGCACCTGCCCCCAGACACATTGTTAGACACAGTGCAACTGCTGCAGGTATCCTGAGATAAGAAGCTAGCACTAACAGTGCAGCCTGTATGATAAACGATCCACAAAGAAACAACTTTCGCAACTGTAAACACAAATTTTTATCAGTTAAGCATTCACGATACAAACAGTACACATGCAAAAAACTAGTAGTTTTATTTCCTGCCACTAAAGTATGCTGACTGTATTATAAACTAAGTACAAATTAACAAAATGAAAGAATTCACTGAACATTATTTCCATTTTTCAAAATCTAGTAAAATGTTAATGTTTTTTTCTAATATGCACAAATGTTTATGCAAATACATAAAATTTATCTGATGTGTATGTGTGTGGCACTACCTTCGTATAACAGAGTGTGCCACTTCACAGCTACACATTATGGTGTAGGTATGTATACAGAGTGTACATAAAGTCTGACAACACTTTCAATTATTTATTGCACAAGAACTAAACATTTTACAGATGTCATACATATTGCATTTTGAAGAGAAACTCTGAAAGTTTTTTTTTACAATCTTTCAATATGCGAACCATGAGTGACCCGGCAGATGTCAATACAGTAATCGACTTCTTGCCATACCTGCCCCAGCATGGCATTGTTGACTATGGAAGTCACTTCCCATATTCTCTCCCAAAGCTCTGCTATATCACATGGTAGAGGCAGTATATACACCAGATCTTTAATGTGTCCCCATGGAAAAAGTCACACGGTGTGAGATCTGGTGATCGGGGAGGCCATTTCATGAAACAGCTGTCCCCTTCTGTAGCATGGACGATCCATTGATGCAGCAGCTCAGTGTTCAGGTACCCACGAACTTCACACTGAAAAGGGGTGGAGCCCCATCCTGCTGAAAGATAAACAGAGAGTCCGATTGCATTTGAGGCATTAGCCATTGCTCCAAAATCCAAGTAGGGATATCCAGTGAGAGTGCTCTCAGTGAAGTGCTCTCACACTTGAACTTTCCATGATTGCAACCATGGCTCACTATCAGCAAATTACCAAACTAATCTGTGGCAGTATACATGAAAAAAAAGACTTTCATGGTTTCTCTTTAAAATGACATATGTATGATATCTGTAAAATGTTTGGTTCTTGTGCAATAAATAATTGAAAGTGTTCCTGGACTTTATGTATACCCTGTATATGTCTCAAAGAACTAAATTACTGCATTAGATCAAGAATTTGGTCCCATATCAAAGTGCAAAAACATCTACATTTATTTTGCCTTTCAGTGCAGTAATCCTTTGAAACTGCAGTGAAATTAGTAAATATAATCATTCATCACTGAATTGATGATATGTAGCTCAATCTCACTGTTGAAAGAAAATTAACTGACAGAAACTGGATGACAGGCTTTGAGTCTTTTGTGTATTTTTTGATACTGTCTTAGAATTCTACCCATGCCCAGAACCTGTACTCTCCTTTCCCTTGCATTCTTCTTCCCTCATACATACCTCTTCCTCACCTTCTCCTCTCCCTGTTCATCTGCCCTGTCCTCATTTTGCTCCCCTTTCTACCTCGTTTCTCTGTCTCTCCATTTTCCCTCTCCCTCCTCTCACTCATCCCTCTTTCCTTGACTCCACTGACCCACCTTCCCCCTCCACTCTCTCTCTCTCTCTCTCTCTCTCTCTCTCTCTCTCTCACACACACACACACACACACACACACACACACACACACACACTTTTCTTGTATAGCTCTCTCTCAGTCTTCTCTTCATCTCACTTCATTCTCTTTTCCTGTCTCCATAAGCTTCCCTCTCCCCTAGCACATCTCCTCCTTTACTTTACCCTACCCTCTCCAACCCTATAGTGTATGAAAGGGTCATATCCTAAAACTACATATGTCAACAATTGGTGGTTGGGCAGTATATTGATTTTTATATTACTGTGTATGTGAATGAAATCTAAGGATGCAAGAACTCAGTACCAGCACACTTCCTCCTCTTCTCGAGAAGCACCAAGATTGCTGCTGATTTCATTATGTCCATGTTACTGTCACTGTTTTCTATAAAAACTATGGAAGGGATTGCATCTTAAACCAGGGCACTAGTGAAAACTCTAGTTGACAAAAACTGTATGCAACCACCTCCTCTTCAGTTACTTTCTGAGAAATAAAATTATTCTTACCACCAGGATTTTAACTACCTGTCTACAATTCAAGGGTCACAACAATTAGGCTATGTAAAACATAGCATTAACACCTACAATTCCTTAATAGACATTCACAATATGTGGTACAGCCTTTTATTTATAGTGTTTTAGTCAAAGACTGTCTACCTGATTGTCTACCCAACTCATTGAACTCCACAACTTCTATAAAATTTTCCTAAAGGAAAATCCACACATATATATATATGTTAAATGAGTTGTTTTCAACCTGTTGGTGTATTCCCTTTTACACATATACATCATACACAGAGAAATACGTGCAATAGTGAATTACTTAAGTGTAGCACCAGAAATAATCACATTATTTTACATTACATATGCTACAGGTTTATAAAAAAAAAGTTGTCCTTAGAATATTATTGATAAAGTAACTTGATGGGATGTAGTACCTTACTTCTCCAGACTAATCAGCTGGTTTGCTTTGATTGTAAATACCATATTGACTGCTTTCACTGTCAAATATCTCTTGTTTTGACTCTCTCTTATTTGATCTTACATCTTCTGGAGCATCATTTTCTAATATAAAATTTTTTTTATTGTTTATTATCCCCCCTTTCTTTTCCATATCCTTTTCCCCTTTTCTAATTTTGTGGTACACCCTTGATTAATGTATCTTTTTTTTCTTCCATTTCCTCTTTATGTATGCTGCTTTTAAACATTTGATATACACCCTTTTCTACCCTACTGATTCTTTCTATGGAAGAGGGTCAGAAAGTAATGCACAATAATTTTTCCCCTGGTACCACAGCTGGAATGTTGAAATTTCATGATGCTATTGTTTGAAATTAGCGCTAGAGAGGGTATTTTGTTTTCATGTGCAGCTCTAGTGAGAGAAGCCTGAACTATGAAACAAATATGTGTACGCATTACTGTCATCAGCTTGTGAATAGCAGTGAAGTATAGTTTAATATTTGTGGGCTAAAAGGAATAAATTAAATGAAATTCACACGGAGAAGCATGGCATGTATGAGTACAATTGTAAGTACTGTAGCAATTTCTCCATGTACTGTGCATTCTTCCAAAAGGGCCATGTGAACCTTAGTGATTCGCCATGCTCCAGGTGGCTGGTAACAGCTGCAACCCTCACATTGAGGCAGCAACTTCGAATGAATGGTGTGTGCAATTGCAGACCTTATTGCACCAGTTCAACATTTCCTATGGTGCGATATATGATACTGTTCGTGACAAACTGAAATTTTGTAAAGTTAGTGCTCACTGGATACCTACAAACCTAACAGAGAACCAAAAGGACCAGACAATGATGACAAGCATGGATCACTTCACATGTTATGCAGCAGAAGGGCATGGCTTTATGAAAGGAACAGTCACTGGTGATGAGTCGTGGGTGTATCACTACATGCTGAAACACAGCAGGACTCTGTGGAGTGGAAACACGCTGGTTTCCCAGAAAAAAAGAGAAAAAAAACATCAAAGTGACTGAATCTGCTAGGAAAGTCCTTTTAACAGTTTTCTGGGATATGCAAGGCATGTTGTTGGTGAACTTTGCTGAAACAGGACAACTGTGAATGCTGCAGCCTGCATTAAAACTTTGGCTAAGTTGCATCATGTCCTTCATGAGAAACATCACAACATTGATAGTTACAGTGTCAAACTTCTTCATGAGAGTGCTTGCCCCCATAGTGCTACTCCTGTTCATGAGAAAATTGTCAAATTTAGGTCCAAGTTGCGCCATTGTCCACCATACAGCATCGATCATCAGACTTTTGTCTGTTTAGTCCCAAGAAGAAATTCCTGGCTGATCAATGCTTTATGACAGATGTGAAAGTGAAATCAGCAGCCTGCAAATGGCTATACTGCAACCAAACAGACTTCAGATTTCTACAAACAGTGTGTATTCAAATTGGTACCACAATGGGAAAAATGTGTTGAGAATGTTGGTGACTATGTAGAAAAGTAGGTAAAATATATAAGTTCATTTGAGATTTTTAATTTTTTTTTTTTACATATTAAACTTTTTGATAGTAAAATTATTGTGTGTTATTTTCTAAGCTTCCCTTGTATATTACTGTTTCTTGTGTCTGTACTTCTCATCCCAGTTGGATGCACTTTTGTCTCTGAAAAATCTGCTGCCATCACTACAGAGAAATGTCCTAGTTTTCTGAAGTTCTAATTGTTGGTTAGTATTTTAAATTGTTAAGTTTAATGACCAGTTTTCTATTTTATCTCTTTTATCATGACATTTAGATGTTTTATCATACTGTAGGGATGCACTAGTATGCATTTGTGTCTGCTGCTCGTCTGCCCTAGCAGACAATCATGTGGTCTGGCAGCCACAGTCAGGCAGATTCAGTGCCCTAAGAGACTGGCTGATAATGCTAACTGCATCGGAGATGCAGCATATGCATGTAGTATTTTCATCAGAGGAATGCGCTGGCATGCAGCCCCTACAGTTCCTCCAGCATCTCTGCCCACTTGCAGAGCCTGTGATTGTTCCCAAAACACTATCACTTGCAAATTGGTTCCCACATCTGCACCTCAAAATCCACGTGGTTTTAGGCACACATGACTATACAAATGAGGATGTGGCGGCCGTTGTGGTGGACAGCCTTTTTGAATCACAAACCCCACACTGTCACCACCACTACGCCGTGTCACAATGCCCTCTGCACTATTCCCCACAAGGACAGGCCACATCAACACCCAAGCACTCCAAATGCCATGAACCCTCCATGGACTTAGTGAGCTTACAGTTCACATGACGCAAAATCCTGCCCCATGCTGAGCTCGCCCCATCTGACAATGTCTATGGCTGCCAGTGCACACCCCCCTCTCCCAAACGGCTAGTGATGGCTGGGATGTTTGACATTTAGGGTGCCAGTGATCTTTACTGGAACCAAAAAAGAACTGGCAGTGATGCTGGAAACTGCCAGTCACCATGTGCATGGTCCCCAAACACCAGTAGTGGCCAGCATGAGGTGCTCCTGGCTGCTCCACTATTTCTCAGCACCTGTTTGTCCATAATTGTTGGAGTTCTTCCTCTCCAACAACCCTACCGTCTTGACACTGGCTCTAATCTCTTCATCCATCCCTGGAAACTGTTACCCTCATCAGGCTTTACCTCCACACTGTGACAGGCCTGACTACAACCACCCCCTGTCCCCACTGGCAGTACAGTGGGGTGTTGCTACCACACCTGACTCACAACATGATATCCCAGAGGCCGCTGCAAGCCATGCTGCCATCTCTACCATCACCAGCAGACCCAGTCCTGATCACACTGCACTGCTGCCCTGGGTGCATCCACTGCATCCATCAACCAACTCTCTCCTCCTTGCAGGGGGTGAGCTGTGTGATGACAGGGGGTGAGCTGTGTGATGACAGGGGGTGAGCTGTGTGATGACTCACAGCTATGCATTTGTGCCCACCACCCATCTGCCCTAACATATGACATGTGACCCAGGAAGCAGTAAGCATCCAAGGAAAAGACTTTTCTCTGCTATGCACCTGTTTGTTGCTGCACCTGGCTTTTACCTGAAAAGCATGTTGTAGGAAGTGCTCACAACTCCCAACACTTCCTGCACTGATGCTGAGCTGTCCACATGATGAGTGAAGTTATTAAATGTTTCTTACATGTTCAAGTTACTAATTTATAAGAACTTTACAGTTTGTTGTAGCAGTACAAAATAAATGCATGTCCCATGACATCAAAGGTGAGTCAGTTTTGTGTGCCTACGAAGTGAATAGCATTGCAGGCTTCCCTCGGTACTTATAGAGGCTAGTTGGCATAGGACTGACATGATATTTTGGGGCAGTAATGATTCAGCACCACCTCACTGTGGCCTTTCTGACTGGAGTATCCGCTTCACAAAGTCCTTATGATATAGCAAGTGCAGTGCGATCTGACACTTCTGTGAATGGAGTAACCAGCTGCGGTATCAAGCGTGCAGCCGTTAGAGACAAAATCCTAAAATTGAGAGATTAGTCTGCCTATGGACCACGAGTTCATTATTGTGTCATGCTATAGCTTTGGTTATTGTACTTGTTTAGTCACTACATTTGTAAATTGTATATATATTTGCATTGTTCCTTTTTGTTAGATTAGATACACTCACACTACTCATGTAAATCCAGTTGTTTGTGTCTTGCATAGTTCTTCAATTCCTATATTAAATTAGTCACATTTATTGTATCACAACAATACTGATGATGTCCTGATCTTTCTGATGGATGATGGGCGCTCGTGACATGTACTGGTAAATCAAATGGCCCTAGTTTCCTCTGTTCACAGACATTTTTGTATGAAATGATAATTAAATCAAGACCCTACGCTGTCAACAGGCATTGATATACGTCAGTGGGGACAGTTGAAAATGTGTGCCCCCAACCGGGACTTGAACTCGGGATCTCCTGCTTACATGGCAGATGCTCTGTCCATCTGAGCCAATGAGGGCACAGAGGACAGTGCGACTGCAGGGACTTATCCCTTGCGCGCTCCCTGTGAGACCAACATTCCCAACTTACTATCCACACACTACATTCTTAGTGCCCCTGCATTTCTGTAAGTTCGTGTAACAGATTGTGATATTCCAATAAAGGAACTGTTTAAAGCTGAACATTCTTTCATGACACGTATCCATGATGTACCAATCCCTTTTAGCCTGCTCGTGTAGTAATACTACTATACCTGCATGTCATATTCAGTTAGAAAAAAATCCCCCCACTATCCTCACTTTTTAATTTTTGCATATTTACTTTTCTTTCTACTTTTTTTGTTCTATTCTGGGGAGAAAAATGCAGATTTTGAAAGATTCTGCGTCTATAATTTTTGTAATAATTTATTTAGTTTCCATCACATTTTATTTCAGTATTTTTATGGTTCTTTAGATCTTAAAATAGTTTTTCAACACCTTTCGGATCTATTTGATTACTTAACTCACCAGTGTGGGAGAAAGAACTTTCTTCTTATTTAAGTAGTCATACAAGTGACCTGAGATCTGAAGGACAATACACATCACTAAGTGGGGGAGAGCAGAAAGAAACCCTGTTTTCTGGAGATCAAAATTAAGAGTATCTGCAAAATAAATAGTAGGCCACATTAACAAAGATACATGTATAATAAATCAGTGTACTTCATTCTTTATTTATCATAATTTTAGAAAACATACCACTCATAAAAGTAGGTAATTCTGTCAGAAACATGAAAAGTCCATAATTAGCTGCAAAATGTGATATGACAGTTGCAATGAATGGTGGTGATGAGAATATTTTAAGCCAAGGAGTTTTAATAGTCTGCAAAATAAAGAAACAATTTGAAATACTGTTTGAGTGAAAGTGGAAAAATACTTTTCATTTGTCAGCACATATTATTAATTTTCCTCTTTAGTCTAACTTGTTTTTGTGAATTATTGTGTACTAAAGTATAGTTAAATTTTGAACTCTGTTCTTATGTCTCTTGGTGTTTCCATAGAGTCCCTCTCCATTCTGGTAGTGCAGAGCATAAGTGGGAGAGAGACTGTGCTTACAGCTCATCATCTTTGTAGAGATGTGCTTGATTAACCATGCTGTGGCTGGGCTGGGAACCAGGCACAGATGGATCATTTCTCATAGCTGTGTTATCCTACTGGAGGTTGAATGTCTCATTGTGGTATAACTGTTACACAGTGGAAGTAACTAGACTAATGTTGTGTCACAGTTCTCTAGGTGGTGTAATCACTGCAGTACAACATCATTGTGGTTATTGTTTACGTCTGTGTGTGGGTTGTTGTATTGTCATATTTACTAGGTGGGCATCTCGAGTTGCATCTGTGATTCGATGCAGACAGTGCATTTCGTTGGCAGAGCTTGCATGGCATGCAGAGGAGCTGAAATGCAGATGGAACTAACGTAGACTTGGACCTGTGGGACAGGTTGCTTTCTATGTTCATTGACTGTTGCTGGGGAAAAGTAGTGTTCTCCCGGTCAGTGAAATTGAGCCAAGTCGCATCATCTCAGCGGCGGCCGGGTGAGGGCATGACAGCATAGCTGAATGCCATGGTGCATCAGCTTCAGTGTCTGTGGTTGTGTGAAGTTGTGATACCTTGGCATGGAGGTGAGCATGTCCTGATCAGTGAAGGTCAGCTGAATTCATGTGGGCAAGCTCTTGCTGTCGTGAGGTGAGCTGAGGTCGCGGCAAGGCAAGATGACTGCAATTATTGGCCACGTCAGTTGCATGTTGTCGACTGTACGAAATGGTAGTGGAGTGGGAGGGAACACCTGAGCACTGTTCAGTGGGTTGAGAAGCATGATCATGGAGACATTGATTGAACAAGTGTGCCGTGGTTGTGGAAAGGGGATCATTTTGTTAGCACTGCACAACTAATTGGGTAGTGTGGAACTGTCTGGCACTGCTCTATATTTTTGTCCCTTGGAGATGCTGAACGCATCACTACAGAGTACTTAACATGTCAAGTAGATATTCCTTGTCCAGGCAGGCTATTTCTTAGGTGCTGATGTAGGCAAAAACACTAAATCTGGAACGCATTTTCGGTCAGTAGCCTTGTTTGAATACGTGTTTGTAGGAGTCAAAAACAGTGTTCATGAGTTTTGTGGGTCACCAACAAAGGAACTTAGATACAAATAGGTGTAGAATATGTGATACACAACATGTATTTAGAGTAACAATGGTTTTATATAAGTGTACACAGAACATCAGAATGTGATAGAGACACAGCATGCACTAAACTGTCAGAGTCCACATAGTCGCTCTAACTGGTCAGTGATGTTGCTGTTTCTACAAATTAATTTCAGTAATTATTATGAGCATCACAAGTACCTATATTAGCTAATCAAGGAATTACTGCTGGACTTATGGTTACATATAAAAGTAAATGAATATAAAACTGTTCACAATGAACTGCCACAACTTTAAAAAATGCAATATTATAGTTGCAGTTACAATTTATTGACTTGTTAGACCTTTACGCATGAAAAACTATCAACAACTGATATTAAATGAACATGAAAAGTAGTTATAGGATGGTTGTAATTTTCTTACATACATTTTAATGGACGATATTCACATTGTATCTTACAATGTTTAATGTGACATGTAAAAATTTCAGTCATCTCTTATTTATATAATTAACTGGGAGTAATTATTTTTATTCAGTAATTCCTTCGTAGTGTAGGAGGAGTCTTGTATCAATTTACAGTTCTAAAATTAACTATTGGAAATTATTTTAATGTCGTAATTTATTTAAGGTACAGAAGCAGTTTTCATTGATGAACAAATTTAATTTACATTTGAAAACATTCCTGAAACCTTTTACACATTCTAATACTGCAAGTAAATTCACAAAGATATTTATAATGCTAGTCCTCCAAGGTATGCAGGAAATCTTTTGTGAAGTTTGGAAGGTAGGAGCTGAGGTAATGGCAGAAGTAAAGTTGTGATGGGGGGGGGGGGGGGTCATGAGTTGTGATTGGACAACTAAGTTAGTAGAGCCCTTGCCCGTGAAAGGTAAGGGTTCCAGGTTTGAATCCTGGTCTGGCAATCAGTTTTAATCTGGCAGGAAGTTTCAAATCAACTCACAATCCACTGGAGAGTGACAGTTCCTTATTGAAGTTTATAATGACTTATAAAATATTAGTTACAATCACTTGAAAGTAATGAGGATACTGTATGCTATTTGTGAATATCTTGACTTCCTCAAATAGCAAATTTTATGAGTAAGTATGTGTGGTCTTTGGTTAATATTCCACCCAACAATAAATGCATGTGAGAAAGACATGTTCAAACACCAAGACAGTTGTGGTTACTATCTTTTTTACAACGATCAACTTTTATTTGAGGTGGGAGCTCAAATATTACTCCGTAAGACATTTGTCCCTGAAGTTAACAACAATTCTTAGGGAATAGACCTAAATGGTTGTTTGTGATAACCCAATCAATAAACGTACGGAAACAATGATTCCTGTAAGATCCTTAAGATGGAAAATCAGGGATGGAATAACATTGTGAATTAGGATAGATTGCTACTCACCAAATAAAGGAGGAGCTGAACAACAGACATGTACCTGTACATTTAAAAGTAAACTACTCAATATCTACTACTGGATGTCTTTTAGCTACCATACAAAGTCCTTCATCAGATGAAAGAAACACACACGTGGTTACACTGTGGCGATCAGCAATCTCGACTGGGGTGGGTAGATATTTATACATATTTTTACCTGTCTACCTCAACTACTGTGTTGTTACCTAGGAAATGGATTCCACCCTCTCCCAATCGCCTAACCATCAAATTATCCATTTCAAGCTGCAACTCATCCTTCCACAATACCCTATAACTATTCAAGTTCTGTTAGTACATGACTCTCATCAGCCTAGTCCTGCAAGACAATATCACTCAGCCCCAAGACTCCTTGAACTACCTCTTCTCCATTGTAAAATCCTTCTGCTCCACAGTCTCAAATATCTACATCTCATCTTCCAGATTGAAGTCCTTGTCCTCCAGGAAATCAGTATGCGCAACTCCAGCTCAGAAAACTGTCTGATCTAGTTACCTCATACTCACACCTTTGACTACAACTACCCACCACCACCACTAAAAGACCCTTCATCAGATCTCCTGCACACTCCATTGTAGCCATCAAATCCTGTTTTGCAAACCTACCCAATCTGAAATACCATCAAAAAGTCACTCCCCCTTCCTGCAGGACACAGAGCCTAGACAAACACAAAACTCAGTTATGAACATGTCCTCCAAAAACCTCATTCCTACAGAGGTATCCATCCTTTGAAAAAGCCCACATTTTGCCCACTCCCAAATTCAGTCACACTGGGCCCACCAACACTACCAATCAACCTCAACCCAAAACCAAACTTGAATCAGGCCTCATTAAGTTTACTCCTTCATTTAAGCACAGTTCACCTCTACTCAACTACAACCATCCCCTGACAAATTTGCAGAATTTCCTAACATCAAATATTCACTCACCATCATTCTCAAATCCTTTAACATGGAAACCAGCCTTGCATGCACAAGGAGGACTGCAATCCGCCACCTTAAAAACTGATGTTTACATTATAATCCTACCTGACAATAAAGGCTTCAACACAGTTGTTTGAACTGCAAGACTATGTGAATGAAGGCCTCCACCAGCTGTCAGACTGCCCATCTACTAGTCCAGTCACAGTAACCTCATTCCAGAAGCACAGCATGATCTCCAGTCCCTCCTAAAATCTATTGGTCAATGCCAGAACTTCTCCTCTTCTTACACCACCACTCCTAAAATACATAAACTCAACCACAATCACTCAGGACGTACCACTGTAGCTGTATACTGCACCCCCACAGAGAAAATCACTTGTCATTGCTGACCATTATGTTCAGCTTAATACTCGTAAACCTATCCTCCTGTACAGGATACACTAACTATTTCCCCTATCAACCCTCCATTGTCCCTGTCCCATTACCACCCAGCACCTTGATCATCACTGTTTATGCCACCTACTTCTATACCAACATCCCCAACAACAATGGCCTCCCTGCTACTGAATGCTATCTATTGCAATGCCCAGTTGATTCTAAACCCACAATCTCTTTCCTGGTCATCATGAACAGATGTATCCTAACCTGTAACTACCTTTCTTTTGAGGGCACCATGAACTAACAAATTCATGGTACGGCCATGGTCAATCACACGGCACTATTCTATGACAAACTATCAATGGGGTGTCTAGAGAAACCTTCCTAACCACCAGAATTCCAGACCCATCGCCTTCAGATTCAGTGAAAACATCTATGGACCGAGAGTGAAAAAACACTATTAACACTCCGCCAGAACCTCAACTTCTTCTCTCCCATTCATTCACTACACCTGGCCCTCCTCAGCCCAACAAGCCACTTTCTTTGACGTCAACATAGATTTCAGAGCTGGCTTTATCAGTACCTCAGTCCACATTAAACCTACCAACCATTAACAATACCTCCATTTCGACAGTAGCCATCCATTCAACACCAAGAAGTACTTTGCATATGGTCTAGCCGCTCACGGCTGTTGCGTCTGCAATGACGAGTTGTGCCTCGCCAAATATCTTCTTTATATTTTTACAAAATTTGCTGCAAATAGTTTATTTCTTGTTGTTTTTATACAGGTACATAACAAGCTTGTTTTGGCATTTGTGCAATTTTCTAGTGTTCGTCATGGGTACTATAGGTCACATATTTACCATTTATAATAGAAATTTCAAATTATTATTTGACAGGTGTCAAATGACAGATCATTCCATTGATACATTATCTTTAGAAGTAAATTATATCTTCAAGATATATAATGCATTGTATAAAAAAAGTCATATAATGACCTTATGCAAGCTGATAGACCAAAATTACCCTCCCCCACTGCCCAGAAATGGCTCTCTTCCACCTTGTCTCCCTAATCACCTAACATCCCCAACATATTCCATGACTAGCAAAAAAGGAGCATCCCTCTCATGACTCAGTACCACCTACAACAGCAACTGAATAAAGTTCTCCATCACAGTTACAACTACTTCCCCTTGTGCTTTGAAATGGAGAGATACCCTTCCAACTGCTCCCAGTGTGGTAATCTGCTGCACATCCAACCTATACAGTATACTTATCTGCCCCTATTTATTCCTGCTTGCAACCTCTTATCCAATGATTCACATCTCTGTAAAACCGATAGGTGCAAAGATCTGTCCCATACATCCCCTCACTATGACTTAATCCAGTCATGGCACATGTATTTCTGCCCTGCCAGAGGCAGGGACACCTGTAAAAGCAGCCATACAGTCTACCAATTTGGCTGGAAACACTGTCTGGCATTCTATGATATTATAACTGCTAACAGGCTGTCTCTTCAAATGAATGGCCACTATCAAACACTGGTCAAGAGACGAGTGGACCAGTCAGTTGCTGAACATGCCATGTAACACAGTCAGCCTGTCTTGAATGACTATTTCACAGCTGGTGCCATATTTATTCTTCCCACTGGTGCCATATTTATTCTTCTCAACACCACCTTTCTGAATTACACAAGTGGGAACTCTCCTTGCAACATATCTTTCATTCCCATAAATCCCCTGGCCTCAACTTTCTCTAGCCCCTGTCTTCCACCTGCCTTATGCCCTTGCCTGCTTCCACTCCAGCTTCACACATGCCTTTTATCTCCCCAGCACACCTGTATAGTCCTTTCACCTTCCCTGCTTCTCTCCTGTCCCCTTCTCCCCTCCAAGTGCTGCTTCCTGATGATACACATAGCAGTCCACCATCATGTCCCTCCCAAGTCCTTCGTCACTCTCACACAAATGACTACCATATCTTCACCTACCTCTGTCATGTTACTCCTCTCCTTACCCACCCCACACCTCTTCTGCACCCCTACTACCCACACTAGATGAAATTGCTACTTACTGTAGCCAAGCATCAGGTCTGGAGATAAGAGCAGCCATGTGTATGTCAAGCAAGCAAGCACTCTGTCGTCAGGCCACAAGTGGCCCATCGGGACCATCCGACCGCCGTGTCATCCTCAATTGAGGATGCGGATAGGAGGGGCGTGTGGTCAGCAC
This sequence comes from Schistocerca cancellata, assembly GCF_023864275.1. Classification (NCBI taxonomy): domain Eukaryota; kingdom Metazoa; phylum Arthropoda; class Insecta; order Orthoptera; family Acrididae; genus Schistocerca; species Schistocerca cancellata. Next base: position 1,051,554,084 of record NC_064627.1, on the reverse strand, counting down.
ACCGCTCTCCCGGTCGTTACGATGGTTTTCTTTGACCGGAGCCGCTACTATTTGATAGAGTAGCTCCTCAATTGGCATCACGAGGCTGAGTGCACCCCGAAAAATGGCAACAGCAAATGGCGGCCCGGATGGTCACCCATCCAAGTGCCGGCCACGCCCGACAGCGATTAACTTCGGTGATCTGACGGGAACCGGTGTATCCACTGTGGCAAGGCCATTGCCATGTGTATGGCAGCTGAACATTTATCAATATGTGTGTGGTTTTCTAAGTCTAACCAAGCACTTTGCCCAATAGTTTACTCTGCCTTCACATGTATTTTGGAAAGGGCCTGTCTGCTGCTCAATGTTTCCTGTATATGATGAATAGAAACATAACATTCAGTCATGGATTTTCAATTGTTTGAAAAATAATTTTCATGTAGGCTGTCTCTTTGTGCAGGATTCTGAATAGGTACACATAACGCATCTGTAGTTGGTTGCCAGTAGTGGGTGCAATATTTTTTGCTTCTGTGCAGAAGTAGTTATTAAAAATTTACTGGCTGATGATATGGAAGTGTGACCTGTTATGTGAAAGCTATTTCTGAGTCAGGCTTCAGCTTCATTAGGATCTCTATTTTTGTTTGGGTTTAATAATATTGAAAGATACTATCACTTTATTTTAGGGGTGTTTTAAGCAGACCAGTCACCAAATAGCATAAGAACTGAGTCATCAACAAAGAGTGTGTGTGTGTGGGGGGGGGGGGGGGGGGGCGGCGTGGCCGTTGCAGTTCTAGGCACTACAGTCTGGAGCCGAGTGACCGCTACGGTCACAGGTTCGAATCCTGCCTCGGGCATGGATGTGTGTGATGTCCTTAGGTTAGTTAGGTTTAATTAGTTCTAAGTTCTTGGTGACTGATGACCTCAAAAGTTAAGTCGCATAGTGCTCAGAGTCATTTGAACCATGTGTGTGTGTGTGGGGGGGGGGGGGGGGGGGCGGGGGGCGCATGCGCACATGTGTGTACTTTCTTGTGAAAGCTAGAAAAGTTTTAATTATTTCTCTCAATTATTTGCATGTAACCTTGTTCCTGTTTCATTTACTCTCATTTGATTTTGACAGTTAAATCAGGATACACTACAGCTGATATGATACTATCAGACTGGGTGCACTACTGGCTATATTTTGCATCCATTTGTTAGCAACCTTAGACATAAGGGAGAAAAACTGCTATTTTGGGAGAAAAAAAGAAGCCCCTACCCTGACTCTTCGACTATTCAGTTGTTTTTTCTATTACTTCATACTAAGTGTTTAAGTAATTTTATTAATTTTCATTACCAGCCATCTATATACTAGAAAAGTTAAAAATGAGTAAAACATGAATATTATTGTTAATCAGAATTTACATCCCTTGGTCCATACAATTTTTAAATTATCAGAGTGGCTAATAATGTATTCTTTTACTTTGTGTTTGAATATCTGGGAATTCACAGTTTTGTACCTGATGTCTATTAGCATTCTATTAAAACCGTATCCATCAGAATATAAAATATAGGACTAAATGGATGTTAGAATTCTAAGGCAACTGTAAATGACTCTGCAATATATTTAATTATTAAAGTTACATAATTTTCATACAGCACATATCTGTAAAAGGGTCCATAGAAATCAAGAGGAAGATTTGACTTAAATGTCCTATTGCTGATGCAGTCTTTATTGACAGAACATGAAGTTAGATTAGGGGGGATGAGGAAAGAAGTCGGCTGTATTCTTTTCAAAGTAACCAGCCATTGTCCTAAATTAATTATGGAAATCATGGAAAACCTAAATTTGAATAACCAAACAGAGATTTGATCTCCCATCCTCTTGATCAAAACTATCACTGGTGATCACTATTCTCCTTGCAGATGAAAATACCTGATGGCTCTGTGTCCTAAGCCCTTACAGTGGCTTTGCACTTTCAATTTTTGATGCTTTTTCTCAAGTTAGCATCCAATGAAAAATACCAAAAATATAAATCTGTTTCTGAGCTTTACCTGCCTGACAGCAAATTAATGTGTAAAAATCTCATACAAAATGAGCTCTCTCAGTTAAGTACATTACCGGTAGCAGGTACCTGTTTATAAAGTGCTATATGTTTGATTGTTATGGATACAGTCTTCAATAGTTTTGAGATTTATTTTACAATAAATTGTGCGTCACCTCTTCTGCTTCCAGAAAACAGATATGAAATGCCCCCAATCCCACACCCACTACCATTACCTATGCTACTGTCTGTATAACTATCAGTCTCTAAAATGAAACTGTAAATATGCCTTGTTAAAGTATCTTTGTTCATGTGTACCATTCTGTGTCACTTGATAAACAGAAATGCTTCTTATTTTGAATTTTTATATTGTAATAGCCTGACTTTCTACTTCAAGGTCTTAAAATGCAGCAAATGTACTGTAATGTATACTTATAACCATCAACATGGTTACATACATCTCTGACTTGTCTTCTTTGTGTGTACTGAACTTTTTGTGCCGAACTCGAAATTAGTTTAAGCTTACTGATACATGGAAACTCTATCTGAAAGTTTCTCACCTTACTTTCTTGAGCTGAATAGTCTTTCCTTTCAGTGATGTATTTTAACTCTTCTACTGAAATTCTGGTATCATTTTCTGGAGTATTCTTCACACATGGCACCCAAATTGCATACCATAGTAATCCTAATCCTCCTGTAATGACAACTCAGTTGTATTATATGACATAAAACATTGATCTTATTTCATATACCTAACAACATAATACAAAGTAAGCAATAATATCTGATTCTATCTCTCCTTTCCTCCTCCCCCCCCCCCCTCTCCTAACCATCTCTCTCTCTCTCTCTCTCTCTCTCTCTCTCTCTCTCTCTCTCTCTCTCTCTCTCTCTCTCTCTGTCTCTTGCTCTCTCTTTAGAAACTGAAACAATTATAGCCTCCACTTTAAAGTATACATAACTGACATACTCATTACTAGCAGAGACAATTTCTGTTTGTAATGACACATATAGAACACAAAGTATGAAGGTTGCCCAGAAAGTAATGCACCACTTTTTTTTTTCTCAGCTGAAAACAAGGATACGAATGTGAAATGTTATATATGTATCATTTGAAGTCTCCTGAGCAAGCATGCCAAGTGTCCATCACTTCTGACAGATAGCGTACCGTAGCTGCAGGACAGGTTCAAAATGGTGTCTGTAGGTGATGTACGTTACAAGCACTGTGCCATCATTGAATTTCTCATTGCAGAGAAATAAACTGTGGGAAATATTCACAAACACTTGTGCAAAGTCTATGTCGACAGAAGTACAGTCACTGGGTGTGGAGGGTGAGGTCATCAGAAGGTGGTTTGGCACTGCTCCACAGTTTGCAGTGGTTGGGGAGACCATCCATGGCTGTCACACCTAACATGCTGCAGTGAGCTGCGGATGTTCATCTGCAAGGACAGATTAAAGGATGCCATTTGTGGAAGAGATTTTGCAGATGAGGAGGAGGTGATTCACACAGTGAAGTGCTGGCTTTGCGACCAAGACAAGGATTGGTATCAAAAGAGCATATATGCAGTTCTTTCACTCTGGAGGAAGGCGAAATGGAGATTATGTGGAAAAATAGGATATGTAGACAAAACACCATTCTTTCATGTGTGTAATTCTCATTATGTTTAATGCAGAATTCTTGAAGAAGAAACATGTGGTGCATTATTTTCTGGGCAACTCTTGTACCCTATGATCACAGTATCAGTGAGTGTTAATCAGTCAGCTCTACAAATACCTGAGTGTAATAGTTTGTACATATATCAAATGGAATGATCACAAACTCAGTGATAGGTGAAACAGGTGGCAGACTTTGGTTCACTGCTCAGATACTGAGTAAATATAATGTGTTTCTATAGAAATACCTTACAAATACTCATCTGACCCATCTTACAACATGGTTCAAGTGTGTGTGTGTGACCCATACCAAATAGGACTAATGTGGGATATTGAATGCAAGCACAGAAGGACAGCACAAATAGTCACATGTTTGTTTGATCCACAGCAGAGCATCGTGGGAAAGTAGAAAAACAGAACTTCAGGTGCTTGAGGACAGACATAAACTATTCCGTGAAAGCTTGCTTACAAAGTTTTAAGAAGTGATAATAAGTTAGGAATTTATAAGTCTAGTGCAGCAGCCACTGTCTCAGTGGTGCAGGAGTTTCAAAGACTATATTAGACTAATTACAGAGCATATGAAGCCATTTGACCAGTCATTCTTTCGTGTTCCATACAAATTGTAATTCGAAGAAACCATAACATATGGTACACAGGGAGAGAAAGTGAGTTGGAAAATAAACAACTGAAATTCTTCAGGCAATGTATGGCAAAAGTGTCAGCTGTGTCCATACCCAAGATGGAAGAACTGATAGGTTTAGGAATGTTATGGGGTTGAGACATGAACATGTGGTATCACCATTTTTATTTATAATGGTGATGGATGAAATTGTGAAAGAGACAGAAGAATCTCATAAAGGAGGAGACATGAAAATACCGAATTTTGCTATGCTATTGTGATGTGGGAAACAAACAGTAAGGATGTATATGAATAAATAGAAATCTTAGATTAAAACATCAAGATATATGGAATGAAATGCAACGTGGAAAAAAGCAAGACTATGTTGCCAACAAGAGGAGACAGAGAAGGCAAAGGACAAATTAATATTAAAGGGAAGGATACTGAAATTTTTTATAACCTTAAATGTCTAGAAAGTGTGATACAGAAGAATGGGGGTAGAAGTTAGCAAAATGATACAATAGAGCAATGCATTTTACCAAAGTGTGAGGGGTCTTGGAATGAGGGGCACCAAGGTAGTCTAAAGAAGCACTCTACAAGATGTACTTTACACCCTTGCTGACATGCATCAGAGACCTGCAAAATGACAAGAAGGAAAGCGAGAAAAATCCAAGACAGCAAAGCAAAATTCTTAAGAAGCATCACAGGGTAGACAAGGAGAGACAAAATGAGAAACGAAGATGTTAGGAACAAAACTGGAGTAGAAAATATGAATGGGGGAAATGAGAACAGGTTAAAATGGTTTGAAGTTAGTTAGTTAGTTAGTTAGTTTCATGTTCTATTAATCATTTTAATGATAAATCACAAGATGTGGAACAAGTCATTTTACATTCACATCATAAATTAACCTGTAAATATGGCTGCATGCTGATCATTTCTATTTTATTTTATTTTTAAAAATACAGATGGTGAGTTAGCAATTGCTACCTACCGACTTTTACGCATTAAAATAACAGAAATTCTTCTACAGAGTAGAAGGAGTTTTTACTTTGCTGTCTGTCAGACATTTTATATCACTGGATAAGTGATCAAGAATTTTTATTGCAGCATTACGTGCCACTTTTTTGCTAAAGACAAGCTTCACATGGAGTAATGAATGTCATTCTTCCTTCTGGTGTTGTAATTACATACATTATTGTTCCTTTTGAACTGTAGTGGATTATTTTCAACAAACTTCATGAGGGAATAAATATACTGTGAAGCAGTAGTCAGAATGTCCAACTCCTTAAACACATGTCTACAAGATGATTGTGAATGAGCACCACATATTATTCTTGCAGCACATTTTTGAGCAATGAAAACTTTCTTTCTTAAAGTTGAGTTACCCCAGAACATTATTCCATATGACATTATTGAATGAAAATATGCAAAATATATCTGCTTACTGATTTGTCTCTCCCCAAGATTTGCAATGATTCTAAGTGCAAATGTGGTAGAACTAAGTTGATTTAGGAATTCCAAAATGAGCTTTTCTTGGTTTAAATCCTCAGCAATAAAGACACCTAAAAGTTTTGAAGTTTCCATCCTATTTATTACTTCCTCACCATGTGTTACAGGTATCATTTGTGTACTACCTGCAGAGCTGAATATGTAGTGTCTTTTTGAAACTGAGGGTGAGACCATTCACAAAAAACCACTGATACTTTTAAGAACATTTTTTACCATTTGTTCCATTTCTGTATGTATGCTTGGATTGTTTATAATACTGGTGTTATCTGCATGAAGAACTAATTCTGCTCATTGTATATTAGACAGAAGATCATTTACATTTTTGAGGAACAATAGTGGATGTAAGATTAAGCCTTAGGGAACCCCCTAAGTGATTTCTCCCCAGTCAGAATTACACCCCCAGATTATACTGACTGACTTACTAGCTTTCTGCATTCTTTTGGGTGGATATGACATTATCCATCGGTTGGCTATACCATTAATCTCATAAAACTTCAATTTACCTAGGAGAATGCTGTGATTCCCATAGTCAAATGCCTTAGACAGTTCACAGAAAATAGGAACAGGCACTATTTTATTATTTAATGCTTGTAAAATTTGGTGACTAAATATATAAATGGCTTTCTCAGTAGAGCAACACTTCCAAAATGCTAACTGCGATTTGCTGATGATATCTAAGGTATCTAAGGTAGACTGGCAATGGCAAGGAAAGCGTTTCTGAAGAAGAAAAATTTGTTAACATCGAGTATAGATTTAAATGTCAGGAAGTCGTTTCTGAAAGTATTTGTATGGAGTGTAGCCATGTACGGAAGTGAAACGTGGACGATAAATAGTTTAGACAAGAAGAGAATAGAAGCTTTCGAAATGTGGTGCTACAGAAGACTGCTGAAGATTAGATGGGTAGATCACATAACTAATGCGGAGGTATTGAATAGAATTGGGGAAAAGAGGAGCTTGTGGCACAACTTGACTAGAAGAAGGGATCGGTTGGTAGGACATGTTCTGAGACATCGAGGGATCACCAATAATTTAGTATTGGAGGGCAGCGTGGAGGGTAAAAATCGTAGAGGGAGACCAAGAGATGAATACACTAAGCAAATTCAGAAGGATGTAGGCTGCAGTAGGTACTGGGAGATGAAGAAGCTTGCACAGGATAGAGTAACATGGAGAGCTGCATCAAACCAGTCTCAGGACTGAAAACAACAACAACAAGGTGAAACACTATTCTAGAATACACCACCTTCTCAAACACTTTGTAAAGTAAATGGAAGATAGAATACCACAAAGAATGATGGAGACCAAATTTGAGGGCAAGAGGGAGACCCAGAACAAGATGAATTGACTCAATAAACACCAGTTGATTAGTATGATCTATCATGCAAAATGATACACTGGAACATGAAACTATCTCCCTATAGCAGGAGTCATATCATTCTGTACTCTTGAAAGCATGGTAATTACAATCTCTTACATTAAAATATAAACAATAACATATTATTAAATAAAGTATCCACTGCCAAAAACAAAACAAAATGTGTAGATTTTTTTAAAAGACAAATACTTAGTACTGCTTAAGTGAAAGTAGCCACAGTAGGTGTCTTCCAAAAATTGAAATTTTCCTGTGACCAAAATAGAGTTAGTACTGAAAACTTGAAATCAGTTGTCTTTAATTTTACCTCAGTTGTTTTCAGTTAGCAGAAGAATACATAATTTTGACTGTTACAATGCTTCCTTTCATGTTTTAGAGTCATGTTGAAATGTTGCTGTGTTTATCATAGGATGTACACTGACCATCCAAAAGTTCTGAGACTGGTTTTAAGTAATTATAATGGCAGCTTGAATTAACAACTGTAAACAACAGATGTGCATTCAACCAGTCAGTTGTGAGCAGGCAGTGTTAAGTGGTATAAATGCAGCTGTATTGTATCGATGTTTTTTTGCCATGAATCACAATGATGCAATCAACTGAAGATCTGTCAATCAAGTGTTCAAGCCATTGTCAAAAGGAAAGTGGGCTGCAAAGTTTGTCCTACACACACTGACTCTCAAACAAAATGAATAATTCATGGATGCTTGCTGTGACTTTATTGAAGCAGAAAATGTAGACAATTCTTTTTGGGAAAGTATCATTACATATGACGAGACTTGGTATTATCAATACAAATCTACCAGAAAATGACAATGTGCTGGGTTGGTCTATGAAGGTTCACAAAGATGAAAGATAGTGTGAATGTGACATGCAAGTTAAACAATATCCCAAATGAGGTCTTTTCTGACACTTTCACATGATTTTATGTACATTTTGCACATTGTACTCAAGTGGGGGAAGACTGCATAGACCATATGAAGCACTGAAACCATTATCATAACTTTTCTTTATTTTTTACTAATCCAATCTCAAAACTTTCTGGACTGATGTGGTGTGTGTTAGCAATGTGTCACTGTTAATCTAACTTAATTTCTTCAGATAGTTCCCTGCAAACTCACACTTTAATTCTTAATTTGGAAATATGCAACATACATACCAAATATGTAGAACACAAAAGGCCAACTGAGTGAAGAAGCTATGATTCCAGATGCTGGCATTGCAATTACAGTGCCAAATGAACAGCCAGACAAAGTAATTGTAATCAAACGAGAGCGTTCTTCAATTGGTGCCCAATACACCCACATTTCATTCATTGCTGGCATTACCATTCCCTGCACAGAAAATAATTTATCAAAGTAATGTTTGTGAGAGTAGTTTTCCGAATAATACATGAAATACATACTATGTTCTGAAGAAGACTGAAATTTTGGTAGCTCAGCAGCTATTCTCAATTTTTATATGCCTGTCTACTTATCAACATTTTGATGGTAAGGTGAGCTGTAGAATGTTCTGTCATTATTTTTAAAGTGAGCTATATTCATCCCAAGCTTTTGGGAACAAAACAGAGAATTAGTCTGAACCTACTAATAAAAGCTGTAAGTAAAACAGTCTATAATTTCTGTACCAGCCAATTGCACTTATTTATACAAAAATTTAAAACGAAACAAAATGTTTTCTCATGATTCTATGTCTGTTTCATATTATCAGAATTATATTACAGCAGCTAAATGAAGTGATGCTCTCTGTTACAGTGCAACTTGACAATAAGAAATCTCTCTCCAGAATTTATGTGAAAAAGAAAAATGGCAAATGCATGAAATATAGCAAATGCTCTGTGGTTTAGTTAAAAGTTTTTTTTTTATGAAATTACTTGTTGGGTTCTCCTTCCCACAAAGTTCCTTAATAGGAATACATTTAACATAAGTAGGATGTCTTAATTATACTTACTCTGCTTTGTTTTCAAGATGATCAAGCTTCTATACAAACCTCTCTGAAATTGTTAAAGTATAATTATCAAAGGTACTTTGATTAAGTTGTTACTTGGGAGTGTAGAGAAAGAGATATTACCAGGATAAAATATGTCACCAAATATTGTGAAGTGCTTCTGTCAAAGCCATTTAGTAAACACATTCAAAGAATTTCACTTTCCTGTAAGGTACCCAGTTTAATTACACAATTTTGCACGTAATTGCACAGCCCCACCACAAAAGCATTTCTTATCCCATCAACTGTAGGAGCACATTTGTAAGCAGACCTGTCACATGCTATGCTGAAATTACTGTGGAACATTTAGCATAGGTATGACAACTCTTCAGCTATCTGCCCACATGAATGGCAAGTTCCAAATTGCAGCTAATTACAAACTTGGCTGCTCAGTTGCTGAACATGCTGCAGACTGAGATGTAGCTGTCAAGTTAGGAGAGCTAGATAATGAAATACCTGTCACTGGATCCATATGAGACTAGGAGATAAAAACTCTTCAATTGAACTATATCATACATATGTTACAATTACTTGAATACTCGATTTCTCATATTTTTATGTTTACATGCATTTTATGTTCATGTTTCTTAATTTCACCTGTGTTAAAGGCTATTTAAGATTATTTTAAGTATAATGATGACTTGTAAATGGCAACATTCATTGTCTCATTTCAAAAACTAAATTAGAAAAATGTAGAAATGAACATTTCCAGTGAACATATTGTAATTCAGTCTATTTATTAATTTTAATGTCAGACCACTTATTTAATACAATCTTTTGGTTAAAATCTGCATCACAGAACTATCTAGAGAATAATTTAAAATAAATGGCTGCTTATCCAATATGTAAATAAATATTGTAATTATGACTTTAAAAATATTTCTGCTCTCTGACGAGCAATTATTTAAAATTTTACATACTTCCCTTGTCATGATATGATGTGTTAAAATATTTTTTTTATGTTTATAGAGCTGTTCTAGAACATATTTTACTATACACAGGAGGATATGTCAGAACACCCAACATTAGTGACTTCAAGAGCTGCTTAGCTATGGGGCTCCCATCCAGAACCAGCTCCTTTAAAGGTCACACGTGCAAACTGACCCTCCATCATATCCTCTGTTCTCATAATGCACATTGCCAAAAACTCTCTTAGTCCATTTTCCAATCCTTTACTTTTCTCCTTTCCTCTAGTAGTTTTATTCACCTGTAGATCTCGTTTACAAGGATATAGGACATCCTCCTGTACATCAATATCGAATCTATACCTTGCATGGCGTTTTCCCCCACATTTTTCTCTCACTACTGTCCCTACCTTCCTCTCTCTCTCTCTCTGTTTGTCTCTCAATATTTCTTTTTCTCCTTGTTATACATCATTGCTTCAGTTTTGTGACTTAGCTTGTTGAATCTTTCCTTCCACTGTCAATGAAAGACAGCTGTCTCTCTGTCTCCTATCCCATTACTTACTTCCTCCCTAACGGGTATATCTTTTGCTTGTCCAGTCCACACTTCTTTTCTTCTCTTCTAACATCTGTCCACCTGCCCAACCCCTCAAAAGCATTCATTGTCACCATGGCCATTGATGGCTGTTTTTGGAAGTCTTTGTGTGTATGAGCAGCTGCTGTTAAACTGAAAGAGGAGTAGGGACTTGAAAGATAGTGGAGTAATCTGTACCCTTATTGTTTATGAACAGTGCATCAATTAACAACAGATGGCTTGTTATTTACCTCTTTTTGGTTTGTAATTCATTCTGATGCAAGTACTCTTTTGTATGAAATATACTACAAGCTTCTAAATAATAATTATGTGTGAAACAGAAACAACAGCTAAGTGTAGGTAACTCAAAGTATTATTTTATAAACTTTCTCCACCTTTTCAAAACCTCAGTGGCAAAATACAAAGCAGTATCACACCAGATTACAAGAGTTGTTTAGGATTGATATGCTACTATGCAGAAGGACAGTACGATGGGTCAAAATGTTTCATGTTATGTGGGATAAGTCAACTGATTTGGTCCATAGTGGAAACCAGTCTGGTGGACTGTCAGGTGATTATTTGTTAAAATGAATTTGTCCCATGAAATAAACTGACAAGAAAAAAGTAGTGGAATGGTGTACTCTCATCAGTGGCATCAGTACACAGTACTATTATTGGAAATGGACAAACATGTCATCAAGACATAAGTATTTATAACCTGTATTGTTACCAACACCCATGTGTGGTGATGAGTGCGGAAACCCACTTCACAGAGTCAGTCTAGTGAATGATGTCACCAAGGGTACCATGATCAAAAAGTGACACGTGTGTGTGTGTGTGTGTGTGTGTGTGTGTGTGTGTGTGTGTGTGTGTGTGTGTGCACCCACATGCATGTAACAAAGCACTCCATAGTACCATGATTGTGTTTTGAACAGAACAAATGAAGTGTGCCACTAGAAAGCTTCTTAATGTAGATTTGAATATGTGATACTCATTATTCATTTCTTTCTGTTCTGTTTGGAATCAGTTGGCGATAGCTGCCTTTTGATAGCAGACAGCAGCTCCAAACACTGTGTTATGGGTTAATTAATTGTGATCAGATGATGGCTAAAAAAACTGAAACCAGTCCTCATCAACAGAAGTAACAGAAATTGCAATTTGTAATGTTACTATTTACTTCCAGTTAAGATCAATCTTGCATAATAGCATGTTCAGATCTTTATAACATTTAGGGAAATGTTATCCAAGGGCAAATTGTGTTTCTCTATAGTGTCCACTGAATGAATGTAGCAGATACTTTGGAATAATTAAGTCCATATTATAAACTACAAATCCCATACACACACAGACAGTCAAGTTTTAATTTACGTGGTACTTAAAGAGTGGCCTACAAAAAGTTCGTGAGTTCATGAACTTATACAATTTACTCTGAATGCTGTTTGCTGGGCTGAGAATGTTCACTGTGAATACCAGAGTTGTCTCAAAATTATACCATCAAATATATTATCTTGGAAAAAAGCAGTGCAACTGTATATTTCACCTTCTGAGGGTAACACTGTCATAATTTTTAGTTTTCTCAATTAAATTTTTCTTTTGATACAATGTATACTGTGTCTGTTTAAGTGAATACAGAGCTTTTTCTCACACAGTAGGAAAGACACTAACAGCCAAATTTTACACAAGATTCTGATTGTGTTATAAAATAAGGATTCCATCTAACTTCAGTCCCATAAATTCAAAATGTTCTAGTAGAGTGATTTTCAATCATCCTTTGATAGTAAAATGAAATTTTTATGAAGGGTTCTATGTCATGAATATTGGTTCAATGACATTCTGTTCTCTCTATGCCATGTGTTGATGTTACCAACCCTCGTAAAAATTACATTTTACTAGCAAAGGATGACTGAAAATCACTGTAGCAGAACATTTTAAATTTATGGGACTACATTTTCTGCATCATTTACATTACAGACTACATCTACGCCTACCTACGTACTCAGTAACCACTGTGAAATGTATAGCAGAGGGTACTTACCATGGTATCTCATGTTTGGGTTTCTTCCTGTTCCAATCTTAAATAGAGAATGGCAGTTTAAATGCCTCCGTATGTGCTGTAGTTAGTCTACTACTGTATACATGACCCCCATAGAAGCAGTATGTAGGGAGCTGACGATAATGATGTATTCTTCATGTTCCTTGTAGGCTTCAGCTCCATACATATTGTTCCTACAGGAATGATGAATACATTATTAAACTAATTACAACACATTGTGTGTGTGTGTGTGTGTGTGTGTGTGTGTGTGTGTGTGTATGTGTGTGTGTGTGTGAGAGAGAGAGAGAGAGAGAGAGAGAGAGAGAGAGAGAGAGAGAGAGAAGAGTTATATAGATGGTATATGACTCATTTTCCAGTTATATCAGACAACAAGAGACCAACCTGAAAACAGCCCATAAGGACACGAGCAGCCATCAGCAGGTATAAGCTGGAATAGGCAAGGGGTGGTGTGAAAACTGACAACAGTACAGAGCCAGCGACTGCTATCCCTACGAGCCTAGCACCACCAAACCGAGTAGCTAGCCAGCCACCTGCCAACTGTGTGAGCACATAGCCATAGAAGAACATGCTCAGCACCAGGCTCTGCACTCTTGAGTCCCATGGAAAATCTTGCTCCTGAAACAAACAGTTTACTATGAAACTTTAATGAGGGGTTCATGCTCAGTGCAAAATACTCCATTAAGAGATTGCCCAACTGTGTCAATAAATTAATTACAGTTGTTAGCTGAATAACACAAATGGTAACTGCACTGCCAAAGATTAATTTCTAGTCAATAACTTTGTGTGTTTTCTTTTAAACTGAGTAATGTGGCACATAGTTCAACACATTGTATTTATTTTTAATATTTAAGACTACACTGCAATGGACTCCTCAAAGAATGAATGCATAATAAAATGAATGAACTTTAATCATCCAAAAGCGAATTATTCAGAGGTGGGACACATCACCGTGAGCACAGCAGAAGCCTGTTTTTTGCTTTTTGTTTTTTTTTTAATAAATAAATACAAAAAGAACATAGACGATGAGAGTTTTAATGTTAACTTATATTAAGACTCCTACTAAGCCAAATATGGCTCCATTATCTGTTATTTTCAGATTTGTTTTAGAGTCAGATGCAGAGTCATCGTTGGGGAGTGGAAAACATTGGTGATGGCAGCCCTTGATAATATGAAGTATAGTGCAACAAATTATTTGCACAGAAATAGTAATCGGACTTTGTAATAAGAAATTTAGATTGCAAGGTTCAACTTGTAAAAACACATGTGTATATGATGGTGTGTGATGGGGCGCAATCAAAATGCCACCAAACCATTCACTTCCTAATGCAGTTAAATAGCTAAAAGATGAACAAACTGTGTGTACATCATTAGTAAAGGAATATGGATGAGTTGCCTTTAAATAGAAACATACATGTAATTGAATAACATTATTATCATAACAAAAATTACAGAGAAAAAGCAAATGCATCTCCACAGGAAGACAATCATGACACAAAAGATAGTAGAAGGAGTCTTTGTGTGCTTCATTTATTTTGAAAAATATGAAACAGAAGCAGTGCTAATCATCTGCAATGATCTCTGACATAGCGAGATATATTAATTTATTACAAGCCCTAGCCCAACAAACAGAACTAAGCTTGTGAAGGCTTCATCACAACTGTATGTTATATTTCAGAACAACGAAGCAATTTTGTTGTTTTAACATGCCTGATTTAGACTGTTTGTGGTTCATGTAAGGATAATGTTAAGTTAGTTCCCTAAAAGGCTGTTGTTGCTTCATTCTCGCATTCTAACCCATTTGAGCTTGTACTCCATCTTGAATAAGCTAGTTGTGAATTGCGTATTTAATCTCAATACTTTTTTGGGTTTTAAAATTTTAAAGTCCTTATTCTTTTCTTAAGATGCATCACCCTTTTAATGAAAATAGCATTAAAAACAGAGAACAAGCAACGAGGAATGCATTCTGCCCTTCTCCTGGTGTGATTTAGGAAAACAAAAAAAGGCAAGAAAATGAGATGTGGTGCAGGCCAGCTGACGTAGCCTGGTTTCGTGTTTTTTTTTACTGAGTATATGAAACCATAAAGAGAAACCATCTCTGGTGGTATTATTGCTAATACAGCCTGACACCCTGGTAGAGTGATGGTGTACTGGTGATAATCTCTCAAAATCTGATGGTGAGAGAAATTTTATCAGTCAGTATTTGATGTTTTAGGATGAGAAAATGGATTAACACATAATTCTTATCATTGGACTGTGGACCTACTGCAGCATTAAAGCTCAAATATTTCCATAGCATGCCATGAAATAAGAGAATATAGCTCTGTTGATGATGACCTGAGTGTCAGATGGGAATGTTAAGCTCAGTTGCTCTTTTTGGTACGATCCAAGAGTTGTAGGTTATGTGCAAACACTGTGTTTCACTCTCTCCTTCAATTTCATTTCCACAGTCATTATGGTAATACAGACAATGATGCTGTAATGCAGACCCAACATTGGAACAAACTAGATGCTGGTAATGGGTTTGATAGGAAATTGTTGGTCTTGTATTTTCCACAGTGCAAAGGGACACCCTCCTCTAGCAATACTTTTCCTCAACAGAAGTAGTCAATACCAGAAATATTTCTCGAATTTTGAACAGGTAAGTGTTGTCTCAGCTGTTTTTCTGAAAAATTTCATATAATTTTATATACAATATGTTATATTATGAGCTAAAATCTATGAAAAGGAATTACTTTATTTTCGTTGCTACAGTTGATGTGTACTAGCTTTGGATGTACAGTTAAAATTATTTTTTTTAGAAACATTTGAAATTATGAAATATTTGGCACACTTAAAATTTCTATCATTAGTTACACAATCTAGTAATGTTTATTATATTTATTTCTGGATTCATTTATCAAATAATAATAATAAACTGATACAAATTCATTTGCAAGAAAGATTGTAAACCTTTTGGAATACTGTTATTACCGCAGAGTGAGGGAGTAGTAAACATGCCTCTGATGTGATCGAACGTATTTTTGTACTTTGGGTGAACAATGTAATTTTGGCTTTGTTAATGTGAAAATTCAAAAGACAGTGTGATACAGTAAAATGTGATGCAAATAAACATAGAAAAACAAGAAGTCTGCACAGACATTCTTCAAATTTATTTAGATCAATTGGACCATGAGAACCTAAAATGTGAAAATTTCAGTTTCAAGAATCAGACGCCTAGACATGAAGAACTGGAGCCAACCATGAGAGAAAAGATAAGTAAAAAGTTTATTGTAAATCTCATTCCTCTCAAATCTTATGGAAAGACTTACCATCAATGACAGTAGTGACAAGAAAGGAGGGAGGAGTAGATTACAAGTGTGGGCACTGTACGGGATCAATTGACTAATAATGTAGTTTTATCTGTTGCAGAAAAAAACGTAATTTATTTACAATTTATGTATGAATAAATTTCTGATCACATGATGCAAGAAAACTGAATGCTGCCCAACAAAGCACATCATACCAACAGTGAAGATGTGGTACCAATAATGACAGACGGGGTCGAATGAAAGAGGACTTTACAACTACAACCAAGGACATCAAAAAGGAAAGATAAGTACAAACTATTTGTGAAGTTAATTTGTTTGTTGACTTGTGTGCTTGTTAACAAAATGAATAGAGGTGAGAGTTGGAGTGAGGTGGAAATGAAAGCTGTAGGATCCAGTCAGGACATGTCTGAGCTGAGCGAAATCATAGTCAGTGAAGAAACAGTAAAAACTGATATTTTTCAGTTAATTTTGGCAAAAATAGAGGAAATGAAGACAGATAACAATGACAAATTACACAAAGTACAAGATCAGATGGACCAACTTACAAATCAGAGCTAAAAAATGGGTTGTCACATGGGTTAAAGTGTGTGAATGAAAAAGTTGATGTTTTTGAAAATAAGTTTATTGCTTTGAAAATGAGTTGCTTGTTGAGTCAGTGAAACATTAAAGAATGCTGATGAGATCAGAGTTGAAGAGAAGGCCACAGCGGAAAAAAATGGAACAAAATATCACTAGTTTAAACCAAAAAAATTTAATTGTTGAAAACAAAATGCAAACTAATGCAACTGTTTTAGATCAAAAAATTTCAGCAGTTCAGGAAATCTATGCAAACACTGGTACTGCATGGTCTAACACTCCTATCAAGTTTTTTATCAGATAATTTACCACACTGCACCACTGTAGAGATAGTTTTGTGACAGGCATGAATGATAGTCAAAAAATTAAATTTGTTAAAAGATGTCTTGAAGGCGATACTCTGTCATGGGTAAATTTAAATTTATGTCAGTGGTAAACATATAAGAGTTTTGAGAAAATTTTTTGAAATAAATTTTGGTCAAAAGTTGAACAGGGGAGAATCAAGATTGAATTTTTGAATGGTCCTAATTATAGGAGCAGGGACGGCACTTTGAAAGAGTTTTGTAAGAACCATCTTAAAAACTTAGCACACCTTTACAAACCATTTGACAAAATGACCTTGACTGATGCACTTAAGAGGAGATTACCAGAAAGGTTGCGGTGGGATTTAGTCCACGAACCTGACGATTGTCTTGAACAATTTTTACGATATGTTGACAGGCTGGATAGGGCAGCAGAAAGAAGTATGTACCATAATAATCAGAATAATGGAAATCACAATGTGGGTAATTACAGAAACAGAGATAATGATAACTTTTATCAATATCAAAGTGTTAATAGAGAGAGAACTTTAGATCATCATCAGGACAGGAATAATGGGGATAACCATGGGCATTTTAATACAAGAAACAATCATAGAAGTAACTACTTAGGAAATGGCAATTCACGTCAATGAAGGTCCATAGTTTTTGGGCGAGGAAACACAACAAACACAGGACCCCCAAGTTATTCTTGCAATTAGGTAATAATAACAGTGTTAATTATATGGCACATGTATCTGAAATTGAACAGAACGAATATCAGATTTCTCATTAATGTTTTGCTCAAACGTTTTGGTCACTAAGTTTAATTATGGTGATGTAGATGCTAATCACAAACCAGAATGTGAGAATAGTGAGAATTTTGATATAGTATGTACTAACGATTTCATCTCTTGGTTGGAAAACAGTGTTGTCGATGTACGTAAATCAGGTGATAGATTAGATTAGTTTTTCATTCCATAGATCCGTGCTGAGAAGATCCTTGTGGATGTGGAACATGTCTTTTTTTTTTTTTTTTTTTTTTAATGGGATCTGAACTAGATGATATTTTTGATAGCTTATTGCAAAGGAATGTAGGTGAAGTACGTGACTTTGATGGAGATGAGAGTTGTATTGTTAGTGATGTTGTTAATGAAGTAATTTTGGAGGAATAGAAGATGATTTGTATCAGGTATTTTTGGTGTTTAAGAATAATGAAGTTTCAGAGTTATTTGAAAATGATGTTAACAATACAGGTAAGGTAAGTGATGTATGTGGTGTTGTAAGTGACAGTCATGGAAAACCATTCCAGGCAAAACAGTTTTTCATTAATGTTACGCAGAGTGGAGACCCAGTCAGTAAAGATGAGGTATCTGTGAACCTGGAGAATAAAGGCGAAAACTTTTTGAAGTTTGTTTGGGACCATACTGATGATAACATAGATAAATGTGCATTCTGGAACAAGTTAGCTATGATTAGTCAGATTTTGTATCCAAATTGATGGAATGAAATGAACAAGGATCTAAGCAGGAAGTTTAAATTTGACAGTAATGTGTTTTGTTTTCCTTATGTAAGAATTGGTGATAGTTTTGCCATGTAATCTATTCATTGTGTTCAAACTTTACCTGACAACATGAGTAACCAAAGTAATGCTATGATACCAGTTGCAGTAGCCACCAGAAATATCGCAGGAGGCACACATCGGCACGGCACGTCATGGACAGTAGCTGCCGCAAGTAAAGTCCCGTCCACCAGAGGGCATGTGAGAATTCGGCCGCGCCCTCTCCCGGTGGAATAACAACAACTCAGGCAGCATGAGCCGTGCCCAGTCAGTTCACATCGGGCATGCCTAGCAGACAGTTCCCAGTCTACACTATGTGAAGTGCGACGGAAATTGTGAATCGTGTTACTACACAATTGGCGATGAGTAGGGTCGTTCTTTCGCATGTTGCGTCGTTCCGGCATCACCAGCATTCGAGGTACCCCACTGATAGCCGGCCCCCCTTGCAGGCCCGGTTTCTCAGGAGGCTGGTTCCCCTGTGGTCGTCCCTTCCTCATCGTCCCTGCCACTGGGTCTTGCCCCTCCCGACGTGGACCGGGATCCGAGGTTCGACAGCTTGTTGCCCGTTCTGTCCCGGGCTCCAGTGGTGGGACGACGGGGGCCTCTTCGTGTGGGTCACTTCCAACCGTATTCGAAGGTTCCGGCTCGAGGGTTGGCAGATCCCCCCCCGACTCCAGCCTTCCAATGGATGTGGAGGTCATCGTTACTGCACGACACTCCACCTTCCGACACAGTGGCTTCACCCCCTGAAGGAGGAGGAGTGCAGTAGCCACCAGAAAGATCGCGGGAGGCACACAGTGGCACGGCGCATCACGGATAGTAGTTGCCGAAAGTAAATTCCCGTCCACCAGAGGGCACACGAGAATTCGGCCGCGCCCTCTGCTGGCGGAACAACAACAACTCGGGCAGCACGGGCTGTGCCCAGTCAGTTCACATCAGGCATGCCTAGCAGTCAGTTCCCAGTCTACACTATGTGAAGTGCGACAGAAATTGTGAATCATGTTACTACACCAGTGAAGTTGATAAAACTCTGTGAAGACAGTGTGGATGTAGCATGAAGTGACTGACAACAGAGAAGATGATTCAGATTTTGGGTGTCCTTATACTAGAATTACGATTGATCAGTAGGAAGGTGGCTGTTTTATTGATACTGGTAGCCCGATTTGTAGTATATCTGAACAATTTAGGGACAAGATCAAGTACAGTATGAATTTTGTAGAAATGTCCATTATACGTGTAAAGATAAGAGGAGCTACATATAAGCAAAGCAAAATGTTGAAATCTCAGGTACTGTTAACTTTTTGCATAGAAAACAAGATCTTTGAACATGGATGCATAGTGACCTCGGGCCTGGAAGAGAATATACACTACACTTGCAGATTCATACAAATATATATATAGTTCTGTTTTGTTTGTCAGGAATGTAGCCTGTAAGTTGATCTAATTTCTAAAGTTCTGTCTTATCTATTGACTGAATTTAAATCTATGCTACACTATATTTGCAGGTTCATACAACTATATAATTATGTTTTGTGCTTTAGAATTTGGTACATATATGCCATGATACTAAATGAGTAGATCCTTTTACAGTTTCGAAATGGGATAATGCCATTAAAGATCTAATAATAAATTTTCATATCTTTTACTGTTAAAATTAGAAATAGTATCTTAGTATATCTGTGTGTATCACATTACTAGTTCATTTTTTCATTGCATTTAGCTCTGTTTATTAAAGTTTCATATATGAACACTTTAATCCTTTCTGATGTAAACCCTGTATACTTGGCTTTTTTTCCCAAAATACAGGGTGTACATAAAGTCCAGGAACACTTTCAATTATTTACTGCACAAGAACCAAACATTGTACACATATCATACATATGTAATTTTGAAGAGAAACCCTGAAAGTTTTTTTTTTTTTCATGCATACCGCCACAGCATAGTTTGGTAATTTGCCAATAGTCAGTGCTAGTCACAAACATGGCGGTCATCCTATAGAAGGAGACAGCTACCAGATCTCACGCTGTGTGACTTTTTTCTGTGGGGACACATTAAAGATCTGGTGTATGTACTGCCTCTACCATGTGATGTAGCAGGTCTCTGGGAGAGAATATGGGAAGTGACTGCCACAGCTGACGATGCCAAGCTGGTACGGGTATGGCAAGAGTTTGATTACCATATTGATGTCTGCCGGGTCATTCGTGGTTCGCATATCGAACGTTTCAAAAAAATAAATAAATAAATAAATAAATAAATAATTTTCAGAATTTCTCTTCAAAATGCAATATGAATGATATCTGTACAATGTTTAGTTCTTGTGCAATAAATAATTGGAAGTGTTCTCGGACTTTATGTACACTCCGTATATAGGCAGAGCATATGCCGTGTGAATGAGGTAGGTATTAAACAGCATACTTAGCACAGAAAACAATGTTGCAGGATTTGATGTGAATGTCAGACAGGAAGTAATCTATCCTTTGGAGAGTGTGATGAGAAATCTAGGGAGGAAACTGAAAGATGTGGGAGGATCACTCCCACACCCCTGTATGGTTGTACCATTGCTGGTCCATCGACTTACAAGAGATCATAGGTGCTGGGTAATGTACTCAAGCATCTGTTAACTACATCTGTGTTGTGACTGAAATTCGTAAATTGTTAGCCAAGAAATTATCCTATATGAAGAATTCATGGAACTATTTGTTTAGAAAAACAGTCACTGTTATGGACAGTATTATTACACATAAATGTATGTTTTTTCAAGTAGGGGGATTAATTTCCCAATATATTATGTATTTTTTTATCAATGGTAAATGAATCTTCTAGGCTTCTATGTACATAGGTTAGTTTGTATGAACAATTAGCAAATAGTATGGAAGACATTTATGAGTACAGACAGTATACCAAGATGTATACACTTCTGATTTCACACACTGATTTTGGTCCTCAAGGTACTTGATTATGTCATAATTCAAAGCTATTTATGACTCTGATTACCTGTATTTATCTTGAGTAATGCAATATTGTATTTCATTGGAACTTGAGTTTGTAACTCTGTTTTGGGTACCCCTGGTCATCGCGACTCTCTCTCATTTTGATACTTCAAGCCGTTAATGAAATATAAGAAATGTTGCGGATATTACACTCCGGCTTTGTCGCTTGTGCAGCGCGATCGCAAATGAGTGTGCTATGTCAGATCAGTTTTTTTTGAGATTGGGAACAGGTAGAGACCTCCACCCAAGTCTAAAGAAAAATTCAATATGTTAGTTAAACTTCATACATACCAATATATTATGTAGTACACACCAAACGCAAAACCGTAGCGGCCCCCATTTCTCGTTGAAAACTTTTACGAATCTCGCGCAGTGTATTAGTGCCACGAAAATATCACATTAATTATGACCATTAAAGAAATGATGGGCACATCATGAACCTGACATACACATTTTTTTACTAAATGGTTTTAGTAAAATCGTTTGAGAAAAATTGCAGGGCGTGCGTCTCGTTTCTGTCCTTGCCCACCGGCCGAATGATGGCAAGACAGTGTCGGCCTCCCCTTCCGAACAAACAAATGAACTCGCACAGCGCTTTTGACGAAAACTGTCACTGCGGATCGGTCACCTAATCCTGCGCGTACTCTTATTTCTCCCCCGAAACAACGCATTTCTAGACGCAAAAGTCAGTATGACATGGCAAATTACCTAGTAAAGAATGTAGTTCAAACTAAGAACTCTTAAATTTTTAGCATGATTTTTAGTTGCAGGCCAATGAGTCATGTCAAATGCAGTTCACACAGAAAGGGAAAAGAGAAGAATTTTATGATGTAGCTGCAATAACTCACATATATCACCGTGTTGTTTTCTGTGCTAACTGAACGGTTAGCCACCATGTCGACAATGGCGACACTGATGTTAACTCTGACAGCATAGAGATTTGCGAATCCAACGAAGCACAGGAATGCCAGTTGAAAACGTCTTCGCCTCCACCACATGTAGCCTCGGCCCAGGCCATCGCTAAAAGAAGGGAAAAAACGTTTCATTCCCATTATACAATGGTTCTTGCGCTCGCTGTGTGTGCGCTTCACTTAATGACTAAACAGAATGGAAAAATACTGCTCAAGTAAGCACATTGCAAAGAACAACTTCAACGCATTTGTAATTGAACCGAAAATGCACAACATACTTCATCCAGAAGAATTTTTTTTTTTTCATATTTATTTTCGATGGTGAAGTGTTGCACAATTTCGTGGTGCAGTGACATCTGCGGAATGACCAAATAAGGAAATGTTTCAGGAAGCCCGGTGATGGTGAAGACAGCGAGCAGGCCAATTGGAATTTTTGAAGCAAATTGTCTTGGATATTAAAAGGGAACAAAAATAAGGAAATTAAAAAGTAAATCTGACAGATACAGAAATATGTGAATATCATATGCATGTAAGAAATGATACAGTTTACTAGTGTAATACCAATTGAAAAAATATGTGCGATAGCAAGCAAGGAAAAGTAAATGGAACAGCCAACAGCAGGCTTTCGTCGTAACGAGGCAGGCAGATCAGAACACAATGGGTCACAAGACGCACGCTGAGGTGACAAAAGTAACAGAATATCTTTTAATATCTTGTCGGTCCTCCATTTGTTCGACGCTGTACAGCAACTCGACGTGGCATGGAGTCAATAAGCTGATAGAAATCACCTGCAGAAATAGTGAGCCATGCTGACGACTACTGCTCCCCCCCCCCCCCCCCCCCCCCCCACAATTGCAAAAGTGCTGCCAGTGCAGGATTTTGTGCACGAACTGGTCTTTCATTTATGTCCCATAATTGTTCGATGGGATTCCTATCCAGCGATCTGGGTGGCCACATCATTCACTCGAACTGTCCAGAATGTCCTTCAAACCAATTGCAAACAATTGTGGCAATATGACATGGCGCCTTTTCTTCCATAAAAATTTCGTCGTTGTTTGGGAACATGAAGTCCTTGATTGGCCGCAAATAGTCTCCATGTAGCTGAACATAACGATTTCGAGTCAATGCTCTATTCAGTTGCACCAGAGGGCCCAGTCCATTCCATGTGAACACAGCTTTATAGAGTAACCATTAGGTTGCGTGGTGCTGTATTGATAACTAGTGTCCATGGCTTTGTGGGGTCTGTGGCACATTCCAATCCTGCCATCAGTTCTTACCCACTGAAACCGGGCATATCTGACCGGGTCACGATTTTCCAGTCGTTTAGGGTCCAACTGATATGGCACGAACCCGAGAAGCACTGCAGGCGACGTGGTTTTGTTAGCAAAGGCACTAGCGTCGGTTGTCTGCTGCCATAGCCCACTAGTGCCAAATTTCGTCACACTGTCCTAACGGATATGTTCGTCGTGCGTTCTACATTGATATCTGCGGTTATTTCACGCACTGTTGCTTGTCTGCTAGCACTCACAACTGTACACAAACGCCGCTACTATCGGTCGTTAAGTGAAGGCCCGTGGTAAGAGGTAATGCCTGACATTTTGTATTGTCGGCACACTATTGACACCAAAGACCTTGCATTGACACTGTGGATCTCAGAGTACTGAACTCCCCAACGACTTTTGAAATGGAAGCCTGTTAATTCCTGTTATGTGGCCATGATCACCTCGGATAAACTTTCATATGCATCACTAGTTACAAATGACAGTTCCGCGAATGCACTGCCCTTTTTATACCTTGTGTACGCGATACTACCGCCATCTGCATATGTGCCTATCGCTATCCGATGATTTTTGTCACCTTGGCGTAAAGTAGCTGTGGAGGACGGCAGGATATGGGGTAACAAGAGCGATTGCGTTGGCGTCGTAGGACAACCTTTTGTAGCAATTAAAGACGTAGTATGTGTGGTGATTCGAGTGTGAATGCGGAGCTGCAATTTTGCGCACTTCCGAAAGCAGATTCTGAGTTCAAACAGCATATAGAACATTCAGAGCAAGAATAGTGCTTACACGCTTGCTACGCGACACTGTGAACTAATTCATTGCAGTAGTATGAAGCCTTTAATGCACGAAGGAACTCAGTGAACACTTCACGTGGTTGGCTTCAAAATCTCATTCAGCAAGTATTATTGTATTTATCACAGCGAGCCGTTCAGATGAGTTAATACAGCTGTCGTTTGGAACTGGCTGCACTTTTGTATTGGTAACAAGCTATACTAATTATCCGTTCGCGACTATCCCAACTGATTATCTGCCTCAAGACTCGTCTTAAAGCGTCTTTACAGTTGAAGATTAAATGCATGTGGAAAGTTATGGAGTTCGAGGGGACACTGAACGCAGTAGTTGCTGTCGCCTAGGGTGCGGCATGGTCTAGATAACCAAAAACATCCACCAGATTCGAAAGATACGGACCCGTACCGACTGAGTCAACTCTTAGTGCGCCCGTTTATTTAGTTAATACTACGAGAATGATTTACAATTTGTCGACTTCTACTTTGCCTCGAAACCTGACAGAAAATCCAAAGAGATTCTGGTCGTATGTGAAGTATGCTACTGGCAAGACACAATCAATGCCTTCTCTGCGCGATAGCAATGGAAATACTATCAACGACAGTGCTGCCAAAGCAGTGCTACTAAACACAGCCTTCTGAAATTCCTTCACCAAAGAAGACGAAGTAAATATTCCAGATTTCGAACCAAGAACAGCTGCCAACATGAGTAACGTAGAAGTGGATAACCTCGGAGTAGTGAAGCAACTTAAGTCACTTAACAAGATCAAGTCTTCAGGTCCAGATTCTATATCAGTTAGGTTCCTTTCAGAGTATGCTGATACAATAGCTCCGTACTTAACAATCATGTACAACCGTTCGCCTGACGGAAGATCCAGCACCTTAGGATTGGAAAGTTGCACAGGCCACACCAATATTCAAGATAGGTAGTACGAGTAATCCACTAAATTACAGGCCCATATCATTGACGTCAATATGCAACAGGACTTTGGAAAATATATTGTTTTCGAACATTACGAATTACCTCGAATAAAAAGGTCTATTGACACACAGTCAACACGGATTTAGAAACACAACTAGCTCTTTACTCGCACAAATTGTTGAGTGCCATTGACAAGGGATTTCAAATTGATTCCGTGTTTCCTGATTTCCGGAACTTTTGACACTGTACCACACAATTGGCTTGTAGTGTAGTTGCTTGCTTATGGAATATCCGCTCAATTATATGATTGGATTTGTGATTTCCTGTCAGAGGTCACAGTTCGTAGTAACTGACGAAAAGTCGTCGAGTAAAACAGACGTGATTTTTGGCGTTCACCAAGATAATGTTATAGGCCAATTGCCGTTCCTTACCTATATAAATGATTTGGGTCACAATCTGAGCAGCCGTCTTAAGTTGTTTGCAGATGATGCTGTCGTTTATCGACTAGTAAAGTCATCAGAAGATCAAAATAAATTGCAAAACGATTTAGAAAAGATATCGATATGGTGCAAACATTGGCAGTTGACCCTAAATAAGAAAAAGTGTGGGGTCATCCACATGAGTGCTAAAAGGAATCCGTTAAACTTCGATTACACGATAAAGCAGTCAATTCTAAAGACCGTGAATTCAACTACATAACTAGGAATTACAATGACGAACAACTTAAATTGGAAGCAAAACACACAAAATGTTGTGGGGAAGACTAACCAAAGACCGCATTTTATTGACAAGACACTTAGAAAATGTAACAGGCCTACTAAACAGACTGCCTGCACTACACTTGTCCGCTCTCTTTTAGAGCACTACTACTCGGTTTGGAATCCTTACCAGAGAGGATTGACTGAGTACATCGAGAAAGTGCAGAGAAGAGCAACACGTTTTGTATTATCGCGAAATAGGGGAGAGAGTGTCAGTGAAGTGATACAGGATTTTTGGTGGATATCATTAAAACAAAAGCGCTTTTCGTTTCAGCGGAGTCTTCTCACGAAATGTGAATCACCAATTTTCTACTCTGGATGTGAAAATACAGGGCTATTACAAATGATTGAAGTGATTTCATAAATTCACTGTAGCTCCATTCATTGACATATGGTCACGACACACTACAGATACGTAGAAAAACTCATAAAGTTTTGTTCGGCTGAAGCCGCACTTCAGGTTTCTGCCGTCAGAGCGTTCGAGAGCGCAGTGAGACAAAATGGCGACAGGAGCCGAGAAAGCGTATGTCGCGCTTGAAATGCACTCACATCAGTCAGTCATAACAGTGCAACGACACTTCAGGACGAAGTTCAACAAAGATCCACCAACTGCTAACTCCATTCGGCGATGGTATGCGCAGTTTAAAGCTTCTGGATGCCTCTGTAAGGGGAAATCAACAGGTCGGCCTGCAGTGAGCAAAGAAACGGTTGAACGCGTGCGGGCAAGTTTCAAGCGTAGCCCGCGGAAAATTGGCTCATGCCAGAACTGGAGACCGACAGCGCCAACTTCATCTTTCAACAGGATGGTGCTCTACCGCACTTCCATCATGATGTACGGCATTTCTTAAACAGGAGATTGGAAAACCGATGGATCGGTCGTGGTGGAGATCATGATCAGCAATTCATGTCATGGCCTCCACGCTCTCCCAACTTAACCCCATGCGATTTCTTTCTGTGGGGTTATGTGAAAGATTCAGTGTTTAAACCTCCTCTACCAAGAAACGTGCCAGAACTGCGAGCTCGTATCAACGATGCTTTCGAACTCATTGATGGGGACATGCTGCGCCGAGTGTGGGAGGAACTTGATTATCGGCTTGATGTCTGCCGAATCACTAAAGGGGTACATATCGAACATTTGTGAATGCCTAAAAAAACTTTTTGAGTTTTTGTATGTGTGTGCAAAGCATTGTGAAAATATCTCAAATAATAAAGTTATTGTAGAGCTGTGAAATCGCTTCAATCATTTGTAATAACCCTGTACATAGGGAGAAACGATCATCATAATAAAATAAGGGAAATCAGAGCTCGCACGAAAAGATACAGGTGTTCGTTTTTTCCACCCGCTGTACGAAATTAGAATAATAGGGAATTATTGTGGAGGTGGTTCGATGAACCGTCTCCGAGGCACTTAAATTTGATTTGCAGAGTATACATGTAGGTATAGATGTAGATGAATACAGTTCGATCTGAACAGAAGTCATTTATTGCTCTTAATTTCTCAGAAACTAAAAGAATTACTTTAAATATTACTATTCCAAAAACCCTGATCACTGTTTGTAGTGGTAGGATTTATCTCTGTTTGCATGCATGTATGAGGTTCCAGACTTTTTCAAATCTGGAGACTGTCTTTCGGTAAAACCGCTTTCGCTGTTGCTACGTAGTCAATGAATTTGAGCAGTCTGGAGTACAGGGTGGCATTTAAATGTAAAGCTACAACTCCGTTAACGGCCCTGTTGGGCCAATCAGTACTGACAGGCCACCGTGTCATCCTCAGCGAATGACGTCATTCGGATGCGGTAAGGAGAGGCGTGTGGTCGGCACACTGCTCTCCTGGCAGTTGTCAGCTTCCCAGACCTTGGAGCCGATACTTCTCGCTTAAGTAGTTCCTCAGTTAGCATCCTATGGTTAATCGTACCCCTTTCCAGTCCTGTGAACAAGGAAAAATCCCTAACAGTACCAGGAATAGAAACCAGGCCCTCAGGTACGCTCACCATTGAGCTATAGAAGCAGACACAGGGAGACAGTACTGTTCCAGAAATTACGAGTGATAATTGCTTTTGACAACTAAACAGTAGTCTGATTAACTGTTGTCGCTGACTACATGAGAGTTTGTGTTTACAGAGGTGACGCGTCATGAATGCAAGGCAGTCTCACCCATAGAAAGGGAAAATCCATCTGGGATCCGGTGTTGGGGGCTGAAGAAGGGTCACAGACGCTGGTAATCGCCTGGTACAACGGGAACGACCAAAAAATTGGCGGCCTTGTGGTAGCCAAAATCACCGTTTAGAGCTATATAGGGCCCGTAACCCCTTATGACATCTAACAAGGAAACCTCCCCATCGCACCCCCCTCATATTTAGTTATAGGTTGGCACATTCGATAGGCCTTGAAAAACTAAACACAGATCAATCGAGAAAACAGGAAGAAGTTGTGTGGAACTGTGAAAAAATAAGCAAAATATACAAACTGAGTAGTCCATGTGCATAATAAGCAACATCAAGGGTACTGCGAGCCTGAGCGCCGTGGTCTCGTGGTTAGCGGGAGCAGCTGTGGAATGAGAGGTCCTTGGTTCAAGTCTATCCTCGGATGAAAATTTTTACTTTCTTTATTTTCGCAAAGTTATGATCTGTCCGTTCGTTCATTGACGTCTCTGTTCACTGTAATAAGTTTAGTGTCTGTGTTTTGCGACTGCACCGCAAAACCGTGCGATTAGTAGACGAAAGGACGTGCCTCTCCAATGGGACCCGAAAACATTTGATCGCAAGGTCATAGGTCAACCGATTCCTCCACAGGAAAACAAATCCGATATATTCTATACGACACTGGCGACGGCATGTGCGTCATATGACAGGAATATGTTGTCGACTCACCTAACTTTTACACTTGGCGAATGGGTAAAAAGATTCTTCTACCTTGCCCGATTTAGGTTTTCTTGTGGATGTGATAATCACTCCCAAAAAAGTGATGAAAACATAAGCCTTTGTCACATAAACTGCAAATTAAAAAGTTAATCTTTTCATCCGAGGGAAGGCTTGAACCAAGAACCTCTCGTTCCGCCGCTGCTCACGCTAACCACGGGACCACGGCACCCAGGAGCTAGCTTTTTACTTGTAGTTGCCTATGTTGCGCATGGACTACTCAGTTTGTATATTTTGCTTATTTTTTTCATAGTTCCGCACAACTTCTTCCTGTTTTCTCGATTGATCTGTGTTCAGTTTTTCAAGGCCTATCCACTGTGCCAACTTATAACTAAACCTGAGAAGGGTGCGATTGGGAGGTTCCCTTGTAAGTGTAAAAGTGGCATAATTTCGGTTGAATAATAGTAAAGATAATCGTATCTGAAATTCGATTAGCTGTGAAGGCCGGCAGCGACCGTTATGATACTTCGTAATCTCTTTGCATATTGGTTCAAATGGCTCTGAGCACTATGGGACTCAACTGCTGTGGTCATCAGTCCCCTAGAACTTAGCACTACTGAAACCTAACTAAACTAAGGACATCACACATCCATGCCCGAGGCAGGATTCGAACCTGCGACTGTAGCGGTCGCACGGTTGCAGACTGAAGCGCCTAGAACCACTCGGCCATACCGAGACAACTGTCAGAATACCTGCGACGTAATGTGGACCCAAGATTTCATTCCAAACATTCCACATCACACATCTATGGACCACATCCTTTGGCGATCGACAGGACGTTCCCACCCTAGATTTTCTGCGGTCCAGAAATGCATATGATGGCGATGCAATGTCCCATAATTTATGAACTTTGATTCACCAGAGAACTCCTTCACAAAGCATGCAGAGTTATCACAGCCCATTCACAGACAGTAACTCTCCGATTTAAATCCTTCCCATGCAGCTCCTGTGATGGGTGGTACGTGCACGGCCGGATTAATCTTGCGGCCGTAGGCAATGCACTTCTCGGGGCCCCTTTACCCTTTTCTAACTTCCTGAAATATGGTTTTTTCTACCACAACGTCCGCCTCCGTAGCGTAGCGGTAGCGTTTCCGCCTATCACGCAGGGGGGCCCGGGTTCGATTCCCGGCAGGAGACTGGGTGTTGTGTTTCATCATCATTGACCCGCAAGTCGCCGAAGTGTCGTCAACAAAAAATGACTTGCAATACGGCGGCCGAACTCCCCGCATGGGGCCTCCCGGCCAACAATGCCATACGCTCATTTCATTTCTACCACAACGCAGTTTTATTCATAATTACGCTGGTTTTTTGCGGGATTGCGAAGGTACGCCATTATCCTGTTCAATAAATAACGAAATAAATAAAAGGAAAAAATGCGTAACTTTTATTAAATCGTTTTGTAGAGTCCAGTTGTTTAAATATCTTCTAATTTATTTAGATACAAAACTGTATAAAACGTCTTGAAAGTTGAAGATTTTCAACATGTCATTATCCGTCGCTATTATCGACAATGAATTTAAACGGTTCTGATACATGATGAACGAAGACAGTTTTTGATTAGTTTTAATTTCGGAAAGCTACGCTCATCCGTGGCGTTTGTAATCATCAGGCTTCTATACATTTGCAATGCTGCCATTACACTCGGGAAAGATGATTGTGCCATATTACCAAGAATCAATTTATACGATTCCTTGGCAGATAGAATTTTATCTTTCCGACATCCTGCAATTGTAAGATGAAGTACTTGATTTATCTTTCCGACATCCTGTAATTGTAAGATGAAGTACTTGAACGGTGCGTCGTATTATTATCATGCCACTGAATTCGGTGCGAAGCATTTTTCTAATCAGAAAATATTAGATGAAATAAAGATGTAAAATAAAATCTGTGAATCATGCTTACGTGGTATCGTAAAGGTAAGTTCAGTTTATTACAGTCGTCGTCTCGCCCATTTTCTCGAAGTACTTGCAGTCTTTTTAGAAATCTAGGACTCTTATTCAAATCCGTGTTTTGAAGCACAGACCACAGTAAAAATATTTAAATTTAACTAACGGGCGCAAAACTCGCAAATAGCAGTTAAAATAAAAATTATACAACTGTAAATGTTTCGAAACTTTTATGATACAGCATCCAACGAATCGGGGCCTCCCCACTGTTGTCATACGAACCAGTACTGCCAACATTACAAAAGAGACGTGGCCATAGAGTAAATAGTTGCACATATCAGTAAGTGTGCATTCACAAGGCAGAGTTTTTGAAGTGCATTCAGTTAAAAAAGCTGATCTTGCCATGATTAATCGGCACTAAAATCACCTCGATGAAATGTAAAATTGTTCTATAATAATTTGAAATGCAATCCTAAATGCTCTGAAGCATGACAATGAAATAAAAAAAAACAAAAAAACCAAAAAACAAAAAAAAAACAAGGCAATAATATTATCTTTAAGGTTTTGTTACATACAAATTTTCACTCGAAGAAGCATTTTCAATTTTTTTTTCTCGGGGAGCGGGCCTCTTAGCCGATGCGGGCCCCTAGGCCCAGGCAGTTGCAGGCTCCTACTACTCGCCACACAGATGTACAGCTGATACTATTGACTACAGCAACTTGTCGTAAACTGACATCAGGATCCTGATGTACAGCAGCTATAACAACACTCCTGGTTGGCTTGATGAATGATGCCGACGAGACGTGGCGTACATTTCTTTGAATATGAGTTTCACAACGTGTTGTGTTACGCAGTGGCGTAGCTTGCCTCAGACGAGCCCTTTTACACGACTGATGCGACTCAAATGGAGGGTAAAAAATTTTCACAAAAGAAACAAAAACTCTCATTTTGAATAAAATAAATATTTATGGATTAAGTATAGGTTACATAGGTAAGTAATTAGCCTATTTACAATTAATACTCCTAGGAGCCAAGTGAGCTAAATACATACTTTTCTCGCCTTTTTTCGGCAAACGTATTTATTAAATCATCCATAGCTGAAGACGATTTTAGTTTTTCGAGATGTTCTGCCTCTATAGACAGCACAGACAAGTCTGAAAGCCGTTCTTGGCTCATGGAAGTCCTAAGAATGTTTTAATCAGTTTAGCCGGCCGAAGTGGCCGAGCGGTTCTAGGCGCTACAATCTGGAACCGCGCGACCGCTACGGTCGCAGGTTCGAATCCTGCCTCGGGCATGGATGTGTGTGATGTCCTTAGGTTAGTTAGGTTTAAGTAGTTCTAAGTTCTAGGGGACTGATGACCTCAGATGTTAAGCCCCATAGTGCTCAGAGCCATTTGAAGCATTTTTTTAAATCAGTTTTAATTCCGAAAAACTTCTTACATCTGTTCCAGTTGTTACAGGAAGGGTCAAAAATAGGAAACATGCTGTTATTATCTCCGGAAAACTGGATTTAAGGCTACTGAATTTAATCAGTAATAATTCCGAGAGTTCCTTAGTAGAATGGATTTTCTGAATTTTAGTTTTTAAATACATTTTCAGAGAAATTGATTGTTCATACAGATCAAATGACATGTCTTTACCGTATTTAGCAGTCAGTTTTCCCGCTTCCTTTTTTATTATTTCGTTTCAAAATGGTAAGAGTTTTTTAGGTTGTAACACTTCAAATGTATTACTAAGGTAAAAGAGGCTTTGAAATCTTTGTTTAGTTTGAGAAATTAATATATCTAAACAGCAACAGTACACATTGACTTTGAAGTACGATTACCGGTCTGAAATTCTCTCATCTTCTGATAACTCATCAAAATATTGCTTCGTCATCTTCCGTTCAAAAATCGTTCAAATGGCTCTGAGCACTATGGGACTTAACTTCTGAGGTCATCAGTTCCCTAGAACTTAGAACTACTTAGACCTAACTAACCTAAGGACATCACACACGTCCATGCCCGAGGCAGGATTCGAACCTGCGACCGTAGCGGTCGCACGGTTCCAGACTATAGCGCCTAGAACCGCTCGGCCACCCCAGCCGGCGTCATCTTCCGTGTTTTATTTTTAAAAACAGTTCTTACCCCCCCCCCCCCCCCCCCACACTCATTTGATAGGTCTCTGAACTCGTCTAGCAAACCATGGAATGAATTTTGATTTCTTATTTCGCTCAGTCTATTCAAAACATTACTTAGTAAAATACTAGCTTTCTGTAAGTCTTTATTTTCACGCTGTAGAGCCTTAGAAACTGGATTAATTATTTCAAATAATGAATTAAAAAAGACGTCAAGCACTATTAAATCGTAGTTCTCTAAAATATTAATTATCCTTTTACGTTCGTCACGATCATTTTTTAGTGAAAATTAAATTTACCTGGTACAAAGTTTTCATTACTAATGAATAATTTTTCTTTATAGCCGATAAAGCGTCATGTTTTGAAGACCATCTATTAGAGCATCCCTTCTTAAGGATAATTTTATAGTTTAAATATTTATCGTTACTCAGCATTGACCAGCGCAATACAAATGATCACGGCATGGATTGGTTGATGTTTCAATGTAACACGAAAAGTTCTAAGCATAAAGGGCGAGATTCCTTCAGAAGATAGGGAGATCGTCAAAATGTGAGTAAAATAATAGACGGCTTAATTTTGGCCGCAATGGCGTTTCGGCACCTCTGAGGTAAGATTTTTTTAGAACCGAGGGGTCCGAGTCCGCACCGGAGATTGTAAGCAGTACACTTATTTTGAAACGTAATGTAAAACAGAATTCGCCGCTGCGTAGGCACCGGTGAACACGACAGTGATTGGCCCGTGTGTTGCGAAAGAGTGTTAGCGATTTTGTTAGCAAAAAATGCACACGAATATTAATTTGCAATAGCTGCAAAACTGAAATGTACGTTGACTGACCTCTCTGTATTTGTGCTCTTCCCATTTGTAGTCCTCTGTGAGTTTGGTGTATATCGAGAGATATTTCTGTTCGTTCATGATACAGTTTTGCAAAGTTTTACTTATGCATGTATTCCATACTGTTCGATATAAAATGTGACTTTCTTTTCTTTGGTGAGCTATATTTTCATACTCACCACTCGTGACAAATAAATATTGTAATAAATACTATGTAAACATATTGACCTATGATGTTTCTCCAGGCGCATCAAGATTAGAAACAAATATTTGTAGCAGCTCTAAGACGAAATTGATGGTTTTGTGGAATGTGTAACCAGCAAAGTCAACCTATCGAACATACCATCCTGGTATTTATATCGCTGATTCAAACGTTTTATTCTAACCTATAATTCATAAATTCATCGATCTTACTCGAAAAATTCGATTATCGTCCATGCTGATAAAGAATTTTCCATCGGGCCAGTTCTCCCATGGAACTATTTCTTTGCTGTTGGAGGTATCAGCTCTTATTTTGTTTTCATTACGAGTGACAAAACGCAAATATCTGTGAAACATAATTCTATAATCTTTGGTTAAGTGTACCGTACACGTTGATAATCGCGGCTCCCGACCTACAATACGTTTGAAACGAGTCAACAATGGGCAGTTAACTCTTTAGTCACATTTCTTGCAATCACTTCGAAAAAAATTACCGTAACATTCGAAGTTTGTCTTAAAATAAAATTTAATTACACTTGGGACTAAAAAAGAGTTCGTAATTCGCCTTAACCGAAATTCGTCTTAACCAATAAAATTTTCTATTAGGACTTATGTAGCCACTCTATAGCAATTCTGGACGTGTAGGGTGTCGCATTTTCCTGCTGGAATTGCCCAAATCCGACGGAACGCACAATGGACATGAATGGATGCAGTTGATCAGAGAGGATGCTTAAGTACGTGTCACTTCTCAGAGTCGTATCTAGACGTATCAGGGGTCCCACATCGTTCCAACTCCACACACCCCACACCATTACAGAGCCTCCACCAGCTTCAACATTCCCCTTCTGACACGCAGGGTCCATGGATTCATGGGGTTGTCCCCATACCCGTACACATCCATCCGCTCGATACAATTTTAAACGAGACTCGTCCGACCAGGCAACATGTTTCCAGTCAACAACAGTCCAATGTCGATGTTGACGGGCCCAGGCGAGGCGTTAAAGCTTTGTGTCGTGCAGTCATCAAGGGTACACGAGTGGGCCTTCGGCTCCGAAAGCCCATGTTGATGATGTTTCGTTGAGTGGTTTGCACGCTGACCTTGTTGATGGCACAGCATTGAAATCTGCAGCAATTTGCGGACGGGTTGCACTTCTGTCACGTTGAACGATTCTCTTCAGTCGCCGTTGGTACCGTTCTCGCATGATCTTTTTCCGGCCGCAGCGATGTCGGAGATTTGGTGTTTTACCGGATTGCCGATATTCACGGTACCCTCGTGAAATGGTCGTGCGGGAAAATCTCCACTTCATGACTAACTCGGAGATGTTGCGTCCCATTTCTCGTGCGCCGACTATAACACCACGTTTAAACTCACTTAAATCTTGATAACCTACCATTGTAGCAGCAGTAACCGATCTGACAACAGCCATATTCTGGCTGTTTACATCAATGTATTTGAATACGCATGCCTATACCAATTTCTTTGGCGCTTCAGTGTATATGTTTGCTAGGTATGGAGCTGGCTAGTATACAATCTGGACCAGAGGCTTCGCGTTTGTTAATTCAGCTGCTGCACTAAACCGAGGATATGTATTTCTAAGTTACTCATATTCGTAGTTGTTTTTGATTCGACTTCAGCAGTATTCACCCAGCAAGATGGTTCAAATGGCTCTCAGCACTATGGGACTTCACTTCTAAGGTCATCAGTCCCCTAGAACTTAGAACTACTTAAACCTAACTAACCTAAGAACATCACACACATCCATGCCCGAGGCAGGATTCGAACCTGCGACCGTAGCGGTCGTACGGTTCCTCACTGTAGCGCCTAGAACCGCTCGGCCACCCAGTAAGAGGGACCCAGGAAATGACCTGGGGGTATCTCTGCGAACACCTTGAGACTCTGGCAAGAAAAAATGGGGGTGATATGCGATTACAAGAACTCAGAGGTGGAGCTCTCTTCGCCTCTGTCACGTCAATTCTCCAACT
Organism: Schistocerca cancellata; assembly: GCF_023864275.1. Taxonomy (NCBI): domain Eukaryota; kingdom Metazoa; phylum Arthropoda; class Insecta; order Orthoptera; family Acrididae; genus Schistocerca; species Schistocerca cancellata. The sequence continues at coordinate 1,051,518,100 of NC_064627.1, read as the reverse complement.
TCCTACCTACACGTGGTGGCCCTGTTAAGCCGAGCAACTCGGTGGAAGGTTGCGTAACCAACCCCAGCGGGAAACTGAGTCGGTGACGAAACAAATTTTGGATATCAGTGGAAGGCAACATGGAACAACCACTGAAATTTACCATGAGAATATCATAGATCTGCCCAGTTCTAAATTACCTGCAGCTTCAAGACCCCCAATCTGATCTGCGGAAAGGGGGTTGAGGACGGGATTGAATACTGCATATAATGTGCGTTGGCTTCTTCAGACGGGAAAACTTGCTATAGTAGAAAGAGAAATAAGAGCGAATTACCTGGACATTCTCGGGATAAATGAGAGAGGAAGTGGCCACTTCATGACCCAAGTAAGGAACACTGCGCGCTTTTCATGGAGTAGCGACCAAAGCAGAAATGGTGTTGCAATAGTTGTTCCTAGAAATCTGGTCACCTGTGTACTCAGTTACCCGTTAATGACAGGATCATCTCCATCAGATTGAATGCTTATCCGTGTAAAATGAAATGGAAATGAAGTCCCATGCTTCTTTACAGAGCGTAGGGGAACGATGCGGGAGACCCGCAGAGCCTTACTAGGCAAGGTCTTAATGGAGATGATTTGCCGTTGCCTTCCTCCGACCGTAATGGGGATGAATGATGATGATGAAGACGACACAACAACACCCAGTCATCTCGAGGCAGGAAAAATCCCTGACCCCGCCGGGAATCGAACCCGGGACCCCGTGCTCGGGAAGCGAGAGCGCTACCGCGAGACCACGAGGGGCGGAGTCCCCGTCTAAACTCAACATCGACCAGATCTTTGCCCAACTACTGCAGCATCAGATCAGGAGATAGTGGAGTTATATGAACAACTGGAACAAGTCCTTAGCAACATCCCTAACAAAGAACAGGCAATAATTCAAGGATACTTCAATGTTAAAACTAGAGGGACTTCCCAAGGCACACACTTACAATCTCTGGTTGAACCTTATGGGGAAGGTGGCAGGAAGGTCTGACGCAGGTACTTACTAGATTCCTGTGTGAGTAGCGGCTTGAACATCTGTATCACTAAGTCCCAATATTACCCAAGGCGACTGTACACTTGGATATCACCTGGTGATGGATTTAGAAGCTAGATTGGCTTCATACTTGTGTGAATAAGTTGGAAGACTTCGATCTTGGAGTGTAAGACCTTTCCTGGGCTGACTGTGAAAATGATCACTATCAGTTGCCTACGAGAATGCGGATTAAGCTCAAATCCACCAAGAAGAGTGCAGGAAGGCTACTAAAACTCTCAAAAAAAGGAGCTCTTCAGGAATTTGGTGAGCTTCTAAGACCAAAAATCCACAATATTAGTCGTGATAAAGATACACCAGCATCACAAACATGGGACGAAGTGAAGGAGGTCGTTTCCTCGTCACTTCCGACATTAAAGCGACCATAAAGCGCAAAACACCCGTGGCTATCACAGTCCACACTACAACTAACAAAAGAGGGAAACAATCTGAAGAAAAATGATGTCTGCACCACCCAGTACCAATATAGATATAAGAACATGTATAGAGAAATACAACGGAACTGCAGACAGGCCAGAACCCTTTTCATTAACGGTATCTATGATGTGATAGAACAACATCATAATCACAGTCAATTACGTGATCTCTTCGAGAAATCACGAGCATTACCGGTGAATTTAATCCTCGTATGTGGGTGTGGACGATGAGAATGGCAACCCTGGTGGAGACAAGGAAGAGGCTGTTGGGAGGTGGAAAGTTGTGTTATGGGATATACAACAGTACGGAAAGTCAAGCAGTTGAACAACTTACATTGGAACCTACAATCTTACACAGTGAAACAGAGAGCGCAGTACAACATCGGAAGAACTATAAATCCCCTGGTCTGGACAGTATACATCTAACGAGATGATCAAGGAAATGGGGCAGAAAGACGTTGATGCGCTGCCTTCAATACGCACAAGACTATGGGAAACTGAGGAGTGGCCAGAAGACTGATCGAAGTCTCTCTTCGTCCCCCTGCACAAGATGGGTCAATCAGAAACTGCTCCAACTACTGAACTATTGCTCCAATATTCCACGCAAACAAAATTTTGTTCTATATCTTGAACCAGCGTTTGAAGCCACACATTCAGCCGCACATATTCACAGAACAAGCAGATTTTCTCGAAGGAAAAAGATCTAATGAATAGATTCTCAGCATACAACAAATAATCGAGAAATCGCAAGAGGTCTGTGTTCCGGTCTTCAGCTGCTTCCTTGGCTATAGGAAAGCTTTTGTGTTGTCTGGGGAAAGTTGTGGCACGTGCTTGCAGAGTTCATTGTACCACCACACTTGACAACACTGACCATAAGTCTGTACAATGATCACCTCCCAGTTATGGAGATAAGTGCAGGCACATCTGATTTCTTCGGTGTATCAAAAGGTGACGGACAGGGTTGTGTTCTATCCCCCCAACTGTACGACATCACGTCATTAGGAATGCACTTGATGGTGGTCTAAAGGCATCTGAATTGATGGCACAACTATTAACAGCGTCCCAATTTGTTGATGACACCGTGCTTTTAGCCAGCAGGGAAGATGAATTTGCTGAGCTACTAACAGAAGTAAAACACTTTATTCTATTAAATAGGACCTAATAGGCCTCAATCTCAGCAAGCCTAAACTCATGATAATTGATCGAGGAGTACAGGTTCAACTCACACGTTGACTGAAGGAAATGGAAGTCGTGCGTTCTTTCATCCATCTTGAGTCAACGATCTGTGAGACGGGAAGCTGTGAAAATGAGATAAGAATACGAATCACGTCAAGGCGGGTGACTATGAAGAAGGCTCACCAAAGATATGGCAGAACAGAGCAATAACTAACAGTCTTTTATGGTTGCGAGACATGGACCTCTAAAGCCAGAGACAAAGAGCGTGTCGGTGCATTTGAACTTTGGCGCTGGTGCAGGACTGAAAAAGAACTAATGTGTCTATTATTGGGCAACTCATTACCTCCGCGAGCCTTTCTTCTCGTGACAACCAAAAAATTCTCCAGTTCTTTGGCCTTATTGAGAGAAGAAATGGAGAAACCGTAGAGATACGCTACCGCTCGTTAATTTCAATACACATAATAAACGACATCTAGTTATCTGCAGATAAGGTCTAATACCGGGGTACGGTTGAGGAAGCAAAGGAATAGTACAACAGTTGTACACGTCATGATTTTTGTTTGTGGTCATCGAGATACAATAGTATCCAACAACCAATGTTGTGTATATAAAAGTTATGTTCCTATCTGATATGTTTGTTTACCTATTTGACGACGGACGCTGAATTTGGTGCACCTGTGTTGTTCCCTGTAGTGATTGAAGACGGCAGCGAACGGCAAGCATTGCTACGATATATAACGTGTGGTCCCCGCACGTCAGTTCCTTCGTGACACTGAAGTGTGCACATCGCTAGTATGGCCCCACGAGTGCAGATATCCATAGAAAAACGGGCTGCAATTGTAACACTTAGCCAGGCAGGTTTATCTATTCGCCGAATTGCGAAACAGTGCAGTGTGTCTATAGGGGGAGTGCAATACACCCTTCACCGCCAGAAGACAACAGATAGCAATAAGGACATACCGCGACCAGGACGACCTCGTAAAACAACTAAAAGTGATGATAAATATATCAGAATTATCAGTAAGAGAAATAGACTCAAAACAGCGCCCCAAATTCGTGCAGAATTGGTAGAAATAAACACGACAACAATATATGTTGCAACATTAAAAAGGAGACTAACTGAAGCCGGCTTCGAAGGATGTGTCACAGCAAGGAAACCCCTTCTAAGGCCCATAAATAAACAGAAGAGACTTGTATGGGCTGAAAAACATCGTAATTGGACATCGGAAGAGTGGATGAAGGTCTTATTCACCGATGAATAGAAGTTCGAGATTTTTGGAACCGGAAGGAGAATACCTGTTCCCCGATTTGTATGGGAAAGGGTAGTACAGCAGTGCGTTCTACCTACAGTTAAACACGGTGGAGGTTTTAATATGGTTTGGGGATGTTTTGCCGGACATTGTGAAAAAAGAAGGATGAATCTATCAGAAGCAGTACCACCGCATACTTCAGTATCATGCAATACGAAGTGGATTCCGCTTAACAAGGAAAGGGTTCACCTTACAGCAGGATAATGACCCAAAACATCGGTCGACATACTTTATGAACTACATTGCATCAAAGGAAAAGCAGAAAGTACTGAGTGATATGGCATGGCCGTCCTAAAGCCCCGATTGTAATCCCATTTAAATTGTCTGGCATGAAGTGGACAGTCGTATCAGGGAAGTTAATATATCCAGCAAGGAACATCTCTGGAAAATTGTTAAGGATGTGTGGAATCTAATAGATTCACGATAATTATAAAAAATTGATGGACCGCATTACTCGAGTTTGTGAGGCAGTCATTAAATCCAAAGGAGAATACTTTGACGAAAGAAAAATATAATGATTTTGTTTGTATTATATACGTGGAAGTTGATGTAATTATATTCTGTGAGAAATAATGTTTGATTTGTGTTGTAAATATGAAATACCAGGGTGTATTGAAATCAATGAGCGGTAGTGTAATAATCATAGAAGGGAAGAACAGCGAACAGTTGGATTGATCAAGTCAAGTAGATCGCTGGGCTGCCTCTTCAAATGGCTCTAAGAGAAGCCGGTAAAATCGTCCAGGATGGAGCCGCTTGGTTCATGGGCTCACGACGGTCAGCAGTTAGCACAACGACTTGTGATGATTCAGTAAGAGAAGTAAAAGGGACGCATCCTGCTAATTAGACTCCACGGCGGCACGGAAACACGGCAGCACGGCAGCAGCGGCAGATCAAAGCGACGCAGCGCAAGGACAAAGGAGTCGTTTCTTTTCCCAGTAGGCCACGCAGGGCCGTTTAAAGGCTGGACCCGCTCCGGAGAAGCGCATTTCGGTGGCCTCGTGTGAAGGGGTACTAAGTTCAGTGTTAATGACTCCCTTTCTGCAGTTCACATTAATAAGGTGAAGATATTAATTTCATTGTTTTATCCGTGTCTGTGTCCACGAAAAAACAATCCATTAGCCATGTTAACAATCTGCGTCCCTCGTAACCAATCCTACCCCTCGATTCTTCAGTTTCGACAATCGAAAACTGGCTCTCTTGCAGCACATATACATGCGGATTTCAAAAATGGAAAACCAGAATGAGATCCAGCCTCAGTGGCCAGAGACGGCGGCCATGTGTGTATATGTGAGCTGTGAATGTGTGAAGAAAGGCTTTTGGCCACAAGTTCATTTGCAAATAAATCTTTTTGTTGTGTCTTTCTGCAACTCAACATCTTCTCTATATGGTGGGTAGTAGTACATGCAGGTACGAAACTTTCATGCTCAGATAGGTGTGTTATCCCGAAGTATTGACTTTTGTTACTGAACATAAAGAATAAATCAACCTACTAAAGAAAAAATGAATATGTAGGCTCCATAGAACTATATCTTTACAATGATCTATCGGACTTTTGTCAGGAGGTCGAGCTAACCATTCAGCACTCTGAGTTGATAGTAGCAGAGGCGTTCTTCGTTGGTGGATCGCTTTTACGAGGATATTGGACATGTCATTAAGTTCAAGAACTAAAAAAATAACTTACTCTTATGCACAGACATTTACATACTTACAGGTCTAATTTGGCAAGGATGGGACAGGTGGTCGGCCATAGTCTTATAGTAGGAATCATCCCGGCATCCAGCACGGCCTACATCTCAACAGGAAAGGGAAGGGGAAACTGGCTGGGGTAATAGCAGGAAATTTAAGGGGGGGAGGCACTGCCATGAATGGTAAAATACCAGTGGTTACAGGTGTTGGAGCAGCATCTTTTTTAGGATAGGTAAGACAGAAAGATGTCAAGTTCTACGAGAGGTCAGGATTGAAACAAATCTTCAGTTTAGGAAAGAAATTAAACAGCACAATTCTAGCACATTAGATCACCAATCACAGCTACCAATTATAAATTTTCACCAATCACCAGAAATTTTATCTCCACCAAGTTGTATCTCAGTCCTAGGTAATTGCATTGATGAATTAAAGTCACCCAACCAAGTTGACATAATCTGCCTCTCTGAACACCATGTGACCACTGGTATAGGAACTAGGCCTAAGCACAATGAGAAACTCAGACAGGAGAGTACTGCAAATGTTAGAATAAGGAAAGGTTCTCATAAAAGTATAATTAAAAATAATGTAAGTATATTTCATCAAAATATTGGGAGTTTAAAGAATAAAGTAGATGAGCTTCTGGTTTGTTTAGAAGATTTAGAAGCTGAAATTGAAATAGATATACTATGCCTGTCTGAGCATCACATTGTTACTGATATGGATAAGGTAAATGTAAGTGGTTATAAGCTCTCTGCACATGTAATGAGAGAAAATATGGAGAAAGGAGGAGTTGCCATATATGTCAAAAGTTATCATTGTGCAAAAAGTATAGAAACAAAAAAGTTTTGTGTAGAGAAACATATAGAAGCATGTGCCTGTGAGCTTAAATTAAATAAAGGCACATTTATAATTGTAACTGTATATAGGTCCCCATCAGGAAATTTTCATCTATTTCTGAAAAATTTGGACTCCTTGTTGTGCTATCTGTCAGACAGGGGGAAGCAAATTATTATTTGTGGGGACTTCAATGTAGATTCTCTGAAAGAGGGTAATAGGAAAAATGACCTTGAAGTATTACTCGGTTCTTTCAATTTGACACCCGTTATTGATTTTCCTACTCGGGTGGTAAAGGATAGCAGCTCACTGATAGATAACTTCTTTGTAGACCAAGATAAGTTTAACCAGATAAATGCTCAGCCTGTTGAGAATGGTCTTTCTGATCATGGTGCACAGCTAGTTACAATATATGACATAGCTCCATTCAGCAATACTAAACAGTCCTCCAAAGTAGTACGTTCAGTCAACGATTTAACAATTGCAAATTTCAGGGAAAGCCTACAGCAGTTAGACTGGGATGAGGTGTACCGTGAACCTGATGCCAATTTAAAATATAATTTATTTCATGACATTTTTGTAAATGCATTTGAAAACTGCTTCCCCAAGAAAATAGTTAAATATACTCGTAAGAAACCTTGTAACAAACCATGGCTTACTAAGGGTATAAAAATATCTTGTAACCGGAAAAGGGAAATGTATCTGACAGCAAGAAAGAGTAGTGACCCAGAAACTATAAAAAATTATAAAAACTACTGTGTTATATTAAGAAAAGTTATTAAAAAATCCAGGAGTATGTGTATCATGTCTGAAATCGGCAACTCTGATAATAAAATTAAAACAATTTGGAATATTATTAAAAGAGAAACAGGTCAACCAAGAGCAGAGGAAGACAGTATTACCATCAAATTGAATGAAAGCTTTACGAACAAAAAGTCAGAAGTTGAAAATATTTTTAATAATCATTTTCTAAATGTTGTGGATATAGTAGGATCCAGGTGTTCATTAGAAGATGCTAGGCTGTTAATGGAAGAGGCCATACCTATGCAATTTGATACAATTGAAATCTCACCCACTTCTCCCTCTGAAATTAAGAAAATAATAAACTTGCTTAAAAGCAAAAACTCACATGGAATTGATGGCATTTCCAGCAAAATACTAAAAGCTTGTTCTCAACAGATAAGTAAGATTCTCAGCCACCTGTGTAATAGCTCTCTGGAACAGGGCATTTTTCCTGATAGACTGAAATATGCTATTGTTATACCTTTGCATAAAAAGGGGGATAGATCTGATGTCAACAATTACCGCCCAATCTCCCTTCTAACAGCTTTATCCAAAATTTTTGAGAAAGTAATGTATTCAAGAGTAGCTTCACATATCTGTAAAAATGAAGTACTAACAAAATGTCAGTTTGGTTTCCAGAAAAGTTTTTCAACAGAAAATGCCATATATGCTTTCACCAGTCAAATTTTGAATGATCTGAATAACCGAAAACCACCCATTGGGATTTTTTGTGATCTCTCAAAGGCTTTTGATTGTGTAAATCATGAAATTCTGCTAGACAAGCTCAAGTATTGTGGCATGAGTGGGACAGTGCACAAATGGTTTAATTCGTACCTAACTGGAAGAGTGCAGAAAGTTGAAATAAGTAGTTCTCGTAACATGCAAAGATCAGCACATTCCTCAAACTGGGGAACTATCAAGAATGGGGTTCCACAAGGGTCAGTCTTGGGTCCTTTGTTGTTCTTATTATATATTAATGACTTGCCATTCTATATTCATGAAGAGGCAAAGTTAGTTCTCTTTGCTGATGATACAAGTATAGTAATCACACCTGAGAAACAAGAATTAACTGATGAAATTGTCAATACTGTCTTTCAGAAAATTACTAAGTGGTTCCTTGTAAACGGACTCTCACTGAATTTTGATAAGACACAGTACATACAGTTCCGTACAGTGAATGGTATGACGCCACTAATAAATATAGACCTTAATCAGAAGCATATAGCTATGGTAGAATATTCCAAATTTTTAGGTATGTCCATTGATGAGAGATTAAATTGGAAGAAACACATTGATGATCTGCTGAAACGTTTGAGTTCAGCTACTTATGCAATAAGGGTCATTGCAAATTTTGGTGATAAACATCTTAGTAAATTAGCTTACTACGCCTATTTTCACTCATTGCTTTCATATGGCATCATATTTTGGGGTAATTCATCACTGATGAATAAAGTATTTATTGCACAAAAGCGTGTAATCAGAATAATAGCTGGAGTCCACCCAAGATCATCCTGCAGACATTTATTTAAGGATCTAGGGATATTCACAGTAGCTTCTCAGTATATATACTCTCTTATGAAATTTGTTATCAACAACCAAACCCAATTCAAAAGTAATAGCAGTGTGCATAACTACAATACTAGGAGAAAGGACGATCTTCACTATTCAAGATTAAATCTAACTTTGGCACAGAAAGGGGTGAATTATACTGGCACTAAAGTCTTTGGTCACTTACCAAATAGTATCAAAAGTCTGACAGATAACCAACAAGTATTTAAGAAGAAATTAAAAGAATTTCTGAATGATAACTCCTTCTACTCCATAGAGGAATTTTTAGATATAAATTAAGAAAAAAAATTATTAAAAAATTTAAAAAAAAAATAAATAAATAAATAAATAAAAATAAAAAAACACACAAAAAAATAAAGTTGTTATATTAACTTAAGTATGTTGTTAAATTAACCTAATTATGTCATGTATTGGAAAATTCGACTCGTTCCACATCATTACGAAATATCGTATTCATGATCCATGGAACTAGTATTAATCTAATCTAATCTAATCTAATCATTTGCTTGAAGTAATTTAGGGAAACCACGGAAAACCTAAATCGGAACGGCCAGATGTAGGTTCGAGGTTCCAACTTTCCGAATGTAAGTCCACAAGTCCATTCTATTTAAAACAGCGCTATTTCATTTGGTTTATCCTTAGTGTGCAATACTGATTCGCAAAGAAGTTATTTAATAATATGAAAGGTTAGTGTTAACTGTTCACTCCTTTCTCACCACCGACCAATGCACACGCTACACACACCATAAAAACATTGTTTCGTAATGTGACGCTACATATACTATCAGCTGGTACGAGTTCCATAGCGACGATGTTTTTTTTATTTTATTTATTTATTTTTTTTTTTCATTTTATGTCCAGCAAATTCCCATTTGCTAGCCTGAAAAAGTGAATTAGCATCCCTCTATAATGAGTGAGAGGGTGAGTTGAAAATGTGAATAAGGTGCTAGTATTATACAGTGCATAGCTTTGACAGCAAGGATCACCAGAAAAGAAAAATAACATAGTATCGAAGCGTCATGTGAAATTATAGATGTTTATTATTTCTGTTATTATTATTTTCATATGTTACATGTTTTACCAAACCTGTACTTTGTGTTAACTAAGTGATTCTTCACTGTGTAGAATGTATTGCTTAACAAGAATTTTTTACTGCCTTTTTACATAAGTTCGTTTTAATAACCTCTTTAATTTTTCATGGCATTTCATTGTACAATTTATTGCGCAATTGTATTCCTGGGTAGAAAATGTTGCTTTGAGTTTTATGTTAATTCTTCTACGTAAATGTATGTTCAATCTAGACGTTGTTCTGTGGTCATGGACGGACATGTTTGTGCAGTAGCTATCAATGTTATTTTGTATGTAAATAATCGATTGATAAGTGTACTCACATGATTCAGTTAAAATCCCCAGCGGTTTGAACAGATCCTTACAATGATCTCGACTATTATTTTTGGTTATCACTACTATGGCTCCTTTCTGTAGTTTGAAAACTGTGTTTATATCGTCTGCTTTTGTTTGTTTCTCAGAATCCCATATCCAAGAGTTGAGGGTACATATGAGTACTATGTAACGCTAACTAAAACACACTGGCTGTTACACACTGATGACAGGTCTCTAAGGGCGTAACATGATAGTGATATTCTGTTTGCAAGAACCCTTGCATGTTGATACCTCTTCGGCTGAGAATCGATTTTTACTTCTAGAAATTTTGTGTTTATTACGACATTGGAGGAAGCATCGTGCCCAACGATAAATACAGGCCTAAGCGCAGATCTGCGTGGCGTCAACAGTGTAGTGTTAACCCCGGCCGACACAAATGCATGAAGCCTGGGGCCCATATCACATTATAGATCTTTGACAAAGATCGTTGTCAAAGATATGGTCAAACTTCTTTAATCAAACTACTTCACTGAAGCTATTACATGATCGTAAAGTTTTTCGTCATGCCGTAGGTATTCGGGAATGGACGTGTAACATTTAATCGCCTGTACAACAACATAAATGTTGGTAGCGAGCGCATGGCTTGAAAAGAAAGAGGAGTTGAAACGATAGTGGGTGAAACGGTGGGCAGCGAGAAGAAAACCCCGAAGTGTTCACCAGAATTTGCTTCGTGAGCTACAGTGCGAAGACATAAAGAACAACGAAAAGTACCGGGTGATCAAAAAGTCAGTATAAATTTGAAAACTTAATAACCCACGGAATAATGTAGATAGAGGGGTAAAAATTGACACACATGCTTGGAATGACATGGGGTTTTGTTAGAACAAAAAAAAGTATTGCTAGATGCGTGAAAGATCTCTTGCGCGCGTCGTTTGGTGGTGATCGTGTGCTCAGCCGCCACTTTCGTCATGCTTGGCCTCCCAGGTCCCCAGACCTCAGTCCGTGCGATTCTTGGCTTTGGGGTTACCTGAAGTCGCAAGTGTATCGTGATAGACCGACATCTCTAGGGATGCTGAAAGACAACATCCGACGCCAATGCCTCACCATAACTCCGGACATGCTTTACAGTGCTGTTCACAACATTATTCCTCGACTACAGCTATTGTTGAGGAATGATGGTAGACATATTGAGCATCTCCTGTAAAGAACATCATCTTTGCTATTCTGCTAACATCATTGTTGCTATTCTGATCAGATGAAGCACCATCTGTCGGACATTTTTTGAACGTTTGTATTTTTTTGTTCTAATAAAACCCCATGTCATTCCAAGCATGTGTGTCAATTTGTATCTCTCTATCTACATTATTCCATGATTTATTCAGTTTTCAAATTGATACTGACTTTTTGATCACCCGTTATTTGGGACATTTCAGTTCGTGCATATGAGAGTTGATCCCGTATTTGCGTACACGATGTTCATTTAAGAAATGCCGTTTCTTAATTTCATTCATCGAATTCGATGTTTTTAAAAAGCCTACAACTGAGTCATCCATGAATTAAATAATGAAACACAGCACTGGTCACCTTTACGTATTTTTTCACGCTCGTTATGACGCGTTTCGAGAATTTATTCTCATTATCAAGAGGAAATATTTACATAGATAATTTATGTGGTGTTTGTATGTGTGTTGTTTTGCCTCTCTTGTTGTGCTTTTATGGTTTACTGCAATCAAACATATTTCTTTTGTTCAATTTTCCGAAGCATCACATAAATACCTATGTAAATATTTGTATTTTATAGTGAGAATACATGTTCGCGAAGCATAGTGTAAAACGTGAAACAATACGTGATTGATACAGAGTTTCATTATTTAAATCACGAATGTTGTTTCTAATGAAGACCTGTCTCCTGGTTTGGTTAAGAATTTTAGCAACAGGCAATACAAACACATTAAAAAAAGTTTTCGCATCACCTCGGTTCTGAGAGTTCCGAAACCTGTACAGGAAATTGGCGGAGAGATCAACATAAACATCATTTCCTTTTTTTTTATTGCTCATGAAAACCACACATTGTGTGTTGTACCACCAGGCAGCGAGAGCTTCAGAGGTAGTGGTCCAGATTGCTGTACACACCGGTACCTCTAATTCCTAGTAGCACGTCCCCTTGCACTGATGCATGCCTGTATTCGTCGTGGCATGTTATCCACAATTTCATCAAGGCACTATTGGTAAAGATTGTCCCACACCTCAACGGCGATTCGGCGCAGATCCCTCAGAGTGGTTGGTGGGTCACGTCGTCAATAAACAGCCCTTTTCAATCTATCCCAGGCATCTTCGATACGGTTCATGTCTGGAGAACATGCTGGCCACTCTAGTCGAGCGATGTCGTTATCCTGAAGGAAGTCATTCACTAGATGTGCACGATGGGGGCGTGAATTGCCGCCCATGAAGACGAATGCCTTGCCAATATGCTGCCAATATGGTTGCACTATCGGAGGATGGCATTCACGTATCGTACAGCCATTACGGCGCCTTCCATGAGCAGCAGAGGCGTACGTCGGCCCCACATAATGCCACCCCAAGACAGCACGGGTCCTCCACATTGCTGCACTCGCTGGACAGTGTGTTAAGGGGCTCCGGAAAGGCTCAAAATCATGAAAAGATCAATTTTTACTTTTTTGCGTTTTCTGAATCTGCAGACTATTACCTTTTAATAGATATATAATTTATTCAATTCCGAAGACTACATCTATTTTTAATTTTTTTTTGAAATGTGTTCTACATGGGCGTGACCCACTGTGGCGCTGTTAAACTGCTGTCGAATGGTGTTATTATTAACGTCCGTGTTCATCAGGTACATTTTAGTGATGTGAGATAAAGTATGTGTTGTGGCTAACATGTGATGGTTCAATATATATCGCTGGTGTGATTGTCGATTGTTTCATGTTTATTTACTCTGTCGTTATCTCGAAAATATTCGTAATTAATTCTGTTTCTTGAATCTCTGTTTTGTTGAAGTATAATAATGAGTAAAAGTAAAGTTGCTGTGGCGACTTTCAATGATGGCAACATTGTAAGGTGCAAGGTATTTAGAAATATGGGAATGAAGATAGGTTCTAACATGGTACGAGCGATGCTTGCTTTAGACAAGGAACGCCTTCGGGCTGCAGACAGGGCTGTAAAGAGTCTAGAAATACAAGAAAGAGTAAACAGGAGGAGGAACAAGAGGAAGCTGGAGGAGGAGTTTGCAGAGGATGAAGATAATCCATCCTATGGACCTGGAATGCACTAAAAAGTTAATCCAATCTTTGTCGCTCGATTCCCAAAACTTTTATTTTCTCATACTAATTACATGTTTTCTTAGGATCTTCCAAACATATTTGTTTCAAACTTTCAGTACCTTCTGCATAATTTAACACAGCCTTTTTCCAAAAAAACTGTATATTTTTGAATATATAAATAAAAAATTGCAAAAAAATGTTGTGAATTTTCATTACAAATGAAAAAAAAATCATCTTTAATAACTGAACTAAAATTTTGTAAAATCCATGTGTTAAGTTGTAGCCCACATTCCAATAAAGAATCTGTAAAAAGTTAAACTTCCTACCTCAAATACTTTGTGAGGAAAGATGTACTTTATAAGCGTTATTTTAACATTGCAAGTATAGGGCGTTCCGGAGCCCCTTAAGGCGTTCAGCCTGACCCGGTTGCCTCCAGACACGTCTCCGACGATTGCCTGGTTGAAGGCATATGCGTCACTCGTCGGTGAAGAGAACGTGATGCCAATCCTGAGCGTTCCATTCGGCATGTTGTTGGGCCCATCTGTACCGCGCAGCATGGTGTCGTGGTTGTAAATATGGACCTCGCCATGGACGTCGGGAGTGAAGTTGCGCATCATGCAGCCTATTGCGCATAGTTTTGAGTTTTAACACGACGTCCTGTGGCTGCACGAAAAGCATTATTCAACATGGTGGCGTTGCTGTCAGGTTTCCTTCGAGCCATAATCCGTAGGTAGTGGTCATCCACTGCAGGAGTAGCCCTTAGGCGCTCTGAGCGAGGCATGAGATCGACAGTTCCTGTCTCTCTGTATCTCCTCCATGTGCGAATAACATCGCTTTGGTTCACTCCGAGACGCCTGGACACTTCCTTTGTTCAGAGCTCTTCCTGGCGAAAAGGAACAAAGCGGACGCGGTCGAACTGCGGTATTGACCGTCTAGGCAGGGTTTTACTACAAACAACACGAGCTGTGTACCTCCTTCCTGATAGAATGACTGGAACTGATCGGTTGTCGGACACCCTCCGTCTAATAGGCGCTGCCCGTGCATGGTTGTTTACATCTTTAGGTGGGTTTAGTGACATCTCTGAACAGTCAAAGGGACTGTATCTGTGATGCAACATCCACAGTCAATGTCTGTCTTCAGTTCTGGGAACCGGGATGATGCAAAACTTTTTCTCGTGTGTGTAGTACTCGAATGCCACAGTGTACCATTTTACGTATTATTCAAGAAACAAGTGAACCAATACAAAAATCACCTAAGGAGTAATTTTTGAAGGTTAAGTTAGGTTATTTAGAGCGTAAATAAATAAATTTATTTCACTTCTGTGCACTTTGAACAGTCTTGGCTGTTCACAACTACATCTTCTTCCACATCCTTTGTTTTTATATGTAAGCTTAACATCATCCAGAGTGCAGCAACTTCGAATGCAGTGGATTGCTGCAGCTATTTCTTTGTAAGATTCCAACCTCTTATTACGGTTTTTGTAGTCAGCGTGCTTAGTGTTATGAAGAATTTCGTATTCTTCATACTTTGCAATAAAGACTGTGGTGGTAGCCACGCACCAAATGTACTTCCTCATTTTATAGCTTAAATGTAAAAATCAAGCGAAGCAACATGCAAACAACGGCCCTCACTTTAACTTCCGTCAAAGTCCTTTGTCACCCTAGCATGCCTGTGCCCAGTTTCGAACATTGTGGGTATCTTGTGGTCGTATCCTCGTACCCCACGTAGCATTTGGTGCTTTTATTGTTTGCAGGTGCAGTTATTTTCTCAAAACTGCAAGCTTGCGCCGTTTACGGATGTACTAACCGATCCGGTCGTAATCTGAAGTTTAAAAGAATCACTTTTCATTCCTAAGTGAAGCCGTTCAAACAATATTTTCTTTTTTATACATGAATTATGGTTGCGCTGTTTACTTTTATTCTTTCCTGTGTTTTTCACTGCCTTCCAAACTGCAAGAGGTTGTTCCTCCCAATTTAAATTAAAACAATCTAGCTAGAACAGCCAACGACAGCTGTCTTGTGTGTGTGAATTTTGTGTCTATGATTGTATCAACGTGTTTGTAATTTCAGTTTATTGTTTACTGACCAATTGTAAACTTATGGGAGCGTTTCATTTGCTTTCTCTGCAAAAAGTTCCCTGGAGAGAGAGTCACGGATGCGCTGAACGAGGAGAGGTAGCAGTCATTAAAAGAAAGGCGTTTTTCGTTTCGGTGGGATGTTAAAAAAATTGTTCAAATGGCTCTGAGCACTATGGGACTTAACATCGGAGGTCATCAGTCCCCTAGAACTTAGAACTACTTAAACTAAGGACTTCACACATATCCATGCCCGAGGCAGGATTCGAACCTGCGACCGTAGCATTCGCACGGTTCCAGACTGAAGTGCCTAGAACAGTTCGGCCACCGCGGCCGGTTCGGTGGGATGTATTCATGAAATTTCAGTCACCGGTGTGAAGCCTTTTTGGCACAGTACTCGAAGATGTCACTTTCTCAGTGGTTGCAGCAAGACTCATCGTAGTCATGAAGGGTCACGGTTTCATAATTTGCTGAATCTTCGACTTGCTGAAACTTAGGTGGTGAACCTGAACAACAGAAGGAGCACCATTTAACCATTTGACCATATTTTTTCTGAGTTTAGCCAACGTTTAAAGGGGCTGTGGCGCTCCATGTCAGTTTGTAGCGCAGCTGGTGCTTCATATTATTCGGCTATTACTTTTATTTATTTTGGTATTTACTTGTATTGACCATACAATCATTGGCTTATTATAAAATTTAATAACAAAAACATATTACAAAATTTGGTTTTCCTTCTTATACGGCAGTTTTGTTTAAATGTAATACATTCACATAAAAAAGAAACTAATCTATTATACACTCTCATATCGTCAAATAGTCGAGAGCACTTGGCAGCTATTGGCCAGAATTTGCTACAATTTTCAGTAAATTTTTATGTTGACTATCATGTCTCTAGCAGGAAGAAAAAAGCACATGGTTGAGATCTCCAATTGATGTCCCGTCAAACTCAACATGAAGACTCAATAACTTTGACTCGATACAGAAACACTAAAAAATGGACAGTAGCTGAATCTCATTATTATGAGGGGGTATTCAATAAATTTCTTTCTTTATTCAGGATTCCAGTACATAAGATTATTCCCCACTCTTTTCGCTACAAAACCCTACTTTTCAACATAATCTCCATTCAACACGACGGTCCTACGCCACCTCACTCGAATGGCCCGTGTTCCCGCATGGTATCAGTTTAATGGCCGACGAGGTGGTACAACTCTACTAGTCGACGTCGCAGTCAACGTCTTGCTGCGTCAGTAACCTCTCCATTATCCATGTACTGCTTCCTGCGGAGTGCAACGTTCTTTGGGCCAAGCAGACGGAAGTCGGAAGTAGATATGGGGGATCCGCTCTTGAACTAATTCATAGAGTTGAATCTTTCAAAGGAGTGAACAATCAGTGATTCAGAAAAAAAGAACGGTAGCTCCAAACGTTTCCCACAGCAGAGAGAGAGAGAGAGAGAGAGAGAGAGAGAGACGGAGCATATCAGCAGCGCCTCTGCTGGTCAGAGCACAGTGCACGCCACACAACACAGCCAGCGCTGGCCTCTGCCCTGCTTCTACCTTGGCTGCCTGCATTGTGCAGTGCCCCATTGGATTTTGTGTTTCACATATGCCGTGCCGTCTCTGTGCGTCGTCTGCCGTGTGCAGCGTCTGGCGCAGCTTAACTTCGCATCGCACTCTGTCGGCGATCGTTTCAGTCGCACGTCCTGCCCTCTGGGCAGTTGATGCGAGCAACAGGACAGAGAGCCACCTAGCGGATAACATAGGAACTACTTGCAAAAACCTGCTCGCAAGGGAACGGACGATTTGTCTCGGAGCGGGTGAGTTCACCTCTCCCCTCACCTTCGGAACTCGCCCGCTCAACGCTCACCCCACCGTCTCGACTCTAGCCAGAGCGTTGAGCAAAGCGACTCAGGTGTCACTCTGGTCTCTGCGGTCTCAGCTCACGCAGTAATACAGCTCGACCTGCTCGACTCAGCGCCTCTGCATCGGAGTTCGTCCCTACTGGATATTGTTCTTTGTAGTAATACCGCTATGTATATTACATTATTGTGTTATGTATACATCAATTGTTTTTATTTTATTTTTATTTGTTTAAACTGATTAGATTAGGTTCCTGATGCCTCCTCTTACTATAGGATTTTTATTATGGACACTCGAATTTACGCTTTAATTACGAGCGAACCGATAAACGTATCGCAAAATGTGATACACCAATATTTTCCTTGTTTTATTCTGCGTGAGGCTATATGCAGTACTTTCGTTTTACAGTCAAATTTATATTATTTTTTTCTTATTCTGGTACGGATTTTGCGATTTTAGGCGTCTTCGGAAGGAAACGTTCACTTTAAAAATATATGGCTTGCGATGTATTTGTATGAGGTTAATGAAATTTTAATACATTATAGCCAAATATATTGGTAATGTAAATCCCAAGTTACAACATTTTCCGATCACCCAAAAAACCACGATAGTGCAAAATAAATCAATAATCAAAAACTTTGTCATATCGTGGAAATTTCAATAAACAATACAAAATTCTTACTCATTATCTGTGTTACTTCAAAATAGGATCAAATAAGATCAAAATACAGGTATAGTACTGGAATAAACCAAGTTTAAAGGGCAATGTGCCTTCCATTTATTTTCTATTGTAAATGAGTGGTGAGTCATGAAAAAGAGCTAATTCATTTCAGGGAGTGAACAGTTCTGATCCAATCTCTGAAAAGATCAGTTTTGCCCATCTCTAGTCGGAAGGCGAGGAGCATAGCGGCCACACACCTTTGAGTACCCCAACTAGTGGACGAGTGTCCCAGCACTACCAACAGGCGGGCCATTGTGGCCAGGCGGTTCTAGGCGCTTCAGTCCGGAACCGCGCTGCTGCTACGGTCGCAGGTTCGAATACTGCCTCGGGCATGAATGTGTGTGATGTTCTTAGTTTAGTTAGGTTTAAGTAGTTCTAAGTCTAGGGGACTGATGACCTCAGATGTTAAGTCCCATAGTGCTTAGAGACATTGCAACCATTCTGAACTACCAACAGAAACGTCTAGTTGAGCAGCGAGGTGTTTGTGATCTGTCGATCACATTGAATGAGCGTGTCTGCACGTTCCATGTTGTAGGAGCCAAAGCTGTGTGCGGCCAGCCGGCACGCGGGAGATCTGACAGGGTAGCGCGACCTTCTTGTAGACGTCTCGCCCAACGATTCTCCGTGCTTTTGTTCACTACCAGGCCCCCGTAGACATTCAGCAAGTGCTGTGAATATCTGCGATGCCTGGTTTTCCGCGCAAAAATGGCCTCAATGACAGCGCTCTGCTTGGAACGCACATCTGCTACAGATACTATTTTCAAGGTTATGTATAGCGCCGCCACCTGTCGGAACTTCATGAAGCTACATGAAACAATACGGGCTGAAACGGGAATATTCCACGATGTCCCACAACGAATCCTGCGTTTTTTCAAGCGAAACTGACGGAGAAAAATGTGTCATGCATTACTTATTGAACGTCCTGCGTGTTAGAGATGTTTATCTCCTGTTTCCTTTTAACGAAGTAAACGAAACTTTTTGGAGAATATTTGGCTATATTTTTACGTAGCTTTTGCCTCTTATAGTTTTAGAATAATTCCACCTTCTTACCCATCTTGAAAGGCTCGTTTTTTTTTTCAATCATACTGTTTGTTTCGATCCGTGGTAGTCTGAAATCACGAGTTTGTGGCTTGTTCATGAGCGTTTATGTACTCGTTGAATATCGTTCTTACGTGGCTCCTCACCCACATGGATTATACGTGTTGTCCAGCTGCATTGTTTTTTCTTTCACTTCTTGTTTGACATCCAGAATGAAGTAAGACAGACATTTCTTTGGGGACTGGGAAAATTGCTGATGGTATCCAGCGATTCAGCAGAAAAATCTGGAAACTGGGTACAGATAATGATACGTCATAATTTAGCTTTTGATACAGAAGAAGACCGTATCTACCAAATTACAGTTCTATCCAGCGTTTCAATTTTGTCTTCTAACGGTTGCGTTTGATGAGTTGCTCTTCTAAGGGAGAGTTTTCCTGCCATCAGGAGCCTTCTGTCAATAGCGAACTACACTCCTGGAAATGGAAAAAAGAACACATTGACACCGGTGTGTCAGACCCACCATACTTGCTCCGGACACTGCGAGAGGGCTGTACAAGCAATGATCACACGCACGGCACAGCGGACTCACCAGGAACCGCGGTGTTGGCCGTCGAATGGCGCTAGCTGCGCAGCATTTGTGCACCGCCGCCGTCAGTGTCAGCCAGTTTGCCGTGGCATACGGAGCTCCATCGCAGTCTTTAACACTGGTAGCGTGCCGCGACAGCGTGGACGTGAACCGTATGTGCAGTTGACGGACTTTGAGCGAGGGCGTATAGTGGGCATGCGGGAGGCCGGGTGGACGTACCGCCGAATTGCTCATCACGTGGGGCGTGAGGTCTCCACAGTACATCGATGTTGTCGCCAGTGGTCGGCGGAAGGTGCACGTGCCCGTCGACCTGGGACCGGACCGCAGCGACGCACGGATGCACGCCAAGACCGTAGGATCCTATGCAGTGCCGTAGGGGACCGCACCGCCACTTCCCAGCAAATTAGGGACACTGTTGCTCCTGGGGTATCGGCGAGGACCATTCGCAACCGTCTCCATGAAGCTGGGCTACGGTCCCGCACACCGTTAGGCCGTCTCCCGCTCACGCTCCAACATCGTGCTGCCCGCCTCCAGTGGTGTCGCGACAGGCGTGAATGGAGGGACGAATGGAGACGTGTCGTCTTCAGCGATGAGAGTCGCTTCTGCCTTGGTGCCAATGATGGTCGTATGCGTGTTTGGCGCCGTGCAGGTAAGCGCCACAATCAGGACTGCATACGACCGAGGCACACAGGGCCAACACCCGGCATCATGGTGTGGGGAGCGATCTCCTACACTGGCCGTACACCACTGGTGA
Organism: Schistocerca cancellata; assembly: GCF_023864275.1. NCBI lineage: Eukaryota > Metazoa > Arthropoda > Insecta > Orthoptera > Acrididae > Schistocerca > Schistocerca cancellata. Next base: position 1,051,497,561 of record NC_064627.1, on the reverse strand, counting down.
TCGTCGAGGGGACACTGAATAGTGCACAGTACATCCAAACCGTCATCGAACCCATCGTTCTACCATTCCTGGATCGGCAAGGGAACTTGCTGTTCCAACAGGACAATGCACGTCCGCATGTATCCCGTGCCACCCAACGTGCTCTAGAAGGTGTAAGTCAACCAGCCTGGCCAGCAAGATCTCCGGATCTGTCCCCCATTGAGCATGTTTGGGACTGGATGAAGCGTCGTCTCACGCGGTCTGCACGTCCAGCACGAACGCTGGTCCAACTGAGGCGCCAGGTGGAAATGGCATGGCAAGCCGTTCCACAGGACTACATCCAGCATCTCTACGATCGTCTCCATGGGAGAATAGCAGCCTGCATTGCTGCGAAAGGTGGATATACACTGTACTGGTGCCGACATTGTGCATGCTCTGTTGACTGTGTCTATGTGCCTGTGGTTCTGTCAGTGTGATCATGTGATGTATCTGACCCCAGGAATGTGTCAATAAAGTTTCCCCTTCCTGGGACAATGAATTCACGGTGTTCTTATTTCAATTTCCGGGAGTGTATTTTCAAGGTTATGTATAGCGCCGCCACCTGTCGGAACTTCATGAAGCTACATGAAACAATACGGGCTGAAACGGGAATACTCCACGATGTCCCACAACGAATCCTGCATTTTTTCAAGCGAAACTGACGGAGAAAAATGTGTCATGCATTGCTTATTGAACGTCCCGCGTGTTAGAGATGTTTATCTCCTGTTTCCTTTTAACGAAGTAAACGAAACTTTTTGGAGAATATTTGGCTATATTTTTACGTAACTTTTGCCTCTTATAGTTTTAGAATGATTCCACCTTCTTACCCATTTTGAAAGGCTCGTTTTTTTTTCAATCATACTGTTTGTTTCGATCCGTGGTAGTTCTGAAATCACGAGTTTGTGGCTTGTTCATGAGCGTTTATGTACTCGTTGAATATCGTTCTTACGTGGCTCCTCACCCACATGGATTATACGTGTTGTCCAGCTGCATTGTTTTTTCTTTCACTTCTTGTTTGACATCCAGAATGAAGTAAGACAGACATTTCTTTGGTGGCTGGGAAAATTGTTGATGGTATCCAGCGTTTCAGCAGAAAAATCTGGAAACTGGGTACAGATACTGATACGTCATAATTTAGCTTTTGATACAGAAGAAGACCGTATCTACCAAATTACAGTTCTATCCAGCGTTTCAATTTTGTCTTCTAACCGCGTTTGATGAGTTGCTCTTCTAAGGGAGAGTTTTCCTGCCATCAGGAGCCTTCTGTCAATAGCGAACTATGTCGACTATCCCAGCCACCTTCGCTCATCTCTACGCCATTCTCTGACGTGCGTCAACTGTTTAATATATACGGTGGCAGTAGTTTTGTGAAACACTACTTTTGTAACAATGTCGTGTCAATTCCTTTATTGCGCTATTTGTATTTTTTCCCAATTCGCGAAAACTAGTGTATTTAGCGGAATCGTCCCGGACAGGTGCTCAGAATTCAGATTTTGTTCCTTAATCATTAGACACCAGCACACCAGCACGCGTGGCTGTTTCCGGTGCCCGTTGCGCTGCGTCTCACGAACGGTCTGCTGCTGCGACCTAATGGCTTCCTGAATGCTGTAATTACTCTACGTCACAGTCTGAGCAGAGTGCTGAATAGGGCCTCCCAGCTTTGCGTTTACCTTTTGTGGCTGACATGGAGGGAGAACAATCGGCACCTTCATTACTGTGTCGATGTTTTAGTTTAGTTTAGTTTTATTTTTAGTTATGTCATGTTCCGTAGATCATTTTCCCGATTATTTTATCGATATTATGTGGATCAAGTCAGATTACAACATATATATACACACATGAATAGTGCTAATATTAATATTAGTGAAATTTTTAGTTCTACACATACAACTACATTTAGAGGTGCTTTTTTTACCATCTTTGAAACAGAAACTCATCCATGGAGTAGAAGGAGTTGTCCAAAATAAACGATTTTAAGCTGGGTTTAAAACTTGATCTGCTACCTGCCTGACACTTTATGTTGTTGGGCAAATGATCAAAGGTTTTCATTGCTGAATAACAACGGATAGGAAAGGTCGTTTTTCCCTCTAGTGTTGTAATATATCTTGGTGGTCGAGAAACACCTTATCACAAGTGCCATTTTCGCTACTAGTAATGACGTTCTGACCTTCTTTTAACGTATTCAGGATTTCTTAACATAGGTTTTACCTTTGCTCCCTGTACTTATATGCAATGGTTTATGAATAAATAAGTATTTTGTAGAACCTTACGATTTCCTAATTCTGTCCCTTACTAATATCTGGTTTAACTTTTTACCCACAGGGCAAGTGGTATAAATCTCGCCTGTGCCCAGAGTCGCCAACGAACGCTAACACCTTGGTGTTCATGCTAAAGGTAGCCAGTGTGAACTGTAGTGACGGAAGAAATTTGTCACTGCCAGTATTTAACTGTAAAGGAATTGAAGGAGAAGGCAAATTTCTCGACCGCCAAAATATATTATGACGTCGCGGGTTGCGCCCCATGCTCTAAACAGATATCTTATGGGGTGCGGACACGTGAGGCGGTTGCTAGTGACCCGCCCGTTGGATCTGGACATTAAGTTCGGCCATCCTTAGAAGTCCTCATAGATGAGTGGCCTATTTGGTGAAATTGGTGTATTTTTCATAACAATCATTAACAAAAGACTCCCTGCGTCGCGATTTCCTCCTGAAATGTTCCAGTAGTGTTAAACTCTCCCAGTATTCATTGCAGTGTACTCACATTACTCTTCACCTGCAGGAATGGCATTTGCTGCTCAGAAAGTATACTGGCATAAAGATACAGTTTCAGTCAGAGAGATGCACCAACAACAATAGAAAGCGAATGAATCATCCCTGATTTTTCAGTATGTCCCACAGTCACCCTTGGGAACAGCTTACAGCCTCTATAATTTGAGCGGATTAGTAAGCTTACCAGACCGGCTGTTTTTGCTTCGCTAGTGTCCACCTCCACACAGAGATAGGAGAACGATGAGAAAAAATTACAATTGGAAGAGGGTGGTAACTCCAAAGAGCTTTTAGCTTCGACCGTGCAGAACAATCAAGCAACACAAATGTACAAAATAGTGTCAGATTTTTGAAGCTTTTTTGGGTTGTCTATCAGCATCTAGTAAGGTCAGCGGACAAAATATTAGTAACCCCTTTAAAAAGCACAATCGCCACTTTGGACCACCGTAGATGGTACGAAACTGGTACCAGGAAGTTATGTGTTCCATACTCCACCACTGATGCAACTATAACAGTGACCTCACCTGTATTTAGCTCTCAGTTGTTTCGAATCAAAGTAAGATGGGTCGACATTGAAACTTGACAGGATGACAAAGAGGGACTGGCTTGTTTTGATGTACTCGTGACCACGCCGTGTCTGAAGTTGCCCAATTAGTTAGTGTATCAGTGTGGACTCTAAAACGTGTCCACAATGAATGCTGTGCCATTCGCTAGTGTGTGACATGGCTTAAGAACGGTAATCGAAAATGTATCCTAACCGAGAGGGACCAGAGGTTAGTAGCCGGCCGGGGTGGCCGAGCGGTTCTAGGCGCTACAGTCTGGAACCGCGCGACCGCTACGGTCGCAGGTTCGAATCCTGCCACGGTCATGGATGTCTGTGATGCCCTTAGGTTAATTAGGTTTAAGTAGTTCTAAGTTCTAGGGGACTGATGACCTTAGAAGTTAAGTCCCATAGTGCTCAGAGCAATTTTTGAACCAGAGGTTAGTGTAACGCCCTGTCAATGACAGTCGGTGTTAAACCCGACAGGAATCACTGGTATCAGAGGATGCAGGTCTATCTGAAACAGTTAACGAGTGAAAATGGCATACAATGCATATTTGGACTCAGGTACCAAGCAAAGGGCCATTGCCCAAGCAGCACAGAAAGTGGAAAGTAGCTAACTCTCGGCGATGTGGTCTTACGAGTCCCATTTTCTCTCTTTTCGAATGATGCAAGGCGTCGATGCACCGACGGTCCAATGAGGCGTTTGGTGAGTGCAGTTGAGGCCAGAGGTGGTTCTGTGATCTTTTGGCGATGGTTTCTTCACCGCGATTTCAGCTCACTCGTTCAGGTTACAGTCAACGTGAACCAGGATATTTACTTAATCATTCTCAGTAACCAAGTGTTACCATTTCCTCTATATCTTCGTGATGCTTATGCTGTGGGTCCTCCCGTCTTCCAAGCTGAAGTCTGCACGCATACGCTTCTGGTTTGAGGTAAGACTGTTCATATTTTTAAAAATATGGGGAGTCTGATATACAGATTTTTTAAAAAAAGTGTCATTTTCGGCTCTCGATATAATTAAAAGAAGTATCGATATATCGACAGAAAAAGCAACGAAGCACCTTCCTATAAAAATATCGACTGCACATTGTAATTACACTGCCGGTTTTAGATCCGTACATTTAAGTATTGATTTATTATTAGATATCCCGTACATCAACAAAGTAGCAGCCTGCCTATTCCCCTTAGAGCAATAATGGAAAGGAACCCGATGCACTTTCATGCTTGACAATAACCACTTTGCTAACGATGGTAACTACACGTAAGTGGCACAATAGAAGGTGTCCAATGGGTCCGTTGTTCGGTTTCGTCATATATCGGATTGTCCGGAACACTTCATGTCGACTTCCCTTTTTTTTCATTTCTGCAAACGCCAGTGACCTAGCAGTTGCGGTATCAGCATAGCGTGATGAAGTTAAACATTGCTGTTTCTGTTGGTAGCGCCGGGCGCTGATTACGTCAGCATTTGCCATCACACCTCTCCGCCCATCTCTGAGGCCAGTCTTGTCATTTAGATTTTTGTTCGTCATTTTCATCAACTGTTTTTCAAGAATTCCAATGTTTTTTAACGGAACTGGGGTGCTATTTCGTCAGACTGGAAATCCTGTTACTCCATTCACACCGCTACCCCTCAGGGCAATCGGACTGCTACTTTTGCGCCACATGTACTTGCTTCACACAGTCAAAGAGAAAGATTGGACGTGATGAAGGCTCAAAAAGTAATAAGATTCCTTCACACAGTGAAAGTAAAATTACGTTCTACGACAATTTCAAAAAAAGAACTTCAAATGTTTACCGAAAACTGTGAAAAAAATATAACATAAAATAAAAATACCGGCACTCGATATCCCAATTTTGATATATGTGGGAATGACATCGCTTGTGTGTATCGATATTTTGGAATTAAATATCGATATACCGATATTCTATCAACAGCCCTAAAATGGCTCTGAGCACTATGTGACTTAACATCTGTGGTCATCAGTCACCTAGAAAGTAGAACTACTTAAACCTAACTAACCTAAGGACATCACACAACACCCAGTCATCACGAGACAGAGAAAATCCCTGACCCCGCCGGGAATCGAACCCGGGAACCCGGGCGCGGGAAATAGAACGCTACCGCACGACCACGAGCTGCGGACTCAAGAGCCCTAGTTTGAGTGGCATCGAGGCACTGTTTGCACCACGACTGGCCCGCTAAATCACCTGATCTTAATGCCATGAGACTGTTGGGAACAGTGGGTGAAACGTGACAGTCAATACCGCGCAATTTCGTAGCCCTGCGGGAACTTATCATCGGTGAGTCGCTTCAGGTTGTTATGGCACACCTGAAGAAACTTGTGGACTCCCTTCTTCGCCGAGTCGAGGCCATTATCATAGCAAGAGACAAGGCTACACAGCATTAGCCTGACTCCTCGGGGCTGGCCGCTGAGGCCTAGCGGTTCTAGGCGCTTCAGTTCGGAACCGCTCTGCTGCTACGGTCGCAGGTTCGAATCCTGCCTCGGGCATGGATGTGTGCGATGTCCTTAGGATAGTTAGGTTTAAGTAGTTCTAAGTCTAGGGGACTGATGACCTTAGATGTTAAGTCACATAGTGCTTAGAGCCATTTGAACCTAGATTGAGTGATACCGAGGCACTGTTTGCACCACAACTGGCCCGCTAAATGACCTGATCTTGATACCATGGGACTATTGGGAACAGTGGGTGAAATGTGACAGTGAATACCGCACAATTTCGTAGCCCTGCGGGAACTTATCATCGGTGAGTTGCTTCAGGTTGGTATGGCACACCTGAAGAAACTTGTGGACTCCCTTCTTCGCCGAGTCGAGGCCATTATCATAGCAAGAGACAAGGCTACACAGCATTAGCCTGACTCCTCTGGGCTGCCCGCTGAGGCCTAGCGGTTCTAGGCGCTTCAGTTCGGAACTGCTCTGCTGCTACGGTCGCAGGTTCGAATCCTGCGCCGGGCACGGATGTGCGTGATGTCCTTAGGTTAGATAGGTTTAAACAGTTTTAAGTGTAGGAGATTGATGACGTCAGATGTTGTCCCATAGTGCTTCGAGCCAGTTGAACCATTTTTTGACTTCTAGGAGTGACTACGTTTCCGTTCTGTGTGCCTACTATCACCGTAGTTTCAATGTCCTTGATGTGGCAGGTGATGGCCGTCGTGGTGTGGCCTTCTCGCCTCTCTGTCTCGTCCAGTTCGGAGACAGCTACGTAGCTGTCGCCGTGAGAGAAAATGACTTACCATTGCGGGGCCTGTTCCTTGCGCTCCACGTTATCTCCATCAGTGGTGGCAGCCATCGTCGTGCTGCAGCGCCCTCTGTACGCCACTGTCTCGCAACCTGTAACACACACGGCCAGTTAGTGAGTGCCTAAAACGCTGGCGACACAAGAACAGACAGTTCATCCATCGGGCATCCCATAGACGATCCCCCAATAAGCAGTCTACTATCTTCTTTGTGTGTGAGGAACAACCATAGGCACTGTTTCTGTTATTTTTGTTGTTCCAGTATTGCTTACTTCGTGAGCAAATTGTTTGCATGAGACTAGATGTATTTATTTACACATTTCTTTTACATGGAAAATTAGGAGGGCTTTCAGGCCCTCTCTTACATCTAATCATACATGCCTACTGAGTCAGCTTTACAATTTGTGTAGTATACGAGCAATATATAATGAATATAATAATAATAATAATAATGGTGCCGCGCGGGATTAGCCGAGCGGTCTTAGGCGTTGCAGTCATGGACTGGGCGGCTGATCCCGGCGGAGGTTCGAGTCCTCCCTCGGGCATGGGTGTGTGTGTTTGTCCGTAGGATAATTTAGGATAAATAGTGTAAGCTTAGGGACTGATGACCTTAGCAGTTAAGTTCCATAAGATTTCACACACATTTGAACAATAATAATGGTAATACGTACAGTAATGAATAGTGGAATTTAAGAAGTGTGTCTTATTAGCAATGTATTTAGCAATTTCATTCTTGTTCATAGGAGCAATGGCATCTGACAGAAACGTATGACGACAGTTCAGAAGGAATCAATTTGGTCAGAGGAAGAGCGAGAAATAATGAGGCAAGATTAGTAGATAAATGAAGGAAGGAAGGAAACAATGATAGAAAGAGGTACGGAAAGCATAGATAGTTTACAATATGACAAAGATGACTGATTTGCTGTTGGACAGAAAGGAAGCAGATGGGATACGCCGAGACAGTAACTATGCCGTTGATAACAGATAAAGCTTTAATCACCTCTTGAATGCACAGTGCTTTCGAATAAGACGAAGGTTACTCAGTCTTGTGGCTAAAATGCAGAACGACTTGGTGAAATATTTATTGTTGTACAAAGGTACAGCCAAGATGCTGGATGCATCCGTTCTGCTGTTGTAGTTGTGGAATGATGACAGGCATCTGATGTGTGAGGAGAGGTATTGAGGACATCACTGACTAAGAAAGTAAACAGAGCAGAGAAAATCACATCGCCTATCCGGCCTAATCCAACCTGACTGAGCAATCAAGGACTGGTGTATTCGAACAGTCCAATGTTGCACACATACATTACGAAAGCAGTCATGAATGTCCGTGAAAGAAAGTAGGAGGTGTCATTCTTCCCTATATTGTGTATCGCGAACTGTGGTAAACTTGAGACAATAAAATAACGAGATAATTTATCCTGAGCTATAAGGTTGTTTCGTTTGTTGTTCAGAATCAATAAATATATATTTAGATATCCGAGTAAGTACGATCTCGTTCCACACTATTGATGACAGCATCAGCAGAAAATTCTTGACTCATATACCGTGATCAGTTAATCATCTCACTCGTCTCTATAGGTGAGGAAAATAATGTATAGCAAAACAGAAAATAAAGATGCAAATGCAATGGTCGACGATTATTTTTAATCCAGAGAAGGCAATACATGTACCAGAAAGGCATACTTCTTTAATAAATAAAAGAAATTCTAGAAACGAAATCCGGTATCTTAGTCCATTTATGAACTTCAATGATGTGAAATGTTTTAATGAAATTTTATCTTTTTTATTCATCTATCACTCAGCTTTTACACGCAATCGATGTCTTCATGAGCAATTTAAATACAACTTTTATGCTAGGGTTTGACATGGAAAAACCGTGGTTTCATATTATGTAGTACTACACACTATTTACTAACGTATACACATAGTACAATTAGTCGCGTGCATGGTTTAACAATTTAGGTTAACTTTTGAACACTTTTCAGACTCTTCGAGTGTGTAAATATCTTACTCGTACACCCATTATTGTGTTTTCAAATGGTTCAAATGGCTCTGAGCACTATGGGGCTTAACATCTATGGTCATCAGTCCCCTATAACTTAGAACTACTTAAACCTAACTAACTTAAAGACATCACACACATCCATGCCCGAGGCAGGATTCGAACCTGCGACCGTAGCGGTCACGCGGTTCCAGATTGAAGCACCTAGAACCGCAAGCCACACTGGCTGGCTATTGTGTTTTATTCTTAAAGAAACTTAGTGCTCAAGAAGATAAGATATTAATTAGATTTATACCTAGATCTTCACAACTACACTGTGTTTTCCTAAGCCTACTTTTAGGTATAGCGATCTTTAATGCTTGTCAATTATAATGTTAGTTATATTTGTTATAGTTTTATACGCAAAAGGCACCAGTATGTAAAGAGAGATAGGACTGTTAGTGTGTTTGACTTTATAAAATATGACCTAAAACGTTTTTAATTTTGGAAATTACAGACTTGCACCTAATGGTCTTCTTCTGCCATATAAAAATTTTCCTGCTTCCAGGAGAATTATTCTCGTAAATAGGTGTTCAGGACCCCTGGAGTGTATAAGGATAAAGCACAGTTACATAACTGTAGTGATACTGTAAATTAAACAAAAGAGAATCAAAGCGAAGAATCACCATAGACACGCTCGTGTAAAAGTGAGCCTGAGGCCGGCTTCCAGTTTACCACTTTTAATTCTGTACTGACGAGCAAATGACTTACTGGTACCCTCACAGTAGCGTAATGGATCCACAAGAGGCCATTAACGAACAATATTCTCGGACAACTCGCGGAGACTGGCCAGAGAAGGGGGAAAGATACGAGGGCCTACTGAAAGAAATTCGTCCGAAATTTTTATTCTGTTGTCAATATCGGTTGAGGTGTTAAATGTCATGCGTATTACTCGGTCGACTTTCCCGCTTCGCTGACGCAGGAAACAATGTCGCTAGACAGCTCCGAATTCTAGTGCGTAATATGGCAATGTAAAACGTAACTTGGGAGTGGCCGAGCGGTTAAAGGCGCTACAGTCTGGAACCGCACGACCGCTACGGTCGCAGGTTCGAATCCTGCCTCGGGCATGGATGTGTGTGATGTCCTTAGGTTAGTTATGTTTAAGTAGTTCTAAGTTCTAGGGGACTTATGACCACAGCAGTTGAGTCCCATAGTGCTCAGAGCCATTTGAGCCATTTTTTTAAAAACGTAACGTGGTTGGTGCGAGAACGAACGAACGAACCGGGCTTCTGCAGGGGCCCCCCGACCCCTGGTTGGCGGAGTTCTAGTAGGCTTGCCCTACTTTGCCTCCAAGTCTTCTGTTCTTTGGTGTTGTTTGTTCTTCTCTTTTTATTCTTGTCTTCTGGTGGCCCTTCTCAGGATGTTGAAGCTTCTTTGTGTCTGCACTGCAGACACTGGTTGGGCCCATGACAGGCCGTCTTCGCTGCTCCCGGCGCGGATGGCGTAGGGAGCGCCTTATTTCGATGGCTGCTGGGCAGCCGCCGGTGCGGCGGTCATCACGACTTCCGCAACTCTCTGCAGCGTGTCGGCAAGGTGTGTTACCTTGTCGATTGCCGCAGAGAGTGCGGAAAGTGCTGCAGCCAGCCCTCCTTCTTGCGCTGTTGTAGTGGCGACTTGGCTGGTTGCTGCTGAGTGACGTGCGGCGGCTGGGGCGTTACCACGCCTTTCGCCTCCCGTCGATGAGTTGTCTTCTCTGCGCTCCTTCCCTTGGACGTGGAAGGCGCGCTGGTCCTCAGGTGTGCGCTCTCGCGCACGTTTTCTGACGCGAGTGCGCCAGCTGCTGTTGCCCCCTTCAGTGGGGCCGGAGTTGGCAGCATTGGCTGCCGGCGTCTGTCTAGCGTGTGCCCGTGTGAGACTCACGTGCAATTCCATGCACGATTTAAGGCAGGTTAAGCAGATCAACTGCTGTTCCTGCGTGTTATAATCTCTGGATGGGTGTGGTCCTCACTTGTTGTTCGTCTTCTCTTATTCACAATGTTGGTCGTCCTCTGTGGCTGCCTGGAATTATTCCAGCAACCGGTCTGGCCATCTGGTCGCTGGACGCCAGTGGAGTTGGTTTCCCAGTCCACTGACCAGCGGGTTCCTGGATGTCCTCGCCGACTCGTAGAAGGTCCGTGCGAGCGCGCGGAAGCGGCGCTTCAGCATCGGAACTCCCGCGATGTCGTGAAGCATACGGGTGTCGTAGTCCCTTGGCAGGTGCAGCGCCAGCCGAAGGGCTTTGTTCTGCACCCGCTGCAACGTCTGGACGTGAGTGTCGGCGGCATTACCCCACACCACGGCCGCGTACTCCAGCACTGGCCTGATTAGTGCTAGGTACAGCGTGAGGCCGCAGTGGGTTGGCAGTGTCGTCGTGGGGTTGAGGAGGGGGTAAAGCGAGCGCATCCGTCCAAGCGCCCGGCCCCTCAGCTCCCTGATGTGTGGACCCCAGGTCAGGCGTCTGTCCAAGGTGACGCCGAGGTACTTTCCAGTACGTGACCACGGGATGGGGCCTCCCATGATCCGCACTTGCGGCAGCGCGTCGGGTATGCGGCGGCGGGTAAACACCACCGCCTGGCTCTTCCCGGCGTTGAACTTGAGCCGCCATTTGGTGGCCCAGGCTCCAATCTCGTTGCAGGCGAGCTGCAGGCGGCGGCGCATCAGCTGCGCGCTCATGCTGCGCGTGTACAGCGCGGTGTCATCGGCGTAGAGCGCCAGATGAACCCTCGGCGTCGTCTTCGGGACGTCTGCGGTGAAGAGGGAGTACAGCAGGGGGCAAGGACGGACCCCTGCGGCACTCCAGCACGTATGTGGCGCGCCGTCGACATGCCGCCGTCTGCACGCACATGGAACGTGCGCCCTCGCAGGTAGGACTGGAGAAGGCGGACGTGCGACACGGGCACCCCCTGTACCAGCAGCTTATACAGGAGGCCGTCGTGCCACACGCTATCAAAGGCCCTGGAGACGTCGAGGAGTACCGCCCCAAGGTACTCGCGACGCTCCAGGGCCCCCATCGCCTGCTCCACCAGTCGCAGTAGTTGGTGCTGCGTCGAATGCCCGCTGCGAAAGCCAAACTGCTCGTCAGGAAGCAGGCCTTCTTCTCTGACGTGGCGCTGTAGCCGTTTGGCGAGTATCCTCTCGAAGGTCTTCGAGAGGGAGGGCAGCAGGCTTATCGGGCGGTAGTTCTACGCCAGCCTGGGGTCCTTGCCAGCCTTCGGAATGGCGACCACCTCTGCGTGTTTCCACGCGTCGGGGTAGGTGCCGGTGCGGAGGATGGCGTTGAAGATAGCTGTGACGATACGCACTGCTTCCGGTGGCAGCTTCTTCAGCAGTGCGTTGTCGATCTTGTCGCAACCCCCCGCCTTCCTGAGCTGTAGGACGTTGAGGTGGTGTTGGACTTCCTCTGCGGTGGTTGGTTCGATGACGTCGTCCGCCTCCTGATGGGTCAGGTACAGCGGTGTGCCGGCCGTCTCGCCGGTTTTGCGCCTGGGCGCGGACGGCGGAGGGAGCGGTCGGCAGTCTCCGTGGCCTGCTGCCCGTTTTGGCGAGCTATTGCGGCTTTGAAAACTTCGCAGCCGCGGTAGCTCGCCACGCGTGGGCCGCTGCAGTTCGCACACTTGGGCGCGTGCGACCTCGGTAGCGGACACAGTATGCTGGCATGGGCCCCGGCACACTTCACGCACTTCTCGGGGAAGGAGCAGTGGCGAGCCACGTGCCCCATCCCCTGGCAGCGGAAGCATTGTACCAGGCCCCTCTTCTGTTTCAGGTTTTCGACGGTGACCTTTGTGTTGGCCACCCTCGTCACCTGGTAGAGCCGCCTGTTTTCCGGTGTGTCGGTGGCGATCACCAGAAGTGACGGAGACTCTTTGTGGCTGACGTGCGACTTCATGCGCGTCACATTGCGCACGCGGAAGTCGAGCTCCATCAGTTCTTCTTGTAGCAGCTCGGGTTGAGCTGCCATGGGTAGTCCCTTAAAGACTGTCTTCAGTAGTCGCTCGGGGACGGTGGCGTGTGTGTGCCAGTGGAAGCCCTGGTTCGACGCCTCGCTCGTCACCCGGATGTAATCTTCTGCGACTTGTAGCCGCACAGGGAGCACCCTCTCATTCAGCATGACAATGCCAGCCCACACACGAGCGCTGCGACATCCGCTGCAATTTGACGCCTTGGCTTCACTGTCATCGATAGTCCTCCATATAGTCCCGACGTGGCCCCATCCGGTTCTCATCTGTTTCCAAAACTTAACGTACACCTTCGAGGACTTCACTTCGGTTGTGATGAGATGGTGCAAGCAGAGGTGAGGTTGCGGCTCTGTCAACAAAATCAAACATTGTACAGTGACGGTATCAACAAACCGGTCTCTCGTTGGGAGAAATGTGTTCGTCGCCAGGGCGACTACGTTCAGAAATAAACATGTAGACGTGAAGAATAAAAATGTAGAATGTTAATAACATTTGTTTTGTTTTAAAAGATTTAAGAGTTTCACATAAAAATTCGGAGGCTTTAAGTTTCAGCGCGCCCTCGTAGAAGCCGCCAAATGGGAAAATTAAATAGACCTGTAGAGAGGAAAAAAGAACCGCCTGTGTATCAAGAGCTCACACGGCGAGTCAGTACTAAGCAAAACAAAAACTGATAGATGCCGATTTCGGATAAAGTCAGTTTGGATTGCGGAAAAATGTAGGAACAAACAATGCAGATCTGACGCTATGACTTACCTTTTTAAGCTATGTTCGAGTATGGTAAACCCACATTTGTGTCATTTGTACATTTAGAGAAAGCTTCTGACAATGTTGACTGGAATACTCTCTTTCATATTCTGAAGGCAGAAGGGGTAGGGAGCGGAAGGCTGTTTACAACTCGTACGGAAACCAGACGACAGTTATAAGAGTCGAGGGATATGTAAGGGAAGCAGTGGTTGGAAAGGGAGTGAGACAAAGCTGTAGCCTAACCCGGTGGTATTCAATCTGTACATTGAACGAACACTGAAGGGAACGAAAGAAATATTACGAGAATGAATTAAAATTCAAGAAGAAAAAATAAAACCTCTGAGGTTTGCTGATGACGTAATTCTTTCAGAGACGGCAAAGGACTTGGAAGAGAGATCAACGGAATGGATAGTGTCTTGAAAAAAGCTTATAAGATGAACATCAACAAAAGCAAAACAAAGCTAGAAAAATATAGTCGAATTAAATCAGGCGATGCCACTGCAAGTCAGTGCCTGTTGCTGCAGTTGGGAGGCAGGTACACATAAACCATGGCCTGACCTGAATGGGACAGGGAAGGACAGATTGCTGAGCATCTTAAAGAACGTGTGAAAGGAGGAGAAAGTGGTGGGGGGGGGGGGGGGAGAGTTAGAGGCACACAAGACAAAATGCCTGTGATTACAGGAGTCAGGGGGGCATGTTTTTAAGGTTAGAGACAGGTTACAGACAAAGAATACTGAAAGAAATTATAGCAGAATATGGCCATATCATATGTGACAGTTTCCTGAAAAATAATATTGATTTGTCTCATCACAATATTAGGGGATTGAAAAACAAGATAGATCAACTTCTTGTATGCCTAGAAGATGTGGAAAATTCTGAATTGATAGATGTTCAATGCCTATTTCAAGCTGTTATCTATGCACTGCACAACGAGAGCACAACCACATGTTCAGAATACTGCTACACGGGATGTAATAGAATTTACTGCCAAAAATACTTATTGAAATTAAATGGAAGCTTCTACGCGGTCCAGTCACATTAATCTCGCCACCACCTACGTTGTACATTAACGTGCGGTAACCGCTCCAAACGGCACTTGGCAGCATTAGCAGTAGAGGGCATGTAAAGCATGTCAGGGAAATTCGGAAGAAAGTGCAGTCGTCGTTATGCGGAAACTGAGCGACTTACCCGACGTCCAAAAGGGCATGTTCACTGGCGTTCGCCGGCCGTTGTGGCCGAGTGGTTCTAGGCGCTTCAGTTTGGAACCGCGCGACCGATACGGTTGCAGGTTCGAATCCTGCCTCGGGCATGGATGTGTGTGATGTCCTTAGGTTAGTTCGGTTTAAGTAGATCTAAGTTCTAGGGGACTGATGACCTCAGTTGTTAAGTCCCACAGTGCTCAGAGCTATTTGAACCACCACTGGCGTTCGGGCCAACGGTGGGTGCTTGTAAACTGCTCTTTCGCCGCCTTAGTTAAAGCATACCGTGCATGGCAAAACGGGGCTATCCAAAACTGGCTCCGAGGCATCTGTGGTACACCACGGGTCGTGGACGCCAGGGGTGAAAGACAGCTGCACAGATGTGTACGAGCGAATGGACATACAACTGTTGCGCAACTGACCTTCCAGATGTACCGAGACGCTACTAACAGTGAGTTCTCAACGACGGTACAGCGAACTCAACCGCGTATGGGCCTCCGCAGAAGGCGCCTGGCTCAAGCAACCATGCTGACTGCTGTTCACTAGAGATGGGCAAAACTGTTCTTTTCAGAGATTGGATCAGAACTGTTCACTCCCTGAAATGAATTAGCTCTTTTTCATGACTCACCACTCATTTACAATATAAAATAAATGGAAGGCACATTGCCCTTTAAACTTGGTTTATTCCAGTACTATACCTGTATTTTGATCTTATTTGATCCTATTTTGAAGTAACACAGATAATGAGTAAGAATTTTGTATTGCTTATTGAAATTTCCACGATATGACAAAGTTTTTGATTATTGATTTATTTTGCACTATCGTGGTTTTTTGGGTGATCGGAAAATGTTGTAACTTGAGATTTACATTAACAATATATTTGGCTATAATGTATTAAAATTTCATTAACCTCATACAAATACATCGTAAGCCATATATTTTTAAAGTGAACGTTTCCTTCCGAAGACGCCTAAAATCGCAAAATCCGTACCAGAATAAGAAAAAAATATATAAATTTGACTGTAAAACGAAAGTGCTGCATATAGCCTTACGCAGAATAAAACAAGGAAAATATTGGTGTATCACATTTTGCGATACGTTTATCGGTTCGCTCGTAATTAAAGCGTAAATTCGAGTGTCCATAATAAAAAACCTATAGTAAGAGGAATCATCAGGAACCTAATCTAATCAGTTTAAACAAATAAAAATTAAATAAAAACAATTGATGTATACATAACATAATAATGTAATATACACTCCTGGAAATGGAAAAAAGAACACATTGACACTGGTCTGTCAGACCCACCATACTTGCTCCGGACACTGCGAGAGGGCTGTACAAGCAATGATCACACGCACGGCACAGCGGACACACCAGGAACCGCGGTGTTGGCCGTCGAATGGCGCTAGCTGCGCAGCATTTGTGCACCGCCGCCGTCAGTGTCAGCCAGTTTGCCGTGGCATACGGAGCTCCATCGCAGTCTTTAACACTGGTAGCATGCCGCGACAGCGTGGACGTGAACCGTATGTGCAGTTGACGGACTTTGAGCGAGGGCGTATAGTGGGCATGCGGGAGGCCGGGTGGACGTACCGCCGAATTGCTCAACACGTGGGGCGTGAGGTCTCCACAGTACATCGATGTTGTCGCCAGTGGTCGGCGGAAGGTGCACGTGCCCGTCGACCTGGGACCGGACCGCAGCGACGCACGGATGCACGCCAAGACCGTAGGATCCTACGCAGTGCCGTAGGGGACCGCACCGCCACTTCCCAGCAAATTAGGGACACTGTTGCTCCTGGGGTATCGGCGAGGACCATTCGCAACCGTCTCCATGAAGCTGGGCTACGGTCCCGCACACCGTTAGGTCGTCTTCCGCTCACGCCCCAACATCGTGCAGCCCGCCTCCAGTGGTGTCGCGACAGGCGTGAATGGAGGGACGAATAGAGACGTGTCGTCTTCAGCGATGAGAGTCGCTTCTGCCTTGGTGCCAATGATGGTCGTATGCGTGTTTGGCGCCGTGCAGGTGAGCACCACTCAGGACTGCATACGACCGAGGCACACAGGGCCAACACCCGGCATCATGGTGTGGGGAGCGATCTCCTACACTGGCCGTACACCACTGGTGATCGTCGAGGGGACACTGAATAGTGCACGGTACATCCAAACCGTCATCGAACCCATCGTTCTACCATTCCTAGACCGGCAAGGGAACTTGCTGTTCCAACAGGACAATGCACGTCCGCATGTATCCCGTGCCACCCAACGTGCTCTAGGAGGTGTAAGTCAACTACCCTTGCCAGCAAGATCTCCGGATCTGTCCCCCATTGAGCATGTTTGGGACTGGATGAAGCGTCGTCTCACGCGGTCTGCACGTCCAGCACGAACGCTGGTCCAACTGAGGCGCCAGGTGGAAATGGCATGGCAAGCCGTTCCACAGGACTACATCCAGCATCTCTACGATCGTCTCCATGGGAGAATAGCAGCCTGCATTGCTGCGAAAGGTGGATATACACTGTACTAGTGCCGACATTGTGCATGCTCTGTTGCCTGTGTCTATGTGCCTGTGGTTCTGTCAGTGTGATCATGTGATGTATCTGACCCCAGGAATGTGTCAATAAAGTTTCCCCTTCCTGGGACAATGAATTCACGGTGTTCTTATTTCAATTTCCAGGAGTGTACATAGCGGTATTACTACGAAGAACAATATCCAGTAGGGACGAACTCCGATGCAGAGGCGCTGAGTCAAGCAGGTCGAGCCGCGAGCTGTATTACTGCGTGAGCTGAGACCACAGAGACCAGAGTGACACCTGAGTCGCTTTGCTCAACGCTCTGGCTAGAGTCGAGACGGTGGGGTGAGCGTTGAGCGGGCGAGTTCCGAGGGTGGGGGGAGCGGTGAACTCACCCGCTCCGAGACAAATCGTCCGTTCCCTTGCGAGCAGGTTGTTGCAAGTAGTTCCTATGTTATCCGCTAGGTGGCTCTCTGTCCTGTTGCTCGCATCAACTGCCCAGAGGGCAGGACGTGCGACTGAAACGATCGCCGACAGAGTGCGATGCGAAGTTAAGCTGCGCCAGACACTGCACACGGCAGACGACGCACAGAGACAGCACGGCATATGTGAAACACAAAATCCAATGGGGCACTGCACAATGCAGGCAGCCAAGGTAGAAGCAGGGCAGAGGCTGGCGCAGGCTGTGTTGTGTGGCGTGCACTGTGCTCTGACCAGCAGAGGCGCTGCTGATATGCTCCGTCTCTCTCTCTCTCTCTCTCTCTCTCTCTCTCTCTCTCTCTCTGCCGTGGGAAACGTTTGGAGCTACCGTTCTTTTTTTCTGAATCACTGATTGTTCACTCCTTTGAAAGATTCAACTCTATGAATTAGTTCAAGAGCGGATCCCCCATCTCTACTGTTCACTGGCGACGAAGGCTGGAGTTTGTACGCCAATACCGCCACTGAGTGTCCACTGAGAGACGGCCTTTTCAGATGAATCACGATTTACGCTCCATCGCACAGATGGCCGCTGGTGTGTACGGCATGAAACCTCTGAAAGCAAAAACCTTGCAACAATCATCGGAAGAATCCAGGATGGAGAGCATTCTCTGGGCAATATCGTCATTTTGCAAGCCACAATGGATCAGCACAAATATGTATCTGTCCTTGGGGACCATGTCCACCCCTACATGTAGTTTCTTTTTCCTCGGCATGATGGCATCTATCAGCAGGACAGTGCAACATGTCGCACAGCTCGCAGTATACGTGCTCGATTCGAAGAACAGCCAGGATGAGTTTTCTGTACTCCCATGGCCACCAGACTTACTGGATTTAAACCCAGTCGAGAACCTGTGAAACCACCTCGATCGGGGTGTTCGCGCCGTAATCATCAACCGAGAAACCTAGCGCAGCTGGCTACAGCACTTGTTTAGGCGCGGCTCCACATCCCTGTCGGTATCTTCCAGGATGTCATTGACGTCATTTACTTCTTAAGTAATAGAACCCAGTACGTTGTCCTCGATGGAGGGTGTTCATCGGAGGTGAGGGTATCATCTGGAGTGCCCCAGGGAAGTGTGGTAGCTCCGCTGTTGTTTTCTATCTACATAAATGATCTTTTGGATAGGGTGGATAGCAATGATCGGCTGTTTGCTGATGATGCTGTGGTGTACGGGAAGGTGTCGTCGTTGAGTGACTGTAGGAGGATACAAGATGACTTGGACAGGATTTGTGATTGGTGTAAAGAATGGCAGCTAACTCTAAATATAGATAGATGTAAATTAATGCAGATGAATAGGAAAAAGAATCCTGTAATGTTTGAATACTCCATAAGTAGTAGAGCGTTTGACACAGTCACGTCGATTAAATATTTGGGAGTAACATTGCAGAGCGATATGAAGTGGGACACGCATGTAATGACAGTTGGGGGGAAGGCGGATAGTCGTCTTCGGTTCATTGGTAGAATTTTGAGAAGATGTGGTTCATCTGTAAAGGAGACCGCTTATAAAACACTAATACGACCTATTCTTGAGTACTGCTCGAGCGGTTGGGATCTCTATCAGGTCGGATTGAGGGAGGACATAGAAGCAATTCAGAGGCGGGCTGCTAAATTTGTTACTGGTAGGTTTGATCATCACGCGGAAATGCTTCAGGAACTTGGGTGGGAGTATCTGGAGGAAAGGAGGCGTTCTTTTCGTGAATCGCTACTGAAGAAATTTAGAGAACCAGCATTTGAGGCTGACTGCAGTACAATTTTACTGCCGGCAACTTATATTTCACTAGAGTAGTGTGGCCGAGTTGATTCTTGTGGTACCCCTTTTCATTCAGTATTCTGCGTCAGCAATTGCATTAATTATCAACTATGACAACTTAAAGTACAATAGCAGCATTGTAGTAGGAAAGGAATAAGCTATTTTTCGGAGTAGCTCGTTGTATACAACTTTCCTGCAATCGGTGTCAGATTTCTTCGGAAACGGTAGCCTTATTCAAAATTTTATCATTTCTGTTGGCCACACACGAAACATGGTCAAATTTCCGCAGTAACCGATTAGTGGGGTGGGTGGACGGACGTTACAATATGACTGCAAGCTAAACTGTAGGTTCCCTACACGGAGTATATCCAGGTTATAACCCTTCCGATTTATGTCCTCAAGACTGGAAACAGAAACATGTGGTTTGGTTCAATATACGCGTGCACTCGTTGTGTGTTACAGCGATGCCAACACTGCATGAGACACAGAATGCTACCGGCAGCGGCGAGAATGAGGACTATTTTTGGTAAAGAACAGCGTGTGTCCATTCGTTTTACCCGTTTCCGTGGTGTGACACTGATTGAATTTCATCGCTAGATGAGTGAGACTCGTAGTGAAGATGTCATCGATGTGTCTAATGTGCGTTTGTGATTGCGACAGTTCAAAGTAGGCAGAACGCCATTTGACAACAGGAGACAATCTCGGTCTCGCGCCAGCACGACATGATCGAACGAGTGGAGACAGCTGTTTCGGCTGATCGTCCAATGAGTGTGGAACGCATGGCCTCCAAAGTCGACATCACCGTGGGGTCTGTGGACACAATCCTGTATTAAGATCTGAAAATGCGAAAGCGTCCTCCAGTAGGGTGCCACGAATGCTGACGCGTGGCATATTGTCAGGCAATGTTGACAAGTGGTGACGGCATTAATGGCACTTTCTTTCGTCGACAGTGACAACAGAGAGGACATGGACGCCGTTTCCGAATCCTGAAACGAAGCGCCTCAAGTCTCAGTGCAAGAACACACACTCACCGGCATCAACAATTTTCTTGTAAGCGTCAGTGCTGAAAAAGTGTTGGTGACCATGTTCTGCGACAGAAGTGGCGTAATCCTTAGACATTCACGACGTTTACATGCGAAGTATCTTCTAATAGATGGAAACCGAATTTCGAAAACCGTCTTTCGCTGTCGTGTTTATATGTTTAGGTCTGAAGGGGATATTCTAACACAGTTAAATATGGCGTGTGGAAAACAGCAGTTCCATTTTCTGATTTAGTCAGCACAGTTGCTCTTTCTCTGCACTTAAATATCACAGGTAGACAGTTTCAGGCTTGGTTTAATATTTCTGCTTCTTCTTCACTGCACATTAAGCCTCAGGCTTAGTCTAATATTTCTGCTTCTCCATCACATTAAGTCATCCCGTCCATTTTAGTCGACTATTTTTAAACAAGACGTAACCCGATAATCCAAGCACGTTTCAAGAACAGTTGTGCGCCGACATGGTAGGGAGAATCGATTGTGGAAGTGGAAAACCGGTAACTAGTAACGGATTTCCAGAGTCGATTTTGGAGTGTGTACAGGACCTACCAGAAACGGTATTGTGAAATCGGTTTACGAAATCCGGTTTTAGGAGCCCCGTGTGAACATAGTGACTGCGTTCTAAAAGTCTCTGCTGTGACAGATGCGTCCTCCCAAGATCTTATGAAGAACAAGTTGCTTCCAACACCGTGAAAAACAGCCGGGCAGTGCTGCAGTGTCCTCTTCAACCAAGGTAACGCTCCAGCGCACCGGACACGACAACAGCATTGAAATGGTTTCTCAACCTTCCTACAGGGCTATTACAAATGATTGAAGCGATTTCATAAATTCACTGTAGCTCCATTCATTGATATGTGGTCACGACACACTACAGATACGTAGAAAAACTCATAAAGTTTTGTTCGGCTGAAGCCGCACTTCAGGTTTCTGCCGCCAGAGCGCTCGAGAGCGCAGTGAGACAAAATGGCGACAGGAGCCGAGAAAGCGTATGTCGTGCTCGAAATGCACTCACATCAGTCAGTCATAATAGTGCAACGACACTTCAGGACGAAGTTCAACAAAGATCCACCAACTGCTAACTCCATTCGGCGATGGTATGCGCAGTTTAAAGCTTCTGGATGCCTCTGTAAGGGGAAATCAACGGGTCGTCCTGCAGTGAGCGAAGAAACGGTTGAACGCGTGCGGGCAAGTTTCACGCATAGTGATGTGAAAGATTCAGTGTTTAAACCTCCTCTACCAAGAAACGTGCCAGAACTGCGAGCTCGCATCAACAATGCTTTCGAACTCATTGATGGGGACATGCTGCGCCGAGTGTGGGAGAAACTTGATTATCGGCTTGATGCCTGCCGAATCACTAAAGGGGCACATATCGAACATTTGTGAATGCCTAAAAAACTTTTTGAGTTTTTGTATGTGTGTGCAAAGCATTGTGAAAATATCTCAAATAATAAAGTTATTGTAGAGCTGTGAAATCACTTCAATCATTTGTAATAACCCTGTACTCACTTGATCTGGCTCCCACCGACTTTTAACTGTTTTCACTTATGGAAGACACTCTTTGTGGTCATATATTCACTAGACGTGCCGCTATTGCATCAGCGATTTCCCTGTGGTCAAACCAAATTCCTAAAGAACGTTTTCAGCGGCTGTAGAATCATGGCGTTGACATTGTGAAAAATATGTACGGCTGCAAGGAAACGAAGTCTAGAAGCGACACAAGTTTCACAGTGTGATTAGTCTGTAGGGAAAAAATCGAAGGTGTTGTGACGTGAATCCACCTCGTAAATAACAAAATAAATCAAATTATAGTCATAGGACGGCGAGGACATATAACCTCAAATAGCATCACGTCTAGTAACGCACTGTGGTCTTCGGACAAACGTACGGGTTAGCCTCGCCATGAAAAAACCCAAGAAGCTCATCTGGCGTGCCGTATTACAGGTGTTCCTATCGCTGATTGCGAACTGTGTGAACTTCAGAGACCTGAGATGACGCAAGATGCTGCTAACGGCAGTAGCGTGCATAATGTTGGTGTCGAGGTCTCCGTTCTGTGTCCCAGATAGCTTGTGCCGAACTTTTGGTCCCTATACGAGCGTGTAAAGCCTCGTTTTCACCTGAGCAATTTGAAGCGAACAAAAGCGATCGAACATTCGACAGTGTTCACTGACATTCGCTTGTATCTATGAACAAGCGTTTACACTAGAAGGAACGGAAGAGTATACGTGAGAACGACCATAGCTTGTCAACTGCCTACGCTGTGTTATTATTTTTTGGCGGTAACAGTCGCAACACAGGTTTCAATGGGAATGACGCTATAGCCACGATGATAATTGTGGTGTTAAGATATTAGTTTGTATGGGGAGCGCGTTGAATTTAAGGAAGCAAGCAAAATGGCGTACGAAGGTGTTTGAATTGTAAGTGTGAAGATACTGCTTTACCATAACAGATGAGGGGAAAATTTTAAAGCAGACGAGCAACATAACATAAAAAAAGGCTAGCATTTACACTCTGGTTATTATCAACTGGAGACATTTACCTTGAAACTCTCTCGCACTTGAATAGCTTCTGTGCCTGAAATAGTTCATGATGCGTGCAGTGACGTATGTGAACCACTTCTAGAATTTTATTAAAGTTTATATAAAGAAGGTAACGTAAAGAAAGTGTGATTAATGTAATGTCAATATATACACAACCTGTCATATAATCTAGTTGATAAAATTTGGTATAACGTTTGCTAGAGGGCAGATAGTGTGATCTCGTGAAAATTATTTTTATGTGATCGGTCGTTACATCAAAAGCCTGTAAAATAACTGTGATCCATCAGCCATACAGCTTCAGCTACAATGAAATAAAGCGTCGAGAACGATCAGGTCTTTCCCATGTTTTGCCGTGCGGGATTAGCCGAGAGGTCTAAGGCGCTGCAGTCATGGACTGTGCGGCTGGTCCCGGCGGAGGTTCGAGTCCTCCCTCGGGCATGGGTGTGTGTTTTTGTCCTTAGGATAATTTAGGTTAAGTAGTGTGTAAGCTTAGGGACTGATGACCTTAACAGTTAAGTCACATAAGGTTTCATATACATTTGAACATTTTTCCCATGTTTTTAATTTTAATCAGCTGAAAAGCATAGACTCCGAATTTTTTATGTAAAAACTCTTGAAGTTCTTTAAATTAAACAAACTTTAGTAATATTCTACGATTACATTCTTCATTATCTACATATTCATTTCTCAGCATAGTTAACCTGACGACGAACACATTTCTCCCAACGAGAGACCAGTTTGTTAATACCGCCACTGTAGGATGTCTGATTTTGTTGACTGAGCCACAACCTCACCCCTGTTTGCACTGTTTCAAGACTATCACAAAAAAGACGTCGAATGTATTTTTTAAGTTCTGGAAACAAGTGAAAATCGGATGGGACCAAGTTGGGGCTGCAAGGAGGATGATCGATGACAATGAACCAGGGAGTCGGATTGTTGCAAATGTCACAACGCTCGTGTGTGGACTGGAATTGCCACGCTGATGGAGAGGGTGCCCCGTGTGTGGCCGAACTCACAGAATTCGAAACTCGATTACAGCACGCAGTTTCTTACACACCGACATTTTTACTTTACACACTGCCATATTACACGCTTCAATTCGGAGCCCTCTAGCGGCAGTGGGCTGTGAATACGTAGAAATAAAAAATAAAAATGTAGAATGTCAGTAACGTTTGTCTTATTTAAGAGGCTTTGAGAGTCTTCACGTAACAAAAACGGTGGCAATACTTTTCAGCATGCCCTCGTTGATGAATATTCACCCTTGTTTACTACCAAGGAAGTTTATTGTGCTATTATAGTGAAACAAAAATAAAAAACTTACGCTTATTGACTCTGTTTTCCCCGAATCTACCTTCTTCAGGTCCCCAATTGGACCTTTGAGTGCTTTGGCAATTTTCTACCGATCTCACAAGCATCTATTCCATCCATATTCTGATATCAAGAATCTTACATTGCCTTCAGATCACTCCACCCATGACGCAGTTCATACAACAAAAGATCACTTCATAAAACAGCTGACCAATGTTCTCTGTGATGATAGCGCCAACGCGGAGAAGTCGTCAACTTTATTTGATGGTTCTCTCTCTGAAAGACCGACAACGAGCAGAACACGAGTGAACACCAGCGAACGTGAACCAACATAACCGAACGCTGTGCGCTCGAGCTTGGGTACCATTTACACAAGATAATTCTCGTTCTCTGATACTCGTTCGGTTGCGTTCGCTGCAGTGTAACCCAGGCTTTATAAGTGTCCCCCAATTTATGAGTAATTTGTTGAAAAGTAGGCAACTGTGAGCGAAGAACGCTTTTATAAAACATGGGGATCATCGCCGGTGATGTCAGCTAGAGTTTCGAAAAGGTTTGACATTATGTGTAAAACTTGTTGGAAGTCGCTAAATGCTCACCTTCTAAAATGCTGGATGAATATAGTCTCTGTGTGATTTGCGCGTCTGACTTTGATATTTGACCCACTGTGGTAATTCTTTAGCGAAAGATTATAGTCGTAATGAGTACATCACGAAATCATTTTAACTTTTTAATTCGGTAATAATTACATGAGGTTCTGAAAGTTAAATTTTTGTTGTTCCTGGAAGCCGTTTGATAGGCAACTTGCAACTTCGATAAGATGATCGGATGACCGTTTTAGTTCTTTAGCAATATAGATGTGAACAACAGGAACACTACTGACTTCCATATCACTTGTTGTTAATTGTGAGGGAGAGCTAGATTATATGACATTGCATTTGATATCAGTACAGCTGTAGAACAGGTATCCCATAAACAGTTAAATTAAAAAGTCCAGTTAATAGAACCTAATTTTGTTTCAAAATTAAAACTTTAATAATGCGTCTAGTTTTTTTCATAAACAAATCACTCAACTTTTGGAACCCAGTATGTTGTGACTCCCAATGAACTGCTACTTTCTACAGCACAAGTTTCAAAATGCTACTCGTGTAAAATCTAATAGTATTAATGTTTTTAGATTTGTATTCCTTTTTGATATTAGTAGCAACCCCGCCTTCAAATTCAATTTGCAGTGTGGTTCGAGCTCTCTTAATAATTATAAATTCCAATATAAAGTCCTTACTGCACGTGGACGTAGCCAAACAGCTAGACAAACGGGTCACGGCCAGGCAGCCATATTACAACAGTAGCCAGTCAGTCGCGTCCGCTTCATCAGCTTGACTGGGAATTAAGGACGACGAGCGATCAATCGCTGCAGTCAGCGATTTGCTCACGAGGTTACAAATCGCGCTACCTGACAACGTGTCGCTGCTATCTGTCTCCCATCTGCATCTACATAGATACTCCGCAAGCCGCCGTACGGCGTGTGGCGGAGGGTATCCTGTACCACTACCAGTCGGTTCCTTTCCTGTTCCACTCGCAGATAGAGCGAAGGAAAAACGACTGTCCATATGCCCCTGTATGAGCCCTAATTTCTCATATCTTATCTTCGCGTTCCTTACGCGCAATGTATGTTGGTGGCAGTAGAATCGTTCTGCAGTCAGCTTCAAATGCCGGTTATCTAAATTTCCTCAATACTGTTCCTCGAAAAGAACCTCGCCTTCCCTCCAGGGATTCCCATTCGAGATCCCGAAGCACTACCGTAACACTTGCGTGTAGTTCGAACCTACCGGTGATAAATGTAGCAGCTCGGCTCTGAATTGCTTCGATGTCTTTCTTCAATCCGACCTGGTATGTATCACAAACACTCGAGCAGTACTCAAGAGTAGGTCGCACCAGCGTCCTTTATGCGGTCTTCTTTACACATGGACCACACTTTCCTAAAATTCTCGCAGTAAATCGAAGTCGACCATTCGTGGTCCCTACCACAGTCGTCATATGCTCGCTCCATTTCATATCACTTTGCAACATTACGTCCAGATACTTAAAGGGCGCGACAGTGTCAGTCAGGACACTACTAATTCTGCATCCGAACGTTACGGGTCTGTTTTTCCTACTCATCCACTTTAACTTACAATTTTCTACATTTAGAGCCAGCTGCCGCCATTCATCACACCAACTAGAAATTTTGTCGAAGTCATCCTGTATCCTCCTACAGTCACTCAACTTCGATTCCTTCCCGTACACCACAGTGTCATCAGCAAACAACCGCAGATCGCTGTCCACCCCGTGCGCCTGATCCCTTATGTACACAGGGTGATTACTTTCCACCGTGTACAAACTCTAGAGATTGATCGATGAGATGATACTGAACAGAAAAGAACTAATGAACTTATGTCCGGAAATTCATGAAAATTAAATGATCGTGTGGCATGTTTCCATGCTACAGACCATTTATTCTATCATACTTCGTCACACAGACTGCGGTCTAATACGCGCTATACCAAACAGCCACAGCTGCAGTAAGCATTATTTCCTCCTAGAGGATGCTACTGTTCCTCATACATCATGCCCTAGTGTTCTCTCTTGCCATAGAAATTGGTAATTTGTGCCCGATTCACTTCTCTTGCTGACTCACCTTGTAGCGGATGTGATACACCCTTGTACGCAATCGTTCCGTATTCGAATCGAGAGCCTGCCGACATAATGTTTACTTACGGGGAAAAAAATGAAAAAGTTGTTATATTAACTTAAGTATGTTGTTAAATTAACTTAATTATGTCATGTATTGAAAAATTTGACTCGTTCCACATCATTACGAAATATCGTATTCATGATCCATGGAACTAGTATTAATCTAATCTAATCTAGGCAAATGGCAACGGGCGGCGGGCAGGAAGGTTGTGTCACGAAACCTATCCCCGCCGACAACAACCACAGCATTCAATGTTTGCAACAGTGTTTCGCCGTCTTTCTAACGTAAGACAGGGTCGTTTGAGGAGGCAGGAAATCATGAAGGACGTACCCGAAATGTTCGGAAGCCGGGCTTGGAGAAAAACGTGATTAACACTTTGGAAGGCGACCGCCATGTCAGTACTAGTCGGTTGGCCCGACAGTACAAGGTAAGCCAGTCGAGCATGTGGAACATCCTCCATGACAAATGTTACAACCCTTATGGCTTACAGAATGTGCAAGGCTTACTAGCGACAGACTTCCCAAATCGAGAGCAGTTTTGTTCACTGGTTTCTTCATCAGGCAACCATGGTTCCGGGACTTGTGTCATGCATCCTATTCACAGATCAGGCCAGCTTTACATGAAGTGGTACTTCAACTTTCATAACAGTCATCTGTTGGACGGTACGCAGAACCTCCGTGGTATGGTGACAGGAATCATCAGTGTCACTGCAGCCGGAATGTGAAGGCCAGGATAACTGGCGACCGTATTTTGGGACCAGTATTCCTTCCATGTCGCCTAACAGGCCAGAACTATCGTCGTTTCTTGCGGGTGACTTTGCTTCCCTGCTGGAAGAACTGCCACTGATGATTCGAAGGGTTATGTGGCTGCTACATGATAGTGCTGCAGCCCACTTCGCCGTTAATACCCGGACACATCTCAATCGGTCTTCCCTGGTCGATGGATCGGACGAGGAGGTCCACTTGCATGGCTTGCTCGTTCACCGGCTCTCAACCAGTGCGATTTCTGATTATGGGGCTATCTCCAAAGTATCGTGTATGCAGAGCCCATTACAGATGTGGAGACACTGAAGCAGCATATTTATGCTGCCTTTAACACTGGATGCCGACTGGTAGGTGTGAACGCGTGAGACAGACATGCTACGACGCGTACATGTATGCGTTGAGGCTCATGGAAACCATTTTCAACATATACTGTAACTGTGGCTGCATGGTACAGCACATGTTAGACCACAGTCTCTGTAACAAAGTATGACTGAATAAATGGTCTCTAGCACGGAAATCATGCATTTCCGGACACAAGTTCGTTAGACCTTTTTTGTTCTGTATCCTCTCATCGATCAATCCCTAGGGTTTGTGCACGGTGGAAAAAAACATCATGTCTAGAAAATAAAAGCAGTCCTTCCACACTTCCCTGGGCACTAGTGACGATACCTTTGTCTCTGGCGAAAGCTCGCCATCGAGAATAACATACTGTCTTCTATTAATTAAGAAGTCTTCGACCCACTCACGTATCTGGAACCCATTCCATATGCACGTACCTTCGTGAACAGTCTCTGTGGGAGGGGGGGGGGGGGCAGAGTGGATGGGAGGGAGGAGGGGTTGGAGGAGGGGCGTTAAGTTTCCTTCCTGTACACATCGCGTAAAAAGACAGATAGAATGACTGTTTCAAACCCCTGTGTGTGCTGTAATTAGTATAATTTCGTATTCACGGTCCCCAAGAGAGTAATAAGTACCGTGCTGAATAATATCTATAGATTGAAATTTTGTAAGTAGGCTTTTGCGGTAGGGGAGAGCGGGTTAAGATGGGGTGGAGGGCAAGACGGGGTTTTTTGTAAATGCTGCTACGACAGATGTTGCAACCTAGTGGCGAATAGTTGAACTAGTACGCTGTTGCTACGCTAGTGTCTGACAGTACTGGTACTAATTTTGAACAAACCATTCGGAGTGTATACATCAAAACGTGTTTCTGTCTGTGCTGATGTAATTTTTCGTCGTTTTCAGACGTGAAAAGGTAAGAGAAGTAATTGTTTTCGCACTCTTAAGTATTATCATTTAAAAAAGCGCTTTTTAGCAATAAATTTATGCATGCAATAACAACTGAATATATCCTAAAAATGGTCCCTGGGGACAAGACGGGGTGTGTAGTGGGAGGCCCCACATGACATAACACATAATGCAACAAATCTAATTATATTTTTTATTTCCAGAAAATGGTTTGGACATATAAAAGGAAAACAGAGAGGGGTACATGGAGTGAAGAAGCTATGAAAAATGCTATCACTGAAGTAGTCAACGGCCAAATGGGTTATTATCGAGCAGCAACGGCATTTCAGGTGCCTCAAACAACTCTTGAACGTAAGGCAAAAAAATTCAAATCAGAATCTAATGAAGTTGAAAAAAGTGAATCTCTTGTGGTAAAGGATCAACTGAAACCTTACAAAAGCGTATTTAGCCCTTAAGAAGAACAAGAATTAGTTATTTATATAAAGAATACGGAAAGTCATTTGTTTGGTTTGACTGGTAATGATGTAAAGCGGCTGGCATACC
Source organism: Schistocerca cancellata (assembly GCF_023864275.1). Classification (NCBI taxonomy): domain Eukaryota; kingdom Metazoa; phylum Arthropoda; class Insecta; order Orthoptera; family Acrididae; genus Schistocerca; species Schistocerca cancellata. The sequence continues at coordinate 1,051,468,164 of NC_064627.1, read as the reverse complement.
AGTTAGCTGTGAGAAATAACAAGCACCATAATTTTAACCAGACCAAAGAATCAGACAGAAAGGATTGGCTTAGGGGATTTTTGCAAAGAAACCCAGGTTTATCATTTAGGAAACATGAGCAAACCTCTACAGCTAGAGCGATGGATTTTAACAAAGTTAATGTATCCAAATTCTTTGGTTTATTAGGGGAACTATACGACTAGCACAAATTAGCAGCACGAATTTATAATTGCAATGAAAGTGGGATTTCTGCTGCTTCAAAGAACACTTCCAAGATATTGACATCGAAAGGGAAGCCGGCCGCGGTGGTCTAGCGGTTCTGGCGCTGCAGTCCGGAACCGCGGGACTGCTACGGTCGCAGGTTCGAATCCTGCCTCGGGCATGGGTGTGTGTGATGTCCTTAGGTTAGTTAGGTTTAAGTAGTTCTAAATTCTAGGGGACTTATGACCTAAGATGTTGAGTCCCATAGTGCTCAGAGCCTCGAAAGGGAAAAAAACAAGTAGGCTTGTTATCATCTTCCGAAAGAGGGAAAACTGTCTCTGTTGAATTTTGTATGAATGCAGCTAGAGGTTTTATGCCACCCACGTTAGTATATCCTTGCCTGCGAATGAAGCCGGAACTATTTAACAATTGTTCACCTGGAATAAGGGCGGAATGTCATGTCTCTGGTTGGATGCAAAGACACATTTTTGAGAAATGGTTCGACAAATTCATTGAATTTTCTAAAGCAACCAAAGAGAAACCCGTGCTGTTATTGTTGGATGGACATTCATGCAGAGCCTGACTATAACTGATAGAGCAAGGTTCAAATGGCTCTGAGCACTAAAGGGACTTAACATCTTACGTCATCAGTCCCCTAGACTTAGAACTACTTAAACCTAACTAACCTAAGGACATCACACACATCCATGCCCGAGGCAGGATTTGAATCTGCGACCGTAGAAGCAGCGCGTTTCCAGACTGAAGCGCCTAGAACCGCTCGTCCACAGCGGCCGGCGATACAGCAAAGGATAATAGTGTGGTCATTCTCTCTCATCCGCTTTCCCCTATAAGTTGCGCCTTTTTTCAAGAGTTTTTGCATAATTAATTACTCTGTTACTGTTGAATGTAATGTGATAGAGGATTAGTATCGCTTTTTTGTGATTTAGTGGACAGGTAGCGTTAACTTGAAGTTTTACCTGTGTGCCATTGAACAGAAAATATATGAAATTTACCGTCTTTTTTCTTTTTATTACATGTGGTGTTGTTACACTGGCCGCCAGAAACTGCAGTTAGACTCAATTAACTTGGAATTTAATATTAAGATCAAACAGTCTAAGAAGATCTTTTTAATTACTATATTAAACCTAAAACTTGAGGCACTATTTCGTACAGAATAGGGAATTCTGAACTGCTTCATGTGAGTCACATTGAAGGTGCGTAGGTAAGAGAGTTACGGTCAGGATTACGGCAAAGTGCTATGGTTACTGCAACTTGAATTATTAGGTCCGACAGTGGTATTATTAACTACTTTTGTGGTTGCGATAAAAAGTGCGTACTGTTCGGCTGCGTTCAGCAGTTTGCGGTGCCCTCGTAAGCTTTCCCAGTACCACTGAATGCTTCTTTTTAGTGCGCTGTTGTTCCGAGTGGGTATCACGCGAAGCATACTTGATTGAGATTTTACTGATAGTGTACAGCTAGCAGTACTTAAAGGGCGAGAGAGATAAAATACATAATGCGTTAACTACTCAGTGGAACTGAATGAAAGTGCGAGAGAATATTGACAGGGTTCTCGCGGTCGTGCATACAAAGCTGAACGTCACATGACAGAGGTCGGCATCACTACACCGCCAAATGGGGCTGGCCCTGCAATACGAGGCATTTGAAGAAACGGGGAAAGGCAGTGTATGTCAATTGGCGAGCAGTTACGGTGCATTGTGAAGGTGTTCTTCATTACATGGCCCGGAGACAATACTGGGATGAATTCACATGGGAAAGAATCATCGGGAAACTGGAAGGAGTCTAGTAT